>NW_026596256.1:8787346-8794650 GCF_907164565.1 Psammomys obesus
ACACACACACACACACACACACACACACACACACACACACACATATATATATATTTCATTTACTTATTTGGTTTCTTTACAGCCTGATTCCAGCCTCCTCCTTTTCTTTTCAGAGTCCTACCCTCATGCCCCCTCCCCCAACCCTCTTCTCCTTTTTCTCAGAGAATAGGAGACCCCCCCCAGGCAGTATCCAGCCACCCTGGCACCTCAAGTTGCATTAGAACTAAGCACATCCTCTCCACTGGAGCCTGATGAGGCACCGGCTAAAATATATTTAACTGTGCTTTCTAATAAAAGAATTTAAATTGTAGTTAGTTTGTTAATTTTAATACTTTAGTTTCTAATCCATGTATGTAAATTGGAACAATATAAATACCAAAAAAGAACATGACACTGATGAAGTAATTAAACAGTGTGGAAAACACTGTCGTCTCTATCTATGGGATTCAGCATCTTTTGCTTCCTTGTATTTTTTTTTTTTTTACATATATAGGTATGTCTGTATGTTTGGTGAGCATAGGAATCCACACCCTTAACTCTTGTGTCTACCTCTTCATTTCTTTTTGTGAGCAGCCATCACCTTCATGGATACAGGCCTAACCATGAACTCAGGAAAGGAAGGAATGGCCAGATTGTGTACAGTACCAGTCACACAGGCTAGCTGCCCTGAGTGGATCTGGTTGATAACGGTTCACTACCTGTGCTCTGGCACAATGTTCAGCTTTCTGTAGGAGTTACATAGTTTCTAAATTGGTATATACAATTTCATTTCTCCTTTGTTTTACAAATTACTTTGTAACTTTCTCAGTTTTGGATTACAGGTTGGATAATTTTGTGTTGACTTTGCTCTTGGTAATACTAATGTGGAAGATGGGGAAAGAATTACGTTTTTGTTGAACAGCTACTATGTTCCAGATACACCAACCTTTTTTATTGTTGTTATTTGTTTAAATAGGTGATGTGACAGAGGTGAAGCAGGTTAAAAAGTTAAAAAGTTATTCAAGGTCTCAGTAGATCAAGATTTAGCTGTTTATCTGTAAAGCTTACTTCCTTTTTCCTTTTGCCTCCCAATAATATTGACTATTTCATATAATGCGATTACCGCTCTTGTTATGTAAACATCCAGCTAAAAGGCTAACGAGTCTGCACAGTCTTGCAGTTCACTTCCCTCCGGGCATAAGCCACAGTTTTTATTGGACATGATCATTGTATGCTAGAGACAAGGAAATAGATTTGGATCGTATGGTTGTTTCCTCTTAGTATTATCCTTGCCTTTTATTAGAGAAATCATCTTGTCCTTGAAACTTGCTGAGCTCATTTTCAAATTGGTAAGACAGAGACATAGATTTTCTCAGGGTCATCTGGCTCTTAGGACATCCAGTGATAAAGCATCATGAGTATGAAACCTTAAAAGGTGAAGAGCTATAACCTATGAGCCCAGTGCATGGATCTGATAACTAGAAATTCTCACTGTCTTAAAATCATGCACAATGTCACGATGTCTCTTTGCTTTGTACACATGACATAAGGTAAAGGAAGAGAAAGGCCTCCGTTTTCTTATTAGAAAATGATCAAATTGCAGAAATTTTTGTACTCCCCCATGACAATTTCTTGCAGTTAGTGCCACTGTTTTAATGTTGTCATTATGTAGCAAATACTGAATTTACTACTTTTACACTTTCTTCAGCATCAGGGCATGCTGTGATTGATTAGTCTCTAATTCTCTCCATTCAGTTGCAAGTTTACAATCTTTCCATAAAATGGTATTTTTTAATCTAACAATCTTTAGGTAGTTGACAAATAAACTAGAGAATAATAAAAGCATATTTTATGTTAGAAAAAATGTTAGTCAAGGATTCATTGAAGTTACTTCACAATTTATAGAAAAAGAAATCATTGTTTGAACTTTTTAAGTATATCGTTTTATTCTTGCCACTCACAAATTGAAACTAAAACATTCTTTACATGTTTGTTAAATCTTGGAGGAAGAAATCAGAACTTAAGAATTAAGGAAATGAAAACTTAAACCCTAAGACACAAACTCCATGAAGCCAAATTTAATTCCTGTTTCTTTCTTTTGGAAATGAAATGTGACTCACCATTTTGTCCACGTCAGTAGCTTAGGCATTAGTGTTTCAGAGAAGACTACAAGGACATCCTTACATGAAGTATTGCACGGCTGGCTTCAGTTTTGTTGGGGTTGTGGCCTTCATGCTCTGGATTTGTTTTCTTTCTTGAACATTTTAGTTATTGGACTTCCTTTGCTCTGAGGATTGCATCATAACCCAGCTGTACTTGTCCAGTTTACAGTATCAGATAACTCATTTTAACCCTTCCTGTGCTAACGCACACTGCTATCCTGCAGTGAGTAGCTTTACAGTTTTCTTAAAATAGGAGTTTCCTAATTCCTTGTACTTGAACCCACAGAAGAAAAGCATGTTCATTACTTTGTATCGAATATAGGAAAAGTCCAGTCTCACATATAAAGTGTCCCATTCAATAAAAACACTTTAGGAGGTTGAAAGCACAAAAAGCCATTTTACCTTGGAATTACAGTCATTTACTATATCCTGAACTGGATGGAATTTTCCAACTTACCAATTCTTCCAGTCTCCACAGTCCCTGCAGATGAGATTGGATCAGCAACTGAGTCTAACATCTGACTGGCACTGAAGGAAGTGTTCCTCGCTTTTTGCCTTCGCTGTTCATGTTGACAAGTGGGAAATGCTGCCTTAGCTCCCAAACCAAAACATTTAAAGTACTCTCTGAAAGGCTGACATCACGCCAAATTCTTGAGCATCAGACTTCCACTAGCTTTGGGAGGCCAGCTCTAATTTGTGCTTGTATAAGTTGGATCTGGTCAAGGCCTGCCCAAGGGTAAACAGTGTGAAAAGGGTGTGTGGAATGGGAGAAGAACCCAGCTGGTAGGAGGATGGATTATTCCCATGTCTAGCCATGACCTTTTGTGTGAAGCTGTAGTAATAATAGCTACAATAACAGTGGTCTCTGTTTGGAAGCGTTTTCAAGTTTTGATTCACATGGTTTTAACTAACTAAGTCTTTTTTTTTTTTTCTGGAAAGCTGCGGATTTATCTGGGAGTAGAACATACCTGTGTGTGTCTGCTGTAGTGTGTGAGGGCTGCCCTTGGGGTTTCCATAGGAGCCTTGACCCGTACTGGCATTGTAGCAACAGATGATCAGAGAGTGGTTAAGAGGATGCCAGTCTCTTTTGGGGGAACACAGATGCCCTGTATGGATGATGGATGCTGGATGGATGCTGACTGTACCTTGTCTTCACCAATCTTTAACGCTGCACCAGGACTTTTGTCCTTCCTGCAGTTTATCAATACAACTCCAGTCTGATTTTAGACAGCACTATTTCCATCTTGGTTTGTTTCTTGAACTAGTTTCTGAGTATTGAGCAAACTGTTTCCGTGGGTTTTTCCTCCTCAGTTGTACTCTGGATAAACACAGTAACACCACATCTCTCAGTGTGCTCATGTTTGTCCTTGTGACCTTGTCGGGGCTGCTTCAAAGGCATCCAGCGTTGGGCCTGCCTCGCTTCCTTTGCTCTTTCTTAAATTTCTCATTTGTTACTTCACCATCTTTCTCTCCTGACCTCTGTCTTAGGCAAAAGTAAAAGTTCCTCAAACTCTTCCTTATCAGCCCAGCAGCTATCAAAATGTTCTTCTCACTCCTTTTGCAGATCCATTGAAAAAAATAAAAAAAAAGGTCCCCGTGGACCATCTTAACTTCCCCTCTGCACTGTAATCTCCTTTCCTGTGACTTCTTTGAAACTGCCCAAGTCCTTCCTCTCTGCCCATGGCTCAGTCAGCCAATTACTTTAGAAGATACTTGCTTTAAAGCAACATTTCTCTTTTTAATTGCGGAAATGCACACAAAATGTCCCGTCTTGACCTGTTCTGGTTTTTGAAATGGTCCTGTTATGTATTTCTGGCCCACCTTGGTATTCCTCTATGAATACCTCAGCAAGGCAGAATCAGAGCTTCCGGTCCTTAGGTCTTTCTACTCCTGGATGGTGATGTTCAAAGGTGTGTCTCCCACACCTGGCCCTTGAATTTTTATTTTTATTTTTTTAATAGGATCTTTTTGAGCTGAGGCCAAATGCCTGATTCTTCTGCCTCAGCCTCTGAGGCTTGAGGATGAGCTCTGAGGTCTAGGCCACCACATTCACTCTCTTGACCATTTCTCAGGGCATGACTCAGTGACATCCGTTTTACTCGCGTTGTCATGCAACCGTTACCACCATCGTTTTCACAACTCTGTTCATCTTGTAAAACCAAAACTACTACAACTACATAACTGTCCCTCAGTCTCTGGAAACTGCCATTCTGCCTTCTGTCTGCATGGATTTGACTGCTCCACGTACTCTAGATGTACAATCTCTTGGCCTTTTCAAGGCTGACTTATTTCGCTTAGTATATTATGATTTTGGTTCATCATGCTGTAGCATATAGAAGAACCACATTTTCCAGGCTGGATAATTTTGCATCATGTGTGCATACTACTTTTTTTTGTTGTTGTTCTCCATAGACAACTGGAGATTGCTGTGTTTCCTGAGGCCATGTGGGATTACAAATACTCAAGATCTGCATTTAAGTGCTTTCAGGCACAGTAATCTTTAAATATTAAATGGGAAATCCTACAAATTATAATTTATAATTTATAAGTGGGATTTATATCATTCTGAGTATATTACCTTAAAAGTTAAGTGCTTAATCTCATCCTAGGCAAACAAACAAAAGACAGAATCTGTCTTTTAAATGACGTTGAGATGATGCCATGACTCTAATAAGCTTGCCTCTGATTAGTCCTGAGTATTTCCTGCCTCTGTAGTCATGCCAGTCCAGATACAGCTGCACCACCATGTAGGAAGTTTCCCTGTCTCTCAGCTCACCTCCCCACACAGGGTGACTGTGTCTAAGCAACATCCAGAAGCAGCTGTTTATCTCTCCTTCCATCCAGCTAAAATTTGCTAGCTACCTTCTTGCATGCTAGCTACTGCAGGGGCCTTGGATGCCACCACAGCTCTGGAAGAACTGTTCCTTGTTGTTTTCTCCTAACTAGATCCTGGGCTGTGAGGGCAGGCATGATCAGTCAGTGACACTTCGATCTCTGTGATTAAACACAGAGATTAAGACTGTTGGTTTCCATTTTCTCTTCCATGTGTTACTGGTAGCATGTGTTTTTTGAGTGATACGTCTGCACATTTGTGAAAGCCCCAGGGAGAGTGGATGGCCTCACTTATTTCTGAAGACTGCTAGATCTACAGTATAACACAAAACTGTTTTGTTTTTTTTTTTTTTATAAATACTTGTGTGAGGTGCATCGGTAGCTTTGTTCACCTGAAATCCACTGACTACTAGACTTTGCCCCAATAGGTAGAAATAGGAGCTTGGATTGTGTGGCTCAAAGTTAGTTCACTTTTATTGCATTAGAATAGAGATGCATTACTAGGAAGAAGCTAGCCCTGCATGAACATGCCTGGAGCAAAATGAGGGCTGAGAATTTCTGTTCATAATTGTTTCCTGATTTTTAAACTGAAGGTAAAACTGATAGGGTGTGAGACCATAATCTATAAACTTTATAAATTCAAAGCTACGTAACTAAGGAATCACAATGACTGGGGATAGGGCATGAACTCTGTCCAGTGAGATAATGTCATTGTCTGGGATTGAAGATCCAATGTCACATAAAATTGGCTGCTTTAAATGAGCAGAGGTAGGGGTGTCCAGCCTTTGACACTACCACATGGCATGTCACCTACAAATACTGGACCTGAGGTGCATGCGGCCTGTAGGTGACAGGCTGGACATGCCTGGTAGAGAGTATATTCATTCCTACTACTGGTTTGGGGACCAACTCTTATTACTGTGTTTGACTTGGTCCAATTTGTATTTTTGTATTTAGTCATCACTGCACTAACTCCCATCCCAATAGACTCCCTTTTCACCGCCATTTTCAAGAGGTAGTAGAGCAGCTATATGAAGTATGCATTTCAGTATGAGTTAGGCCATGCTCCCTTTCCAAACACACCATGCTTCTGGCCACTTCTGGTCCTTGTACCCTTCACCTGAAAAAGGTCTATTCCTCACCTTTTGACATTTTGCGTATATGTGAAACCCAGCTCATAGCTTATAGAGCTTTCTCTTATGTTCCTTCTAGGAATGGAGGAAGGAAGGGGTTGCTTATTCTTATATTCTAATAGGGCTGCCCTTTGGGCTTTTTGTTGTTGTTGGTGGTGTTGCTGGTAATAGTTTGTTTGGTGTGCGTGTGTGTGACGCAGATAATAATGGTAGCCTCTGTTGGCTTAGGGGAAAGGTAGATCTGCTGATGCCTTCTCAGTCTGATTCATAAAGTCATTTGGTCATTCTGGTTGGGGGAGGAACAGCACCCATAGGCTGCAAAGACCGGCCTCCTGACCTTGGATCACTGTCCCTAGCTGAGAAAAGAAGTATTGGTCCAAGAAGGTAACTGGCACTTAACAGCTTATGACTTCATGTTTTCCTAGCGTAAGAAATTTTGCTTTCTCTTAATAAATCTCAAAATGTTGATCCAAGTCATGCATTAACGTCCTTTAGGAAGCCAAATAATTTGATGAAATTCAGAATGAAAATAGCAGATCATACTCTTTCACATCCTTGGTAGCCACTTGTTTCACTTTGCTGGCAACCTAGCTGAAATATTAGCTACATAAATATAGTTTGAGGCTCTGTATGGTTTATTTTGAGGCTTTTAATGGGGAAGGTGAGTATTCATCTTCTTTATTCTCTGTTACTTTATACTTTGTTGCATCCACTATTTTCAGGGACACTGGTATCCTTTGTCCACACTGCTAGAGCAGGGTCTAACAATTGTCTGGGGCTGAGGCTCTTGGCCTGGGGCTGAGGTTCCCAGTTGCCTCCCAGTGACCAGGTTAGCCTTGCCCAATGTGTATTGAGAGGACATCCCCCCCCTCTTCCAGGTGGCTGTCTCCCATTTAAATCAGTTATGGTATATAAATATGACAGTTTTGGGTATATTTGAAATCTTAGATGTTCCAAAATAATTAAAAAAAAAACTTTTTGACAAAACACAGCAAACTATTTCATGTGATTAAAAACCTCATGTGATAAGTTCTGGTCCAAACACTGCTTCACTAAATACACCGTGTAAAGTTACCTTCCAGCTCTGTGGGTAAGAAGTGATGGAAACTTAATTTGGGGTTTGAAATTGGGTAATGTCCCTGAGTTTCTCAGTGTGTGTGTGTGTGTGTGTGTGTGTGTGTGTGTGTGTGTGTGTGTG
>NW_026596256.1:8794660-8795889 GCF_907164565.1 Psammomys obesus
TGTGTGTGTGTGTGTGTGTGTGTGTGTGTGTGTGTGTGTGTGTGTGTAAGTATTATAAATACCCAAAACTTCAAAGAGTCTTCTAGTCCAAGGATAGGAGATACTTGGCATGTCTGTAAATGTTAGCTGTTATATTTTAATATTATATTTCAGCTGAAAGTATTTAATCCACTTCATTCACACACAAACACACACACAGATCATTGGATTGAGGCTTCTCAGTATTACAACTCAACAGAAACGTGTGCTGGCAAATCCTTGTGGTTAACAATCTCTTTTATTTTACTGCAGAAACCTTTTAGTTGGCTGATCTTAGACATTTGCTTTTGGCAATTTATAATCATGGCGGCCTCATAAAGTCCTCCACATGCTGTGTGAGTGCTTCCAAACTACTTTTCATTCTTCCCTTCCTGCTTGGAACCTGTCTGCTGCTGAACTCCCGTCGGAGTTCAAAGGTTTCCCCCAGTCCTGAGTTAGAGAGAGCCATGAGCCTTTTGTGTGTTTTCTCTAACCTCTTTCCTCATATGTAAAATGGTGCCGCTTCCCTTGTTAGGGTTTCTTGAACATTCACAGGAAGCATGGCGTATTTTCTCTACTAAGGAGTCTTGCCAAAATAGGTGATCAGTAAAAGCAGGGGCTCTTGACAATCTTGTGGGATGTTACCGTTTTTCTTACATAACACTGTTTCTTTGGTGAACTGTGGGGACTGCAGTAACTGCAGTGCTGGAAACCCTTTCAGACAGCTGCCTCCCCCATGGGCCACAGGAATAAATGATACTTGAGTTCACTAAATAATCTCTCACTTTTTTCCAAATCAGGGAACACTTACTGGGTTCACATACATCTTTGTGGTTTATGAGGACATCAAGTGTTTGGACTTCCATTGGAGGCGGCAGAGGAAAATAAAGGAGGTAGTTCAAAGCACAGCCACCTCAACGAACAGGAATCCGTGTCCTGTGAAAATGGGCACCAGAGATGCTCACATTTTCCATCTGTTTGCTCAGAACCATTGGCAGTGGTTGCTAAGAGACCTGGTAGCAGGAGATGTGCACCTCCTCTTTTTCTGTTGCACTTAATCTTCAACTTCAGTTTAATCCTCATTACACTGTTGCCAATTGGCTTGTTGCAGTTTAAACGAAGGATCTTGCTCTTGCATGTTGATTTTCTCTTTCTTTCTTTCTTTCTTTCTTTCTTTCTTTCTTTCTTTCTTTCTTTCTTTCTTTCTTTCT
>NW_026596256.1:8795899-8865550 GCF_907164565.1 Psammomys obesus
TCTTTCTTTCTTTCTTTCTTTCTTTCTTTCTTTCTTTCTTTCTTTCTGACAGTCTTAGTGATCTGAGAGGCAATGTTTGTGGTTAGGAGCACAGCCTCTGGAATAAATTTCTTTTGGTTAGAAAACTATTTTGGCCACACATTTCTGTGTGTGCTTGGGAGCATTACTTAACCCCTCCGTGTTTCAGTTCTTTATAGATTATCCCTACACAAAAGTAGTGAAGATAGCCACTTCAGAACATTCAGTCCAGAATATGTGTTGGGTAGGTAGAAGAGCAAGTGAGTGTGGCCCTCATCAGTATGGTTTTACCATGTGAAGAAAAGAAGGAAGGGAGATACATTGTGAGGTGGCCTACTATTTCCAACAGGTAATGAATATTGCTTCAAGAAAGCATGGTTTTGAAATTGCAATTAAATAAAGTGTTTACGGATCAATACCACAGTGCTTTCAGGTCAATGCTTAGATGACCTGTTTCTGAGTCCTTTCCCTACCTTCCTCTATTTCCCTTTAAGCATTATATGTATATACATATTTATATGTATATAATATATATTATATTTAATATGTGTAAACTTTTTAGATTAATTTTCAGTTTTCCTGATATGAAGCTCTTTTTTTAAAAATAGTATTTATTCTCTCCTCTCCTCCGTGCATATATATATGTGTTTGTGTTTGTGTGTGTGTACATGTCACAGTGTGCACAATAAGTCAGAGGGCAATTTTGTGTAGCTCTTATAAACTCCTTTTACAATTGTAAAAAGGGGACTAAACTCATCTGGACTGCTGAGCAGTCAGTTTACCTTCTGAACCATCTCATGAGCCCTTGAAGCTGTGTTTTTATTGTATCTAGATAGCAAAGGAACACCTTGAGAATCTTATCCTTTCACGGTGTGTCCTTGGGCTGCTTTGCTGTATTTGCAGGCTAATTTGGATGACTTGTTTCCTTTAAATCAAGAGGCACAAAACTACTTAAAGCCACCATCAGGTGAATCATAAAGATCTCCAAGTGAGATAGGAGCAAGGTTGGGGTTTTGGAGAAGTTTTCTGGACCCGCAGGTTGTTACTTTTCTGGTACTTTTGAGGAGCAGGTGGTCAGAGTGGTTGGGCGGGTAGAGATGGGGAGATGATCCTGAGATGTTCAAGGACTCTGCTGTGCTTTTGCTGTAATGAAAAGTACAGGACCCTTTTTCTTTAATTTTCAGTTTCCCCTACCATTTCCTGTAGTATTCTAAGATGTGCACAAAGATTCCGTGGTTCTAGAAGCATGTTATAAGACAGTGTACGAGTGAGCACACTGTCTTTATGTGTGTGCTCATAGACTAGGAGGCCTCTTTTGCTTTGAGTAAGCACCCCATCCATTTTCAAACTGTAGTCCTAAGCAAAAGGCAGGGAAATGAAATAAATGAACTTACACCTTTGCCTGTGGAGGATGCGTGGTTGCTGCCCTCCCAAATATTACTGCGATTCTCTGAGGCTACAGAAAATAGCTTGAAGCTGTGTTGTTCTGAAAACGCCATTATTTTAGAATGAGCCCAGCCTGCAAGTTCCAGCCATGGCCTCATAGGTGTTCTTGTAACCCAGAGGCACTCACTGACATTTAGAAATTGGGATGATGATAATAGAGTTGAGTATTAGATTGCTTGTTCAGAATGTGCAAAATTCCAGTAGAATAGACATTTAAATACAGGTTGTTTTCGCCTGGTTTAGGAAACTTCTTCATCAAAACTTAATGTATTTTGGTGTCTTTAGGTCTCTGTTTTGCCCTGTGACCAAGAGGTTGGGATTTCCCTCTCCACAGATGTTTTTCTTACCGGGCTGTGCAAGATGCTGGTATGGTTAGGTGTCTCTGTAGATTTGAATATATAAAGCTGAAAAAGCATGGATTCTGGGCCATCTGCTTGAAGACCTGTCTTGTATTTCTTTTGTGATGTTTGGAATTCATGTTTACAGTGTGTTTAGAAGTTCCTGGAAAGGGTCACACTTCAGCTGAACCTTCTGTAAACTGGACTCAGTAGCACTTTAGTGATTGTGGGAAGTTGGAATGCTGCAGGCTCAGAGTCTAAAACAGTTTATCTTGAGCCTTTTATTAGAAGTCCCTCATCCACCTCTGTATCTGACTAATGTCCTAGTTACTAAGCGCAGTCTTTGGGTCTTCTCTGAGCTTTGATTTTTCTAAATCTTACATCTTAATTCTGAAGTTTTAGAAACAAATCCTGGTTTTGATATGTGATAAACACTTGTTATAATATATAAAGGAGATTTGTAAGCTCCTTAAAGTGCTTACATTTGGGGGAGAGGGGTGCTATTAACAGAACACAGGATCTACCCACCAAAGGCTAAGAATGTCATCAGGGAGTTACTGTGCCCTATATACAGAGGATTTTCTCCTTGCCTGGTGTTATCCCACGTGTTTAAGTGTCTTGACTTATGACTTCCTTTGCTTTAAAACTATAAGAACTTCATGAAACCGCTGCCATATTTGACACACAACATAGAATAACTGGAATCTGCGTACCCAGGCCATGGTCCCTCATACTTGGTTAGAATAAATGGCCTGCTGTTCTCTTTGAGGTGATGCTGTGGTTTTGTTGACTCTGTGACATACTTCCTGCATGTCTGAGGTGGCTTGGACCTGCAGAGAAGCCACTGGGTCAGCTCCCTTTCTCTCTGTGTCTTTTTCTCTCTGTCTCTGTCTCTCTGTCTCTCTCTCTCTTTCTCTCTCTCTCTTTCTCTCTGTGTGTGTATGTAAGCTGGACAGCCGTGGAGTTAGTGAATGCAGCCACCAGAATCTTGGCTTTTTGTTTTTTGTAAACCACCATTTCAGTGCTTTGTGGGTTTTTGTTGTTGTTGTTTTTCTTTCTTTCTTTCTTTTTTATATTTCTCTACGTGATGGATCTTTTCATTGTATAATTTCATCACCAGTATTAAATGCATTCATTAAAATGGTTTTTAGAGCATTTAGTAATTGACATTTTAAATATACAGAGAACAATGGGTATTAGTAAATGGGCTGAGACAGTCACCCAGGGCAGTGTTATTTCCACTCTGAGTTTGTCTTGTTGCCCTGTTGTGGGCTTATGACTTTCTGTCGTAAGTAGAATCTCCATTTGAACCAAGCTTGACTCTTCTTTGTTCTTGTAACATTTAAGGGGGCCATTCTGGTATGCTATATGAATTGAAATGAAATGAAAACATCGACTCACCAAGACCTAACCAAGAGAGAAAATTAGAGTGACTTTACAACTGGGACACTCTGGCATGTGAAAGAGCAGAAGTGAGCTGGTCTGCCCTGGGGAAACCAGGAGACATGCTCACACAAGGATGGATAGACTCTGGAGAGGTGGAATGGAATTCTTGGAAATGGGAATATTTTGAGAGACCAGAGGTTCACCAATGCCTAGGTGCATCTCCAGGCAGTTCTGTTCTGCCTCCTCTTATATAGTGAGTGCTGTTGTCATACAGGATTGACATGTACGGGAACTGCCCTGCTGAAAATGTTTAAAGTATAAATACTCTGATGGATTCTTTCATCTACACCCTGAAAAGTCCATGGCATTTCCAAACTAGAGTCTAAAAGATGTCCGGGTCTACTGTGGTTACCCACGTTCCTCCTGTGCTTCTGACTGTGGGTCTCCTCTGAGCTTTGCTTTCTCTAAATCTTACATCTTAATTCTAATATTTTAGAAACAAATCTTGGTTTTGATGTGTGATAAACACTTTTGTTATACAAAGGAGATTTGTAAGCCCTGTAAAGTGTGTGTGTGTTTGTGTGTATGTATCTGTACGTGGGTGTGTTTATAATGCTTTGTATTTCACCCATCCAGCACAACCTTCTGCTCCCTTCACTGTTTGATGATTGGCCTGGGAAGGTCCTGAGTGGGTGTCAGTCACCCAGGTATTTCTGGATATGAATAGTTCAGGCTTTCTGGGTAAAAGTGGAAAAAGGAGCCCGAGGAAATTGTTTGGTGCTGTGAGAAAACATTACAAGCCTATTATCACTGTTCATTTCCTTTGACCCTCAGTCCAAAGTCTTTTTACAGCCTGTTTCTAATGACAACTTCCAAAGCACAGCCCAATAACGGGCCAGCTTTGCTCTCTGATGATTGCTTTTCTCAGTAGGAACATTAGGGTCTAATCCTTAAAATGTGATAATCTCCTTCTTTGTCTTCTAAATGGCTGTTTTTCTTTAAAGTGCCATTCTTATTGTAATAAACTAAGTCCCTCAAACCTGACATCTACAGCCAGTCATCACTTCTCCTCATCCCCAGTGCTTCCAGCTGGTCTGCATCTCTCCCAGTTTGTCCCCTCAGGCTGCTACCTGGACCGTCATTTATTTACATGTTTCAGAGAGAAACTGCTTGTGATCACTCCACAGCTAATGGTCAAATGGCAAAAATCTTTGATTCTCTTGGGAGGGGCATATTGCTCCTTAGAGCTATATATTCATGTAGTAAGTTTTGATTCAAAATGGGGTAACTTTCCAAGCTACATCACATTGGTCCCTGCCCACTTTTGAAAAGCACCTGTTCCTGGGAGGTATTTTGCAAGTGGAAGTGATGGGGAGACCCTTTCCCACAAAAGGTGTATGTATGTGGTGAGTGAAGGGGGAGGCTACTGATTGAGGTCTGCAGAAGGCTGCTGTGTTCTGCTAATACCCAAACTGGTTTCTAATGCTGTTTAGCGGGTTACAAGGTACTTTTGAAAGTTTTTTAAAACATTTTTTTTACATTAATTTTAGTGTGCGTCAGTATGTGTGTTTGTGCGCACACGCCCCAGCATACAGATGGAGGTCAGAGGACAACTGTTAGGGGTTGGTTTTCTCTTTCCACTATGTAGCTCCCTGGATCAGACTCAGGTCCTTAGGCTTTATGGCAAGTACCCTCACCCGCTTAGGCACTTTGCTGGTCTGGAATATAAGGACTTTGACAAATAATTTGTGAAGTAAATTGAAGAGCCCGTCTTGAATTTTGGACAGTGGAGAAATACAGTAGAGATAGGCAAGAAATACAGTAGAGAGGTAGACACATGTTTTCCTTAGGTCCTTCCTGTTTGGGACTGGTTGCTTTTCTTCAGAGTAAAGGCTGATGAATGCCCACATCAATCCCTAAGCTGGTGACTGTCAGCACTTGGCCACAATCAGGACTGGTATGCCCTTAGACATTGCTAGAATTAACATTTTTAAGGACTGTTGCATCCTAACATTCCAGAAACATGCTTTAGGGCTGGGCCTCAGGAGCAATAATAAAAACCCCTGTTAACACTTTAGAATCACCATTAAATCAGTAGTTTTCTGCAGTTTTGCCTTGAGGACACTTTTCAGAATTTGATGAAAGCCAGAATACATTTACAAATAATGTAACTTGTAACACAAGGGATTGGTGAATCTCTGGCTAAGTGTCCTAGAAACTGAGCACATCTTTTTAGAATTCATTTATCCTACTGTAGTCACAGTATTTTGAGTTGGAAGTGATTATTTTCTATTGGAAATTGGCTTGTTACTTATCTGCTTTTTTAGTAGCTCTGGAATATATTTTGCCCGAGCATTTATGAAGAATAAGTTTGTATACTGGGTCCAGTGGTAATGCTAGGCCCTGCGACAAATATAAGAATGGACTTATTGGTCGCCCTGGCACTTGGCTGGCAGCAGTAAGCACCTACTAGCTCCACCAAAGATTAGAAATGATAATGCCTTTTTGTGGCCCCTGTACCAATAGTGTGAAAGAAATTTGGTGAGTCCCACTTTACTCAAAAAAAACTTACTTTTCCATATGAAGTATTCAGAAGGGAAAATAGGATAGATACTGGAAATGATAAAAGAGAGGAAACAGGACTGGAATCTACCACATATGTCCTCTAAAAGATTCCAATCAGCAGGGGAACAAAGCAGATGCAGAGACTCACAGTCAAACTTTGGACAGAGTGCAGGGAGGACCCAGAGAGGGCAGGAGGACTTCCCCTATTACTGGACTAGGGAAGGGGGATAGGGGAGGGGGTTGGAAGGAGGGAGGGACTAGGAAGAGATGAGGGAGGGAGCCACAACTGGGATGCAAAGTGAATAAATTGTAAATAATGATAATAATAGTGATAACAACAACCCTTACTTTTCCCTTCATTTATAAAGGATTGCATGGGCTTTATAGATAAAGTAGGAAAAGAAAAGATCCCATCAAATTTATCCCTGGGTATCCAGTTACTATGCCATGAGTAGTAAACTGAAATTTAAAGTCCCTGGGCATAGTGTTCTTTGCATTTAAATCCAGTACTTGGCAAGCAGAGGCAGGTGGATATTTGAGTTTGAAGTTCTAGGTCAGCCAAGACTATATAGAGAGACCCTGTTTCAGAGAACCTTAATTAATTAGTTAATTAGGAACTCACATGGTAACTTTGACACTGGAAGGGAGTTTTTTTTTATCATCGAGTCACACATGGGAGAAATAATAGCTATAATCATTCTTCATTCTTCTTCAGTAGCCTACATGGTGCACAGCTAGCCGCTGTGCTAAATCCCTTTTTGTACTACCTCGTTAAAGCCTGACAGTGTATGGGGTAGGCACTTTTAGCGTCCCCTCAGCTAAGCAATGAGGACCAGGAGGTTTTGTTGGGGAAACAGCGTCTTGCTTGAGGATGCACTCTGAGAGTTTGAATTGCCACCTGGATGATGTGGGCCTCCTTGTCCTTAAACACTTGCTGTCTCTAGGATGAAGAAGAGTCACTGTAGCAGATGACTGCCGGGTATTGGTGGGGAGAAAAGCCCTGTGTGAGTGAGCCGCCATGATGACGGAGGAATCCAATGTTTCTGCCTGATGGAAGTAGGTGCTGGGGTAGATCATCTAGGGCAGCTCAGTGCCTTCTGTGAGTCACCTGGAATTGTGTACATTCCAGTGGTATTAGCCTGTGAAATTGCCCAAACAGTGTCTGGTGATTGTAAGCCTTTTAACTTGCCCTAAAATTCCGGGCATCTGCTTGGGTTTAAGCTGTGTGATGTTACATTTTTAGAGCTGGAAATTTATAAGCATCTTGAGCTAGAAGGAAATAAACTGATGTGGCACTCACAGTTCATTATCCTAACAAGGGCTGAGAAAATACTCGTTGCTCACAAATAGCATTTGTTTGTGAAGTTATTCTGGCCTTTGATCTTGAGTTTAATCGCAGTATGGGTCATGTCAACTTTGCCACTTATCAAAGCTTTAAATATATTTCGCCATTAATCAAATTTCCTTAGAACTATTTCTCAGAACACTTAAGTGGAACTTTTAATGTTTCCTTTAATGGTGTTTGAAAGACAAACTCCAAAAGCAAGTTGATTTAATTTATCCTCATTTCTTGGGGATTAATACAGTTCAGGGTTTAAGGGCTGATATTGCCAGGCTCAGACACTCTTTGCCTGCTCATCAGCTGAGTCACTGGTAAGACACTCCATGCATCAGTAAACTGGCAAAATTTCTCTGTATCCCATGGGGTTATGGAAAGAATGTCAGGAGGTAAGGCTCACAAAGCAGTGTTGATGTTCCTGTGGCCAGCTGTCAGTGAGCAATTTTTAAACAGAAAATCACGGACCCACTGGAGTCTCTTGCATTCCCCTACTCCACCTCTCTGGATGACCTCTCGGGGAAGTTTGGAAGCTCTCCCCCTTTTCTTTGAGTTGCTGCCCCCAGTCAACTGAAGAAAGGCATCAAAGCGACCAGTCCTTTATGACTTCTTTCTACTCTCCTCTTCCAAGGCTAGATTTAGATTTGTCTCTTCACCGCTGCTATGATCTGGTCCCTTATTTAGAAATTATGTGTTTGATGTGCCTCAAAGAGTCTGTGCTCATATAGTATAAAATTTAAGTCATCGTTGGATGTGCTGACCTAGGAAATGAACTCTTTATCAAGGAAAGCAATACCAATGCATTTTGTCAGATAAGAAAACGGCTTTTGTTGAAAACCTCTTGCGGTCTCAGAAATTTAACCAGAAACTTGGTAGTTAGTGTATGTTGTACAAAGTGACATTCTGTCAGTTGAGCTTAGGCCACTGTGTTTTCTTACATGGATTGGATGTAATCAATGTGTTTCCAACAAAATTGTTACTGCCCAGGTTGTGGCTTAATTACTGAAAACCTTTCTTCTATTATAGTGAAGGAAAGGGATTCCTTGCTTCCCTTCTCTTTTCCCATCTCTCTTTGAGGCTACGATGGATTCATTATACTTAGAATGAAATCAAGATCTCAAACCCAGCCTATATGGCACTTATATGACTGCTGCCTCTACCCAGATTTCTCCTCACACTATCTGTATACTTTATACAAACTGTCTCTGCCTCTCTTGATGATGTGTCCTTTCCCTGACCTCCCACCAAGGATGTCACCATGCCTTGGAAAATTTCCCTGTACTTTTCCTGTCTCAGCCTGCCTCGTTCCACTGTCCTCTGCTCTGCTCTGTAGTATTCATAGAAATCTCAGTTGACTTTTCATAGACATGGTTCCTACACTGTATCCTGGCCTCAGTCTGCTTTTTCAATATAAAATGGCTACTGGGGAGTGGGGCCAGATTCCCTACAAGTAAACTCAGAGTCTCTGTGGCTAGAAGGAAGGAGGAAGGGAGATGCCTGAGGGAAGGGCAGGCAGATTTACAGTTCCTGGAGGAGAGAGTTGGAAAGTTACCCTGTCTGAAGGAAAAGAACTCAGATGTGAGTGGCACTTAACAAGCGGCTTTGAGCCAAGGCCATTGACTTTTGTAAGTTCATAGCTTACTGGGGACAGTTATTCTACCTGTGTCCTTATATCCTCAGTGTCATCTGTTTTCTTCCCAATTTACAGCTCTGGTTGGTGGTCTTTAGATTGTAAAGCAGATTTTTCTCTGTTAAGGAGGGGCTTCACTATTTCCTCAACCTTACCTGTATGTACTTTCAGCTTCAACATAGTACTGGCCCTGTTCTTTGCACGAAATGGCAAGCTATTACCAGAAAGCAGGTTGTGATATAGTGATATTAAAATGTCCCAAATAGTTTTCCTGAGAAGGAGTTGGCCGTTTGGTGTACCTCCTTCTCTCAGAGCTACTCCTGATGCTTTTTGTTATTTGTGTATTGAAGGTCCTTCTGGAGGATCATAAGCTTCATGATAATTGGGCCCAGGTTGTAGGGTACCTAACACAGTGCTTAGAATGAATGAAGGAGGGTGGGGAAGGAATGAGATACTTGTAGGCTGTAATGCTTGATGGTGTGTTTTTGAGACTGAATCTCCAGAACTGATGTAAAAGACAGCTTTGTGGTCTTTTGTGGGGAGACAGGAAGTGGAAACATGAGAATTCCTGGATAGTGGAGGGGCACTTAACCTGGCACACACAGAGTGGTAAAACAACAAAAAGGCCCCCTCTCAAGCAAGATAGACCACCCAAGGTCTCCTCTGACCTCCACACGCAAGCCTTGGCATGCGCAAGTCTACATTTATGCACTTATTGTACTACGTACTTGCACATATCTGCATATACTCTCTCAAAATGAAGAGGTTAGAGAAATTGAGTCATTTTATTTTTTTCAAAAGCAGATTTGGAATCTCTAAGATTTTTTTTGGAAACAGAAATTCAATGGAGAGATTTCATACCTTTCAACATCTTACCTGATTTTTTTTTTTTTTAATACAGTGTCTTATGGTAATACCTAACTGGCCTGAAACTTAATGCACAAACCAGGCTGGCTTTATATTCATAGAGATCCACCTGCTTCTACCTCCTGAGTCTTCACATTAAAGGCTTTTGCTGCCAAACCTTGCCTGTTACCTGCTTGTTTCTACTTGTCTTATTTCCTGAAACACTTGGAGTCTTCTTCTTATCTTAAGAGCACAGGCCCTTCCCATCCTTTTATCCTACCTTTCCTCAGATTAGTGGCAATGGTGTAGTTTTTCTGTTCAGCCATCCTCTCTATGTAGCAGAGAGCTGGCTCAGATGAGCCAACTCTGAGGGCTTTCTAAGCAGTATTCCAGGGGACCAAGAGAAGAGCCTTGCCAGGAATACTTCTGGTTTGGTATATCTTATATATGGGTATAGTTTTGTTGAAATAAATGTTTCTTCTGACAGATGAAAATAAGTTAGAATACTTCCAATCAGAAGTATATATGCCATTTTCAGGGGATTAGGGAAAGGCTTCAAACCATGTCTTATGGCTCTAGGAATTGAAGGTGACAGAAAAGATAAGAGGCTTTGACTGTGTTTTGACCCTACATCATTGTAGGTGTTCCTAGGCCCAAAACACAGGGTTGGGCTCCTTGACAATGTGCACAGGTGTACTTTGATTTAATTTCAATTTATTGCTTCCCTCCAGCTTTCAGGACCTTCTCTCACACCAGTACTTTTCTTTGTGGTACAATATAGAAACTGTATTATAATGATGGTTCTGTACATTATGCTTTGTAAAGGCCCACGGGATTTCTGTTAATGCTTTTCCTTCACAGCCTTAGTGTTTCAGAATTCAAAATATTTTATTAAAATGAAAACAATAGCTTCAAGGATGTAGCTCAGTGTTAGGGCATGTGCTTAGCATGCACAAAGTCCTGGCTTGATTCTCAGTAGCCACTACACACTCACAGCACACAAAGAAAATGTGCATTTATCAAAGTAAAAATGTCAACACATCGGTAAATTGGTTGAGCCCCAATCATTGAATGTACCTTGAAGTCTCCAACAAGAGAGGCTCTGTGTTAATTGCATAATACAGAGCAGATAGAAATCAAGTTTTTGAGTGAATGAGCAAACTTAGCATCAAACACATTTTATATAGATTAGAATTATATTTATATAAATACCTATTAAGTTTTTTGTTGCATTTCTGGTTTCCACATTAGTGTTACCTATGTAAGATGGGGGAATGCCTTGTTATGTATTTTTATTACTTAATTATTTAATATTAACAAATATTAATGTGAATTAATTATTAATTATTTTAATGTTCTGGAAGGTTTTAAGTAAATGGTACAGTGAATGAGCAAATGGCATGGACAGATGCATGGAAAAGTGTTCGGGCAATAGGAGCAAAGCTTTGCTACTTGGTACAAGGAATCAGGTACAAGGGATCGAGGCCAACTCCAGTCTGTCATAGAGTGCAGTCTACATGATCCAGAGTGGACCACGTAGGAAGTTTGGATTTTCTTGATAGCTGATATTAATAAATTATTTTTATACTGTAAAGTATGAGAGATTTTCTTAATATGCCAGTAGCTCATTCAAGTACATTTCATGCATGGAAACTTTTCTTATATTGTTTAATAACAGATTTTCACCAAATATACATTACTGAAGACAATAGTCTTTACTGGGAATGTGTTTTGGGTTTTTGTTGTTGTTGTTGTTGTTTCCTTCACACTGTTTGCCATTTGGCTATGAAAAGGATTGCCCATTGTATACAAAGACACAAAAATATCTGCTATTAAGGAAATGCTGACAATTTGAAATACTTGGGAGCAGGAAATTAAATGCCTGACTCTTTTATTTCTTTTAAGGAGTAGGCTCATTTGATACATTTCCATCTTATCTTTCATCCTTAGTCCTGAGCAGTTTATATAAAGTTTCTTTAAAGAAGTGATGGTTTGGAGAGTTGTTAGAAACAGCAGATTCAAGAATGCACAAGTTCACAGGCCTTTGCTTGGTAGTATGTTTCCCAAGACAACTTACCCGCTGCAGTGCAAGAAGCTGATCTCCAAATTGGGAAAAGTGAGCCTTGCTAACAAGACTCAGTACAAGGAAGCAGCTACCAAAACACAGTTCACCAGAATGGTCTTTCTATCTTTGTATATGTGCTCTATTATTCTACTTAATGTATTAAGTTTTCCAAAACCCAGTGAAGTTTAGATGAGTACATTTACAAGTCTTTTAACTTCACAGTAAATCTCAAAAAATAGCTTGAAATGCTATGATTTAACATGTTTTATGAATAGCATCTTTATCCGAATAGCAGAAATAATTCTCCTCATGTTTAAAGTGGATATTTTTTCAAGAAGAAATACATGAGCACCTAAGCCATTGATGACTTAGGCCACCGAGAACATGTGACAGATTTTAAACACATCTCACTCATTGGGAAGTCTTGATTAGAACTGCTGTGTCGTTTGTGTGTGACATAGTAATTGTTCTAATGTATGTTTAAAGAAGAAAACATCATGAGAGCAAACGTGACTCTTTTCTGTATTTGTTTAAACTGCTGACTGTGTACAGGCAGGAACTTTGGATTCTTCATGAGATGCTTATTCTGGGGTGGGGCCAGCACGGCTCTTGTTCTAAATAGGATGCTACCAAGTTCTTGTTTTTTTATTTCTATTGTTGTTTTGTTTTGTTTTTAATAAAGTCTCACTGTATCCTCATGTGGCCTGCAATGTGCTGGCCTTAGACTCAGAGATCTGCTTCCCAAGTGCTAGAATTAAAGGTAAACATCGCCATGCCTGGCTAAAAATGTACATCTGCTTTGTGTGTGTGTGTGTGTGTGTGTGTGTGTGTGTGTGTGTGTGTGTGTCTGTGTGTGTGTGAGTGTACCTGGAGAGTGTGCCAATCCCTATTCCCCCAGTGTGGGAGCTCCTGGCATTTGTAAGTTTCTTTGCATGAATGCTGAGAAATTGGTTCCTCTGTGAGAACAGCAAGCCCTTTAACTACAGGGCCCCTTGCTAGCCTTAATCCTGTTTTTGACTTCCATGTTTTCTATTCAGGTTGTTACTGAAGATGAGCATGGGGCCTTCCAGAGGCTGTTTCTGTCAGAAAATATAATTTCTCACCCACAGAATATTTATAAATCAGTTATCATTAGTGAAGTCTTTTTTTTTTTTTTTTTTTTTGCATATGGCTAGCAGGAAAGTAATTCAAGATACAGTGTACACTTAACGTTAAACTCTGACATAATCTGATTGGCCTGCTCTTTCATCACCTCCCCCTGAGGGGGGATCAGCCTTACCAGGCCACAGTAGAGGACAATGCAGCCACTTTTTATGAGAACTGATAGACTAAGACCAGAAAGGAGAGGAGAACCTCCCATATCAGTGGACTTGGGGAGGGGCATGCATGCAGAAAGGGGAGGGAGGGTGGGATCAGGAGAGGCTTATGGGGGGATACAAAATGAATAAAGTATAATTAATAAAAACAAAAAGTGAAACCGACAGTGAAGGAAATACCAATTATGGATAGGAAACAAATTATACAACTTGGTGTAGTAGGAGTTTATATTTATCATCTTTGCTGTTTTTGTATGTATTATACCATTAAAATATGCAAAAATTAAAAAAAAAAAGAAAGAACTGGAGGGTACAGGAGCTCCCCAAGGAAAGCAACAGAACCAAAATATTTGGACACAAGGGTCTTTTGTGAGGCTGATACTCCAACCAAAGACCATGCATGGAGATAACCTAGAACTCCTGCACAGATATAGCCCATGGCAGCTCAATGTCCAAGAGGATTCCTTGTTAATGGGAACAGGAACTGTCTCTGACATGAACTCAGGGGCTGGTTCTTTGATCACCATCACATGAGGGGAGAGCAACCTTACCAGTCCTTACCAGAGGAAGAAAATGAAGCCAGTCCTGTTGAGATCTGATAGATTAGGGTCAGATGGTAGGGGAGGAGGACCTCCCCTATCATTGGACTAGGAGAGGGGCATAGGAGAAGAACAGGGAGGGAGGGTGTGATTGGAAGGGGATGGAGAAGGGGACTACATCTGGGATACAATGATTAAACTGTAATTAATAAAAATAAAATTAAATAAAAAAACATTAATGAAAACTATTAGATCATGTTTCACTGTCCACTTGGACCACAGGATAAAAGAGTGGCATGGAGCTGAGGTAGCCTTCAGTTCCTGAATTTCTTTTAAGTCTGTTTTCTGTGTTTTGAATCTGGTTGCTTATATTTTTAACCTGCTTATATGTGTTTTTCCTGGCCTTTCATAGTCACCCTTTAGTTATAGGAGTATATGATATATGATATGATTGTTGCTTTGAAGACTTTACCTAGTAGAACAGTCATACACCTTTTCAGGCAGACTAACTTATTTTCTCCTTTTCATTAGCTATGTTCCCATGCTTCTTTCTATGTGTTGGAATTTTTGTTGTTGAAAAATAAATACTTAAATAATAATAAAAAAAACTGTTAACAGCAATGCTTCTAGAGAAGAACAGAGGCTCTTCCTGACTGTGGAAGATTTCTTAGAATACAAAATATACTAATAATAAAATAAAAAGTTGTTGTTGGGCGTTATTAAAATTTAGACTTTTGCCTTTCACTAAATATGACTGCCATACCTGCTTGCCTGCTGTTATGCTCCTGCTATGATGGTCATGGATTCTAACCTCCTGTAACTCTAGACTCCAAATTAAACGTTTTCTTTTTATAAGTTGCCTAGGTCTGATGTACTATCACAGCAACAGAAAAGTAACTAACACACTCTACATCTCTGTTAAAAAATTTTAAGATATTTATGGAACCTTGCTTACAAAGCATAATAAAAAGAGTAGAATTCAGTTAAGAAAATAAGTGAAAGCATAAGCTTAGCTTGACCAAGGAGCATATGACAATCGAGACAACATTCTTAAAGGGAAAAGCAGATTAAAACATCAGTAAACTCTCTGGATGTGATAGCTTAGGCTTGTAATCCCAGCCCTGCAGAAGCAGAGGAAGAAGGCAGTGTTCTCGGCCAGCCCTCAAACTTGATACCCTAACTTAAAAAAGTTTAAAAACACACAATTACAAAAAAACAAAGACAACAAACAATAGTTTACAGCGCTCAGAATCTTTCTCCTCCAAGTTCCCCCACAAAACCTTACAATATAAAAATTGACAAGTAAATTCAGTTATGAGTTATGAATTATCTAGTTATGAGTGTACAATAGCAAATCTACTCTGTGACTTCTGCTCAAGATAAACACAGAACCATATAGCCAAATAATTTTACTCCTTTTTACGCCAGAGAAACAAAAGTGTATGTTATTTATAAAAATGAATGTATTAAAATGGTTATAAAAATTTTACTCATAATAGCCAACTGGGAGCAACCCATATGTTCTTTATGGGGTTAAAGGGGGAGGCAAATTGTGACCTACTAGCAGAAATGAACACCAGTCAGGCGCCAATACATGGCATGGCAATAAAATGATTAAATCTCAATACTGAATAATTAGTGAAAGAAATCATGCACAGAGAGACAGATATTATGTGGTAACAGTTAAGTGCATTGTGATTGCTGGCTAACTAAGCTGTGGTGATGGAAACTGAAACTAATGTAGACTTGTGCTCAGATAGACCTGCAATTGTTGTGTTGAGCTTAATTTTCCTTTTGGTGGTACTTATACATGCCAGGCCATTGTTCTACCACTCTCCAGGCTTTGTCCAATTTATATCATAATTTGGGTTAGTGATTATATGGTGTCTTGGCTTTTTTGAATCATACATTTACTTTGTTTCTCTTGGTATATAGTTTATACCATAACTTAAATTAAGCAGGCACAGAGTCACAGGCATTGACACTTCCTCTTGAAGCAGCATGGATGTTGAACATCATGGATCAGATTGTGACTCATTTATAAATGCTATAGAAAGTTGAAAGGCGGTAGAGATGCTGAGTGTGCGCACTGCCTGAGCACTCAGAGAAAGGCACGCTATACAGAAATGTTGGCTTTTGAAGGTGCCCATATGTACAACGTGTCAGGGCTTAAAGAGACAGTATCGCAAATCAGGTCAAGCTGTCTAGTGAAAAGGTCAAGTTAAAATAAAAGAGCCGTGTTTGGGGGGGTCATTAAGGACAAGTAGTTGATATTTTATCTGTTTGTTGAGTGTGTGATTCCCATAGGCCCTGTCAGTCTATCATTTCCTAAGTTTGTGCATTACTCCCCTCTTTCACAGTAAAGCACTCACGGCTCATTGCTTTGCTCTGGTCTCCTGTTTTAACATCACAGTGTAATATTAAGCTTTTCCAAGTTATGCCGTGTACTAAAGTGCTTTGTCAGAGAAGGTAATTTGTCTGAATTGTGATAGATACACAGAAAGGGATATCTTTTACATGTGAATTTGCAATAAGAATATGCTATACATATTCTGTGTTAAGAACTATGGCATTTTAACTTAGTTTTGTACTGGACTTGTAATAAATATTACAATGATTCCTCCAAAAGCTATTTTACTCTCCTTTTACAATTGAACAAAATATACCACCAGAAGTAATTACATTCTATAATTTGTCTCCTTTTGTTGTTTTTTCTTTTTTTTCCAAATTTTTATTTTTTATATTAATTACAATTTACTTTGTATCTCAGCTGTAGCCCCCATCCTCTTTCCCTCCCCAAACCCACCCACCATCCCTCATTTCCTCCCTGCCCCTCTCTAAGTCCACTGATAGTGGAGGTCCTCCTCCCCTTCCATCTGACCCTAGTTTATCAGGTCTCATCAGGGCTGGCTGTGTTCTCTTCCTCTGTGGCCTGACAAGGCTGCTCCTCCCTCCAGGGATGGGGGGAAGTCAAAGAGCCAGCCACTGAGTTCATGTCAGAGACAATCCCTGTTCCCCTTATTAAGGAAACCCACTTGGATGCTGAGCTGCCATGGGCTACGTCTGAGCAGGGGTTCTAGGTTATAACCATACATGGTCCTTGCTTGGAGAATCATCTCAGACAAGACCCCTCTGCCCAGATATATTTGATCCTTGTGGAGCTCCTGTCCTCTCCAGGTCATACTAACTCCCCCTTCTTTCTTTCTCTGCACTTTGCTGAAGGTTTGGTTATGAGTCTCAGCATCTGCTTTGATACACTGCTAAGTAGAGTCTTTCAGAGGCCCTCTTTTGTTCTTACAATCATCGGACTGCTTCACTATTTTCCTGGGAAAGGAGATGATGGCACTGACAGCAATGTGTAGTGATTGTTTTCTTATGTCACGCCTACCATTATTCTGGGACGTTATGCACTAACTCATTTACTCTGCATGATACCTTGGTGAGGAAATTGAGACATGGAGTCATTATGGAGCTTGATCAAGGCTGTGTCAAACTAAGTGGCATAGCTGGGATTTAAAACTAGAGAATCTGAATCCAGAGTGCACACCTCTATAGTTGTTAGGAAGCACAGGACACTGAGACTTTTCCAAGGTGTCTCAGCAAAGTCGGGCGTTAGCTAAAACTTCAGGTTATTGTTGGCAGTTCTCTTCAGGGACTTAAGGCCTTTCCATAATATCACAAGATGGAGCAGTGAATTGCATTGTGTGTTCAAAGTTGAAATAGTCTATATAAAGTCTAGCAAAATGGCTTTAGAGGATAAATGTTCCTGCTGCCAAGCCTGTTGACTTGAGCTCCAACCCTGGGACCCACATGGTGGGTGGAGAGAACCCCCTCACATGTTTTTCTCTTAACTTCATTAGTTCATCTGTACTTATGGACACACACATACACACATGCACAATTAGTATGAAATATCTTTTAAGAAAAAGCAGTTGTTTTCTAGAAACGACTCTTCCCAACCCTGTGTTTTGGTTCCTTACTCTCTGTTCTCAGTTAAGCAGTCTGTCTGTGTTAGTGGCATCAGTTAAGGGGGGCAGCTGCTGCATTCAAACTCATCACAGACTTGGTGATAGCAGGAACATCTGGCCCTAGGTTTTCCCTTCACCTCTGATTCCATCCTCTCCCTGTTTTCACTTCTATAAAGGTGGTGCTTATAGGCAGTGAGGTTCTTGTGCAGGAAGACAGTTTCAGGAGGTAGGAGAGGAAGAGGACACTGAACACCAAGGCCTGAGGTCCATCTTCCATATTTTCTTTTGGTTATTAGCAAATGCAGGGCTGTAAGCTCCCAGGAGGGTTAGGCTAGGGAGTTAAGACTAGCTAGCAATACTCATTGGCTCATAGTGAGATTAGAATCTCTCCAAGTCTCTCTAAAGGTAGTAAAAAAAATATATATATGCTGAGAAATTAGGTGTTCAAAATCATTGGCGTGGCTTAAAAAAAAATAGTACTAGGAAAAGAGTAGTGGTTATATTAAAAGTAGGGCTTCAGTGAGACCTGTTAGGATGAGGTCCAAAGGACAGTGCCTCATCCAGCGTATCCATAGGATCTAGAATTGTGGCTGTCATGTGGTAAGGACTCCATGTTTATAGAATGAAAATTCAGTTCTGCCAATATCTTTAGAATAAGAGGAGGACTTTTGTCCATGTTTTGTAACATGGTGGAAATGTTCCTTAGGTCAGCTCTCTGAGCTCATCCTGGGAAAATCCCACAAACAGCTGGTAAATCCTTTCCAGCCAGGTATCTCTCCTGCTATACAGGAAAAGTAGGGCATATTTCCAGATCGTGTGGTTTTAAATCGCATCCAGAGTTCAGTAGCTCTGCACAATATATTAGAATTTTATTTTGTGATCCTGAAAACCAGGCAGCCAGTTCCTTGCCACACCAATATACTTGAGTTTCTTCTGGGCCAAACCCTATAGATGATCCTTTTCTCTTTTCCTTGATATCTTACCTTGAACAGGAGATGTTCTATAATTGGACAGAAACTGCCAACCTTCTCTGCTGTTCTCTTATCTGAAGGATGAGTGGTCAAAACCTGACATGTAAGACATTTGATGCTTTTCATAAATAGCTAATGGCTGTCTGCTATGGAGAATGAAGGGCTGGCAGCTTAATTTAGGCTGGGTACAGTCACACGTTTTCAAAGAAAACAGTCATTGATTAGATAGCAAAGAAATGACTTTGGCATTAAAGATGCAGGTGGATTGAGAAGCCTCATGGTAAACTTGGTTTTCCTGTGAATTATTATGGCCAAGTTGTTACTAAGGGATAAGCAATTTAGTTACTAGTGATAATCCTTTTCTAGGATGCTATCTGAGCCATAAGAAGGAGCCAGACAACTTAGTAGAGGGAGTTTTAAAGAACTGGTTGGGGAACTTGTGTTGGGGAGGAGCACATCTGCTTTATTTGTTGCCTGTATGTTGCTCAGGATGCTGAGAATTTAAACTGGATTTTACACACATTATTCACATGTGCTTTTTCTGGAAAGGTAGTATACTTGTATTATTTTTTTTTTCTTCTTAAACTGATGTCCCCAGACTCTCATGTGGCAGTACTTTGTTTTTACATTCATAGAGACTGTGGATGTAGCAGTAGCTTTACAGCTAATTTGAAATCCCAGGCAGTACTTTGTCTCTGATGAAAGCACTCAATTTGGCAATAGGTCACCAGGCCACTTTGGAATAGAAAGCACTATTGACAGGTTTGCCCAAATAACAGGAATGTGTGTTATTTATATGATCATTCTACTTGGCGGAGCTCACATTTGTCCTTCAACATTATGAGAAGGATTTGTTCGGACATAGGTTTCAAGGCGTTATCCCAAGAGTTTCTGAGTCACTAGTGCGGTTCATAGGCCTATCCTTTGAGAACTCTACCTAAACAGACTTGGTTCTCTTGAACTCATAATTTTCAGTTGGTGTGATTCTCTTTGTTTCTTCTTCTCTACTAGATAGTCTTTGGTAAGCACAGATGCCTGTGGTAGTGTTTGTGCTAGGGTCATATAGCTCCTCACACTGGTTTGTTCTTGCTGTTGCAGAGTCTGCTCATGCTGAGAGACCAAGGACACTCATCTGCTACTGACTTGAGGGAAATCAGGAGCCTGGTGCAGTGAGCCTTACTTCTGGGTTCTCCTAGATTTAGTTTTAGAGAAGCCTCAACAGCTGAGTCCATTCTAAAAGCATTTACTAGAGTGAATATTGTTTCCAAATCACTTTTGCTCTGTTCAGCAGTTGACTTCATAGGCATCTTGAGCCATAGAAAGTGTCTTGACCAATGTTCCTTTCCTTCTTCATTCTCTGTCTTGTGACAAAGACTAGTGCAGTGCTTAATTACATCACAGTGAATGCAGTAAAGGGAGAGGTGCTGGGGTGTTTTGCTTGTAAAGCATTTCTTTGTTAATTAGGTAGCTTAGTTTGAATGAGAAACTTGTAGGCAACCTATCAGTAGGATACACGTGAATAAGTGGACCTCGGACTACCAATTTCAGCATCATCAGGGAATCCCTTGTACATGATTACTAAAACTAAAAGAATTGAAAAATCCTGTCGAGGTACACCCAGGGTTAGGTGTTACAGTTAAGTGCTAGGTGACCGCGTGGTGGGCTAAAGTTTCAAAGACTTTCTCTCTGATGTTCTGTCTTAACTGTTTTTTTCAAAGATAGTTTATCAGAAACTCTGGTTATGATGTTTTCTAATGGTCTGTTGTATAATTATAGTTTTCCTGATGATGCTAATCTGTATGAAAACATTGAAAGCCTCAGTGTTATCCCTCATTTACTTTATACTTTCTTCACACCTTATGTTGTTAATGACTTCACAGATATTACCTGAACTGAAAACAGGACCAGGGTTCAGGGAGCTACGTGGATCCGGTACTTATGACGGTTACTGAGTACCTTGTTGCCCAGTGTAACTTTAAATGTTTCAGAGTGCTTTGTCCTTTATTATGTTGTCTTTGAGAGACATTTTTCCTTACTCCCACGTCCTCCTTGCTCTCATATTGTATTTTGAAAGTTATCAGTGATAATTTAATAATAAAGTAATACATTCTAAAATTACGTGACTAAGGGAGAAAGTAGCTGGAGAGGATTGATGAGGGTAGGAAGATATGCTGAACACCGGGTGACTGGTAGGCTGGGAGGCAGAACAGGAAGCATATGAAGCCATTGCAAGGAATCCTTTGGCCGTAGGAGCCAGCAGCAGTGCCAGCCTCTTAGTGTGTGGCAGATTCAGGCTCCTGGTAAGAAAACAAATCTTAAAAAAAAAGAGAGAGAGAGAAAAGAATAGCTCTGTTGCCTTCGAGCTAGACACCCCTTCAGCTCCTGCTTCCTCTTAAGTGCTGCTGCTGCTTCGTGTTAGCACAGGACAGTTCATTCTCCACACTCTGCAACTTCCCCTAACTGGGTTGTTATGCTCTGAGCACCTTGGTATCCCCCTCTCGGGAATGATAATAATGTACTTCACATGTGTCTATGGGTGTGCAATTATATCTGTGTGCTTATATGTATTTATACATTTTATTAAAGTGTGAGATTTTGTGTGTCTATAGAACTTAAAATATTACTGTGATGTTTTCGGTGAGTGCCTTGCTCTCTTATTTTTAAATTGATGTTTATTTAGATTACTTGGTCCTAAAATTTATTTTTGGTTTTGCATATTTTAAAAGATAAGTATATAAACTATTTTTCTTTACTCTTATTTTTAAGCAATTTTCCACATAGAAGTAATTTTCCCAAGGCAAACCAAAACAACCCCTGCCCCCAAATCCGGCCATAACTCAAACAGTGTACCCTACGTGGGCTGCATGGGTTCATTGAGGGTACTGACACTGGAGGTTCATGCTCAGTCCTATGTGTAGAATTTTAAATAATTCAAGTATTTTAAACAGTTTAGCTGATTATAAATAAGTCTCTGATGAACGAAAATTTTTGCCATGTATCAAATAGCTTTTTTTTTTTTTTTTTTGGCTTTTAAGCCTGTTTAAAAGCAAATGCATAATTACTAGGTGACATTAAGATTAACTTTTCCAGCAGCAAACAAGCTTAAAGGTCTGACCTGTTCAAATAGATGGAATTTTGTTCCGTGCTTATGCATGGGGTTTCAGGAAAGGAGAAACTACACATCATGAGAAGTTTTGAAAGAAGAAATATGACAGTGAACTTACTTTTTGAGAAGCCATTTCTGTGCCCTTTCACATGTTTTTAAAATGTCCCAGATGGACACTTTTGAAACAGTTTCTTTTGAATTACTACAGACATGTTAAACACATGAATCCCAAAATAATTATTACTGAATCCCCAAATTATCACTGACAAATGTTTAACATCAGTGAGTATTGTCCAGTGTCTCCCAGCTCAGACCTACTACTATTCCATTCATACATGCAGGTTATTTCATGAAGAATTTCCTTACCTGCTTCTGGCTCCTGTACTGCACGTCAGACCCCACTCATTTTGGACTATGTCTCAGTGTAGGTTCCAGAGGACACTTAAACAGAGTTCTTCCTCATCTTCAAGAAGAGAAGAAAATCAGGAACTTGACAGAAGCCACGAGATAAGGGACCAGCTGTTACCGACTCAGGGCAGTTAGAACCTCCTGAAGGCTCGAAAGTGGAAGCAAGGGGAAGGCAGAGATGTTTTGATCTGTGTGGGTGTGTGGATGTCAGGCTGTCCTCTGCTGGTTCCCCTCCCTGAGTCATGCTAATAGCAGCCTGGATGAATCTCCCTGCCCTCCCCTCTACCAATATTTTTCTTCTTCGCTTTCCTGTGCTTCTTTATCAATCGGTGAATAAACATACAGGCAAAAACTCACAGAGACTTTCCTTCTAAACTTCACCATTGACAGTTAAACTGCAGTAAGAGAGGGAGAGCCAGACATGGTTCTTTTTGACACATTCTCCTAAGAGATTATCGGCTAGAGAGTTCAGCAGGGTCAGGAGTGGGGTAGTGTTAAAGCTACCTTGAAATTTAGCATTTGGGTAATAAATTTTGACTCCACTGACTATATTTGTTACATAAGGGCTGTTGTTACTCTCTTTTTCCCCCACATTTTTTTCCATATTTAATTATTACAGGCAAGTAGCTCATGAGTAGGACGACATATGAACTCATTACATTAATGTTTTGATAAGTTGGTGTTGCTTATGCTACTATTTATATTTTCAGTTTACCCGGCTTCTGTAGTAATAGCTTTTAAAGTTCTATATTCCTCCCACTGAACAGAGTACAGGATTGGTTCCCGAACTCCCATGGTATGAAAACAAAACCCACTACTTCTCAAGTCATCTGGAGATTTATATTTATAGGCAGTCACTTATAAAAAGTGATATATTAGTATGTAACCTATTTTCACTCTTATATAAATGCCTTAAATCACCCCTAGATTTCTTATAATACTTAATGGTATAAGTGCTGTGTAAATAATGTAGTATATTATTTAGGAACTAAGATAACAAATAGATTATGCATGTTCAGCCCAGATACAGTTACCCATTCCAGTATTTTTGGTCTGTAGTTGATTAAACTTGAATGTAGAACAGATGGGTGTCAAAGAGGGCCACGTGTACTGAGAAGCTGACTACAAAAATCTCAGCCAAGTAAGGAAATGATGCAAAGGTAACACTGTTCTAAAAGCTCTTTGTGAGGGTCTTGTATTTCCTTTCCTTTTCCTTTGACTCCCCTTCCATTCTGAGTGAGGGTAGGTTTAAAAGGAAGCATGAGATGCTCCAACAGTGGAAGAGGCTCCAAGAGAGGAATAACCAAAGGCTCGTACATTTAAATGTGTTCACTCAGGTTCCGCCACCTAATTATTATCTAAGAGCTTTTGATCTACAATTCATTTTATCTTAAAATCTTAACCTGTGTGTTTGCAGTTACACTAACTGCCCACAAGCACTGTTCTGGATTCTCTGTACTTACTAAGCAGCAGGGAGTGTTTGGGGCATTGAAGATGGAAAAGCAATATAGGTGTGTGTGTGTGTGTGTGTGTGTGTGTGTGTGTGTGTGTGTGTGTGTTATGCAAACCTAATCACTACAGATCTTCTGATTCAGTCATTTGAGACCAGAGATGGTTGAGGGAAGCTTCCTACTAGGCTCTGGTAGAGAGCAGTAAGCCTACTATAATCAGCTTTGATGAAATCTCATGGGTAAATAAACATGTGGACACACAGAAGAAAGCAGGATTCTCCAGAGGCCAGTTACTACCAGGACACAGTGCAGCATCTACCATATGTAAACACTTTGTGATTAAATGGATGATCTGACATTAACAGCCTCTAAGGGGCGGCTTTGCAGACATCTTGATTTATTGCATGAGGCGCTGCTTACTCTCACATCTGACAAGTCCCCACTTCTATGCCAGTAGCCTTGTGCCTTCCCAACTCGCCTCTGGAGTATTCTTCACCTATTAAAGTGTGCACTGGGAGGACATTGTGGGTTTTTTTTTTTTTTTTTTTTTTTTTTTTGTTTTGTTTTTTCTGAACTGGAGCTATTTACTTTTCCATTTAATTCTAGGAAATTTGAAGTGTAAGGATTAGACCTGCATGTGGCAAGAAGAGGGTAGAGCCTTCAGAGTGAGAGGGTAGAGAGCTGACATTCTGCACATGGGATCAGCCTCGCACAGAGCTTGCCAGTTTCCTTCTCTGCCTCCCCTTTCTTTGAGCCACTATAATTGAGAACACCAAGTCCTTTCTGCATGTCCTTCTCTAAGCACTTGGTGTTTTACTATCAGCACTCTGCTGCTCTTCCCTCCCTCAGCTGGGTTTCACAGCTCCGAGGATTGACATTTGAACTGTGGCAGAGTAGCTCCTGGAGTCCACATTTGGGTCTTTCCTTTGTACATCTCTGATTTATCTTGTCAAGCTTCAATCTCATTTCTTTATAAGCCCAGGTCATCCTTACAGCTTGGGATATGAAACAGAGCCTACGTGATGCATTGTATACAGGAAAGTATCAACCATGAGCAGCCAGTTTATAAACTGTTGCTTGGTTTTGATGGGGGTTAGTAGGGCAGGGATGGTAGGAAATATAGTCTCAGCTAACAGAAGGGGAGGCCTTATGCAAAGGTTGGATGTAGGCCCAGATACAGACACTTAGGAGCATGCCCTTTCTGTTGGATCCTTTCACACTCAGTATACAGAACAACCCTAGAATGGTAGAAGATGGACATGTAAGTTCTTGGGAAGGAATGTATGCATTATCTGTTTGTCTTGTCTTCTCAAAACCGTGTCTTTCAAGACAGCCTGCCTTTTTGGAGTGCTTTCTTAGAGAACCTTCCTGACAAGAGGACATGGGCTGGTCTTGTAATTTTTCTCTGTGCCTGAGGAACTTTTCAGGGAGAAATGCCTGAGGTGACTCTTCATGCTGGGTCTCTGGGTGATGTAGTTTCTCCTTGCTCACTTGTGGATTCCCTTGCAGTTCTCCCTACCTCTTTTAAGGCCATGGCTAATATGTGCAATTGGCTGTCATAATTTTCCAGGGAGCATGACCGATTTGTTATGGTTTCTGTTTGAAGTGTTCCTACCAGGCTCATGTGTGCCCTCTTGTGTTGTAAGCCGACGGTCTTTAAAAACATTTCATATATTTTTAACATTGAAGTACAAGTACATCACTAGTTGTAGAGGAATTTTAATTTAGAACATGGCTGTTCTGGGAAGAGATCGCATCCAAAGATCTTGTAGGTCCATGTGATCCAGCTTGAATACAAATACACCTTTAATCCAGAAGATAGAGGCAAGCAGATCTGAGTTCAAGACCAGCCTCATATAGGGCAAGTTTCAGGTAAAGAAAAGCTTAGGTTCAGGCGTATGGTACAAGCATTTAATCCCAAACAATGAAGGTAAAGTTGATTTGTAGAGGAAGCACTCATGTTTGAAAGTGATGTGTAATTGAGTAGCAGAAACAGTGACAAATCAAAGAAAGACTTGACAGAATAGGATATGCCCAACTCTCATGAGATGAGAGAGGAAAGGGAAGCTACTTCAGGGGCAATGAGAAAGAGAGGGGGCACTTTTATCCAAGACAGTAATAGAGAGACAGGTTGCAGAGAGAAAGCTCAGGTGAAGACAGAATGAGCCAGAGAATGAGAAGGAACCGGAAGATTAGAAAAGATCACCTGAGTTAGTTTGAGACCAAACAGAGCAACTCAGAGGCTGAGAGAGAAGCCAGATTGAATAAGTCAGCTGGGAGAGGAATTTGAGCCAGAACAGCTGAGTTGAGCCAGCTAGCCAGCCCAGAGCTCAGTAAGACCAAGAAAAGGTGAGCTCATTAAGCAGTAAGTCTCAGAGGCTGAAAATGTTTTAGGCCTAGGTTAGATTGTTTGGTGGCTAGAAGCTTCCAGGACTTGGCCTAGGTTAGCAGAAGGAGGCAGTAGGCCTCAGAGACAACAACTGGATCAGGAAAGTAAAAAGTTACTTTTACACCTTCCCCTTTCTCTTTCTTCCCTCAAGCCCCATCTAATTCCCCTGAATCTAAGTCCTCTATACCTTTCTGCTCTTAAATTGATAGCCTCTTCTCCAATTATAAGCATAGATATATAAGTGTAACCTGTGGAGTCCATTTTGTTGTTTATATGTAAGATTTTAGGGCTGATCACTTTGGGTTGGGCCACCAGTTTTAACAAACAGCCCTGGTATACACTAATTCTCCCTTTCTCAATAATCACCAGTTGCCTTATAGTTCCTTGTCTAGGGTTATGATCCCATAGATTTTCCTTCTTAAGAGGTACCGTGTCTGCTGCATCCTTACACAGCTCTGGGGACTTGGACAGGAAGGGATGCTGAAAAGGCAGGCAAAGACACAGAAAAGTTGGAATCAGGTAGACTGAGCTCTTTGCTGGAAAATAAACCATAGCACTACAGAAACCTGTGCTTACTATATACAGTTGAACAAAGAGGTGGGGTTTTGCAGACAGCTGGACAAGAAGGAATGTTTAGCTAATTTCAGTAGGAACAGTCTCTTTAGGGGAACAGTCTTGAGGCCATAAATATCCAAGGAGAGAAAATTATGGTGGTCATTTTCTGCACATGCTGCCAGCACTGCACTTGCTCTGAGAATGGCTTTGCTTTTTCTCTGAGCCTGTGGCCATGACGTCCTTGACATGGCCATGTCAATGCCCACAGTGCACGTTAACTCGAGACTTTACTTACTCCGGACTTCCTCTCCTCTTTTTACACGTCTATTGATATTGCCACTGTTCAGACTTGTTTACGCAACCATTTCTGGAAAGACTGTTTCACAGACTTCTTGGTATCCTGGATCTGGCAATCTTTCTGCCTCATCTTCTAAGAGTTGTAGTGTAGATATAGCCATTGGAGGTAGGCTTCCCATGATCTCTTGATCTCTGCGTTGTTTTCTAGTTGTCATTTTCTGTGATGTTCTTCATTTACTCTAAAGAGAGGCTTCTTTGATGAAGGTTAAGAGCTACACTTACCTTTGGGCATAAGGCTGAGATTTAGAATGTAGTCAGGAATTATGCTGATCAAGCAAATAGGTGATAGTAGATTTTCTTGTAAAATCTGTGACCTCAGTAGCCTTGGGAAATTGGCTAGGTTTTGAATTCCAGGCATGGTTGCCCTTGTGTTGAGTGGCACTCACATGCTGGCAGTAACCAACAGCTGTCTAACTAGGTGTATGCTCCATTCCTCAGCTGGTGGTCTTTTGTGAAGTGCTTGGATCTTAAAGCCTCTGACCCAATCAATGGCATTACTGGGACAGGTTAGCAATTAGGAGATGGGGAATGAGTAGGTCACTAGGGTATGCTGTAGAAAGATGCACTTTGTCCCTGATTCTTTTCTGCCTCTTCCTCTGCCTCCTGGCTACCGTGTGAGCTGCTCTCGCTTTACATGCGCTCTGCCATAAAGCTCTGCCTTACCCCCTGTTTATGCCCAAGATCAAGAATTTGATCCAAAGGAATTAAATTAGAATCATGTGTTTCACAGTAGACTTCCTGGTTGTCTCTGGCTCTTCAGAGATGGTCCCTGAGGAGCTGTGATTTATATGTATCTGTTGGGGCTGGTTTTTCCATCATCTGTTAAGACCGTTTTTCAGAGCAATCAGATTTGGAACCATAGTATTTTTGACTAGGGAATTAATATTTCAAAAGCATCCAAGTAATTTAGGAACTTCGCTGATTGTCGACATCCTTGCTTCCCTGTCTGGAAGATTTTGTTCTTATTCCTGGAGGAACAGCTTTCAGGCTGGTGCACACCTGTCTGCCTGTTTCATTTGTTTAGTGCACACAAGTTTTTGGACCCGTTGGCTATAGCTTCGGATAATTGTGTGGACATGTACCCCAAGAAGAGAAACTCTCATTCTCAAAAGACTCGTCAGGCGGGGTGATATTAGTGAGGAAGAGAGAGGGAAAGACAGGAGAGAGAGAGACAGACAGACAGAGGCACAGACAGACTGTAGGTACACGGTTTAGTAGATCCCAGGAAGGAGCTTCCGAAGGAGCTTTGCAATAGTAATGTCATGTCAGAGTTCATTCTTCTAGGATCCTTAGGTTTTGTATAAACTGATAATCCTCTATGTGAAATATTTGGGACCAGACATGTTCTTCAGATTTTGGAATTTATCAGAGGAAAGAACTCCCACATTCATGGATTGGCAGAGTTGAAAATGGGTATATTATCTAAGGCATGCCGTAGATTAAATGTAATTTCCATTGAAATTCCAGTGGCCTTTTGTCTAGAAAAAGCCTCCTTAATATTTTTAAGGAAACACAAAGGACCCAACAGAGGTAAAACAACCCTAAGTTGAAAGAGAAGTACAGAGACTTCATGGTACTTGATTGCCAGCTGTGGTCCAGAGCCAGAGTGCCAAAATCAGACAGGCACTGGCACAGAAATGGACCCAGACTAGCATAGAGGACCCAGAATTAAACCACCAGTCACAGCTGCCTAGTCTGGCAAAGATTTCAGAAACATGCACCAGAAAGGAGGTAACCTCCTTAAATGGTGCTTGGAAAACTGAATGTTCACCTGTAAACAAAACAAAACAAAACAAAACAAAAAAAAAAAATAGAACTGGATCTGCACTCCTCACCCTGTACAAAAACCAATTCAAAATGAATCAAGATTTCAAGTAAGAACTATAATTCTTAAACTGAAGAAACTACAGCTAAAAATTCTTCAAAATACAGTTATGAACAAGTGTTTTCTGAAAAGGAAGCCAGTAGCACGGGAGGTAATCATAAGAACTGACATATGGGGTTGCATGTGATTAAAAATCTTCTGCAGTGAAAATAAAACAAAAGCCTAGCAGCAAGAGTGAAGAGAGCCCACAATGTAAGGCAATATTCTTTGCCAGTTATACATCTGATAGGTGGGTGATACCTAGATGTTGTAAAGAGCTTCAAGAACGGAATACCATGAGACAAAAATCATAATATGGAGTGGGCTAACAAAACTAGCAGACATTTGCAAAGGGGAGAAATACAAAGAGCCAACAAGTATTTGAAGAAACAATCACTATCCATAGCTTTCAGAGAAATGCAAGTTTAAAGTACTCTGAGATTCTGCCTAACCCCATTCAGCATGAAAGTCATCAAGAAAGCAAATAACAAGCGCTGGTGAGGATGTCTTGAGAGAGATGGTTAGTCAGTGCAGCTGGGAGTATGAACTTGTGCGCCTACTGTGGAAGTCAGTATGGAGGTTCTTGAGAAAACTAAAAGAAGACTACAAGATTTTGGCCTGTTTACATCACCTTTTGTGATGTGACTTTTCCTGGGAAGACATGTTTAAATGTTTATTCACCCCAGAGAAGCACCAATGATAGACCAAGGGAATGAGTCAGCCTGAGTCTATCCATTGTGTAGATGTACCACAATTTCTGCATCCATTTTTCAGTTGAGGGGCATCTGGGCTGTTTCTAGCTTCTGGCTATTACAAATAAAGCTGGTACAAACATGGTTGAGCAAATGTCCTTATTGTGTACTTGAACCTCTTTTGGATATATGCCTAGGAGTATGGCTGAATCTTGAGGAAGCGCTATTCCTAGTTGTCTGAGAAAGCGCCAGATTGATTTCCAGACTGGTTGTACGAGTTCAAAGCAGATGCTGAGACTTATGGCCAACTGTTGGGCAGTGTGCATGGAATCTTATGTAAGAAGTGGGAAATAGTGGAGAGGACAGGAATTCCACAAGGAGAGCAACAGCACCAGAAAATTTGAACACAGGGGTCTTCCCAGAGACTCATACTCCAACCAAGTACCAGGCATGGAGATAACCTAGAACCCCTGCACAGATGTAGCCCATGGCAGTTTAGTGTCCAAGTGGGTTACATAGTAATGAATGGGAAGAGGGACTGCCTCTGACATAATCTGATTGGCCTGCTCTTTGATCACCTCCCCATGAGAGGGGGGCAGCCTTAGCAGGCCACAGTAGAGGACAATGCAGCCACTCCTGATGAGATCTGATAGACTAAGATCAGAAGGAAGGAGAGGAGGACCTACCCTATCACTGGGCTTGGGGAGGGGCATGTGTGAAGAAGGGGGAGGGAGGGTGGTATTGGGAGGAAAGGAGGGAAGGACTTATGGGGGGATACAAAGTGAATAAAGTGTAATTAATAAAAAAGTTTCTAATTAAAAAAAAACATTAGACTTGGAAAAAACAAGAGCAATAGGCTCTTGTAAAGATCAGTGAATTGCAAATGGGAACCAAAGTTGGCTCTGTGAACAAAAATCAAACCTACCCTGGTTCCTTGAAGCCAATAGCAAAATCAGTTAACTAGGTAGATATGTTAAGGGGAAGGAAGGAGGAAGAGAGTGAAAGGGAGTGGGAAGTGAGGGAAAGAGACAAACGGGGGTATCTCTATCAAAAGTATGAGGTGGAATTGTCTCAAGCTAACTGATACAGGAAGACTTGTCCACTGTGGGTGTCATAATTCCCTAGGCAGGGGCCCTTGGTCTGTATGAGAGTGGAGAGCAGAACTGAGCATAAGCACAAGCAACCAGCGAGCACACATGCATTCATCTCTGTCTTTGACTGTGGATGTGATGTGACCAGTGTTAGGCTCCTGAGCTGACTTTCTCTCAGTGATGCACTGTAACCTGGAATTAAAAGCAAGGGAAAACACCTTCCATCAACTGCCTTTGATGGGTCTTTTATCACAGCAACAGAGATTAAACTAGAATACAAGGGTATCTGAACAAACACATTTATCCCATGAATAAGACTTGGACTCTGGGGCTGGAGAGATGGCTTAGTGGTTAAGAATACCCTGGCTGCTCTTCCAGAGCATCTGGGTTCAATTCCCAGCACCTACATGGCAGCCCCAAAACTGTAATTCCCACCTTTACACAGACATGTATTCAGGCAAAATACCAAAATACATGAAATAAAAAAATAAATACATTATAAAAAATATACTTGAACTCTGTAAATTACTATTCTGATTACCCTTTTATAATTTTTTTCAGTCCAAAATAAAACACAAATATAGGAAATCACATAAAACAGGCTTCAAGCGCAGAGAATAATTGTGAGACAGTCTTAAGTCATTAGTCAGTTCATAAAATAAGTTTGCTGGAGAATTTACAGGTCTGTTAATGACTCCAGCTCACCCACAGACAGCTGCCTCTCCTGTCCTTTGTGTCTGGTTGATATTCCTGGGAGGCTGCTCTTTTCTGAAAGGAAACTGAGGAGGAGGAAGAGAAGAAGTGGATTTGTGAGAGAGGGAGGGGGAGTGAAAGGAGTGGAGGGAGGGGAAACTGAGGTAGGGATATAATGTATATGAGAAGAATAAATAAGATTAAAATTAAAATCTCTTCTGGAATTCAAATTTGTTTGAATTTTCTTTTCTTTTTTTTTTTTTGAGATCACAATATAATTGTGTATAATTTCACAATATAATTTCCTTTCTCTAAGACAGCTGTTCTCAACTTTTCCAATTTGCAACCCTTTAATACAGTTCCTCAGCTGGGCATGGTGTCACACACCTGTAATCCCAGCACTCTGGGAGGCAGAGGCAGGCGGATCTCTGAGTTCTAGGCCAGCTTCCTGGTCTACAAAGTGAGTCCAGGACAGCCAAAGCTACACAAAGAAACCCTGTCTCAAAAACAAACAAAAGACCCAGCAATTCTTCATGTTGAGGTGACCCCCAACCATGAAATTACTTCATTGCTATTCCATAGCAGTAATTTTGCTACTGTTATAAATCATCATGTATCAGGGATTGGCTCTTTCCTATGGAGTGGGTCTTGTGTTGGGCCAGGCATTTGTTGCACATTCTCTCAATTTTTCCTCTGTCTTTATCCCTGCAGGAAAAGACAGTAAATTCTGAATGGAAGTTTTTTTGGGTGGGTTGGTGTTCCCCTCCTGCAGCCCTCTCTTTACTGATAGTCCTGTCTAGTTCAGTCTCTATGACCCTTGACACCAGAGGCCTTAGCTAGAGTCACCCCATATCCTCCCAGGGGCCCACCCTGTTGCAGATCTCCAGTGTGCTCTAGGGTGTTTGTAGATGGGAGCCCAGTGTGAATATCCTATGAGAACTGAGACTCACAGCCAAACAGTGGGTGGAGCTTAGGGAACCTTATACGAGAGTAGGGGAAAGGATAGAAGGACCCAGCGGGGACAGGAGCTCCACAAGAAAACCATCAGATTCAAATAACCAAGGCCCAGAGGGGCTTACTGCAGAGACTGAAGCACCAACCAAGAACCATGCATTGATTAGACCTAGGCTCTTTACACACATATACCAATATATACCATGTGGGTTCCCTAGGAAGGGGATCAGAAGCCGTCTCTGACATGGTCTCTGTTGCGTACTTTTCAATCACTTCCCCCTGGTGGGGGAAGCCTTGCCAGGACACTGTGAAACATGAAGTATGTAGATCTGATGAGACTTATTATAAAATAAATATAAAATATGTTTATATTTAATATATAAAATATATTACAAAATAAATAATAAATCATTATGTAAATATCTAATATGCAGGTTTTCTGATATATGACCCCTGTGAAAGGGTCCTTTGACACCTCCAAAGGGGTTGTGACCAACAGGTTGAAAACCACTGCTCTAAACCCTCCCACATAACCCTCTTTCAAATTCATGCTGTCTTTTCTTTTTTCACTAGTTGCTATCACATGTAGTATGTATATATACATTTTTTTCAGTTTTTGTTCACAGTTCCCCCTGTTGGCCAAGTATCAAATTTTTGTGCATATGAGGGCCAAATATTATTTTTTAAATATTGTAAGGTTCCCTGTACCTAAGAAATTCATTCCTAGGATCTGATGTGGGGGAAGCCGAGTAATGGGTAGGACAGCAGGCTTCAGGAGAGAGGGGAATAGCTGATAAAGACCATTAAGAAGTTCTACACATGGTATATACTCACCTATAAGATAGACCTATAAGATAGGACAAACATACTAAAATATGTACACCTAAAGAAGATAAATAAGAAAGAGGTCCAGGGGTAAGATGATCAATCCTCATCTAGAAAGACAAAGGGAATGGACATTTGAAATAGAAGAAAACAAGTAACAGGACAGTAGCCTACCACAGAAGGCACCTGAAAGACTCTACCTAGCAGTGTATCAAAGCAGATGCTGAGACCCATAACCAAGCCTTCAGTAGCGTGTAGGGAATCATATGAAGGAAGGAGGAATTAGTATATCCTAGAGGGTACAGGGAGCTCCACAAGGTCCAAATATATCTGAGCACATGGGTCTTCTTTGAGACTGGTTATCCAACCAAGGACCATGCATGGATATAACCTAGAACCCCTGCTCAGACATAGCCCATGTAGCTCAGTATCCAAGTGGGTTCCCTAGTAAGGGGGACAGGAATTGTCTCTGACATGAACTCATGAGCTTCCCCTTCCCCCTGAGGGAGGAGCAGCCTTGCTAGGCCATAGATAAGGACATTGCAACCATCCTGAAGATACCTGATAAGCTAGGGCCAGATGGAAGGAGAGGAGGACACCCCCTCTCAGTGGACTCGGAAGGGTTCAGGGAGGAGATGAGGGAGGGAGTGGAGGATTGGGAGGGAATGAGGGAGAGGGCTACAGCTGGGATACAAGTGAATGTATAAAATTATTTAAAAATAAAAAAATATTAATTAAAAAAAAAAGAAAGTAAGTCCTGGACCATCGCAAAACTATTAGCCATCTAATAGATACCCTGTATCTGCATTTACTTGTGACAAGATTACTATACCTTAAAGTTAAGTAGTCAAGAACATAGTTTGGCCTGATGGAGTGAAGATTTCAGATGAAGTAAATCTCTAAAATAACCAAAATTATTATTTTTTAATAAGATTGAAATTTACATATTTTAAACAAGATTCACTATATAGTTTCCCTGTGTTTATGGCTATTTGTGTTTGGTTAGTTATCTTACTTATATTTACGTGATTATAAATGAGAATTTTGAAGGAGTATGTATAGCACTGACTCATTTTTTTTCTCATTAAAATAAAAATATTGTTTAATGTTTTTATTTCTGGCTAATTGTACTATTGGACATTTATATAAACTAAACCAAGAAATATCAGTATTTAAAGATATAAAGTACCATGAGTGTTGTGTTTATTAGATATAGATGTCTTTTTTATAATTTGGAAAAAAAAATTAGCCCAAATCCTGAGTAACCTCTAGCTAAAGTAGATGGGGTTAACGTTTAATTTAAAAACAAGACTTTCTGTTTTATCCAAATCATACATATATGCTAATAGTCATAAAGACAAAGTAGTAGTTTCCAGCAATAGTTTGAAAGCAAACAGTCATAACACGAAAGTATTATCAGTGAAAGGACGTCATATTTTTATTTGTAACTTTATGAAAATAAGTCTAATATATTTTATCATTTAGAAGGTTATTCAGATGGGATTTAAAATACAATTACAAAAATATTTAAGGAATGTGAGAGGTGAGAACCATTTAGTTAGTAATGGCACTTGACTCTTAGTGGTGTTGAAGGTGAGTATATCATTTTTGAAGTCCACGTGAATGTGATCTCAGATAAGGTGAGATAAGGTCCTCTGCTTCCTAAGAGTGAGTTAGAAGTACCTGGACAGAATCTTGAATCAGAATGGAGTCTTTGCTGTGATGTCCTATTTTCATAAGTTGGGGTCCAGGTGTAAATGTTGTTTTTATTTCTTCAGATGAGGGGAAGAGATGAGAGCCTTACCCAGGTTGTAGGGACACACGGCTTGGGCTGAGCATTTCTGTCTGAGGATTCTTTAGGCCTAGAGATCTAGAAGCTTCTAGCCTCCATACAATCTAATATTCTGTAAACCGAACCTTGAAGGTTTCAGCTTCCAGCTTCTAATGGAGGTCTGCTAAGGGAGGGAGGTCTTGAGTGCTTTCAGCCTCAGAGACTTACTGCTGAATCAACTCACCCTTTCTAGCTCTTTCTGAACTTGGCTGGCTGATTCATGGGGCTCCTCTGGCCCAAACTCCTCTCCAAGATGATTGATTCAATCAGGCTTCTCTCTTGGCTTCTGACTGAATTACTCAGCTTGTCCTCAAACTAACTCTGACAATCTGTTCTAATCGTCTAGGTCCTTCTCGCTCTCTGGCTGCAACTTGTCTGGGTAAAATGGTCCCGGTAAAACTACCACACATAACTCCTCATACTACACTACCCTCTTCTCCTTTCTCTTCCTGGACTGTTCTTAAGTAGCTTGGTTTTCTCTTGAGTGTTAGGCATATCCTATCTCTGACTCATTTTTTACCCTCTGATTCATCACTTTGTCTGCCCCTAAATTAGATTTCACTTTGAAACATGCCTGCTTCCTTCTATAAACTAATCTTCCTTTCATTGTTTAGGATTAAAGGTGTGTACTAAGGACAGGTCTGTATTCCAGCCAGATCATATTGTAATCCAGGGTGTGTCTGCATTCCAGCCCAATTTGCATAGACCTAGAAGGTCTTTGGATGTGATCCCTTGTCCTAGCAGTCATGATACTGGATTAAAATTCCTCATGAGACGCTTTCTGATGAGGTGTGAGAACTGTGAGAACTATATTTCCCTGTGTTCACAAAGATAAGTATTGAGGATATCACCTATATTCTAGCAGTTACAGCATTTCAGATTAAAGGATGGTAATCCATTTGGAGCCAGCCTAATTTTATTTTTTTATATATGGAATCCCAGCATTATTTGTTGAAGATATTTTCCTCAATGTGTGTTTTGGGAATTTTTGTCAATATTAGATAGCAGTGGTTACTTATATTAATGTTTGACCTTCTGTCATGTTCCATTGGTTTACACTGTAGATGCTACAGTGTGGTAATATCATGTTTTTATGACTGTATTTCTGCAATATATCTGGAAATCTGGAATGGTAATCTCTCCAATATCATTAATTTAGTAAGAATTGCTTTGGTTTTTTAGGGGTCTCCTGTGGTTTCATAGAATTATAGCTCTTTTTTTTTTTTCTGTAATGAGTGTTGTAGGAACTCTGATTGGAATTGCACTGTGTTTGTAAATTGCTTTTAGTAGAATGGTCATTTTCATAATATTAATTCTTCCAGGTTCTGAGCATGAGAGATCCTTTCATTTGCTAGTGTCTTCCTCCATCTCTTTTTTTTTTTTCAGAGAGTTAAAGTTGTCATTATAGAGGTCTTTCAACTACTTGGTAAGTTTTATTTCTAGTTTTTTGTTTTTTTGTTTTTGTTTGTTTTTAGGTGCATAGATTTATTCCTAGGTATTTCTTTGAGGCTATTAATGTGAATGACAGTGTTTCTATGATGTCTTTATCACTGTTACTGGTTTGTAGAAAAGGTACTGAGTTTTGTGAGCTGATTTTGTATCCTGCTACTTTGCAGACATTGTTGATAGTTTTTAGTTTTCTGGTGTAAATTTGGGGATTTTTGTGTATAATAATATATTAGCTGAAAATAGGGATAATGGTGATTTCTTTTTCTATTTGAAATCCTGTAATTTCTCGGGATTTTTTTTTCTTACTGGCCTAGTTAGTTCTTCAGGCACTGTACTGAGAAAAGGTTGGACAGTGGACAGTCCTATCATGTTTGTAATTTTAGTGGAATTCCTTCAAGACTTTTCTCCATTTAGGAGATACTCGTTGTGGGGTGTGTGTGTGTGTGTGTGTGTGTGTGTGTGTGTGTGTGTGTGTGTACATGTATATATTGCATGAAAATATCTTCTTTTTATGTTGAGGTATGTTCCCTGTAGTCCTATTCTTTTTAAGAAATTTATCTTGAAGGCACTGGATTTTGTCAAAGGCCTTTTTTTTTTCATCTGTTGATCTAATTATGTGATTTTTGTCTTTAAGTCTTTTAATATGATTTATTACATCTATTGATTTACATATGTTGGACCATCCTTGCATTTTTCGGATAAAGCCAACTTGATTGTAATTTTTAAGAGCTTTATTGAGGATTATTGCATCATACGATATTATTGCTCACTAGGGATATTTTCGTATACTTTGGGGGTTTTGTTGTTATATCTTTCCTTGGACTTGGTATTAGAGTAACTTTGGCTTTAAAAAATGAGTGTGGAAGTGTTCTTATGTTTTTATAAAAAATAATTTTTCTAATAATTTTATAGCACTCATAAAATTTATTTTTGTAATAAATGTATAACACTTAGAGCTATAAAATTTCCTCTTGGACTGCTTTTAATGTGTCCTAAGAGGTTTTGTGGCCATTTTAAGTTAATTGCAAATTTGTAAAATTATGATTTTTTTTTAATTTTTCTACTTGACTCATTCATCAGTCTGTGATATTTAGTTTCTGGAAGTTTGTATACTTACTAGAAATTTTAATCTCTGAGTTTACATACTTAACAGACCTTTGTTTGCTGTTGATTATAAGTTTTATTGTATTGTGATCAGATAGAATACATGGAGTTATATCAGTGTTTGCGAAATTCTCTAGATTTGTTTTGTACCCAGGACGTGTTTTATTGCAGAGAACACATCCATGTATGCATGTACGTATATATGTCCTTGGTTTTTTGGTGGAATATTTTGTAAATTCTATTTTATCTTTAATGTCATTTAATTATAACATTTCTCTGTTTAGTTTTTTTTTTTTTTTTTTTGTTTTTTGTTTTTTGTTTTCTAGAAGACTTGGCTTTTGGAGAAAGTGGCTTATTTGAATCACCTATTACTGGATTGGAATTATTCTAGGTCTTTAATTTCAGTGACATACATTTTATGAAATTGAGTGTGGCAGAATTTGCTGAATTTATGTTTAGGATTGTAATATATCCTTGCTCAATTATTCCCTTGATAAAAATGAAGTATTTTTCTCCATTTCTCTCAATTAGTTTTGAAATTTGTTACATTAGACAACAGGAGAGGTACATCTGTTTACTTCCTGGTCTCTTTTGCTTGGAATACTTTTTCTGTCCTTTTCCTTTAAAGTGGTGCCTATATTTAAAGTTAAAACAAGTTTCTTGTGGACAACTGACAGATGGATTTTGTTTCTTAACTCCTTTAGAGTTGAAGCCATTAGTATTTATTTTTGAAAGATATATTTATGTGTGTCCTTTTGTTATTGTTTTGCTCTTGTGTTCTTAAGAAGTTCTATTTTATGTTTCAGTAATTACATCATCATTTTTGATCTTTCTGTAGTCTTTTGGCAATTCTTATCTCTCTTTTCAGTAAGAAGAACTCTTTCCAGTATTCTTTGTAGGGCTCATTTGGTGAGCATGAATTCCTTTCTCTAATATATCATAGGAAGTTTTCTTTCTCCTTCAATTATGACAGGTAGTTTTACTGGGTGCAGTAGCCTGTGTTGGCATGGTTTTTAGAACCTGAAGTACAGTGCTCCGGGCTATTCTAGCATTTAAAGTTTCCATTGAGCAATCAGTTGTTTTTCAGATGGGTTTTCCTTTATATGTGAATTGTTTTTGTTTTTTTTTCTCTTGCAACTCTACAAACTCTTTGTTCTGCATAAATTGTGTTTTAAGTATAACAGGCTGCGAGGAGCTCCTTTTCTAGTTCTAATTGGTGTTCTGTATACTGCTTACGTCTGTGTGGGTTTGTCTTTACTTCATTTTGGAAAACATTTTTCTGTGATCTTGTTGAATATCTGGGTTATACCATTGACCTGATCTTCACTGATACCTGTAATCTGACATTGGATCTTTTCATGGTATTCCCTAATTCCTGCATATTTTATCATGTATTAAAATTTTCTATGTTCTTTACTTATGTGGTCCAATACTATTTTATCTTCGAGTTTTTATATCCTTTCTTCTATTTGATCCATTCTATTTGTATGGCATTCTCATGGATTTCTAATTGGCTTTTTGAATTTTCAATTTCATTCCTATTTCATCTTGAGTTCTCTTCAGAATTTATCTTTGCTGCATTCAGTTTTAAAAAATCTTAGATTGTCTTCATCTTCTCATTCAGTGCTATGTTTTTATTGTTCTCTGTGTTATTACTCTAGTATTTATTCTTCAGTTCATCGGGTTTTTAGTTTCTTATTTAAAATCCTTGAACTATTTGATGAAGTTTGATTGTTCTTTAAAGTTCTGTATTCTGGAGTTTATCTAGATAATTTTCACTGGAGAATATTTCCATAGGACTGGTGGATGTGTGTAGAACGATGGGCTATATTTTCTTTCATTTTCATTCATATTGTTTGTGTTTTTATGAGACTGGGCTAAGCATGTGGAGTTCTTAAATGTTTATGTTTCTGATATGATATTTTAGGGTGCCTTAGGTCAGGCCAGCATAAATTATGTGTGTAGTAAGGACTAAGGGGATGGCACTGTCAAGTGAGGTCCCAGGGACTGACCAGGCTGGATCCTTGGACAAATGTCCTTCCAAGGTGAGACCTGGAGGTTGGATATGTTGGGATGCGTTAGAGAGGAGAAACCCAGGATATGTCTGGGGAATGGGGATGTTATAGGCTGGGTAGGGTTCATGAGACTAGATCTAGACACAGGCTGTGCCACTAAAGCTAGGCCTTCATAGGTAGACTAAGTCATGAGGACTGAGCATCAAGCTGGGCTAGCACTCAGGGCATGAGACCAGCATCAGACCTGCTCTGGGAGCTGGGAATACATTGGATCTGCCCAGAGTCTGTGCAACAGAGGCCAGGTCTGAGGCTTGGAGGACCAGAGGGTGGGGTGGAGAGGGGCAAACTAACTAGGATTCAGGGAATTTACTGACTAGACAGGACCTGGTCATAGGATGTGGGATTTAGGTACGGTCTGGAGGTTGGATGCGGCACAGGTAGTTAGCCTACCTAGGATAGCTGTGGTCAGTGGGGAGCTTCAAAGGAAGGGAGATAGGCTGAAAGGAAGGCTTTCTGTGGCTGGCCTCAGCAGGCCATGATGGAGAAGGAGGAGAGAGGAAGGAGGAGGCTTGAGGTTCTGTGGCAAGCCTCAGAACAAGGGAGATGGCATGAGAGGTAGGCCATCTGAGGAGGCAGGACTAGGGGGCCACACAGGAGGAGGAGTGGAAGGGAGACCACAGGTAGCCTGCCTAGATCTGCTCCACTTTTGTGGGCTACAGGTCTTTTGGTAGGAAGTAGGGCTGGAGTGATAGGATATTTTTTCTTTCTTTTTCAACTCTCTGAATCTTGTTTCTTTCTAATGAGAGGATTGTTTCAGTTTAGGGAAATAGCTCCATAGCCTTAGTGGTTGATCATCCCTGCTCTGAACATTTGAATACTCTAAACTTTGAGACTTGTTGAATATGTTGACATCCCATTGTTATATTTCGGAGCATATTAAATTTTAGATTCGTTTTGCTTTGGGTTTTATTTAGCTGATTGTTTTCAGTAGGGTCTCATTAGTTAGATCTGATTGACCTTGAACTCAGTCAGTGGCTCAGGCTTGCCTGAAATTTGACTCAGATGACAAGTATGTCTGTCATGCCTGGCAGACGTTACTGTATTGGATTACAGTGCCAAGTCCCAATTTCAGTGTGTTTTTTGTTTTGTTTGTTGTTTTTTGGGTTTTTTTTAAACTTTTTCATGTGCTAGTTGGCATGGATAGCATAAACGCAGAGTTCCCTTATCTGCTCTTGGCTTCATGAAGGTCATGGAGTCCTTTTTCAGGCCTGCTCATCTGGGAGTATGAAGCTTATGGAAACATTGATGGATTTGTGAACAATTCAGAAGCATTTCTATGTAGGATTAACAATTGGTCTATTCTGCATATTTTTGTAAGGTTAATGCTGGGCATTTTGTGTTGGTAAGTAAATGCAAGGATTAGTTTGTATGTATTTCTTTCCTGTAGGAGTTTAAAGTATCTTACTGCTTGAAAAAATATTTAGTTTGATAGCATATATTGATTATATCTACATATGTTTATAAAATTAAGTATTTTATGGTATTTAACAGTACAAAATAACCTGACTTGCAATACTAGACATGAAGGATAATATAAAATAACTGCTAATAAAATAATTATTCACTTGATATAATCTGTTTTAGGTGCTCCATCCATTTATCTGAAAATTTTATTTTTCTTTACTGCTGAATAATATTCCACTGTGTATGTAGCACATTTTCATTATCCATCTAATGAATGATATTTAGGTTGTTTTCATTTCCTAGTTATTGTGACCGGAGCAGCAATGAACATGGCTGAACAACTATCTGTTGAATAGAGTATGTCCTTTGGACGTAGGCCAAGGGATTTTTAGGATTTTTGTTTAAGTGTTTGTTTTTGTTTTTGAGTGGCTGCACCCATTTGCATTCCCACCAACCAACATAGAAGGAGTGATCTTTCTTTTCCATCTTATCAGCATTTGTTGTTAGCTGTTTAGTTGATCTTACCCATCTGACTGGGTTATGATGACATCCTGAAGTTTTTTAAGTTTGCATTTCCCTAATTGCTAAGGATAATGAGCATTTTTTTGAGATGTTTCTTATCCACTTTCTTTTTTTTTTTTTTTTTTTTCTATCTAGAACTCTCTGTTTTCACCGTAACTAATTTAGGCCGTTGACTTGAAAAGAGGCTCTAACAGTTTGAAAGAAGGTGGCAGTGTGTGTGTGTATGTAGGGGTTTCTGAGGGAGAGCAGGCAGGAGTGGTTAGAGCGAGGAAAGGTTGGAGGGAACATGATGTAATTCTATTTTAATTCTATTAAATAAATAAAATGTAAACTATAAAATAAGAGAGGCCGCGGTCCCTTTGAGACACTCCTTATCAAAAAAGGACAAAGTTAAAATAGTGAGTATTTATTTACTGTTTATCTGTGTTTGAATGTTTTGAATTATGTTAAACAGTTTTTGTTCCCTCAACATCTTCCCATTTCCTTTTGTGGAATTGTGACATTCAAGTTCAGCCCTGTTTATTTTTTTCTCAAAACTTCCCACTCCCTCACCCCACCCCTGTAAATGACCCACCCAGCAGGACATGCTCATAGTTGTACTGTTTCCCGGCAGGGGCCCTGCCTTGTTAGTAATAAGACTGGGTATATATAAACATCCCCTGTGTATTCATATTACAAACAGAGGGATTTTAACACATGGAATCCAAAAAGATGTCTGTTATTGTTTCCAGTCAGTGCTGATCTGGGTTGTCTTCAACTGCTCCTAACAGCTTTCTGATTCTATAAATGTTCCATCTTGTTTGTTACACAAAAGTTCAGTTATTTGTGATTATTTGGTGTGTGTGTGGGAAAGCAGGGCTCAGGAGTGCTTGGGATCAAGCCTAGGCCCTCCTGAAAGCTAAGTGTTTGCTTTCATTAATGAACTTTATTACTAGCCCCGTGTTTCCCTCACAATCCCACCCACCCTCCTTCCCTCCTCTCCTCCCATGTTCCTCCCCGAGTCGAGTCCACTGATAGAGGAGGTCCTCCTCCCCTTCTATCTGACCTTAACCTGTCAGGTCTCATCAGGACTGGCTTCATTGTCTTCCTCTGTGTCCTGGCAAGGCTACTCCCCCGTTAGGGGGAGGTGATTAAAAGAGCCAGGCACTGAGTTCATTTCAGAGACAGTTGCTGTTCCTCTTCCTGGGGAAACCACTTTTATAATGAACTGCCATGGCTACATCTGTGCAGGGGTTCTAGGTTATCTCCATGCATGGTCTTTGGTTGGAGTATCAGTCTCAGAATAGACCCCTGGGCTATTCAGATTTTATTATCATTCTCCTATCCCTGCCCATTTCCAGTTGCTGCATTGAATTGAGATGTACTTTTCGTAGTCCCAAGATGTTTTAGAGACTTGTTTTTATTAGTGTTCTAGACCTTATTCTTTTTCCTAGCTCTTTAGTATTTCATGTGTTTCATCAGTCTCTTTTGGCAAATGTTTAGATAAGTATGAATATTTTAAAGAATTAACTTTAGCCAGGTAGCATCTATTTACTGAGTTGTGTAATGTTTTTATAAAGTGTATATGTGTGTGTTTGTGTGTGTAGGTGTAGGCATAACCATGTCACCATACATGTGACGGTCAGGTAACTCTTAGGAGTTGGTTCTCTGCTGCCACTTTGTGAAAGCTGGTGATTGCATTTAGGCTGGCAAGCTTGAACTTTTCGCACCTTTAACTACTGAGCCATCTTACTGGCCCAAGTTAAGTAAGTTTTTAAAAAGTTTTTTAAAAAATTATTTTTATTTTTTTCATGTCCTGATTAAAGTCCCTCCCTCAGCTCCTTCAAGTCCCCCCCTTTCCTTCCCCCCCATCCCCTTTCCCTAGTCCACTGAAAAGGGGAGTTCTCCTCCACTGCCATCTGCCCATAGCTTATCAAGTCTCATCAGGACTGCCTGGATCCTCTTCTGTGGCCTGGTAAGGCCGCATCACCAGGAGCAAGTGATCAAAGAGCAGGCAGTCTAGTTCATGATGGAGGCAGCCCCTGCTCCTCTCACTAGGAGGTCGTAGTGCATGTGTTTGTAGGTGCTGGGATCTATATAGATAGGAGTCTACCAGACACTGAGAAGCACACTGGGTTAAGGATACAGAAGGCTTAGGGGCAAGGCCCAGTATAAACTCAGGTATCTCAGGAAGCAAAGTTTGAATATGTAGGCAGTGCTTCTGAAAGGTAGCTCTTGTTTGTAGAATCGTGCCCGGCAACATTGAAAGATCTATGAGTACTCTGTCACACGACAGAGTGACACAACAAGGCATAGGGTCTTAGGTGGCATGTTGTGCTCTTTGTGATTCCATATGCCATGGAGTTTTAAGGGTGTCTGAAAATAACTGAAAATGTGTTTTTAAAATGTCTGAACTTGTGGTAAGACATTGCGTGCAGAGCATGGCTGTGATTCCCTGTGTGACACACTGTATCTTGCTGGAACCTGTTGGTGTGGAGTAATAAAGAATGAGGACATTATTCTATCACTGATACATGATAAAAGTCATTGCATTGCTAAGTGATTCCTCTGCTAATGAATGGCAACCTTAGGAATTCGCTGTCATTTTGTCCTTCCATCTCAGAATGATGGAGGAACAACTGTATAATGCCACCACCTTCTGGCAGACGGAAAGATGTCAGTTTATAAACTGATTTCTTTTTCTTTCTCTCTCTCTTTCTTTCTTTTTATTTTTTTATTTTTTTAGATTTCTCTTTTTACTTTATGTCCATTGGTGTTTTGCATGCCTGTTTGTCTGAGGGTGTCAGGTCCTCCAGGAACTGGAGTTACAGACAGTTGTAAGCTGCCATGTGGGTGCTGGGAATTGAACCCAGATCCTCTGGAAAAGCAGCCAGTGCTCTTAACTATGGAGCCATCTCTCCAGCCCCATAAACTGATTTATATGTGGGGAATTTACATGGTTATGGATAGCTCACACAGCCTCACTTGGATGTGGGTACTGATGAAGTGTCAGTATTACAAGCTAAAATTCAGCCAGATGCTACTCTAGCAGGTTCTTGGTGTCCTTGAAATCTGGCCAAGTTCAAGCCTGAAGACTAGTGTATTTCAGTTGATGTTAGCAAAAGTTCAAAGTTGAGAAGCTTAATTGTCCCAAGCCAGAAAGTCCTGCACATGTGTTTCATCTTTGCTTTGTGGAAAAGGTGCTGAGAAGTCAGAAGCAGTTGTCATGTGTTTTAACTTACATCTCAGCAAAATCCTTTTCTCCTTATCTGCAGTCTGCTTGGATCCTAAGATGGAACTCAACTGTCACCACATTTGGAAGTGTTTATATACTTTTTGGGGGGGGGGGGGGGGGGGCTCTGTTTTGGAATCATACGTAGCTAGAATGGGCAGTGACTTTCCTTGATGGCCTGTTTAATTTGATGTCCTCAGTGTACAGTACTACAGGACACTTAAAACTCTGTTAGTAACTGTACTAGAACACCATTGAGGGAACAGGGACTGCTCCACGGAGTGTTCTGTTCTGTAGATAAAGAACAGAGATGGATTTAGTCCACAGACAGTGAATATCATTGCAGGGGTGTTAGGTCACCTTCCGGCTCTCACACTTTAGAGCCTGTTTTGTAGGCCTGTGAAGCCAGGTATGTTTAATGATCCAAACTTGGGACAGACTTGGACGGGTGATGCTTTGCAAGATGACTTATTGATTTAGTGCTCTCACTGCTGAGGTTCTTCGTCAGTGTATGGAACAAGTTTGGAAAGTGAGCTTTGAAGAGTCACTGAGAGTCCCCAGTCGGGAAGAAACTTAAGAAATATGTAGTAGATAAACTTGCCCAGAGTTGTTTTGGAAAATAAAGGCTGCTTGTCCTGCTGCGCTGGTGTGTGGGAGGAACAGGGCTCAGCAAGTTTGTGGTGTGGAGACTTCAGGAACTTGCCTGAGGGTAACTGCAAGTTAGAGGAAGCGCTTCAGTGATCTTGAGCCAGGGTGTTTTCTCAAATTGTATAGGAGCATTTCTCTCTCTCCAGCAAACTGATTTCAGCAAAGTACATGTGTGCAATTCTAGATTTTGTATTATTAACAGTTAATACTGTTAATAACTTGAGTGCAACAGTTAATTGTCTTTGTAGGTTTTAGGATAGCTTTTTGTTGTTGTTTTTGTGTTTGTTTTGAGACAGGATCTCATATAAGCCCAGGCTGGCCTCCAACTTCCTGGATAGTCAAGCATGACCTTGAATTTATCTTGCTGCTTCCACCTCTCATTTGTTAGGATTACAAATGTGCGACATCACAGCTGGCAAGCTACTTTGTCTGGGCCAGTTCGTTTAATCAATTTGAGAAAGTTGCTCAGATTTCTTTATTGGAACAGGCCATTAAAGAAACATCCATGTTTCTGCTTTTGTGTGAGTCTCGGTGATTGTGAAGCAGTGTTTTCTGGTGAACACTGTTTCCCCAAGATCTGTTGTTCAGGTCTCTTCCCCAGTGTGTTGACATGAAGAAATCTATATGTTCTTTGATCTTGGACTTCCAGCCGTTAGGTCTGTAAGCAGCACTTTTGTTTATAATTAACCAGTTTATAGCAAGAAAATAGGTGTGTGGTTTGGATCTTAATATATGGTCTTAGTGTATGGTCTCTCAAAGGGAATGACTTCCAGTTGAGAATGAAAATTTAGAATATATATGCCGTGTGCAATCATAGGAGAATAAATTCTGAACCAATCTCGGGCATAAGGAGAATCTCAGACTTCCTGTAGGTGATGGTAATTGAACCCCACTTGTAGGAAGTCTTCATTCCCTTCACAGGGTAGAAGGTCATTGAGGGAATGTCTAGATTCATGGAGTTTCTTTCTCTTGTCCAAGAGTGCATGTTTTACTAGTTATACAGTACTGATGTGGACATGCTTTTACATACATGTCTGTGGCATAGAGTCATGTGTGCTTACTGGCCCTTTCTCTTCCACATCTGCTGTGCCAGCTCATCACATTTACTCAGAAGTCTTAGTTTTGAGAAGAAATTATAGGATAATTGTGAAGAAATGAAAATAAGTAAATAAAAATAAGCTTCCTAATTCTAACCCAAATGTTATTTGCACATGTTAGAAATCCACTTGAATTAATAACAGTTGCTAATATAAACTACCAAGTTTTTAAGATTATTGTTAATGCCTTAAATGTTTGGAGACAGATTGGTGGGCATTTATCTCACCACAGACTTTCTTGGCTGTGCAACCTTGGGATAAGTCACCTCTATGTTCTGACTGGGAATAATAATAATTATTATTATTATTATTGACACAGTTGACAGTGGCGTTAAATGTGAACTATTTAAACTTCATTAGCTCATAATCATTCGGAGTTGAGGTGGTGGAAGTGGGTATGCAGAGGGCGGGCAGAAGCCGAGAAATCACGGCAGTGAGCAGCCTCAGCTGCCATGCCGTCTGTGGTTATGCCATCAGCTTTAAGTCATGACTGTGAGTGAAGGGATCTTCATCTGCTCCGTTGCTGAGCCCTTGCTCCTCTGGGGTCCACAGAGCTGCCCAAGAGCCTGAACTAAGCCGGCAGGGTCAGGCTCTGCAGAGGCCTGGCTTGTCCACAGGTCCTGCGTGGTGGACTGATAGCTTCTATTAGGGGGCTGCTAATGGCAGTGAGGAAAAGAAAAGACAATGTCAAGTGAATACAAATGTTGTTGAGTGAATTCAAGGAAAAGTTGTACAGTCTTGTAAATAGCATAGACTTTGGGATCAACTAACTAGTTCATTGATTTGTTTCTTCATATCATTTTTGTATTATACAGAAACAGGATTAAAAAAAAAGATGCTTGTTTATTACTTTGGACATTGATCAGCCCTTCTCCATGTTTGTACGAGGACTTAGCAGCAGCCAGTCTAGGTTTCTGTATTACCTGGAGCCCAGGCATATTCCCCTCTTTGTCTGCAGCTTTTCAAGAACCTGTTCCAGGTCTCTTAATTGTAGCCATCAGTACCTTAGAGGGAATTTTGTAAAATTGAGGTATGTGTTATCACTGTAGTGCTTGATGGTGGGCCTTGTTGATTGATAGATTCAAAATCAGAAGCAGTCTCGAGCAGTCAAAGTTTGTCCCCTGCTTCTCATGCTAGCAAGCCATTAAACCTCCCCTTGGATGAAAAATACACTTATCAGTACAGAATGTGTCCTTAACACTGAGATTTACTTCACAGTACTCACTGTGGTGATTTAAATAAGAAATGTCCTCTGTAGATTCAGTGTTTGAATTCAGGGCCCCAGTTAGTGGTACTTTAGGAGGAACCTTGCTGGAAAGTATGTCACTGGGGCAGTGTCGAGAGTTTCCAGCCTCACCCTACAGGTAGTATACTCCCTCTGTTTCATGTTTACAGTAAAGTATACAGCTCTCAATTTCCTGTTCCTGTTGCTATGCTTGCCCTTTGCTGCCATGCTTCCCTAGTGTAATAAACTTGTCTTCTGGAAACATTAGGCTAGATAAACTCTCCTCTGTTGGTTTCTCTGGTTATGGTGTTTTCTCACAGCAACAGAGAAGTAACTGATGCAGCAACTACAGTTCTTCAGTACCCTGTGTGGCCTCCCGTTTACCAATAACAGCATAATAGAGGGCATGTTTTAGAAAAATAGGAAATTAAGGGAAAATGGAGCATCAGAGATGCTCATCAAGTTGTGCATCAAAGAGTAAAAAGTAAGCTTGAGAAGTGAAATTGAAATAAGATGGAAATACAGCATTTAAAGCTGACTTTGTGAATGATGCTTTCCAACTAATGTAAACACTTCCGGGCATCAGTGAGGAAAATGTGATAGAATGATTTGATGCACATAGGAACTTGACCTAAGGAACATCTATTCTATTTCATGATACTGACTGCACAAAATATACAATATAGGAGCCTGATTCAGTGTCTAAACGGAGCTTGGCAGATCTACATGTTACAGAAAAAATGCTGAGTCTGTAGTATAGCATAAATATTAAAAGGGCAGTCAGTGTTCAAGGCCACAATAGTTCTTGAAAAGCACAGAGCTGACTTTTTGTTGGGAAATTTTCAGTTTGGAAACAGCAGTTGGTATTTGCAAAATGCTTCTATCAAGTCCCCAGGTGACTTGAGCCTTTTAGATTCTGGTTCCTTTTGCACACAGAAGTTAACTTTCTGCAAGCATTGATGGCTCTTCTTAGACATTTCTACCTCTCCCTGCTCAGGGCTGTCCTCTGTTAAATACTTGTAGAAGGGGTAGGACAGGGAATACATGCTTTAAAAGCTTCGCCACTAGATGGTGGTGCAGGCTAAAGAGTAGCTTCCTGCTGCTTTGTAACCAGTTGACATTTCAAAATGGCCCATCTTAGGAGTGCTTTCCTTTTAGAAATCAGTAGGGATACATGAAGACTATTTTATATCTTGCTGAACACAGTGTTCTTTTGTATAGCATGTGGTAGACATTTATTGATTTGTTGGTTAGTAGAGTTTGTGTGTGTGAGAGAGAGAGGGGAGGGAAAGAATTCTGTTTAGAAAATGGAATTGGTCACTGGATTTTAATAGTCTTGTATTTAAGTTTATTTTCTTAATATATTTCTCTACTGTGATTATAAAACTGTACCATCCCATATGTACATGCAAATTCATTCTATCTCTCTCTGTCTCTCTTTCTCTATCTCTCACACACAAACATACACATTCACACACATTTTGTGTTGAGTACTTAATCTAAATTAATGTGTTTTTCTAAACACTGTCTCTGTGTTTTTCTAGGCACTGGTTTTTATCTGAGAAGGAGATACTGGTATTGCATTTATAAAATGAGAATTAAGAATTTATGAAGTAATTCAACCAATAGAACAGTCAGTAAGACCAGCTTCTTTGAATATCATTTTTTAAAATAAAGTTTCGTTCTGAACCTCTACATGTAAGCACGAATGAATATGGTATTTATTCCTGTATGCGGGAATTTTAAAATATCACCTACAGCTTTGGCAGTTATCCATCCCTAATCCAAAATCTGAAATGCTCAAAAGTCTGGCGTGATAGCACAAGTGGCTGTCACAAGCAGGGCGGAAGCACAGTACAAAGACCACAACATTCTACTGGGGGCTCTACCTGAAACTGTCCTGTCCGCCATGTACAAATATCCCCACTCCCAGCACCTGAAATCTGAAATCTTTCTGGTCCCAGCAATTTCAAATAAAGGTTTCTCAACCCATGCAACTCAAAAGTCCTAAGTAACACTCTGTTTCCTATTTAAGGTTACTTTAGAATTATCATTTTTATAAACCTCAACTAGGAGAATTCACATTTTCTTCATTTTGAAGAGAACACTGTGTACAGCTCTCTAGCATGAGGGTTGTAGTTTGTATTACTTCTACTGTGTTCTGTAAGTTGTTCAGTCCCGGTCCTGGATAAGTCACTTTTGAGTGTTGATGTAAAATAGAAACTGCAGTTTAGATAGATTTTATAACATGACTTCTTTAAATAAGGATAATCCTGCGCACTGTTTTTGGTAAGTTGATGTTTGGAGGTATGTCATTGATTTAGCAATGTCATTTCAGATAAATAAGACCCACCTCACATTAAATGTGCCCAGTAGCCATAGGGGTATCCAATTTAGAGATAGCAAATGAGGTTTAACACATTTTTAAAGGCTGAGCATTGAAGCCTGATTCACAAACGAGCTGAAGTATGGGCTAGAGACAATCTACAGAGCTGTGTAGAGCCAGCTGGTGCAGTAAAGTAGTCATTTCTGGTCTTGAGGTCCTAGAGGGTCTGTGCCTTAAACCACATCCCCGAATACTGAAGCTTACAACGTTGTTCCTTCGTTCTCTGACTAGGTGCTGTCGTGTGGTAGAGAGAAATAGAGGGAGAGAGGATAGGCTGGAGAGAAGGACTCTCCTGCTACAGGACTGCTCTTCCTTCATATTAGGGTAGCTGCTCCTCCTCCTCATTCTCTTCCATCTGCTCAGTAACTGATCTAAAACCTGTGTTAACCTACTTAGTATCACACATTTGGTGCTGGAGGTAAATATTGCCAATGACCAAACAGGGTATATAAAATTATTTTACTTCAGCAGTCATTTCATTTAGGGAGCTAAATTCTTGACAGACTAACATTTGGTAAAAGTTATCAGACCTTTTTACCTCCTTTCCTACAAACTCCTCTGCTAAAATTGGTATGCTCCTTCAGTAGTTTGGTTCTTTGCACTGCTTTTGTGCCTAATGATGGCCTCAGCTTTGCTCTGTTCTCTCTTGCTTGAGTACAGCAGTCAGTTCTATCTATTAACTATAGTACCCTATTTTAATAATGTTTGTGTATATGATATATGTATGTATGTGTGTGTATGCATGCATGTATGCACATGTGCTTATGTGAATGCAGGCATGCATGTTGCAGCATACATGTGGGGTCAGAGTGCAACCATGAGTGTCTGCCCTTGTTCACTGCTGCATATGCTAAGCTAGCTGCATTGGAAACTTTTGGGGATTCTCCTCTCTCTGTCTCCCATCTTGCTGTAGGAGAGTAGGGGTCACAGGACCATACTACCATGCCCAACTTCATCTGGGTTTCAGGTTCCTTTACCCACTGAACCATCTCTTTGGTCATACAATGTCTTTTAATCAAGCAAACATATCTTAACTATCCTGTTAAGGTTTTCTTCAGTGTTTCTTTAGTACAGTGTTAAAAATAGAACAGGGGCCGGAGAGATGGCTCAGCATATGAAGGCGTTCGTTTCCAAGTCTCAGGACCTAAGTTAAATCCCAGAGCCCATATGAAGGGAGGAAGGAACTCCGGCAAGTTGCCCTCCGACACCCGTGCGCACTTTGTAATGTGCACTACCCCACCTACACACACAAAGCAAACAAGTATAATAAAAAATGTAAAATACGAAATCCGACGTGACCCTCTGGCAGCTTAATACAAGCTTGAGAAACAAGGTCGTTCAAAGATTTCTTATTGGAGAAGAGAAGATAGTCAAACACTTAAATAACTACTGCTAGACTTTTTGACATAACTTAGTGAACGACATCTTTCATCTTACAGTTGCATAAACTACTGATATTCTTGTTGGGCATACATTACAGGGAAGAATATTTTATTAATGTTATTTTTATTAAAACAAGTTTTTAAAGGACAGTTTGATAAACTAAATATACATGTTAGCTAGGCCTGCATATTTTCCTGTCTACCCTTATCACATAAGCATTTAAGTACATCATGAAGTCCTCATCAAGAATTAAATGATGATAAATCTTTGTAATAGCCAATCACATTTCTTTCTCTAAAATAGCCTATTTGAAATGAGTTCCTTGATGGTGACATTATCAGCATGTGCTGTGAAAAACGTAGGTAAACTTCCCCCTCTGCCACTCCTCCACCTCCCCACCCCACATGCTTATCATGTGTTTATGGCTTTGATAAGCACGTGGAGGGGAAAATAGCCAAAGGACACTTAGGCCTTTTAAATAATTATTTTTCAAATACTGAAACTCAACAATTCACTATACCGTGAGTTCTCTACAGAAGTTATGCCCCAATATCTTGCAATTTCTATGCTTAAAAAAATAATCTGTGTTTTTGATGGGCTTCAGCCAGGGTAATAAAAAGAAACATTTATTTACACTTTTTACATATTGATCCCAGTAAGAATGGGTGGCCTGTCCTCTGGTCGCTAAACATCGGTGTAATCATAATAAATGCGCACTTCTGATCTCCGGACGCTTTGCAGCGATCTGATGCTTTCACTCCTCGTTCTTATGTTTGATTTCTTGAACAGCCTTCTTGAAAACGACCGACACATGAAGAAATAAATTATTGGGTCCAGGCACACGTTGCATGCCGACAGGAAAAGCGTCATTTCCTTGCAGTAATAGAGGATTTTGTGTGCTGACTCATCTAAAAGCCTATCCAGGTGACTAAAAGTAAAAGGGACCCTGCACAGGTGGTAGGGGAGGAAGCAGGTGAAAAACACAGCCACGACCACTCGGATGCTCTGGTTGTGCTTCCGCTTCCGGCTCGATTGACTTATGAACTGCCTGCTGGATTTGTGAATGTATCTGGATATGGCTATGTAGCATCCGATCAGAATCACCAGCACGACCATGAACAAACAGCTGTCCACATAGGTGACAGCCATATGCCACTTGGCTCCCAAAGGACTTTTAAGTTTCATGCAGTCATGAATATTCTCCTTAGTTGGTTGCCCATTAGTTAGTATGATATTTGGCAAGGACAGAACAGCCGTGATCACCCAAACACAAAGTGATAAAACTTTGGTAAAGGTTATGCTGTACATGCGAGAGTCACCAAAAGGCTTTACCACCTTTAGATAGCGATCGACACTGATCAGCCCAAGAAACACAATGGATGTGTACATGTTTGCGTAGAACAAAACTGAGGTGTATTTGCAGAGGATGAACTCAAAGTACCAAGGTCCGAGTCCCGCATCTCGGACTATTCGGAATGGGAATGTCAGTGTCATTATGAGGTCAGCTACCACTATATTTTTGAGATAAAAGATGAAGCTGGTTTTATTCCTAATGTGGAAGAAGATCCACACGGCCAGACCATTCAGCAGGATGCTTGCCACAAATATAACCAGGTAAAGCACTGGCAGGATGATGGTGTCAAATTCGTTGTGAAGGGTGGAGTTCTTCCCAGGTCCCTCGCTGGTGCTGTTTGCAGAGTGACTTGCTTGGCTGTATAGTTCATTACCTGCAGAAGTGGGAACATTTGCATTAGTACAACTGCCTCGCGTAGCGCTAAGTTGTCATTCTGAATGAGTGCAAAGAGTGTCTCAAAAGATTTTTAAAAATTTATTCATGTGTCTATCTGTGTACCACACATGCCAGCGCTACAGAGGTCAGAGGACGGCCTGTGGTCCCCAGGACCTGAGGCGGTTATGAGCTCCTGATTTGAAGTTCCCTTGTGATCTGAGTCCCCAGGAAGAGCCTGAAGCACTCTTAACCACCAAGTCATCTCTCCAGACCCTGCCTCCAAGATTTAAAGAAGTACTTGATTAATTTTTTTGAGTAACTAAATAACTAGTGGCTTTCCCTTCCCTACATTTCAAGATCCGTTGAATTTCTCTAGCAACCTATGGAAAATGGATATAGCATATCTATATAAAACCCTGCTGTTCAGCTCAACATTTGATTTTGTTACACATACCATGAGCAATACCTGAGATGGAAAATTGAAGTTTCCTTTACCCAGGCAGTGAAATAGAGCACAGAAGTTATATCAGTGTATTAGTTGACATAGTCCATCTCTTTGTTACTACCTACGTTTTAAGCTCTGCAGTCACCCCAAACCGCAAAGTAGGCAAGGAAAGCACTCTAAATTCTTTACCTCTGTTTGCTGGGGATTTTGTAGGGACCATTGTTAGAAATAGAAATGTAGTATTTTTCCCCACAGAAAACAAACAAACAAAATCAGCTTTCTTCTAAAGTGACACAATTCCTGAGTATAGCTAAATCTAATTTGTGGATCCACAAGAAATACATTATGTAAAAATACGTGCAGGCTGCTATTTTTGTTGTTATTTACAAGATTAGATTATACACTGCTATTATCATGAATTTTCAGTTTTTTTTTTTTTTTTTTTTGCTTTTAAAAAATCTGGTGCACTTGATTAAAGATATCATCACACTCTATTATTTAATTGATGAAATGGTGTGTAGGCATTTGATTTCTGCAGCAGCTGTGAACAGTCTCTTAGTCCCCTTTCGGAAGGAAGCACGGTGGTTATGGGAGGGTTCCACAGCTGTAGTCTGTGCTGTGGACCAGCTACTCCTACTGCTGTCACAGTGGTTTTCGAGGATTTCTTCAGCTGGGAGGTGAGCTGCATGGCAGTGTGTTCCAAAGTAGAATCTCTGAGGTTGGCTGTCTGGAGGCCTGTTGAGCTTTTCACTGATCAGCCTCCTGACTTTTGCTCTCATTATCCTCCTTGCCTTCTTCCCTGAGCAGGCGTTTGATGCTCTGGAAGTTTCCTGCCCCCCCCAGTTCCTCTTGAAGCTACTTCCTCAGTAACTCTTTGCGTTGTTTGATCAAACACGTTTGGTTACCTGTGTACTTAGACAATATAAACTATCATAGTGTACAAACATGTTTCAGATGTAAGGATGAAGGTCATTTCTGCGTTTTTAATTTCCATTAGTTAATAATAACATCATCTTAGTTATGTTTTTGGAATGATTTTTGTTTAGGGAATAACATGAATTTAGGTCCGATTTGCCCACATGGCTATTTTATTATATATTATTTTCTTTCTTTGAAGACGTGAAATAGCAAGGTGCTGATGCTATAATCCAAAAACAGGTTCTTAAATTACCACCTGAAATCTAAGTGTGGGTTTTTCTTCAGGAGCTGTCTCTTTTTCTGATTTTTTTTCCCCCTTTCATTCCTTGCTATGTTTTTAAAAACTGGTTTTTCTGGCCTAAATATTTTTATACAGGTTAGTAATTTATACCTATGCTAGCCTGTTATGAGACTGATGGTATTATTAAGCTTTACAAGTTAAAAATGCCTGATTCAGCTGCCATCCCAATTACTGCTTCCAATTTGAAATGCTGCCTTGCACATATTGCTGAGGCCTGTTTTGATTTAATAAAAAAGTGCAGGCTTGTCTTTTTCTGTACCAGAAGATCCCAATCAGCTCTCAAAGCTATTAAAGGCTTAAGAAGTGCAGCTTTAGTGAGTTTTAGATATCTGCTTGAATTGATTTACCCAATTAAGCTATTAACTACCACTTTCATCTTCCTGGGGATAGCACTCTTAGGGAAATACAGGAAGTCAAGTAAGTATTAATCAGGGTGAAAGTGCTCAGCTGAGGGACAGACCTTAAAAAGGAACAGCTATGTCATCACTTGCAATGATGGCTGTGTGTTGTAGCAATCAGATAGGAGCTGGTTTCTAAAAACCATTGTAAATGTAAATAGAATTCACTAGCTCTAACCTTTTGGGGGTGGGGTATTTCAGGTGTTAGTGTTAGCAGCCAGGATTTGTGTATACCCATTGTGGCCTAGAACACGTCTTTCTATCCCAGTGTTTCTACTAGATATGTGTCTTCATTATTATTATTATTATTATTATTATTATTATTATTATTATTATTATTATATTCCAAGGCTTAATTATATAGACAAGCACTCTTATTAAATGATAACATACCTAGCAATTATAGTTAATATTTAAGATAGTCTTCAATCCGAGTATCAATGAGTTCTGTCTTACTTAAAAAAAAAAATCAACCAACCAAAAAGCAAAGCAGAATAAAAACAAAAACCCTCAAGTATGAGTGACTTCACTTCACAGTGGTTCTTGGCCTATTTTGTGGCTTGTTTCTGTTCCCTTACAATTTTTTGCCTTAGCTCAGGAGCAGGATTCATGTTTTGGAGTACAGGCCTTCCCAGTTCAATGGGATAAGCGTATCCTGATTTTTACTTCATTCACAAATTCCAGATTTACAACACAGCTCAAACAAATGAGTAGTTAAAGCCTCTTCTGGGCTATTTTGTAAAATAATTTAATGAGAGACAACCGTGGTACCCCAGGAGCAGGATAAACCACCTGTGTGCTGCCCTAAAGGGCTGTAGCTTAATGTAGAAAATGTTAGCGTGACTTGGTGGTTGTTGACGTGACCGAGCATCATGTCTTCCCTGTCAGCTGCTCACACCTTGTCTTCTCCTTGGTCTTTCAGTTTTCCCTGATGTGTGTAGGTTTACACCTTCGTTATTCCTACTTAGGAACATTGGTCATCAAAAGAAAAAGGCTTTTTTTTTTTTTTCACCCAGTTGCTTTTATCAAGTTATTCTTCCAGTAAAGAATTTGGCCAATTTAAGGACCTCCTTTAATAATGAATCTCTTGGTCATTCATTAAGAAGAACTAGAAATTGATTTTAAAATAGACTGTGTTCTATGCCTACTAGAATGGTACTCCCTGTTCATCACTGGGCTTCATATAGAATGAGGATTAAAAGAAGCAAGGGGGAACCCCTTTGTCAATCTCTTCTGTGCTTTCCTACCCCAGATTCTTCTCAGTTAACTCTGAAAATGACAAATAAAAAATCTAGTCCCATTAAATATTTTATTTCGTGTATGAATGTGTGTATATGTGTGTGTTAGAGAAACTATGATTGTGTGTCTTGGGAGCATATGTATATGCATACTAGCTATCACACTATGTGTGAATTTTAAATCAAAATTTAGCACAAATACACTGTTCAAGTTAGCACTGTTCAGCGTTCTCAATGGTCACAATACCATGTAGGCCAGTGCAGACAGACTTTTCATCATTGTCATTTGTGTACTTAATGTGTCCATTTACTCTTAGAAATCTCTTTTTTATGCAGTTTCAGTGCAAGTGATTAAAGCTGTGGCACAGAATCAGAGCATGTTTGCCTTGGGTGCATCTACTGTATTGCTCATCAGGGTGTGTCACTCTGACACAGACTATTAAAGTCTCAGCACATGTCACTGCCCTACCTACCAGATGGAGCGAAATAATAAAGTTGTATAAATTATAGGGTGTCAATCCATGGTACAGCGGCCCTTGTAGGATTGTTTTCTAAATAGTTATCTAGTCTAGTAGGTAGATGTTGCTTTTGGCCTCCTGGGGAGCCTCAGTGAACCTTGGTGTGGACTATAAGGTGTGGCGACTAATATGCACTTTATTTTGAGTTTAACAAATCTTTCTCAAATATTCTGTCAATATTTGTTGCTTGTTTGTTTGTTTCAAAGATAGTGTTGAGATTCACTAAAGTTTTAAGTCAATTGCAGAAAGGTCGGTTTACCCTTGCGATGCTATCCTGTATGGCTGCTCTTGTACGCAGAATGAGAAATGGCTTTCCATAGTTTTTTTAGTTGGTTCTAAACTATCGCTTAGCCTACATAAGTCATGTTAAAGTGCAGTTCCTCTGTGTCTTTTTCTTTGGCTTACTTGGTAATTTTGCAAGTGTCAGGTTGAGCCCCATTCTCTAGCAGTGATGTATTGTAAGTCAAGATGCATGTCAGGAAACACTTGGGGACAGTTGAGGCACGAATTCAGCAAAGGTTATTCCTCGTTTGATTTCTGAGGAGACAAAAATGAAAGAAGGACCAGTTGATAAGGACTTTCCAAAAATAATGTTATTCTTTCAGTAAAAACAGTAAACCAACAACAAAACATTGGCACATTCTGTGATTAGAAAAAAATATTGTGTATCTGAGTATCTTTGCCACAAAATATATCTATTTTTATGCCTTTTTCTCATTTTGCTGTGAAATATGACCTCCATTTCTGTATGGTGTTGTCTGGATGCCCTGTTTGACTTTAGAAAGTTAGTTAACATATCCACTTATTGATTCATATCTCTGAAATGGTAATGTCAACTACAATCCCATAGGAATACAATAGGAATTGTGTAAAATAATCTGTTAGGTACCTTTGTATATTCAAAAATATCAGCTTATTTATCTAAACTTCATTTGTGTAACCCATCCTTTTAAAAAAACCTGATCATGTGATAAATGCTTATATGATGAGACTAATATTTAATTATAGATGGTTATTTTCAAAAGATCAAGCACTGATATTTATAAGTATTTTTCATTTTTTATTTTTACTTACTACAATTTATTGAATTGATATTCCAGCTGTGGCCCCCTCCCTCGTCTCCTCCCAATCCTACCCTTCCTCCCTCTTCTCCCCCTATGCCCCTCCCCTAGTCCACTGATAGGGGAGGTCCTCCTCCCCTTCTGTTTGACCCTAGCCTATCAGGTCTCATCAGAACTGGTTACATTGTCTCTGTGGCCTGGCAGAGCTGCACCCACCACTCAGAGATCTTATCACTGAGTCCAAGCCAGAGAAAGACCCTGCTCCCCTTACTAGGGACCCCACTTGGAGTCTGTAGGCTATATCTGAGCAGGAGTTTTATGTCCTCTCCATGCATTGTCCTTGGTTGGGGTATCATTCTCAGTTTTTGGCTCAGTTTTGGGGCTCAGTTTTTTGGCTCTGTTGGTCTCCTTTTGGATTCCTGTCTCCTCCAGATCTTTCTTCTTCCCCTTATTTCATAAGATTCCCTGCATTCTGCCCAAAGTTTGGCTATAAGTCTCAGCTTCTGCTTTGATACCTTGATCAGTAGAGTCTTTCAGAGGCCATCTGTGGTAGGCTTCTGTCCTGTTCCCTGTCTTCTCCTGCTTCCGATTTCTATAACATTTTTTCTTCTGATGAGGACTGAGCATCTTCCCTAGGGTCTTCCTTGTTGTTTAGCTTCTTTAGGAGTATAGATTTTTGTATGTTTATCCTCTATTATATGGCTAATATCCCCTTAAGAATGAGGAAATCATGAAATTTGCAGGCAAATAGTGGGAACTAGAAAAGATCATCTTGAGTGAGGTAACCCAGAAGCAGAAAGACACACAGTATAAGTATTTTTAATTTATTATTTTATGTCCACATATGTCTATGCATCATGTGTGGAGACTTTAAAAGGTAGAATCTGAGCTACAGATGGTTATAAGCTGCAGTGTGGGTTTTGAACTCGGGTTCTCTGGAAGAGCAGCCAGCACTCTTAACTGCTGAACTGTCTCTCCAGCCTATATATAGGTGTTTCATAAACTATGATGCATTTAGCACCCTGTGATCTCTGGGGTTCTAGCTTTTCCTGTAAACCAATCAGCCTTGTGACTTCTAATCAGCCTATATGACCTTTTTAGAATTGACTGGCAGCTCTGTCAAATCCGTGTCAAGACTCAAATTCACATGAATTTATATACTTTCCTCATGAGTAAATTTCTGCTAAGGATTTAATATCATTTGAATATTTGTCTTATTTGTTTTGCATTGTGAAAACCATATTCCTTTTAATCTCAATATTAAGCTAGAGGAGAATCTGTAGTACGTTTGTGTAAATTACTTTTCCCGGCCTTCAGATGCTTTACGAAAAGGTTAACAGAAAGCATCTGTTATGCAGTAAGTAGCACATGTTTTGAAATTTTGTTTCCTGACTCACTCTTTTCCAACCATGTCTATCTTGAGTTCCTGGCCTTCTCTTTGGGACTGACTGAACAGAGAAGGCTTTGGGGAACTGTTTGGGAGAGTGTGTTGTTAAAGGAAAATATTCATATGAGCAGTTTCCTGTAAGGGAAGTCACATTGTTCCTTATGAAATGAAACCATCCTCCCTGATGCTGCTCTCATCTGAGAAGCTGCCGAGCGAGAGCCTCCAACGCCGGTCATTCCCAGGGATGGACACTGCTGACTTTCCCCCCGTGTGTTTGCTGAGCTAGCAGAAAAAGAGCACTGAAGGGATAGGTGAGTCTCAGCATGTGGCTGGGCTCTTCTTCCCAATAATTGTAATATCACATGCAATTAAGTCTTGAGTGTGGCAGTAGATGGAAGAAAAATTGTTCTTTTTTTTCCCTTCAAGTTTAGGGATCCCTTCTATTCCATCCAAAACTAGCTCTTTGGAAAAAGTAGACAGCTCCCCACTCCTGTACCTCCTTTTGAATACTCTAGTACCTGGAATGTAGCAGACTTCAGGAGAAAACTTTTTTGGTTACTAGACTGTAGATGATTAGGGATTTTAAAGTCTTTTTTATTTTGAGTGTTGGTTCTTTGTTCTTTTTAATGTAAGGCAAGGAGGCACAACCTTACTTTTTATTACCACATGAGTTTCCTGAAATGTAAAATCATTTTAATAAATTTATGGGACAAAAGCTCTTTAATTTTAGCCATTTCTATTCCCAGATCATATACTCTTCCTTTTCCACATTCACCTTTCTTAGGCCCCATCAGTAGCAGTAAGAAAGATAGTAGATAGCCACTGGGCACAGACAGAAGTGTGTGTAGTCTAAGACATTCCCATTTCACGATTCTAGTGGACTATTTGTGTTAATAATGTGTGGGAAAACTTTATAAGTTCCTGTTAAGAGTGCTATCCAATTAAGACAGAAAATTTGTCTAGCTAGACATCTCGCCAGCAGTATGGGAACAAACAGTCAGCATTGCTGTAGTTGTATAAAGAACAGAGAACATCAGAGGGCTGACCTGCTTTTTGAGAAGCAGCCTTAGGGACAGCAGAGTACACACAGGGGTGCCAGAGGCTTTGGAATTATCAGTAGACAGAGATGCCAGGTAGACCAAAAAGTGCATTGACAAAAGGCGGGCATGTGGCTGGACTTGTCCTGTGGGGAAGTCAAATGACAAAGGGCAGCTCGGTGCCATTGGAGGGAGTCCTGTTCATCTGTGCTGGGATCCAGGTAGAGGAGGGCAGTAGGGCAGATACACGGTGACCCAGGGCTGAGTAATGCTGTACGCTGAAGAAACGACTGCAGACAGCTCTTTTCTTTAACTGTGACTGTTATGGGAAGGAGAAAGAGAAGGCCAGAGGTAGAGATGGATATAAAAGCAGTTTGTATTATCGAACTCCTTTTATGACTGACTGATAGAAGCGCTTGTTTAAGTAAACTGCTTAATTGTTGTTATTGTAAAATTATATTCTCCCAGTGTGAATGAAATAAAACAAACAAACCCAAACAACTTGTCCTCCATTCTAGCCATGGATGTTGATGCCATGATAAAATGCAAAAACAAAACAAAACAAAAACCAAGGATTTTACTGAGTTTCAGCTTTGTTGCCTTTCAGCTTCTTGACTCTCCATTCTCTCAAATATAAAAGTGAAAACCAAGCATCATTTTACATAAAAGCCAGCATAGCTGCGTATGGTCAGCTCCCTATTGTACATCAAGGACACAGGTTTTACTTGGAGATGGACAGCAAGGCACAGGGTAAAATGATTCTTTGCCCTTTCGTCTGAGGTGAGAGTGTCATGGGGTTTGTAGCCTGAGCTGTCTTTCAGGAGTCTACTGGTAGTTTTCTCTTCCTTCACACTGCCTCACCTGTCTGCTCCCACTTTGCCTTGTGTGCATCTCAGCTTTCAGCCTCCATGTGTTCTTACTACCATGTGCCCTGGAGCCTCTGCATGTCCTGACACTCACCACTCCTTATAAAGATTGCTTCAGGTGGAGTAAAGGGCCGTGTTCCAGACGAACTCACTCATGGGTGGGACTCCTGTCCTGCCTCCTACTATTCCCCTGGCTGACAGCTGATGAAACCACCGAAGAATGTGGTGTCTGTGGTTGCCCCACATTTCACAGCTCTTTGGGGTTATTGGTGTTGGTATTGGTGCTTTTAGACCTGTTCTCTTCAGCCACCTGCTGATAGCATGCCATAGCTAGTTAACTGTGTTTTTCTGTTGCCTATTTTAAAATGAGGGTGTAGGGAAAGGGTTCATATTCAGTATTTTTTGCTCTTAGACTCTTGAACACAGGCTTGTCTAGAACAGTCCTATGACCTAAATATTTTATCCTCCTAACTCTGTCAGATGATAAGTTGGAAGATTCTAGTTGACTTGTCCTGCTTCACATAGCAAATAATGGTTGTAGCTGGGACTCATGCAAAGTCTGATGAAAGCTGATCAGAGTTCTTTCTGTCATACCATGGTACGGTCAAAACGAAGAATAATTTTGAGTGTTCATTTTATTTTGGAGGTCAGGAAGTTGGAAGGGGTATTGGGTAGAGGGAGAAGTTTGTCTTCCTGCCAGACACAAGAAAGAACTGCTAATCTCCCCAGCTGGAGTCTAGTTTTCTTTGGCATGAACACTGCTACATGTATCAGGAAGCATCATAGTAGAATCCAGATGGGGTCTTGTCCCTAAGCTGGGGAGAGCTTCTGCAGAGCAGGAACACTGGGAATTAGCCACCTCTTCCTGATGGGAGGGGCTCCTGCCCACAGGTGCTGGCACTCCAGCCTACAGGCACTTGATTGCACAACCTTAGATCTACTGCAGTTACCATTTACTCATATGTGGCTACACTGAAACTATAAATACCTTTTTATTCCCCCTCTGTAACCCCAATTCCTGTTTTCTCTTGCATTAGTGACTATCACTTAAAATGCTGTAAAATGGTCTCAGTTCTCTACCCACCAGGAGAAAAAATGGATGCAAGAAATTATTTTTTTTCATACTTAAGGGGAGATTTTTTTCCCCCTTGTGCTGTTGGGGGCTACCCTGGGATCTCATGCAGAACATGTGGCTGATGGGCACTGAGTTGTGTCTGAAGTTCACCTCTGAGACTACACTTGTCATATCGGAGCTGGATTTAGGCTTAGTCATCTACCGTGCCCAGTTAGTAAAGAGTAGAATCCTGATCATACTGTTGAACTGCTTTTTTTTAAATAATTATTTTTATTTTTATTAATTACAGTTTATTCAAGTTGTATCCCTCCTGTACCTCCCTCTCTCCTCCCCTCCCAATCCTACCTTCCCTTTTCCCCACCCATGTCCCTCTCCCAGTCCATTGAAAAGGGAGGTCCTCCTCTTCCCTCTGATGCTAGTCTATCAGGTCTCATCAAGAGTGGCTGCATTATTTTCTTCTGTGGCCTGGTAAAGTTGTTCCCCTCTCAAGGGGAGGTGATCAAAGAACAGGCCATCAGTTCATGTCAGAGAGACTCCCTGTCCCCATTACTATGGAGGCCACTTGGATACTGAACTGCCATAGGCTACCTCTGTGCAACGGTTCCAGACCATCTTCATGAGTGGTTCTTGGCTGGAGTATCAGTTTCAGAAAAGACCCCTGTGCCCAGACTTAAGGATCTGTCGCTGTCCTTGTGGAGCTCCTGTCCTCTCCAGGTCTCAGTATCTCCCACTTTTTTCATAAGATTCCCTGTACTCTGCCCAAAGTTTGGCTATGAGTCTCAACATCTGCAGGGTAGAACCTTTCAGAAGCCCTCTGTGGTAGGCTCCTGTCCTGTACCCTGTTTTCTCCCTCCTCTGATATCCATCCTCTTTGCCTTTCTGAATGGGGATTGAACATCTTAGCCAGAGTCCTCCTTCTTAATTAGCTTCCTTAGGTGTACAGATTTTAGTATGTTTATCCTATATTATGTCTAGTATCCACTTCTGAGTGAGTATATACCCTGTGTGTCTTTCTGCTTCTGGGATACCTCACTCAGGATGATCTTTTCCAGTTCCCACCATTTACCTGCAAATTGCATGATTTCCTTGTTTTTATCGCTGAGTAATATTCCATTGTGTAGATGTACCACAATTTCTGTATCTATTCCTCAACTGAGGGGCATCTGGGTTGTTTCTAGCTTCTGGCTATTATGAATAAAGCTGCTACAAACATGGTTGAGCAGATGGCCTTGTTGTATACTTGAGTGTCTTTTGGATATATCCCTAGGTGTAGTATAACTTGATCTTGAGGAAACACTATTCCTAATTGTCTGAGAAAGTGCCAGATTGATTTCCAAAGTGGTTGTATAAGTTTACATTCCCACCAGCAATGGAGGAGGGTTCCCCTTTCTCCACATCCTCTCCAGCATGTGTTGTCACTTGAGTTATTCATCTTAGCCATTCTAATGGGTGTAAGGTGAAATCTCAGGGTCGTTTTGATTTGCATTTCCCTGATGACTAAGGATGTTGAACATTTCTTTAAATGTTTCTCTGCCATTTGATATTCCTCTATTGAGAGTTCTCTGTTTCGCTCTGTACACCATTTTTTTAATTGGATTACTTGATTTGTTGCTGTTTAACTTCTTGAGTTATTTATATATATTGGATGGAAAGATCTCCCATGCTCATGGCTTGGCAGGATTAACATAGTAAAAATGGTCATCTTTCCAAAAGCAATCTACAGATTCATTGCAATTCCCATCAAGTTACCAACACAGTTCTTTACAGACCTTGAAAGAGAACTTCTCAACTCCATATGGAATAACAAGAAACCCAGAATTGCTAAAACAATCCTTTACAATAAAATATCTTCTGGAGGTATCTCTATCCCTGATCTCAAGCTGTATTATAGAGCAACAGTAATAAAAACTGCATGGTACTGGCATAGAAACAGAATGGTGGATCAATGGAACCAAAGAGAAGACCCAGAAATAAACCCACACACTTATTATGGACACCTGATTTTTGACAAAGATGCCAAAACCATACAATGGAAAAAAGATAGCATCTTCAACAAATGGTGCTGCTCTGACTGGATGTCTACATGTAGAAAAATGCAAATAGATCCATACTTATCACCCTGCACAAAACTGAAGTCCAAGTAGATCAAAGACCTCAACATAAAATGAGACACATTATATAGATTAGAAGAAAAAGTGAGGAAGAGCCTTGAACTCATTAACAGAGGAGACAACTTCCTGAACAGAACACCAACAGCACAGGCTCTAAGAGCAACAATCAATAAATGGGACCTCATGAAACCGAAAACTTTTTTAAAGCAAAGGACACTGTTGTCAGAACAAAATGATTGCCTACAGATTGGGAAAGAATCTTTACCAACCCTATATCTATCAGAGAGCTAATATCCAGTTGAACTGCTTTTATGATCAGAAAAAAATGGGTGTCTTGCTCTTACTACTTTACAAGTGGTGGAACAGGAGCAGAGATAGATCTCTGCTCTCCTGGTGGGTGATGGGATGACCAGAGCACATCATCATACAGGACTGAGAACTGCTGCTGTCGGCAGTCAACTTTATAGTTCACACAGCCCTGCTGTGCTCTCAAACTTGTTAGGTTGGATCTCTGCCTGGGTGGGGAGCTACTTGTTCAGTCCAGGGAAACACCCTTCTGGAAGGAGGAACCTGTAGGTGTGGCCTTCTCAGCCACAGCTATAGGCTTCACAAATTGCAGTATTGCCCATCTGGTCACAGTCTGAAAGATGAATTCCAGTTAAAGACTTGTTCCCTAAGTGCAGTTGCTTGCTGCTAAGTTTTTAGACTTGGTGGTGGTGGTCTCAAGTAACAGAATGTATCTTTGTCCCTTTCTTATTCTCTGTTTCGCAGTTTGCGCTCAGGAAAGTCACATCTCTTAATTGTAAGAACTTTAATTCTAATCGGTTTTTACTTTCTTGCTGGAAAGTACACTAGGCCTACCAGGCATTCAGGAATACTGATGGGAGCTTGCATTGCAGTGGTAAAGATAAAAGCACACAGAAGTACCAGACAACAAGCCTCTGTGGAAAAGAAAAATCTCCCTTAAATTCTGGAATCATATAGCCTAAGAATCTTTTCCAGTTTATTGGGGGGGGGATAATGAATGAATAAATAGATGTGAGTATTTCCAAAAAATTAATATAATAACACTGCTGAAGATCTGGGAGGGAAAAGAAGGTTACCTGACTGGTTCTAAGTCTCCCTTTTCTGTAATGAAATTAGGTCACACCATATTCAACTTCGTGTTATTTACTTTAGTAGAAACAATTACCTAAACCAAGAGAACGTTTTCATTTTTTTTTAACCCTGGTTTTCATTATCAGTTTGAAAATTCAAAAGTGAGGTCATTAACTTGAGTAGACTTATACTTGAGTAGACATTATAATGTATAATTATACATTAGCATTTTCCCCATTGTTTTTCTACTCTCACAAAAACCAAACACCACATCCCCACAGGTACCTGTGGGTGAAAACAGAATTCCTTAGTATGGCCAGTCTTTTACCGCTTTTGGGGTTCTTCTTTTCTTACTTTTCATCCCCTCAGTTTCACCCCCTATTACTAGATGGGAGAGGAACAAGGATGGGGGGGATGGAATCCTTGATTCCTTTGTCTTGTGTCTTATTTGAGCACACCTACTAACAAACCACAGCTGAACCCCCTGAACCACCAAAACAACCAACCCCACATCTTCGGGCTCTAGCATTTATATACCCTCTGAAAATTTCCCAGAATTCCAGAAGTCACACAATTGAAGAAACTATCTGCACATGGCAAGACCACGCCTCTGCTAGAGCCAGAGGCAAAATGTAGTCTGCTGCTGTAAACAGTCCCAAGTAGCCCCATGTCCCGACACCTGGGATTAAAATGAAAACATACTCTTATATTTCTGTGTTTTTAAAGAAACCAAAAGTCTATAATTGTCACTTCACCTTTCCTGTTATACATTTATCAAAGTAATTCCTAGTTAAGTATATTGTCAACTTATAGTATGTTTTAATAATCATCCTTAATAGTATTTGAATAAAAATAATTCTTCTGGCTATTATATAAACAGTAATTCCCAGTTAGAATTAGTAGACTTAGTGTTTAACACTTCCCACATCTATTTTCATCTGCCCATGCCCACCTGCCCTTTGGCAGCTGTAAAGTGCCCCAAGGCCTTCTGTCCTAAGACTCCATCTTCTTTGTCTGCTTGGCAGGTGATTTGTAAGTTTTAAAAGTCTGACTTATCTGTTGCCTTTTCTTGAAGTCTCCCCTGTTCATGCACCATGTAAATGTTATTGTGGTACCTGTGTGGCTGCTTGGTGGCTCATTCCTCCAGCTGTGTATTACATTTTAGTAGTTCTGTTGTCTGCCTATGTGTTGCTGCAGCCTTCTGATTTGTGGGTCTAACCAGGATACCTGAAGGACAGAATCATTGCTCAACACGCATTTTATTTAAAATGATGGTATCACATGGAACTTGGCCCCAAGCTGACTTAATCACATGTGGATGGGCATCTGCTGTTTCCCTATGGACATCTGCCTTTCCAAGTGAAAAAGTACAATGAAGGACAAGCTGAGGGAATGAGAGAAATTGGCAGTCTTCAGAGAGGCTTACATGAGGAAGACCTATCAGGTGGATACCGAGCACTCTGTGTGCCTCTGGCCAGCTCACCACGGCGGGGTTGCAAATTCAAACACTGGTAGTCACTCCAAGCAAAGTCAGTGGGAGCAGTCCGCGAATGCTAAGAGAGCAAAGCCAGCAGCTGATGAGGGAGGAGCATAATCTGGAAGGGCTGAGTGAGTTGGGACTGTGACCTCAGCGGCAGAAGCAGCTGCTCTCACACTCTGGGTTACTGCTGTTCTTAAGTCCACTGCAGGAAACCATGTGATTTACAGTCCACAGATGTGGGTTGTAGACAAAGTTGCATGGGCATTGAGTTCTGTATTTAGACATGCAGACCAAATATAACTTGTCTGTAGGTTACAGCCTAGGACATCTAATTTCATAGTGAGGATACCTCCTTCTCATTTCTCTTCTTTGCTTCTCTCCTAATCCTTATAAGATCTGGTACTTATTTGGCTGATAACTATCCCAAACTTTCTCATTTTTTTATCAATTTCCTCTAATTCGGTGGCATTTTTTCTTTCATTAAAATTGATAAGCCTTTAAAAGTTTTTAGTTGATATAGAGAATTTTACAGTCTAGCCATTCCATTATAACTGATCTGAAGTTTATATTTCTTCAGAATCTCTGAACTCTCTTTTTTTGTTGGTGCTGCCATATTAGACTAGAGCATAAGAAGGTGCTTTTTATTGGTCCAAATGCTGTTTCTGAATCATTCTACCAGTGTGGTACTAGGAAAGTTTTGAAAGTTAGAATCATGTCAACTGGGAAGAAGGAGCAGCAAGTTTTCCTTAGAGTATATGAAGTAGTAGCAAGGTGAGCATATTCAGGACTACCTCCCGTCCATAGCCCACCTCTGCAGAATGGCTCTGCCTGCACTGTGTCCACAGGCGTTAGGCCTCTCTGCCCTCAGTACTCAATGCAGCCCCCTCACTCTGTTTGAGGACTTGTGGGGAAAAGTTTTTTCTAGCCTCTTTATTGAGAATATTGTTCTTTCAGGATTACAGTGAGGTGATTAATATTCAACACTTTATGCCTGATCCTATATTGGTACAATTGCCTTCAGGCTTTCTGCTCTCAAATAGATGGAGATGCGTGAATTTGGTGAACTCGCCTTCTCATGTTAGCTTAAATTTTCCACCGTTTCTTTTCTAACTTCCCTTTTCTCTGTCTGTCTGTTTGTATCAGTCAGTCTATCTGTCTATCTTTTCTGTGTGTGAAGAGTTTACTTGTGAATGTTTGAGTGCAGGCTTGAGCAGACATGTGTATTCTATGTGTGGTGGTTGAGGTTGACATTGAATGTCTTCCTCAATTATTCTCTTTTAGACAGGTTCTCTCACCAAGGCTGGAGTTTACCAATTTGGCTGGACTGGCTGGCCAGAGAGTTCCAGTAGCTCTACCTGTCTCTGCCTCCATAGTGCTAGTGTTACTCAAGCATGCTATCATGCCTGGTCTCTCATGCGGGAATCTGAATGCAGGTGAAGTGGCCAGCATTGTACTAACTGACCATCTTCCCCACCCCCTTTCTTACATAAATTTCATTTGAAATTTCTTTGTACTGAGCATCTCTGTACAGGACCCCATTTCTCTGTCTTCTCTCTGTCTGTCTGTCTATCTATCTGTGTATACATACCTCCATGCATATAAACTTACATACAATATGTAGGTATATATGTATGTATAGAATGTGCATTTGGACCAGGCAGAGTTAATAACCCTGTGAGTACATTGGAAGAAATACTTGGTTGGCACAAAATTGAGTTGTTTATGGAAGAGAAGGGGACAGCATGGGAAATGTACCATTTCTGACAGGAGCTGGATGGGGGAAAACTTTGAGGTAGAAATATTTGGCTTTGTCACACAGGGACAAACTCTGAGGTAGATAATAGTTTCTTTCAGATTAGCAAGAAAAGGGTGGCCAAAGTCAGGGAACAGGGGGAAGGCTTAGTGTATCATGGCATGTTTCTCTCATGCCTGCAATTTTGAATGCTTGAAATGGTTTCTGCATAGGCTGGCTAACTAATTAGCAGCTGTCTGATTTGTGGTTTCATATGGACTGTAAACAGAGGGACAACACTGTGTCCCAACATGACTCTGGACACTGTTGTGTAGATACCATTTCTGGTTTTCAAGAGAAAAAAATAGTGGTAAATTTTGAAGTATTACACTGGTGACTGTAGGCATAAAGTTGGTAGGATTGTGAGGTTTTGTTTGTTTTTGAATTTTATTTATGAAGTATTTTTGTTGTTTGCACCATAAAGCAGGGTAGATATTTTAGGTGAGAGGATAAAGGCAATGTTGATGATTAGCAGATGTGTATTGTTGGGTTTGTTCAAAACAGTCACAATGGTCTCTGCTGGTCCTTTGATGGAATTTCACCTTTGCGATGGTACTGGTGCAGCATCTTGCCATTGCTATGTATGTTCCCTATGTTTAGACGGTATTTGATCTTCATTTAGTCATTTGTTTTACCACAGTCTTTTGGATGCATGACTACTTGTCAAATCTTGTTACTCCTCATACTTGCAAACTAACAGATAATAAATAAAACTGAAAATAAATACAGCCGCGAATATTTCTTCAGTTGCTTTAGCAAGTATCTTACAAACCCGAATGATAACGTACTAGCAGACTTAAAATTACACTTTTCTCAAAATCAATAATAACTTAGACAATCCTGACCAGTTGCAAACTATCACCTTACTCAATATTTTTATTACATCTTTAAAATGCCAGTTGAAAACAAAAATAACAGAATTGTAGTGGGAGTTACTAAAAACACTGCATATTCTTATAAATCTTGAAGAATGGCAGTGTACCCAATGATGAAATACCTTTTTTTGTTTTTTCTTTTCTTTCTTTCTTTCTTTTCTTTTTTTTTTTTTTTTTT
>NW_026596256.1:8865650-8926208 GCF_907164565.1 Psammomys obesus
TTTTTTTTTTTTTTTTTTTTTTTTTGAGACAGGGTTTCTCTTTGTATCCTTGGCTGTCCTGGACTCACTTTGTAGACCAGGCTGGCCTTGAACTCACAGAGATCACCTGTCTCTGCCTCCCTGAATGCTGGGATCACAGGCATGCACCATCACACCCAGCTCAAGATGTTTTCTTAATGTGCCTAGGTTTTCTAACATCTTAGTGAACATACCTTAAATGGTTCATTTTTCTAAGCTTTATGTAGTCTCTGAGACTGGCAATTATGAGAAGGTCAGGTCACCCACCCCAAAGAAATGGCAGCCCTCAGCTTGTCCCATCTAGAGACATCTGATGTTCTGAGCCTGATGTTACTACTGTGATCTGTGGGAATGCACCAGCCATCCTGTGGATGATTTTATTTCTTTGACTCTATTGGAAGCTCCCTTGAATACAGGACAATTTCATTTGTTGTTCTCTCATATACTAACCTTGCTCTGGGAGCCACCAGAGTCATTTTAAATAAAGGATATTTAATTAAAGGATAGCTACTTAACCCACACATTTGAAAAGTTGAATTTCATTTAGTTGTATGCCCTCCATAGAGTTCCTTTATTTGATCACAGACTGTTCGGGCTTCAGACAATCCATGAAGCAGCCGAGAAGCCTGTGTTTCAGTCTCTGGTGCAGCAGTATTGATAGTAGCCACAGAGTTCAGCAAGCGGGTGAATGTTTTTGTGTGCTTAAGATGCCTAAGCTATTTTGTGTATATTTAATGTATTCAGAGGACACTAGGTTCTTCATTACAGCTGTATTTAATGGTGTAGGTTACCTAACAACTCCATCAGATTTGTGTAGCAGTTCTCATAGGGTTGTATGAGGCTTTGCCATGGTACAGACCCTTCATGGGAACTCTAAGAGATGCTGCCAGGTGCTGGGAGAACATGCCTTCCCACTTCTTCACTTGTAGAAGTTGAGGCTTAGGGATGTCTGTCAGCAAATATGTATAGTCGGTGCTACAGGGCCACCTGTTCCCTTTAGCCCTGCTCAGATCTGGATGTAAGCCATTCTGAAGCCTTTGTTCTCTACAGCTCTCTTACCATCGCTTCCAGGTCAACTGCTGCTCAGCTCAGATTGCAATCTGGCACTTCCTTTGAGAGAGCAAGGAAGCACTATAATACAGTATAGAGACTGTTCTATGCAGCTAGATCGTCTTCTTGAGTACCCAAAGAAGAGTAAGAGTAGCTAGTAGTGAGTTTCGACAGAACTGAAAAATTTGTGGACGAAAGCCAGCTGAGTGTGGCATCAAATGTTCTCAGAGTTTGCTCTTCATTGGTGTGCTGCGTTTGCCTGTTTGCTCTGCTTTCAGCCCAGTGAACGAATTGCTGTATATGAATCACTGAGGGCTTACGATGTCTTGTACTAAGTACATCTTAATCTATGTTTTTTTTTATACTTTAAGTTTAAAGACCATTTGCTATTTGAGAGAAAAACCACAAAACTAGCAGAAGTAGATGGAAAGGAAGAGAAGTGAAAGTCCTTTGTTGGGTCAGTATTCAGAGAGGAGAAAGGGAGAAAAGGGAATGTGCTTTCCAGTTGGAGACAAGGGCAAGATTAGAAGTGACAATTTGCAGATAGCTTCAGTGTTCTTAGGTAAATTATTTTAGTATAGAATTTTCATATTTAACCAGCAAATTGTGTTAATAAAGTGTAAGATAAGCTAGTGCGGTACTGGGTAGAGCATAGGTGTTCTGTTCTGCTTCTATTTGCCATAGACAGAGGTAGCTCGTTCAGAAATCATGGCCAGGTGAGACCGAAGCCTGGCCTTAATGACTGGCCTCCGACTGAAAGCTTGAGCCGCCATCTGTGCACACACTGATGTCAAAGTTTCATCTGGTATTTAGCAGCTGGGTCACGTTTCCCTGCTATCTGTGCCTCGGATGTTTATGACTGAGAGCTGCAGCACGTCCCCCTGTGTTGTTATCGGAGAACTTCCTTCACCATGGTCGGGGGGCAAACAGTGACAGTGTTCATCTCTGCCTTACACAACAAGAATCTGAGACACGAAGAGGTCAAGGTTTGAAGCTGGCCAGGCACAGAACTGGAGAGGACCTTTCGTTCCTTCCACTCAGTCTCCTGTAAGGAATGCTGGTGTGTTTGTTTGAGCCTGGTTGTCTCTGGTAACCAGCCTCCATACCTCAGCAGTTCACCTGGTCTGTGGGAATCTAGAGGTCCAAGAGAATTTCAGCAACCATATAATCTAATCCTTCCTTTTATCTGAGAGGAAAGGCCCTATCAGCCATTAAGCCTAGTCGTTTTGCTGAGTCACAGGTTTTCTAACCTAAGCAAAAACTGCAGTCCCTGCCTGTGCTCAGAAGATCCCAGAAGGTGACCACTCGGGTTTCACCTCACTGCCCTTCCTTTGTCATCCCTCTTTCCCCTTTTTTGGGTCTCAAGACATTTTCATTTTTTTTCCCTCTAGCTTTGTTTGTTTGTTTGTTTAAAAGCACATACAGAGAGTGGATTGTCATTTTAGTGTCTTATGCTAACTTTCTATGATAGCTTCTTAGAGATAGTATGAAATATGTTTGTTTCTTATGTGTGAAACTGTAAGATATCAAAAAGAGAGCAAAGTAGGCTTTAGCTTTCTTCTCTGACACCTCCAAAACTGTAATCCTTCCCAGTGGACCTTCAGCGTCACACATCTCCCCACCTTCCATGCCTAGTGATGGCTTTGTTCCCCTCGGCTCCATCCTTAAATATGGAACTTAATAATTAGATTGCCTCTCAGTCCCTTCTCCTAATCTGCAAATACCTGAAGGCAAGGGGTCAGCAGTAATGACTTGAAGACAAGATACTGCAACGGGGCCTAGAGGATGTGCCCGTGACCCCCAGTTTCACAGAGACAGAGACGCTCACAGGGGCTGAGGCAAGGAAGGAGATAACAACAGCATCTGCCTCACCTGCCCGTAGATCTATTAGTCTCAAGCCAGGTCTGTTGGTGTTCCCGGTGCTTGGACATTGGACTCTCAAATTTAACTGATGAGAGAAAAGTTTGTAAGGAATGATGAATACGTGGCACGTGAGAGAAGATTGAATGTGAGACTGCCATATGAAGTTCTGTCATTGGTAAAATCTTGGCGCATGAACCAGAAAGTTGCTCTACCCCAGGCTCACCAGTCACTTAGAGTCATTATTTAGAAGAGGTGAAACCTGCCTGCTGACTTTCTGCTTTCCTCTCTGAAGTAAGCACTTCCCCAGCAGTTTGCTCGGGGAGCAGAGCCCGGCTGATGTTAGCATGCCTGTGAGTTGCTTGTCAGTTTTCTCTGGGCTCTGCTGACATGTTTTAACATGATTGTTTTAAGGCTTCGGAGTGAGGCTTGCCCTGTTCTTTGCTGTAGAATAAGAAAACCGTGAATCTTTCTATCAAAATGAGACATAAAAGGTAGTTTCTCTTTTCATCGCCTTTAAAATAATACGCATAAAATTGTTGGGTCTTAAGGAACAGTAATAAGAGGCATCTTATTTTATTTACTTAATGAAGTAAATGTGGTAAAAAATAAATAAATAAATAAAAAGTGTTTTCACCAAATAGTCACGACTGCCAACCTTTTCCCTTTTTGAGGCATAGCCCCTGCCTGCCTGAGCTGGGCCATAAGAAGCACTGTGGCCTCAGATTTATTCAGCCCTTATTCCAATTTGTACTGTTTCCTCAGAACTCCAGTTTAAGGAGACACACAGTCGTAATCCTAAAGAGTGCTGTATGCTATCCAACATTGCCTTTAAGAAAATGTGTTTTCCATTTAATCAAACAAGCAAACAAACAAACAAACAAAACAACTTCATTTACCTTTCATTGTGGTGGCGGGCTGGCTATCCACTCGATACACTGTCTTCAAGCTGAATCAGGCTCCTCATCTTGTAAGTACGAGTAAGTCTCAAAACTAAGGTTGGCAGGAAAATAAATCTTCTGGTAAAGCATTGGCAAGCGGCTTTTTTTTTTTTTTTTTTTTTTTTTTGTCCTGATAGAGAAGATAGGTGGGTGCTCTGCTGCTCTGTGGAGATGGTCCTTTGGGGCACCTTTCAAACCGACCTGCCCACAAGCAACTGGAGCAACTTGCTCGCTTGCTAATGTATATGACTCACATTGGAGAGGGAGATTGGGAGACTGGAGAAGAACATTTCCTGAACCGACAGGAATCTGGGGTGATTCACCTGAAGGTGCCCAGAGGGCCAGTCAGTGTCAGGAGCTGGGGTGAGGAGTGGGGGATTAAGCCTCTGGGTGGTCTCACTAATCAGCTCTTATGTTCAGGTCTGTGTAGACTTTATTATCACATTTTGTAATGCTATGTAGAAGGTAAGGTTTTTTTTTTTATCACTATTTGCTGGCTCACCATTAAGAGAAATAATATGTGTGTGTGTGTATATATATATATATATATATATATATAAATGTATGTGTGTGTATATATATATACATATACATATATATGTATATATATATGTATATATACACAAGCACACATAAATTTGGTGTGTGTTTTGTATGGTGTATGCATACTACCATGTTTTTCAGGCTTGAAAGTTAGTGCCTTTACCCATTGAGCCATCTTGATGGCCCAATAATATAATTTGTTAAAGGGAAATCCTTCAAAAACACTGTTGCAGATATAACTTGAGTGACATTAAATGTGTTTGTGGTAGAAACTGATAACTTTGAAAACCTGTAGTCTTGTTCCAGTCTGAAAAAATCTGTAGAGCTATTTTTACACACATGCACAAAGACAGTTGAATTAAGCTAAAAGGACAGGTTTGTCTTGAATGACATTCTTCCACAAAAAATAATCCCTTTAAATTATATTTTGTGGACTGGGTGTGATAGCACATGTACCCACACGGGAGAAAGTGAACTAGTCCTTGAAAGTTGCCCACTGACCTCCATATGTGCACTATGGAACATACTTACTTGCTCCCGGACACTCCCAAAGCAAGCAAATGTAATACAGTTTTATGAGAAAAAATAAATCTAAAGCCTACTATTACCATGAATGCAGAGAAATAAAAATATCAGGTAGAAATATTTTGAAGTTGATAGCTCTGTCAGAGATTTAACGCTGCATTTGAATTAGATATGCCATACATGTTTTTATAGGTTTTCCTTCTTTGTTTTTACAGGAAAATGAATGTGTTAACTTACAAAATTTGTGCTGTAAACTTATTTTTATTTTTTATTCTTTTGTTTTCTGAACAAGCTATTAAGAACAGCAATCACACACACACACACACACACAAACACAAAAGTGCAGGTTGATGATTCTCTTGTTTTTAAGGTGAGATGTTAGCATGAATGGTAGCTAGTCCAAGAGAAATCCTCTGAGTAAAAATTAGCCAGCTTAATGATGGCTTAGTCTTTATATAAAATAATTCCGGGTTTACAAGCAACCCTTCACTTAGACCTGTGCCTCTGCAAACAATATATACTTCTGTGTATTTTGCCTGTGGCATCTGAAGCCAGTCCCCTACATTCTGAGCTAGGGGAGTTGCTCCATGTGGACCTTGTTTGGGGACACTGGTTCGTTTTTAAAAGTAAACTCTGCCATCTTATATCGTGATATGTAAATAGTAAGTAATGTGCGGCTCATGATTTGAAACCTTATTGCCAGAACAGCAGGTAACTGCTGCATCTTCAAAGTTTCAGCTGCTTGACTCCAGCAGCCCCCTTACAAGTGTGTGACAGTGACCTTCTCTGCAGGTTTGGCCAGTTTTTCACCCCACAGTTTCAGTTTTGTCTGAAATCATAAGAGGCCATATATTGGGGCAAGTATATGGCAGGCTTCTGTTATAAGACTAAAAAGTTCTGTTGCCTGCCCCAAATTAAAAACACTTATTACCTGGGTCAATTTTGTCTTGTTTGGATTGACAAATCACTTACATACATATACACACTCCAACACATACTCTCTCTGTCTTTTTCTGTCTCTGTCTCTCTCACACAGACACATGCATACACACACTCTCTTCCTCTCAGACACACACTCATACACTTACAAACATACACTTTTTTTTTTTTTTTTTTTTTTTACTATTTGTTTGTTTTATTTGGCTTCTCAAGAATAGGTGAATAAACTTGTCTTTTGGGGCATAGACTACTGTGGCTACAATTCATAAGGACCCTGGAGTTTAATGTGTGTGCTGGAGCTTGTGTCTGTGTGTTGGCTGACTAGGAGGAACAGGCTGTGCTCCATCTCATCATGGGCTTGTGGTAGAATTGGCCACTTTCTTTAGTCTTTAGTACTTAAGCGGAGTTCCTGTTTGGGGACAGTATTTCCACACTTGTTTGGCTGGTGAAAGAAATTAAGCCTGGTAATGAAAAAGTTAACATGAGGTAGTTTTTATGCGTTAGTCTTAAAGGTGTTGTATGCTCTACCCTCAAGTTAGGACCTGTTAAAGCTGGTCTTTCATAACAGTCAAAAAATGAAATCATGCACGTTCAGACTAGAATGAATCGAATGGGCTTTGATGGCAAGAGCAGCTAGCAGCTAGCTCATGCCTTCACTACTGTTCATGGCATTCAAAGGTAAACCTGTTTTTCAATTTTTAGGTTTTTTTTCTACTCATTTTTATAACAAGTCATTTCATAAAGTCGATGGAGAATTCATAGCAATATATAATTACCTTATTGTTTCATTGGAAGATTCTCCATTAGCATGCTGGGCAGCAAATTCACTTTTAATATAGGTAGGTAAGTATGTGTGTGTATGACCTGATGATTAAAAAAAACAACATTAAAAAGATCTTGCAAAATTATATTTAATTTATTTTATTTGTAGATGGTGGTATGAAGGTCAGAGGACAAATTGTGAGAATCATTTCTATCCTTCTACCTTGTGGGTCCCAGGGATAAAACCTCATGTCATCAATCTTAGTGAAAAGTGACTTTACTTTCTGAGTCATCCTCCCTCATCTCCCCCACAATAATTTAGCATTGGTAGTGACTTTAATGCCGTCTGACATTGTCTGTGGATACCTTACTTTTTGAGGCAGAGATTCTGCTATCTCTGTCTCCCTAGCACAGAGATGACACATACACCCTTTTATGTGGGTCCTGGGGATATAAACTCAATGGAACGTGTTAAAAGGTAAGTACTTTAATGATTGTACCATCTCCCCATCTCTTCTATATTTATTTTAACAAGTTGAAAGAATACTTTCAATGTATTTCATCTAAATTTCCAAATTGTTAAACACATTTTTACATGCAGACTACACACATGTACATAAATCATTGTACACATTATTGGGCACATGATATTACAATTGTAGTTCTTGAAAGAAACTTTAGCTTCTTGTTCATCTATTTCCCCAAAGACACACTTTTTAATGAATTTATTTGTGTATATATGTGTTTGGCTTCGCTGCAGGCCATGGCACACATGTGCAGGTCAGAGGATTCCTTGCCAGAGTTCGTTCTCTCCACCATGTCATTTCTGGAGATCAAATTCAGGTCTTCAGCTATGGTACCAAGCACTCTTACCAGCTGAACCTTCTAGCTGGCCTAATGATATTCTTTTAAAAATTGTTATAGTATTATTAGTGATGATACTAAGGTTGAAACAGTATTGGAAATACTGTCCACATTACATTCAGTACTCAACTATTTTTTTAATTTTTTTTGTGGAATCTAGTCAGCCATTCTTTACATAGGTTTTTTTTTTTTACTATTATTCTTTAATTTCTTTGTTTTTACTTTTTCTTTAATTTTCTTTATGTAGGAAATTGGTTCTACCTGTTTAGCTGGATCCATCCAATGGCTCATGAGCAAAGAGATGCTTATAGATCACTAAATAAAAAAAATCAATAGAAGTAAATTAATCTTTTTTTCTGGACTTTGAATGACTTGCACAAGATATATTGAGTTGTGTCCGTAAAATAAAGATGCTGGTTTAATCACAGACATTTGGATTGTGATGAATTCTTAAAGACACACAGACACTGGAAGAGAGAACGTGGAATCAATAGTATTATGATGATATTTTGTTATTTTTGAAGTGGGCTCTTCGTTTCCTCCAGAACTCTTTCCATGTGAGGCACTCAGTGTGATGCTTTGTGTCATAACACTTTCTCATCCTTCCATTCTTGGTTTCTGTGTCTCAGTGTCAATGCGGGAAAGTGGTCTCAGTGTCCTATTAGAAGGCATTGTCTTTTGTTGTAGGCCCCTTTTCTCTATCTGTGGTTTTCAGTATCTTCAGTTTTCTCTCAAGGAAAATGTGCATATAAAGACACTCAGAGTTCTTTGAATAACAGCATACTGAAGAAGACAAGCAAGGATGAAAGGGAGCACTGCTTCGGGTGGGTGGCTGGTCTTGGTCCCTTTGGGGTGTTTCTTTGTTTGTTTAGCCCTGTGTACCCCAGTCTGGCCTTACTTTATGTCACTTCTCCTGCCTCATTCTCTCAAGTGGTGGGACTAGAGGCTTGGCTCACCATGCCCAGCTAAGTGATCTGTCTTGAATAGACATGTGTTTTTCATGTATTCAGAACATGGAACAAGGGTTGTAGTGAAATCCTCAAAACATCTGTTTGTTTCTGTGTAGAAGGTTATTCTACAGCTCACATCTAGTGGTTGTGCATTTGTCCTCTATGTAATTACAAACCCTTTAATAATATTCTCAGGCTCGATTAGTATCTTTGGGTCCTTGTGCCTGAATTACTATGTTTAATCTGTCACTTGAAATGATTTGTGTGTGTGTTAGGTCTGCTTTACATAAAGCCCTAACCTTTTCTGCTCTGGGAACACCATTTGCAGTGGTTGATTAAAGGGGACAGAGGCTTTGCAGATCGAGTCTGGAGATACCCATGTCTGCTCTTGTCCTCTCCTTGAGACTCTCCTCTGGCTTTGGCATCCTATGTGTCTCTCAGCTGGGGAAATCTTCCTTTGAGGGGCAATGTTGGGCTGTGATAAAACTGGTAACTGCAATCAGGTAAACTCCAGTTTGAATCCTAGTGTTTGTTTCGATGTCTTCTTAAACATGAAGATGCCTGAAACTGAAGTGGAATAATGTATACAGGGAAGTTACTATGTGTTTGGAATTAGGTTGATAATCCAGGAACTATAGCACTTTTAGGGGGTGTCATAGTTATGATAACTAAAATAAATAGGGAAGGCAAGTGTGTCTTTGTGCTTGGAAATGTGAAAAGAGGTAAAAATCATCAACTCGGAAGTTTCAGTCTCCCTTCAGCATTTTGGTTGCCTCTCTCTTTCTCTCTCTCTTTAGTATTTTATTTATTATTACTCTGTCATGCAGTATTCTGCTGCATGTGTGCCAGCATGACAGACGAGGGCACCAGATTCCATTATATATTGTTATGAACCACCATGTTACTGCTAGGAATTGAACTCAGACCCTTTGGAAGTATAGCCAGTGCTCTTAACCTCTGAACGATCTCTCCAGCCCTTTGGTTACCTCTAGTAAGCTCTAGTTCCCCATTCGTGATGAGCCAGGGGATCTGTGAGCACTCTTTATAATCTTCCTTAACAGAAACTTCAAATAAAAAAAAAGATGATATTTCCAAGTAAAATCATATACAAACAACCCTCCTTATAAACATAGGCACAGCATTCTAGTCCTATGCCTCAGGATATTATGTTTATCAGTTTGAGCTTTATTACTGGATTAATAGAAGTTGGAAGGCTGGGTAAAATATATAATTTTTTTCAAAGCAGAATTACATACATATTTAAAATCTTAAATTGGGTTTCCTGTCTCTTATTCTTACCATTGTCTTTCTTCTTTATTACTCTTCTTTTGTATTAACTTCTGTCCTCTTTTTTTCTTGGTGTTCTGACAGTTCCCCTTATATTTCCTCTCAGGCTTCCCTACCCCAAATTGTTTTTCTAGAGATATTTTTGAGAATAGGTCTAAGGAGTCAGGACTCAGATAATCTGATGCCTGAAATGGTGACATACCTATTATGTGACTCAGGCTGGTTCTGTTGCCTGATATTGTTGCTGGATTTAGGGATTACAGCCTGTGCCCCAATAAGCCAGGATTGGCTGCCTATCCTCAGTAAGCCAAATAAAGGAGACAAATTAATATGAAGACCAGAAAAGGGAGATTTGTTTAATAGGGTCACATTTGGAAGAGGGACAAAGAGATTTATTGACCCTCTCAAGTCTGTCTTCAGGATTTTTCCGGATTCTTAACATGAGGGTAAGGTCTAAATAGAAGCAAGAGAAACATTATATACATAATCTGGCAAGGTGTGGTTCCCTGCCTGCCTCTGCTCCAAGTCTCTCCTGCAGGGTGAGTCTATCCTGCAGGATGAGTCTGTTCTGCAAGAATCTCTCCTGCAAGGTCACTGACAAATTGAATATCTTACTCTTGAAGACAAATTCCTCCTCTTGATGGATTCAAGGCTTCAGCTATTTCTCCTCACAGCAGGGTACTCCTGGGGAAATTCTAATCTCTTGGAATCCATTCTAACAGTGTGATAGCCAAAGAAGGGAGCCTTATATTCAGTCATGCAAGACAGGGCAATTACATGGCTAAATCCAACCATTTCATTGGTGCCTTTGCTCTGCTTGCTGTTTCTTGTGAGTTTGTGCCTTTGTGCTGTTTCTTGTGCCTTTGCTCTGCATCTCCTGAATGGAGTTATCCCTTTTGAAAAGATAGGAGTTAACTTGTCTGCCCTCTATTCCCACTTACAAACTGGAGCATCTCACCACTGCCTTTAACTTACCTTGACCTCCTCAGGGAGTATGATTTTGCTGACTGCCACTTCCTTATTTAATCTCTTCTTGTCTCTTGGTTTTTAGTACTTTGGACTCAGCACCGCTGTTACTCTTCCCCCGTTTGATCTGTGAGATTTGTGCAACGTGACCTCTGGGGTTATTTGATTTTTTTTTATTTTTTATTATTTTCTCCTGTCTCAGAAAAGCTCTTGGTCTGATTAGGCTGGCCCTGTCTTCAGAGCCTTTGTTCACATTTTGCCTTTGCTTCCTTGACCTCTTGTCTTGATAGCTCAAATTTGAGATACCCCAAATATGCAATTTGCCTTGCCTCATAACTCAGTACTTGAAACAATCTAAGGCCCTCTGTAGTAGTTGACTCTTGAGATGGAGGAGAATGGCTGCATTTATAGTGAACCCCTTCCAAACACGTTGCCCATTATGTACAGTGTGTACAGACATACTGTACATAGAATTCCCTAAGTAACTGTGGGCTCTGAAGTCAAAATGTATCCCCTTGAAAATGCCTGCAGTTTATGTGCTACCATCTAGGGGCTGGATGGGGCTTGCTTTGTCTAACAACTAAATTGAATTAAAAGGCAGTGGGAAAATATCTCAGACCTAACAGAGAACAATAGGTAATAAAGTTTATTAAAAGCAAACACACAGACACACATACATACATACATGTGCACACCCACTCACATACTCAAGAGGCAAGAGGCATGCATTCACTCACAGCAAAGCTTGCAGAGAAGAGACTTTGGGCCAAAATACATTCTTCCCTAAAGGGCTGGGGATTTTAAGTGGTTGGGGTGGCCTGGGATGGAACCCCCTTCCCTAATTTTGAGTTGGCCAACTTAGACAAAACCAAAGGGGGGGGGCTGGTGATAGGACTGGTTTTGAATATATCTGGCAAGCCTGGATCAGTCAGTCAGCCAGCAACAGTGCCTTTTTGGCTTGAGGGAAAGTTTATCATGAATTAGTTTTAGGTAAGAGGGGGGAAGGAAAAAGCTGAAATTTGACTTTTTTTTTTTTATCATTGTCTATTGCCTTTCTCTGCTCTAATTGTCTGGGATCTGTCTTTCCTACTCTCTCCCTCTGCCCAGGCTTGCACAGATGAAAGATGACCTTCTAGCCTCAGCAGCCCTTTTATTTAAATTAAGATGCTTCAGGATGCACAACTTTTTTTCTAGAAACACAGCCCACACCATGTGTTTCTGCATCTCAGAAACCCCAGTGGCTCACTGGAGAAGCCCAGGTGCCTATAACTTGCTCTGAGGCAGGGCCCTGAGCTTCTGTCAACTTACTTTCTTCACTGAAGTGCTGCAGGCTCACAACCCTGAGGTTGTGTCCCCCCTGAGGGTCTTCAGTAACTATGCTGCACGGCATTTTCTTCGGAATGCCTTGTTTCCCTTCAAGTTCTAGTTCAGGTGTTCATCTCTTCCCAGCCCTTCTTTAATTGCTGTGTTTGAAATTAGTCTTCTCAAACCTCCAGACTTCTGTGGTTTGATAACCATGCCTCACACAGTACCTCCCACTCATTGTGGTTTGCATTCCTAACCTGGGTGCAGCTTCAGAGAGCAGCCTTGTGCTCAACACATACAGGATGACTGGCCTAGTAAGCAAGTGAACCCAGTTTGGGGCTTTCATCTCCCTCCGGAACTCAGCTGGCAGGATACCCAGCTAGCACTGGGTGGCACAGGACGCTAGGATTGACCCTTTCTTCTTCAGAGGGTAGTGAAACTCATTTACATGTAGACTTCTCCCCTCTTCCTTTCCAGGGGCCACTTCCTCATCATTCCCCAGTGGGGTTGACTTAGAGGAGTTCTATTTGCCTTCATGCTAGGACACAGAGGTTATGTGCATAGAACTGTGGAAGTTCTGGTCTTGAGTCCACTTGTCTGGGTTTGATATTGATATGAGCTGTATCCCTGTTTACCATCAAAGAGATGCACACCCCATGTCAAAATTCTATCCTCCTTGTACTTTGGCTTCCTTATTCTCCTTTACCAGCAGGCAAACTCATGGGATATAATAATAGTTACAAAAGGCAGGAGGTCAGGGGAGACAGCTCCAGGTAAAGGAGGAGTTTGGATTTCTAGAACCTGCATAGAAGCTGGGTAAGTATGGTAGCCTGCCTGTAATCCCAGAGCACAGGAGTTGGCTAGCCAGGGTAGCTTGAGTTGTCGTAAACTGTAGGCTCAGCAAAGACTCTTCCCTAATACATAACGTGGGAAGTGATCAAGGGAGATGCTCTGTAGTAACCTCAGGATTTCACATGCATATTTATGTATGCTCACACAAATGCAAGCACACACGCATGCACACAGGAGCAGTCATCTTTTTAATGTGCCCAGCAGCTCAGTGCTGGCACACCACAGGCATTCAGGCATGGGAGTAGGGTGGGAAGGTCCTGGGATGAGAGGTCCTTGTTAACTTATGGGTCTGGGCTTATCAGCCAGCACTTCCTGGGCTGCCTATAGCCCACACACGAAGATGTTATTTTGGGAGAGGCAGGAATGGCGGGGTGGGTATGGAAGTTATAAAAGGTACAGGATGTATGTTAGGAAACTGAAGTTTGTGGTTTCTCTTGAGAATACTATGTCATTTAAGATAGGCTTAAAAGCCAGAGTCTGATAATAGGTCCTCAGCACCCTGCTTGTGAGCTGTGTGACTTTATGCAGGTCACCTGGCCTTTCTGTTTTTCAAGCTCATCTCTAAAAGGAAGATAATGAGAACACTTTATAAACTTCCTGGGATTGCCAAATGACAGAATGTGTTGAAAGCATTGTCTCCCTGACTGGTTAATAGGAAGTCTTAGGTAACGCATTGACATTGTTTCATTGCTCCCAGTTTTACCACAGCCATTGCTACCAGCTAGCAACCTTAATTACCTTCAGGGTCAACATTCAATATTAAATAGCTGATGCCCTTTGAGAGGGGCATCAAGTTTTATAGTCCTCTCAGCCGATTCTGGTGCCCATCGAAGCCCGTGACCCTTCTAACACATATGCTATATGCTTTTATTATTCCTATTAGGTTTTCATGTGAAGTTCAGAATGTTCAGGTCTGTTCCTTCAAATGCTTTGTAAGCCGTGCACTAACAAGGGGTAGTTTCTTGTAAACAGGTTCTGTTCATAGGTAGTAGACACGGTTTGGCCTGGGCTGTTCTGTTCTGGGTGATCCCTCCTGTTAAAATGTGTATGAGAACTGATTCTCGGAGCTCCCCTGCATGGAATGACTTCATCAGTGTCATCCGGCTCACTCCTCGGAGCCGAGAATTATCACTGCATCTCCGCCCCACCCCCGTTCCCACGTTAGAGTAACATCCTGTGGTTTCTCCAGAATGTTTTCCTGTGGGGTAATTACACTCCCATCATTTCTCCTCAAAGAAGATGTTTTGAGGCTTCACTCTAATTATCCAGTGCAAATAGTTATATCTTAGCTTTTGACAAAAGCCCTCAATTTTGCTGCGAGTTCAGCTCACACATTGCATGAAAGCTATTTTTTAAAAAGCAGCTTGGGAGTTTAAGAAAGATCTAATGCAGATTTGTGCATGTGCATATGGGGGAGCTGAGGAAGGGACGGGATTACACAGGACTGTACTGTGTCCCACAGCAATGCAAGCTTTTGAAGGATCAGCCACTTCTTTCTTTACATTCTTTCCTACTTGTTGATGGCCAAGTTATATCATCCCATTGTAACCCTACTTTTTGGTTACTTTATTGCATTTTTGAACCTACCGCTCTTCTCCACCCCAATCCCTTCCAACCCAACCAAAGATGGAGAGGAAAGATGCCAGAGATCTCTGTAGACTGCTTCCTGCTGATTAGGAGTGTCAAGTTCCTTGGGGCAAGTCCAGTCTTCATCAAGCTATCTCTAACCAGCAACCAGCAATCCAGCAACCAGCAAAAGCAATCAGCAGGAAGCACTAGCAGCAGCAGGGGGAGCAGCAGCCACAGCAGCCCCAGTTTCTCTGGGGCCTTGCCATTTTTTTTTTTTTTTACCCTCATAAGAGTCCCCAGAATTCCAACATAAACTAACTTCAGCCAGCGGAATCACATACCTGTCAGAACAGGAGACAAACTATAGTCAGCTGCTGTGGATGATCTGAAGTATCTCACACCTGGGATCAAAACAAACAAACAAACAAAAAAACATATTCCCACAACATAAATGGGTTTTAAAAGAAACCAAAATTCTCACTACCTCCCATTCTGTAAATATTCTAGAGCTTAGGGTTTGCCCTGAGAGATTAGAGGTTCACATAGGGAACTTAACTTTAAGATCGACATGACATACCTCTTTAGGATCTTGGCATCTTTGTTGTACAGATCAGGCAGTCTGATTTTGTTGCTGTTGTTTAGAGAGAGCCTTGCCACCTGAAAGAGCTAGCATTGGTGGTCTCCACACAGATGCTGGTGTGCTGGGCTTTCACAAGTGTGCACCACAACACCTGACTAAGCAACCCATCTTTGACTATGCTATTATAGTGGAATGGAGAATTTAAACTTGTGAAAGACAGATTTACTATTGAAATTATATCTGGAAATATCTTTCTTAAAAGTGTATGTATAAGTTGTAAGTCCACGTGGGGGAGATTGAAATTGTCATCAGAGCTAAACTGTATAGACTATCCGACCAAGTACGGATTGTTATCTAACAGTGTGGCTCACATACAGTAATGTATGATACAGTGTACACCGAGTCTCCTGTGACTATGTAAGGCACTCTGTGAAGGTACTATAGATTTAGTGATATGCATACTAATAAAGATAATGCCATTGTCTCATTTGAGAGACCAAGAATCTTTCTAAAGCAGAGCTTTGGCATTTGTAATATGCTGCAGTTACAGGTTTGACTTACCCAGTACTGGATAACTGAAGCATTTTGTCAGTAGCTTGAAAATTCAAGTGCTGAGCCACTTTGTCTCCTTGTTTCTTCATGCATGGTCCTTCAGAACCAGGTGGGTGGCATAATTCCTCTTTCATGCACACCGCAGGAAAGCAGCTATAGGAGCCCAAGAACTTAAGCTTTCGTTTACAAACCTTTCCTTTTATTCTTTTCAGTGCTAGGGATCAAATCCAGGATCCTGTAAATGCTACGCATGGGTTCTAACACTGAGCCGCACTACCTACCCTGGAAGCCTTCTCTGTTGATGATAAATCAGGGGGAGTTGGCTTATCTTTTCCTTTTTGTAGTCCATTATGATAAGACCTATTTGGGCTGGGCATAGTGGTAAAATGCATTCAATCCTAGCACTCTACTTGGGAGGCAAAGGCAGGTGGATCTTTGTAAATTTCAGGACAACCAGAACAAATAGTGACACCCTTTCTCAAAAAACAAAATTTAAAGCCCCTTTTGATTTGTTTTAACAAACCTTTATTAATTGCACAATGCAACCTTAAGCAAATCATAAAGCAATGTGATAAATAGTTGAGGAATGATGCCACACAGGTGAGGAAGTGAGGGCCTAATGTAGTAGTGGGAGGTTGGGCCTGTGCGATTACATGGATTAAGTGATAACAATTTTGGGCTTCACCAGTAGGCAGGAAAATGATGTGAGTCAGATGGAAGGTTATGTGCACAGTGGAGTGAGGGCAAAAACACAGCATATTAAACAGAGTGCAAAGGTCAAGGAGTGGAAGTACTGTTAGCAGATGATTCCATAAGGATAAGGACATTCTCTTGCCTCCATGGCCTTTAGGCCATGGAACGAGAGAGCCCTAGACTTTATTTGGTGGGACACGTTAGAGGAAGAGTCCTCATGTTCTCTAGAAAAGCTAAATATCAACATCCACAATGATAGAAAAACATACTTTACTTTTTTTTTTTTTTTTTTTTTTTTTTGCCACAGAGAGATCCAGGGAAGTGGATGGGCCTAAATAAAGTGAATCAGGCTTTGAAAATTTTCCCACGTTGATGTTATTAATCACAGGCCAACCATTCTATTGTTTAAATGCACCAAGTATAGTACATACTGTCTAGGATATCTGCATTCCTTTTTAATGGTGCTGGGGAGTGGGCACTTTGTAAGATACCAAAAGTCTGTGATATATCTATCTTTTTAAGAACCCTGTCCTTGGGAAATATGGTCCAGAATTTTGGCAAACTCGTATAAGAAAATGTTTAACAAAGATCCTACTGTACAGACAAACAGTGAGGCACTCTTGCCCAGGAAGATTTTGCTGGCTGACACTGACTTCCCCCTCTCAGGCTGCCCATGGCTGTGAACTGGCTTTCCCTGCTGCATGGGTCTCTTCTAGTGCTCTGTTGAGTTGTGGGAGAGACCCTTTGCACTTATAAGCAGAAAAATCTTTCGGGGTTCCTGGGGTCACTTTTGACCCACTTTGGTTCCTCAGACTACTTCTCTTTCATTCCCTGCCCTCGCTTTTCTTCCACAGGCATTGGGTGTACACGTTTGTTGGTTTATGTTCACAACTCTCAGCATTGTGAAGGCTATAAAACTCACCTTACCATTTTAGGAATCGTGTGTAAGAGAATGTGGAACGGTAGCTAGAAGGGAGGTTTTATTAGGCATATCTGTCTCCCATTAATCGTTTCCATATTACATGAATGCTCTTGAAAAGATGACATCTAGTGGCCGTTTGCTTTCCTATGCATTCTCTTAATGTTAATTCATTCTGCTTATAAATAAATCTATGTGGTTAAAATATGCATAATCTTTTCCATACTCTAGGATAATAAAAACCTAGGAAACTGTTTCCCCCCCTCCTTTTTTTCCCTGTAATGCTTAAGTGAAGTCTCCAAGGAAATGATCTTTTTGAAGTCCCATCCTTAAATAGAAGCCAAGACTTGTGTATAATTTACATGTGAGAGGAAGTTGTCAGCCTAGGGTGATATTGTCTGTCTGGCTACTGTGGTGTTCTTCGCTTGTTGCTGTTGACCTTGTCCTCCCTCTCATACATGGTACCCTTTCTGTGAACTTTTTACATAAGATTATGTAGATTAGGGGATCCATACAAATATTAGTCGTTGCCAAAAAGAGAGTTGTTTCTTTAGCAACGAACAGTTGGTTTTCTAATCTGCAGTCAGTCTTGTTGCTGGTCTGACTGTAGGTATATGGAACTTTGACAAAATGATATGGCGCAAAGCACACAAAGAAGACGGCTATGACAATAAATACCTTCACCTCCAGCCTTTTGTGCTTGCCATCCTTACTCTTACACTTTTTATAGGAGTCGTATACCTTTTTGGTAATCACTACATAAAACACTACCATCAGGACAAACACAGTCCAGAAAATGACCTGGCATGTGTGACTGACTACTTGATGCCACAGCAACCCCAGGGGGCTCTTTAGAGATGCACACTTCTTCACGGATGATGGCGTCGCTTTCTTGTTCAAGATCATGTTTGGCAGGGAGATGAAGAACATCAGGAGCCAGATGACAGTTGAGACTGTTTTTGCAAAAGCAGTCCTTTTTGCAAAAATTTTTCTAAAGGGTCTGATGATTTTGAGGAATCTGTCAAAAGCGATGAAGCCCAGCATCATGATACCTACATACATGGTCTGATACAAGACCACAGAAGAGAATTTACACACAAAACCCCTGAGCTGCCAGGGTCCAAGGTGTGAGTCAGAAAGGATCTTGAAAGGAAGCATTAGCGTCAATATCAAGTCTGCCACCAGAGTGTTTTTGAGGTAGATGATGAAAGTCGAATTGCTGGGAATATGAGTGAACACCCAGAGGGCCAAGGTGTTCAGCGCGATGCCTGCCAAGAACAAGGCCGTATAGAGGGCTGGGAATACCAGATGGGTCATCCGAGTGTCTCTGGGGCACCGCTCAGACTTGTTGAAACCCTGCATCACAGTGGTGTTGCCTGTCTCCAGCATCAGCTATTGTACATAAACATGCAGACAAAGAGAAACAAAGAGCCCTCATGACTTGGCAAATACTACTTTTTGTTAAAAACAACAACAACAACAAAAACCAGACTTCATTATTTAACACACTTAAGCAGATCTGATTTTTGGCTAGAATCTTTCAAGCACATATCTTATTTTTACTCTTTTTTAAAAGTCCCATTAATTTACAGCCTTGTGAAGTCCAAGCAGCAAGCACTATTCATTCCATGGCAGTAACAGAACCCAATTTAAGATGTAAGGATGCAGGGCAGGCTGTCTTATGTTATGTAGTGCCTTATGCTTATAGTCTATGCCTATAGACTATTATATTTAGATTTTTTTTAATTTAGGCACGTTCTGTCTTTTATAGCAAGCACATTGATAAGAAAAATTGGAACTGACCTTTGTTTGGGAAGACACTCAGCTGTATGAATGTGACAGTCATTAGCTCACTCCACAGAGAGCTTGTGAAGTAAAGGTTCTCCTTTCTTATACTGGCCTTCCTTCCTCATTTCCCCCCTGTGGGCTTCTGTAATAACCCACATTTTCTAGAACTTCTGTATCTTTAGACCTTTGGCGCATTTACCAGTAATAGTTATTGGTCTGTGTGTGCTGAAGGTTGAACCCAGGGCTTTCACTGGCTCCGCGGCCACGCCACCACTCAGCCATATTCCTAACATGTGAGATATTTTATTATACTTAATTATATGTATAAGGGGTGCATATGTTCTCAGGTGCACAGAGAGGCCAGAGGTGTTTGATTCCCTGGTGCTGGAATCACAGGTGATTGTGCACCAGCTGAAGTGGGTGCCTGGAACATGCTTTTAAACTGCTGAGCTATTTCCCCAGCCCCAAAGTTTATTTATTTATTATTATTCATGTTCAGTGACCTTATTGAATACCTCACGTGTAACAATAGGAATTAAAGTGATGAAGGAAATAGTATCAAATTACAACCAAGGAGGAGGCTAAGTCTTGATTTTAAAGTCAAGACATCTTCTGTACTCCTACAGGCTGGGCTTGCAAGAAGTTTTTATGCCGAAGGGTGGACTTTTTATATCTGCAGACATTGCTGTTTGTTTTTAATCCTGAGATCTGTGCCAGAGAAATTTCTAAGATGTGAGAACTATTATCACTGGACCTATCCATTATTTAGTATCCAGTTTAAACAAATGTTTTAAGAGCTGTACATCTCACTCCCTCATGTAACAAGTTTGAAAATATCACCTACTTTGTAGGAGTACATGGGAGGTGTAGCTATGGCATAACACTGTGCATATCAGAAAAAAAATAATAAAAATGCCAGCCACTCTCTGTTTTGGTTTTCTGAATTGTCAAATTGAGTGAAGATGTAGTATGTTACTTTTGGGAAGTCATTTTAGGAACTACCTGTATTATTGAGACTTAAAGAATTTTGTGAATCAGTGTTGGACCAAGATCGGTACAATGTTTCCTTTAAATCTCAGTGTGGAGAAAGTTGCCGTGTGTGACAGAGTGCCTCCCTGCCAGAAAGATGAAGGGAAAGGGGAAATTAGATGATCTTACAGACAATGTGTGGTTATGGCAAGTTTCACTTCATATTTCTTGCCACACAACTTGCTAGAGTTGGACTGTCCTCGAGAAAATCCTACATGACTTAGGTGAGGGTCCTGAATAAGTATATTCCACACTTGAACATTTTAAAATTGAACGCACTATGATGCCTGGGGACTTTGGTTAGCTCTAGGGAATGGGTTGTACACTTTAAAATTTTTCTCTTCAACTGAAATATATTAGGATTACACTGATATAATGGATCACAACTTAAATATAAATGTATTTGGCTTATTAAGAGGATAAAAATCTGGCAAAAATCTTTTTTTTTTTTTTTTTGGCCTAAATAGCTAATTTTGAATTTCTCAGTAGCCCCCAATCGAATTTAAAAACAAAAGTCTGGAAAGTTTCACTTTAAACAAGGAAATTCTGTACAGGATCATTTCATAATATGAGAAGTAGAAATCACATTTTGGTCAAATTTCAAAATGCCAAATGTGGGAAACTTTGAAAAGAGGAACTGATTAGCAATGGCTGTTTCTAGGGTCACAAAGGTATATTCTTTTGTTTGTGAAATACATATTGTGTGTGTGTGTGTGTTGTTATTGTTGTTCTTTTAGTCAGTTCTCTCTTTTTAACATGTGGGTCACATGCACTGAACTCTCTGTTGTCGTGGTTGTTTGTCACTAGCTGAACCATCTTTCTGGCCCTAACATAAATTCTTTTTAAATAAGCGTTTTGAAGTGCTTTGCTTGGTAAATACATTCACAATGCTGATGTTTGTTGGAAAACGTCTTCCCTTTTGAACAGCCTGTCTGAAAGCTGCTTCCTATCGCTGTGTGGAAGCACCATCTCAAAGCTTGCGTCCAAGCCTTAGTCCAGCTGTTACTTTTTGGTCATTTGGGATCTTATCTCCATTCAGTAGAAAATACTTGCCTTCTCTTTGTGATGGAAACACACAGCAGTGTCTTCTTTATACAGCTAAGGGGGTAAAGTAAGGGAGCATCCCATCACTTGCTTAGAATGATGCCTGTCATGGGAGATGTCCTGCAAGCTTACTGAGTCAACTAAAAAGAAAACAAAAATGCGGTGGGTTTAGTTCATGAAAGCCAGGAAGGAAGAACTAAAAAAAAAATAATTTTTTTTTTCAATGAAGTCTTGGAATTTAGAAACCTGTCAAGAGGGAATAAACTAAAGATTGGAATTCTACTATGCACCAAGGAAATACTCAAAAATAATAAAATGAAAATAGCTGTGTTATTATAGGTAAATATATGATAGTCCTCACAATATCAAGAGGCTAGCCTTATTTTAGAGTTGAAAAATCAAAATGCAGAAATTAAGAATTTTCCCAGAATAGTGCAAACCCACCACTGGTCCCAGGGGTTGCACTTAGAGCCTGGCTTGCCCTAGCCCCACATCTGCTCCTGGGAGCATGACAGGATGAGACCTTATGCCAAGAGTCGGTTATTGATACAGGAAAAATAAAAATCTATGATGTTAAACAAACTTGTAGTTTTGTCTGCTACAAACTCAAGTTGGGAATCCAAATTGTCCAATTGATATGGTTAGGAAGGAGCCAGGGCAAACTGTAATGGAAATTGTGTGTTTTTACTGCCCTTTCTAGCCTTTCAGGATTTCTCCTTTGGATCAAGGTTAAGAATGAAAGGACTTCTGTTGATGTAGTTAACATGTATCACATAAATAATATCTGAAAAGTTGAAGTGTTTGCTTTCATTTGGGATGAAAACTGAAGTGGGAACTCCTATATTCATAGAAAAGACCTCTCGTTTCCTCTGAAATGGACTGAGGTACTTTCCTTAGATTGTGTGAAATTGTTTTAAACTTTCCACATTAGCAAAACCAAGAGTGATAATAAGTTAAACAAACTGTGTAGTTTACAAGCAGATATCCTGAACTATTGAGAAATGAAAACCAGTATTAGAAAAATCTCTTCAGTTAATTGGAAACAGACAATAAATCCAAATAATACTTGCAATGTTTAATATTTCATTACAAGTTTTTATCATAAAAGAAAGCATATATTTAAAAATTCAAGTACATGGGGGATGGCTCAGTAGGTAAAGCACATGTCACACAAACATGGAAGCATCAATATAGGTTCCCAGAACCCATATAAAGCTAGACACAGTATTGTGTAAATGTCATTCCGGTACTCCTATAGTGAGATGGGGACGTGGAAACAGGAGAATTCCCTAGAAGCTTGCAGGCCAGTTATCTGGTATATGCAGCAGTGAAAAATAGATGCTATCTCAAACAATGTGGCAAATGATGTCTGACACCTGAAATGTCACACATGATACCTACATGGACCTATATGTATGCCATGGTATACATAGGCCCACACTCACGTGGACACCCATATGCACACAAACACACCCAGACACATCCATCATGTACACAAACACACACATAACTATTTTAAAAACTCCAAGTAACAATGTGTAGATAGCAGGAAGTGAAGGTTGATCTGTATTTATACTGTGTGCAAGTATTTTTGCTTATTTAAATAAGCTTAAGTTGGATTTTTGTTTTAGTCTACATATACACTGATCATCATAATAAACATGACTTCCCCATATTTATTTAAGCTGCTATTGAAGGACATTTAATTTGTTTGATTTTCCCAGCCATTACTGCTGAACATAAATATTGATATGTTCTTCTATGTTTGTTTCAACGAATTTGTAAAAATGGCTGGATTAAGGATGATATATCAAAATGTCACATGATATTTTAAAAAATGTTTTAATAAAGAGTGTAACAATTTATATTCCCATTAAAGATAGGCTTCTGTAATCCGTACTAAAATATTTTTAAGTCAATTAGAAAATTGCAAGTAAAATACGCTGTGCCATTTAAGTATAAACTTATATAACGCCATATTTCCCTTCATTTTCATATTGTTCACTTACTTTCCTTTTGGAAATTGCCTTCTGGTGTTTTCTCCATTTGGCTAAATTCACCCATTTCTTGGTGCTTGTGATTACAGCTGTGTTTCTACACCTTCAGTTCTCACAGGTGACCCTAATCCTACCGGGGCCATTGGTCACAAACTGAAATCCCTGCCTTGGTGGTGAGCGGGTTCTGTCTCTGATGTTTATTCCTGTTGTAAAGTAGTGAATCAAGTGTTGGCAAATTTTAAACAGTTTTTGTAGGCATGCTTTTTAACTATTTTGTTGAGTATTCTTTTTTAAAATTTATTTATTTCTTTATTAATTACAGTTTATTAACTTTGTATCCCAGCTGTAGCTCCCTTTGATCCGCTCGCCCTGAGGAGGGAACTGCCTAACCAGGCCACAGAGGAAGACAATGCAGTCAGTCCTGATGAGACCTGATAGGCTAGGGTCAGAGGGAAGGGGAGGAGGACCTCTTCTATCAGTGAACTTGGGGAGGGGCAGGGAGGAGATGAGGGGGGCCCAATCCCCCCTGATTGGGGGGAGATGAGGGAGGGGGCTACAGCAAATTATCTTTTTTAAAGGCCCATGGAATTAAGTGGTCCAGGCTGATTGGTCTTCCTTGCCACAGCCCTGCCCTACCGATGTTACAGCATGTGTGTCTCAGACATACAGCCTGCATGGTGTGGCTGTGTTGTTGGGAAGTCTCACAGTGGGCACTGGAATTTCCATGTGACACAGAATGAATTCTTAATATGAAGAGCGTCTTTAGACCATCGGCTCCTCATAAACAAGTGATGAACTGGGATCTGTAAGCAGGGCATGTGGTTCGGCAAAGCCTGCTCAGTTGCTTTCTGTGAGAAACCTGAGAAAAAAGCCCTGCCACTAGCATCCTTAGGCCCAGTCACTGAGCTATGGGACCAGGGCTACATTTTCTTGGATCATCTTTTCAACTCTTCACTTATACCAGATTTGTTTTTACTTAAGAAAATTAAGTGGAAATGTGAGATGTGGTGATTTTTATGTATGTCAAAGTTTTTGCAGCTGGAGATAGTGACATGTTCTCTGTACATGTATGTAGGCATTTGAAAATACTGATATTTAAGTCTGTTGGCTTGGGGAAGTTTATTTTGCTTTAGATGGGGTCATCCCTGGCAGGCTTGGAGTGGGTGGGCTGTATAGACCAGGCTGTTTTTGAACTAAAGTGATCCTCTACTTTACCACTGAATGTCTTGAATATAAGCACAAGCCACATGGCTGTCTCTCAGACTGCCTTGAATGGGTTCAGGTTGACTTAGGAGTATGTGGTACCTAGTACCTTAAAGAAATCCAGCCTCTCCTGATGAGACCTAATTGACTAGGATCAGAAGGAAGGAAAAGAAGACCTCCCCTATCTGTGGACTTGGGGAGGGGCATACATGCAGAGGGTGGAAGAAGGGAGGGATTGGGACGGAGGAAGGAGGGAACCACAGGGGGGATCCAAAGTGAATTAAGCGTAATTAATAAAGAATTAAAATAAATAAAAAAGAAATCCAACAATGTGATGTAGGGTTCAATCTAAAATTTCATGCTGTGTATACATAACCATAAAATATTGGTAATTCCAAACACCTTGCAGTTCTTTTATTAAAATGTCTTAATCCTATCAGCATTATTTGCCTGTCTTCTTGTAGAAAAATATCACAGTAAATTAGTACACCCACAAAGGAGGCTTGTTCAGGCTGTCTGTTCCCCCGGCAGTCTCTTCGCATGTACACACTGAATTCATGGGACCTTGACAAAGAGCTCTTATAAACTTCCCATTGCACACTTGGGCAGTTTGAATGGCGGCTGCTGCCCATTATTTATCTCATGTTCAAAATAAATTTTGATGGAGATAGTCAGTTGCTAGATTCCCTTTGCTGCCCACATTCTGATATTCTTACAAACCAAAAAGTATATGTCTAGTTGTAGAATGAAGTACTATGGCAGAAATGACACTAGCTGTTTGTTCTGTACTCTGTCATAGATCTAATATGTTCCCTTTTTTATATTACAGTGTTGGAGATTGAAATTGTGTCCCTTGTATTGCTAGGGAAGAGCTCTCTCTTTGAGCTGTATCCCTAGTCTGCTTATTCACATTTTTGACAGTCTCTACATCCATCTCCAACATCTTGTTCTCACTGTAGCTGTGCAGAGTAGGAGTACAGCCACCTGGGAAGAGATGCCACATTATGAGTTACATACCCTTAGCTTTGTACCAAAATAGATCTCAGTTAGTTGTGCTGGGTTTTCGGAACAGTACTGAGGTTTAACAAAACTTGTCTATAGTATAATCTACCTTTAGCATTTCTTGCAAAATATAGTTGGATACTAGGCTTTATGCCATCTTCTGCTGGAGAATCACCTGTAAGGAGCATTAATAATTGAGACAACTTATTTGAACTTCCACACATTAGATACTTTGCTTATATTAAAGCTATCAAGGAGGACCCCAATTTAGCCTTCTTGCTTATATGCATAAATTGAAGTGTCACACCAAACCCAAGAAATATGCATCAGTTCTGTGTTGTTAACAAATTAAAAGACAATGTCAACTATGAAATATATGAAATCTGACTACATGCCTCATCCCCTTTACCATTACACAGGATCTTATAAACATGATGTTATTTTTTTTCTGAAGAGACCACAGAATATGTAATAAAGCTGTACTGGCCACAAGTCGTAAATAGATTTACTCTTTAATATAGGTGAAGAAGGTTGATCCATTGTAGCTAATACTTTTGAACAAAGAAATTCCAACAAAATGATACAGAATAAATGCAATTTATCTGTATCATACACATGATTACAAACAGATAATAGCAAATGCTTTTCATATTAATAGATGTTTGGCAATTATAGTTACTTTTTTTCTTACTAAGAAGTGTTTTTCTCTCTCAAGTAGGAGGCATTTCCAAAGTTAGTTATTGAAGATAAGTGCCAATAATGGCACTGTACCTGGTAAACTCAGAATTTCAGTGAAACTGCTTCTTTCTAGTGTTAAGGAAGTAGTAATCTTTTAAAATATTAGAATGTTATAATAGTTTACTCTCTTTACATTAATTATTTTATTCATTATGTTTCTTCTCAAAGGAAAGATACATCTTTAAACCTCTACTAACTTAATGAACATTCAGGCCTCATCCAATGTCATTTGATTTGGTTTAAGTCGCTCTGTACATTTGTGTTGTCCTTGTTGTTTTAAATGAGAAGTCAGTAGTTATCATGCTTGATGTATCAGATCAAACATAATTTTTCACTTTTTAAAAAATAATAATTGTGATTGGTTATGTATTATCACAGGACAGTGGGCATTACATTTCATGGTTGTTCGTTTTGTAGAAACTAGTTAAATAATTAATTCTTTGTGGGTTTGCCCGCAGTATAGCAATGCGATGTAGTTGATTTTATTGTATGACTGAAGATTAGAAATTTTTTACCTTATATTTTATTTTATATATGTATATATTCTGGAAAAGTAGATAAAGATTATTTCCCCAGTTTATTGCCTATTTCAAGAGCCATTAACTCAGCTTCTTTTTAGTGAGTGTTAATATTTTTGTGTGGTGATTGCCTTGGAGGAGACTGAAGCACCGTTTGGGTAACGGTTTACATTGGTGTCTCCTCGCTTGGGTCTCCACCTTCCTGCCCTTTCTTCTTGTTTTCTCCAGGTGGTGGCGTAGAGCTTGAGCACCTCAGCATGCTTGTCAGGGAGTTTCTGAAAGACTTGCAAAGGAAAAAATAAATGAATGGATCGAGGCAGGCATTCAAGGACGTCAGCCACAGGGTGCTCTCTTTCACATAGAACAGAGCGTTTTCAGCAGCACAGTCAAAGACGGCCCGGGTCTGGCTCAGGGTGTAGGGAATCCGTGCAAAGTGGAAGGGAACAAAACAAATAAAGAAGACAGCAATGATGATGAAAACTTTGATGTTCACCTTTTTCCTGGGAACTTTGGCTGACCCCCTTGTTCTTACATAGGAGCGATAGAGTTCTTTCGTAATGAGACTATAACAAACAATGACAATTAAAAAATTAATCCAGAAAATGACTTGGCAGATGTAATTGACTATTTCATGCCAGACCAGACCAAACTCTGACTTTAAGAAGGAACATTTCGTTATGTCTTTATCTTTTGGCCTCCTGTTGGTGAGAATCATGTTAGGCAGCGAGAGTAAGAACATGAAGGCCCAGATGACAACAGAAAGAATCTTCGCACCCAAGAGATTGCTGGGATTGGAAGTTTTAAATGGCCTGGTGGTCTTCAGGTAGCGGTCGATGGTTATCAGTCCAAGGAATGATATGCTGATATACATTGTAAAATAAAATGTGACCGAGGTAACTTGGCACACCAGGGTTCTCAGAGGCCCGGCTCCCAGTTTGGCATCACTAAGAATTTTGAATGGAAAAGTTAGAATCATGAGAAGATCAGAAATGACTGTGTTCTTGAGAAAAATAATGAAGTTGGATTTACTGCGGATTTGAAAGAAAATCCTCATTGCCAAGCTGTTCGTGATGAGCCCAGCAAAGAACAGGACGGTGTAGAGCAGTGGGAAGAGGACCTGGGTAATCTTGTAGTCTCTGCTGCAGAGGGTGCTGTTCCCCAGGGAGGAGGAGGAGTTGACCGTGGTGGTGTTGACACCAGGCATCTCCACGGTGCTGGTTCCTAGAGTAGAGACAGTGAGGGTGCTTACACTTAGCCATTGGCTTAGTAGCTATCTCTATACATAATTTTTAGAAGCACAACCTTGCTTAGAACTTGACCTTTCTGATCTTTATTGTGGCAGTTAGTAGGAATTAATAGAACGCCAAATCCCTGAATATTCCGTCTAAACAAATAGTCCATCTCTGGCAACATAAAATGATGTGAAATGCGTTGTGTGTGTTTATGGGAACCTTGAGTTTGTTTCTGTTGAATGTTGTATTTCATAGCCTGTTGTCATGGTGCCAGCCCTCCTGTACTTACTTTGAAAAACCTTATGGAATGTTCTCTAATGATGCTCATCTTTCCCCTCATCTTCTTTCTCTGTAGCCTTTTGTTTCTGATTGCAGCTTTCCTCCCTCTGTGCCCCTGTTCCAGGTTTCACTCTTTAGTATAATTGATGAATTCAGTGGAGAAGTGACTGATTATGAGTTAGAATTGTAAATGAAAAAGCTCAAAGAAATTGGCATAAAGTCACTGTTGGGAAATTTATTCAATAAATTAAGTAGTAAATTATAAAAAATAAAAACCCGAAAAATATTCCTGTGTACTGGGGAAAGATTTCTGCCTATGCTCAGACATGCCATCTACTATTAGCCTCACAGAAACTCATTATGTGGCTTAGAGGATTTTTAGCCCATGCATTTTTCATTTTCAACTTGTATGTATATTTGAAGGTTGTATGTATTTTTTAATATCATTCAGTGTGAATCCTAAAACAACAACAACAGTAATAATAATAATAATGAAGGCAACAGCCTTTGTATGTGTGATCATTACTCGACATTTCTTAAAGCAGCAAGAGCATCATTCTCAGATTTATGGCATATTTAATGTTAGCTAAAATAAAATAGCAGAAATCAGTCCCTGTCTGGCTTCCTAGGTTGTCACACAAGAGACAGCTTAAATAATAGTAGCAGTTGACTTTAATATGTTATAGGTGGCATCTAGCTTGAAATTTAAGATGGAATTTAAAACTTTTCAAAGTTCCATCAAACAAAATGATTTCTCATAAAACGGGATTTCTCATATTCAAGTATACAGTTTAAAAACCCTTCATAACTCCCTTCATAACTCCCACATAAGATTTAACACGATAAATGAAGATAGCAGGTCCTCCCTCCAGATGTCATTGGAGTTCTTTAATTACTGAAAAGAATGCAGTTAAGAATATCTCCCGGAGGTTGACCTTGTTGCTTTGCGCCTTAGCCTCTCATTCAGCACCTCAGACATGAAGGAGAACCACTGAATTCAACCCTCTTTGCAATCGTTAGTTCCTCTTAATTCATTCCTATCTGTTCTGATAACTCTAACTTAGGAATGCTCATTGTGTATAGTAGGTAAATCATTGAACAACTGTCTTGACATTGGAAATTTCCATTCCTTTTATCTGTATTTAATTCTCATTTTAGAGTCAAAGCGTCAACATTTTTCCATGCTTGGCATATTTTTATTGAAGAACTTAATCTCCCATACCACTAAGACTAGTACCTTAGTTTTATTAATTCAAACACATGCTATTATTCCAAACACATGCTTCTGACTTTATTAATTGCTATATAAGGTTTTCAATTTCAAGAACAAACTTGGAAAATATACATATATTTCATAGTATATGTAGATTTCTGTCAAATGCAATATAACATTACCTGGTTATTCTGTTGGATCTGAAGCGTTTGAGTGTCTCCGGTAATACCAGCCAGTTAGTAAAACTTGCAGAGTGGCATGTGGTGTTTTCCTCTCGGTGACTTAGTTCAGTTGCCAAACCCCTCTGTGGTAGAGAATCTGCCGAGTTTCAGCAGTGCAGTCTTGCGTGTTCTAGACAGGAATAAAGGGATAGGGAAGAAAGACCATCTCAGTAAGGCACTACCTTCCATGCATATTCAGAGCTGTGCAGACTCAGAGTCTGTCTGTTTTTAGGACTTCTGTTTTTATTTCGTGGAAGATAATAGGCTGAAGGTGGCTGAGAAAAAATCATCTGTTAAAAGGCAATTTAAGATGCTGTGGTTTTCTTTTTTTTTTCTAAAACCTGTAACAGAATCATTATAGTGGAGGGTTTTGCTTATTAGTTTGCTTTTTGGCTATTTTCCATGAAAATAAATGATAAATCCTAGTTGGGATGAAGTCTTCTAAAGCTGTTCACAGAGAAGGTTGCAGGTTTGCCCTTGCAGATGTCTGTTCATCTGAAAGCATACTGTGCTCGCAGTGGACAATGTGTCACTGTCTGACAGGTAATTCTATTATCTCAAAATGTGCGCTCCCTTGGGGAGAGTGGGCCTGCTGCTTAGCGTTTTATCCCAGTTCATAATGTCATTATTTACAGTCTGTGTTTGATTATCGTCTTTGTGGGTAGAACAGCACCATCCCATTATAGACTATTAGACTCCCAAATCACATTAGGAAAGAAAGCAGTTGTGTCCCCTGCCAGGCTGGTTGCATGAAACAGCCTTCATGGTATTGGTGACTAGAACGCAATACTAAAGAAACGTTGTCCATTATTTAAGTTTATGCGTAATGATGATATTGAATTAAACCATCTTTGTAACACTGCTATATGCAATTCTTTAAATTTTAAGCTAAAAAGGCAAAAATAAACACTTGGAGTGAAATTGTAAGATAAATTTGTGACTGCTTTATGTTTATGTAAATATTTCTGGCTCCCATATTTAGAGAGAAAGCACGAGCCGTGTGCAGCATCTCCAACTGAAATGGCTATTTGCAATAAAACCACTTGAGTAGGTGCCTCTACTAGGAGCGTATATTTTATTTATTTGGAAGTTTGAGTGTGTGTACACTTGTTAAATCGATTTGATGGTGCGCCATGGCATCATGGCAGCTCAGCATGACGAACATTTGTTTAAAATGTGTATTTAGGGGTATGTAGTCTCTAGGAATCAGAAACCCCCATTTGTATTTAAACTTCCTTCTGTGATGCGTAGGCACACTGAAGAGTGGCACCCACTGGGTTATATTAACACAGAACTTTTATTGTCATTAAAATGTGAAATCAAGCTATTAATCTCATTCACTTTAGTAACATTCAATTGCATACTAACTGCAATGTTTCCAACACACAGAAAGAAGTATTGGTTTAATCTTCAACTTTCTGAAATGTCTATGAGGTTGTTTTTACCTTTGTATATAAACAAAGCCAGTTTAACTTATCTTATATGTTGGTTTGGATATCTGAAATACTTTATAAAAGGAACTTTATGCTTTAAAATATTAATTGCCAACATTTAATTTCTTATACTACCATGAATTAACCCACTTTTATTATATTAGTCAATACTCATTTTATCATTTTCTGAATGAAGGAAACTGAGTAAAACATTTAGATTAATTGGAGACCACATTCAGAGCCACCCCTGTCTCTGAGGCTGTCTCCATGACATCTATGTAGTCTCTTTCCTCTTCAGAGCCCAGGAGTGAGAACTGAATGATGTGTGGAATGGCTGGACTCCCCTTTGATCAAATAAGCAATATGCTTGCCTTTATACCAAATTCTAAACTCTGGGATTTTTATAGTGTTTCTGAGGTCTCTGTTAAATCTTCTGAAGGAGAATTATAGATTACCTTTACCTTAAAAGAAAATTAATTCAAAATTCCTAAGTCTTTCTTACTGAAAAAAATTTTTTTCAAATCCCTAAAACATTCTTAGTAGAGATTTGAAGAATAAAAATAACTGACCTTAGCCTACTTCAGCTTTCCTCTGAGGTAACAACTAAAAACACCTCTCTCTGAACCTTCTCATATTTTCTTATTGGGGACAATTGCCAATTTCCCCTTTGATCACCTGACCATGAAAGTGACTAAAATATTTAGTCAGAAAGTGTCTTATCCTAGAACTCTGTATTATAGTATAATTTGTTGGGCACATCATCCTCTCCCTATCAATAAATAAAATCATCACATACTGTTTATAATTGTATTATTGGGAAATGAAATTTAATTTGTTTATTTTCTAACAGATAATTTGGAAAATTGAACAGAATTTTTATTTTAAATGGTTAATTATTTTGCCAAATCTGTTGGGGATAATTCTTTCTGCTCATCTGAAATTTATTTAATTCAAATAGTATGACTGTGATGCCAGGAGGCCATTCCTTGAAGTGCACGTGGTCCTTGTGCATCTAGGTTTGGGCAGGAGGATGAAGATATAATTAGACATTTGATTATCAGTTGGGATCTTTCAACTGTCATGACTTTTATCATTTTGGTAAATTTTTGATTGAAGACATACATTATATTGATGCATGATTCTGTTAGTTTGCTTAGTTTTATTGGTCATAGTAAGTTAGGTAATGTAAACATTAGCTTTCAAAAATAAACAATCCTGGGCATTGGGAATATTTAGCAAGAAGTCTGTGTCTTATATTTCAAGTACCCACCAACCTTATCCTTGCTTGAAAGAAGAGAAATGGCGTTTCGTGGACTCTGCACAAGTATTCCCTTCAAAAATAAGTTATCTGTTTTCTTGATTTGTAAAAAAGGGTGCTGTCATTTAGGAACAGTTACCAATGAAAAGAAGTGGCCAACTATTCGGTCCTGGAGCTTTACGTTTCTCACTTCTCTATCTCCGTACTTCTGTTTTCCTGAATTTTAGTTCCTGTGCTTGGGTAAAGCACTGTTTTTGTCTTTCCTGTTAATCTAGACTTCTCCCACCTCTCACCAGTAATCTGCTCTGAAAACAATATCCTTTATGATGGCTTCTTTATAGGTGTCATAACTCTGAAACGAGAGTTAGCTGTTTATTACCCAAAACAAGTTTTCTCTTAAACTTGTTCTTCATGCCCAGCTTCTTGTAAACTTGAGTCTCTTTTCTGCCACCCCTCCCCCTCACTTCTTTCATAGCAACACTTCAGTGCCTTGCTTCCTGCTGTGCTACCTTCACTACTATGGAGAAACTTCTCTTTTGTAGTATTCATGTGTTTTTGGTTAAAAAAAAAAAAATCAAAGATATCACATCTAGCTTGACTCTTTACCTTCATTTAGTCCCTATTGGACTATTGGTTGATGGTTGTTATTATTGTGTCTCCTGGCCTGATTTCTAGACCATGCATGGTTAGATCATTTTAGTAAGTGAAGAAGCACATGTAAGCATCATTTAATGGCTTGATGGTATTCTCGAATACCCCATCTACCTACTTTTCTTACCTATGTAGAATTGTGGAGGTTTTGCACCTCTCTCAGGACTTACTGCTCCCATTACTGCCTCACCTGTGACCTGCATTAGTGCTGCATCAAACCAGATACACATCAACCGTACATTTTCATACATATTTTTTTTCTTCAACAACCTTTTCAGATGGATTCAGTGAAATCCAGAGAAATACATACTCACCCACTAGACCTTGATGTCTGACCCTTTTCTCCTCAGGTGCCTCTAAGATGTCTACTTTTTGTTTCTCATCCCCACAGCTAATACCTAGTCTACCACACAAACATTAACTTTCTGTTGGTCTCTCACATCATCAACATTTTTAGCATTTTAACAGCCAACTTGTTTCCTACAAAACAATGATATTGTCTTCTTTCCTTCCCATATGTCTTTTTTAATTTTTATGTTTCTTCCTTAGTCTACTGACTTCCTTTGTGCTTGTTACACTCACCAAGCATTAAGAGCCAATTTGGTGCTTACAAAAGAGAATAATAGTGAACTCAGGAAGACAGTGGTTAATGCCACACAAACAAAAAAAAGCAATAATCTAGAAAATAAGTGAATTATGTGTGATGAGCACTTTTGGGGCATTGCATGTGCATTATGTCTTGTTTATTCTCACAAATCCCTAAATGGAAGATGGCATGACACTGTCTTCAGGAGAGGAGTCTGAGACTAGGAATTAGGTTGCTTACCCAGGATTATGGTTGACTTAGAGCATCATGACTACAATACATTCTAAGCTCTCTCAGCCCTCAGGGTGGTACACCATGTTTCTGTGGCTGTCCTGAGTTCTCGTCAGTGTGTGGATCCTTTTATCTCTTAGCAACCCTGCTTGGACCTCTCTAGATCTTTTTGGGCACCTGGAACATGAAGAATTAGCAGAGAGGCACAGAAAGAGAAGTCAACAGGATATGCAAATGTGTATTATTTCGAGCACTTTATGAAAAAAGTGAAACCAGGGTAACTGAGTTGTGGCCTGAAGGCGAGTGTGTGCTTGAGGGGAAAAATTTGCCAGAGTTGGAGAGTGAGCATAGTACTTATTCACCGGCTGTAGACGCATGGCGTTTGCTCATGTATGCAGAGAACACACAGTTCTTTGTGTGACATTGACATTCCCCACCTCTGAAGGGGTTTTTGGAGCCATTAGTCATGATGAACAAATGTGGTTTATTTCTCTGGGAGGACCTCTCTAGGATCAGAGGCAATGCCCTTTGCAGTGGGATGCCTTAGCATGAACACTGTTGCATAAAGAGGGAGATGTGTGGAAAGGTCCAACTGAAAAATAAATAAATAAAAGGAAAACAAAACATGCCAGGGTGAAATTAAAATTTAAAGTAGTCATGAGAGTGAGGATACAACTTAGATGCTCACATTTGGGTAAGGGTAATTTGAACCTGTGCTGGATGCCTGTTCATTACTCAACACCTCAGAAATGTATTTTCTCACAAGGAAAAAAAAGTAGTGCTTGATTTACCATTCTCATATGGGGAGCTAGGGCCTAAAATGAAGAGTGGTCTTCTCAGATGATGTATTTCTAGCTTCTTGGTTCACACCTGGTGATCCTCCTTAAAATTTCCTGTTTTGTCATCTAGAAATAAATACTAATACATCTTATCCAGTCATGTTGTAGTAAGTGTCGTATTTTTTTCTGAAGGTTATTTGAGCAAGGTTACTTTTTCTTGAATATCCTAGCAAGAATTTTTTTTTTTTTCTAAATATAAGACACACACTTTTTTCCTGTGTATCTAAGACCAAGCTCACTAATGAAATGATATTTTCTTTAAGGACATCATATCATCATTTTATGCCATGTTCAAACTTAGACAATGAAAAATCTTTCAGTAGCCACTTACTCTGTAGGGTACGCCCACATCAAATGCTTCAGGTCAGCTGTCACTTTTTTTGTTTTTTAAATTTTTTACTTTAGCATGTTCCAAACTGGAAAAACGGGGGCGGTGCCGGCGGCAGAGGTTGAGGTGAGTTGCAGAGCAGGCAGATGCCACCCCCACAGGCAGGCATGGAGAGGTTGTGATTAGTGTGTTTCAGGAGTATAAAATGTACCCCCAGCCCTGCAAACTTGTTTCAGAGGCATTTGCTCTCTTTCAGGATGAATCTTCAAGTCATGAATGTAACCAGCGCACAATCCTTCTCTACGGAGTTGGAAAGGAGCGTGACGAAGCCAGGCATCAGCTGAAGAAGATTACCAAAGATATCCTGAAAATCCTAAACAAGAAGAGCACCACAGAATCAGGGGGTAAGGAGCCTCAGCACTCTGGCTCCCGTCGCGTTTGTCCGTGTTCCCTGTTCTCACAGGCCTTATCAAAATGCTCCACGTCATTGTCCCTAGGGTTTCCTCTCTTGAATGACTGTCACACTGAAATATGAATAGGCACATTCACATTTTAAAGGCTTGTGTTCATTTGTATTAATTATCTGCCTTCTTTAGGTAGACACAGGTAAGTGTTGTACTTTTTCCTGAGTGCCAAGGTTGCTAATAGTCCATCATGGTGGATGATGTTCTAAATAATGAGATGAAGCACTCTGCCCACAGTCAAGTTAGCTTTTCTTTGCATCATTTTACAAGCTTGAAGCTTGCTTTTGCTCTTTCTCTCATATTTCATACTAGATGCAACTTATGTTCTGGTTGCTGATTTCATGTGTTTCAGAAGGATAATTGGTATAGTAGTCTGAAGTAATTCCTGGTGAAAGCAACAATTTGATCTTTTTGACTTGAAATTTTCTTCTCCTATTCATTTCACATAGTTTTGTTTCAAAACTTTTCCCTCATATTGTGTCATCACATTGCACAACTGGAGTCCTGTAATTATCTACTTCGTATTTGCCTAATTACTCTTTTTGAGGTTTGCATCATTTTATTATAGTCATGGTTTAATCCATGGCATCATTGTATGTCTAAGCACCACCATTGCTCATTCCCTTCTAACACTTCCGTTATATAAAGGAGGAAAGGGGTTTCATTTGCCCCATAGACAGCTCTTGTGCCTACTTGAGTGGAAACCTCTGGGAACACTTCCATTTTTTTTTAATGACTTTAACATGATAAATTGCTAGAGCTTGCTTATCTATATTAGATTTTTCCAAAAAGTGAGAATAATTGAAATAGATTTTATTTTCTGCCATCAGTGTGGGTGTGTCTGCTTGAGCACAGCAGAAAGGCTACTTGTCTTGGTTTCAGCCTGTTTTTCTGGAGCTCCAGTATCTGAGGGATGGGCTTTGGAGAACACACTGGGGAAGTTGCCCTCATGTGATTTCCATCCCTGGCTCTCTTCCCTCACCAATTCAGGACCTTCAAATACACTAGCACCATGAGAGAGATCAAGAGCTGAGAGAGGGAAATGAAACTGTCTTCTATTGGCTTCTTGTTGTTGGGCTTGAAAAAGAAACTGCTCTGTCTAAGAAAACTATCAGTTGTGCTGTTTTCTCTCTCAGAGAAAAGAGGAAATGGGATGTGATAGAAGATTGAATATAGACATGTGGCTAGCTAGCAAAGGATATTTGTATGAGCTTTTGGAATGGTTAGAATGGGGGTAGGAGGTGCTTGCTAGCTGTAAGAGGCACAGTCATGCTAAATTTATCTAAATTAGCATAGCAGTCCTTTGCAGACTTCTGAAGTTTCTGGTTTAGAAGGTTTGAAGGGGAACGAAGTAGTCTTTTGCTGTTGAGCTTCCTTCCTTCCTTCATAGTTCTGCTTTAATGCCAGACTGTAGTCTGTTTTGTCTTTGTACCAAACCTTTAAGTAGACATTTCTTGCAAGTGTTGCAAAGTATCAGTCTCATAAACACCACTTCAAAGTGGTATCTTCAGAGGGATTTTTCTTTTTCCTTTCTTCTCTTTAGTTTCAGATACTGTGCTCTGCCATCTGGCAAATAGTCTTCATTTTAAGTTATTAAGACTTTGTTTATATATACCAGAAGTTAGCCAACTATACTTGAGGCTAATGGAAATTTGTATACACACACACACACACACACACACACACACACACCTACCTTACTCAGCAAAATAAAGACTAGAAAGGAAAGAAGAAAGCAGACCCTTGGACTAGCATGTATTTTGTTGTTGGGAAACTAAAACTTAGATTTTTGAAGAACACTTGATTTGTGTGGACCAGCCAGGCGTTCTCTGGGGGATTTCTGACATGAAGTCTTTTGTTGTTATGATTTGTCATTTTCAGATAGAGTCTCCTGTTTCCTAGACAGGCTGAAATTTGGGGGCTTAGCTGAACTTCTGTTCTTCCCATGTGCTAGGATTATGGGCTTACACCACCAAGCCCTGTTTGTGTGCTGCTAGGGATTGAACTGAGGCCAGCGTGCATGCTAAGGCAGCACTCTGCCAACTGAGCTACTTCTGCTCTTCTAATTTAAAGTGTAAACAGCATTTTCAGTTAAACAGCCAAATTTCATGTCAAATTTACCATAAATGGGATAGACATCAGAAGTGGGAGAAGACAGGGAACAGGACAGGCGCCTGCCACAGAGGGCCACTGAAAGACTCTACCCAGCAGCGTACTGAGACTCAATAGCCAAACTTTGGGCAGAGTGCAGGGAATCTTATAAAAAAAGAGGAGATAGAAAGACCTGGAAGGGACAGGAGCTCCACAAGGAGACCAACAGAGCCAAAAAATCTGGGTCCAGGGAGACTAATGGTCTCCTCCAACCAAGGACCATTCATGGAGATAACCTAGATCCCCTGCTCAAGTGAAGGCCATAGGCATATCAGTCTTTATGTGGGTACCCTAGTAAGGGGAACAGGGGTTGTCTGACATGAACTCAGTATCCAGCTCTTTGGTCACCTCCCTGGGGTATGAGGGAGGGATGCAGCCTTGCCAGCCCACAGAGGAAAACAATGCAGCCTGTCCTGATGATACCTGATATGCTAGGGTCAGATATAAGGGGAGGAGGTCCTCCCCTATCAGGGGATTAGGGAAAGGGCATAGGGAGAGAAGAGGGAGGGATGGGTGGGTTTGGGAGGAGATGAGGGAGGGGCTATAGCCAGGATAAAAGTGAATAAATTGTAATAAATTATAAATAATTTTTAACATAGCATTGTATAAAAGATCAATACTTTCAGAATTTAAAGGCTTAAAAATTAAGTATTAGAAGAGCAAACATGTATACCATGAAAACAAGAAAATAGGTAAGATAAACTTTTATATTAAGAGTATATTATTGTATTATTGTGCAAATGACATTGAAAGCTTTCATTTTGAACCACCACAAAATTCCAATATTTTTATTTCTAAATACCAAGACCCAATTATATCTTTTCAGTTGAGCTTTTATGATGTTACACATGTCAATAGTGGAACCTATTTGTACAAGTGAGCATAGAAAACTGCGCTTGGGAATTCTGAGCGAGGCCTCCTCCCTTGGGTCTTCTGTGTTTGTTTTGGGCCTAGGGAGACTGAAATAATGCGTTAATTGCATGTTTTTAAGCACTTTGTACACAAGAGGATTGGTCCAGCCTTTTCCGTTTTGGAACCGTGATAGGGAACTGAAAACTAAATCAAAGCTTGGATCTCTCAAATATGCTTACGAAGCATGTAAGAGCACTTACAGAGAAGGCCCCATCCCGGGCCTGACCTGTGCTGGTGAGAAGACACACTGAAAGAGAAGGAGGTCTGATTAATTTGCTAGTGTAATTTTAACACGTTATCAGCACTTCTTTTATGTACAGTAGCAGATATGGTACGTGTGAAGTCAGAAAAAACCTCAAGTGTCATTCTTCTGGCACCTTCCACTATGTTTGTGCTGTTTTTGTTTGAGACACGGTCGTTACTGGCTTATAACTTGACAGCTAGGCTGCAGGAAGTGTCCCATCTCTGCCTCCCCAGTGCTGTGGTTATAGGTGTCACTATTCATAGCATTTTTTTTTTTAAACATGGCTTCTAGGATCAGCAGTCAGAGCTGCATGTTAGTAACATGAGCTGTCTCCTCTGCCCAACATCAGCACATCTTACTAATTTATTGCTTCTGGTATCGTCATGTGTTGTATCAAATTGCAACTTACTTTGGTTCCATATTTGACTTACGGTCCAAAGTGATAACCGCTTTTGATGTAATCTTTCTAAAGCATTGCATTTGCCATTAACAAATAATCGTGGAGTGATGTGGAATCTGGCTGACTTCTTACGACTTCAGTGGAGAAATAAGGGACGTTTGTTTTCTGAACTAACAATTCCCACATGAAACAGAGTTGTAGAGCTCCATCTGCGTTGCCACTAGCCAGTTAGTACACTGTGCTGGTAGAAGTCTTGTAACCCAACCATTACTTTTTGTTTTTTAAGTTTTTCTTTGTAAATACATAGATCCAAACCTGTTTTTAGATACTTTAATTTTGTTCTCAGTTGTTCAGAAAGCTGGAGTTCTCTAGATAATCTCTCTCTAAATATATGTGAATCTAAAAGCCAGTGAAATGGTTCAGAGGACAAAGGAACTTGCCACCAAGCCTCATCACCTGAATTTGATTCCTGGAGAAGAGCGCTCCCACAGACTTTTCTGATTTCCCCAAATGTTCCATGGTGAATGCATATGAACACACAATAAATGAATAATGCATATTTTTAAAAACCTATAACATCCTGTTTAATCATAGTGGGCCTTTGTGCCCCCCCCATGGTGATTCATTGTTGATATTATATTTTAAAAGTTATTTAATGATGAACATTTTTAAAGGCACTTTATGATAGCCAGAATGTAGTCCTTCTTCACTAGAATTGGTAAATAATGCCATATATTCAAATTGGAATAATGTATTTGAGAATTACTAACTTTAGAACAAATTCAAATTACCTCAACAGTGAACCAATCTTAAAACATAATGTTGAATGAAAGTTTCCACCCACCCAAGGTGGAAGATGACCAGATCTGTCCCCTGGGGGGAAGGAAAGTGATTAGAGTGGCATAGGAGGGCTTCTGAGGTCTTATTTCATGGTTTCGATCTCATTCTGTTTTGTTAAAATGCATAAAGTATATGTTGGTTTCTTCTGTCCATGCCATGCTTCAATAAAAATACCCATAAAAAGCTGGGAACAGGAAAGAGAACCCAGTAAAGTTCCAGGGTCCACATAAAAATCGATGGGCGTGATGGGGTGTGCCTGTAATCTCACGGCTGGGGATTGTGGATATAGGGAGACCTTCTTGTGCTTACTAGCCAGCCAGCCTAGCCCACTTGCTGAGTCTTGGCCAGTAAGAGACCCTGTCCCAAAGCCAAATAAGAGAAGATAAAATAAGATGCAGACACCACCTGAGAGAGGACCAGATGTTTTCCTCTGGCCTCCATACATATGTATACAAACATGTAAACATGCCTACACACATAAAAAAAAAGTATCTTTATAAGCATGAAGTGCTTGATACAAAGTAACACATTTCATATTTATTTAGTTGGGGATGAAGGACAGAAAGCCAGGAAGAACAAGCAAGAAGTTTTTCCTACCCCAGAAACTGTGTTCACGAAACTCCAGCTTCTCTCGTACTTTGATCAGCATCAGGTGACTTCCCAGGTACTCATTCAAGGCTGTTTGTCACACATTTTGAATATTCCCACTTCTTTAAAAAAACTCAAGTACCTTATATACTTGGAAGCATATCAAGCTTCATTTTTAAGTGTCTAGATTTTATTTTGTAAGTATTTTTGTGTTTTTATTACATAAGTATTTTTGCTTTATGATAATCAGCAATATGTAAAAGCAATTCCTAATGTACTTATTATATGACATGCTGACCCAGTGTTACTATTGGAGAAGGAGAAACCTGTTGATGATTTAATGAAATACTGAAAAACTGAGAAGAAATCCATTTTTACTCAGTTAACACATATCAGTGTCTGAATGAGTAACACTTTGGGGTGCTTCCCTTTTGGAATCACCAGTACATAGATCAGACTGCAATTTCAAATGATGACTATAAGAATGCTGATATGTAAATGTTGATTTCTGTGGAAATATATTCTAATTCCTAAGTAGAATCACATGAATTCATACGTGTTTTTAAAAATTGCAGTAATTAACCTAGTCCGAACTATTAACACCCAGACTGTTGGGTGTGTGATTTTCCTTGCTTTGTTTGACCAGATCTCTAACAACGTGCTGGAACAAATCACAAGCTTTGCGTCTGGAACCTCCTATCACCTCCCTTTGGCTCACCACATCCAGCTCATCTTTGATCTCATGGAGCCAGCACTGAACATCAACGGACTAATTGACTTTGCAATACAGGTGTCAAAGAGACTGTACTATGCTTTTCTCACATTTAGGAGAGCAAGCCTTCCAGACACTGAAGAATTTATCTTATTTTTAATTTTTTATTTGTTGATTTAAAAAATCAGGCTATTACTATATCCTTGAGCTGGTCTGACTCTGGCCACCCTGCTCAGCCTTTGAGTACCAGTCTACAAGCTTGTAAATGAGCTTACATTTATTTAAGTTTTTTTAGATTTATTTTATTTCACGTGCATGGGTGTCTTGTCTGCGTGCGTGTGTGCACAATGTGTGTGCCTGGCGCCTTCGGAGTTCAAAAGAGGTCATTGGCTCGCTTGGAAGTGGAGTTACAGATGCTTATAAGAAACCATGTGGGTGATGGGTACTGAACTTGGGTCCTCTGAGAGAGCAGCTGGTGCTATGAACGACTAAGTCATCTCTGCAGCCCTTTAAATTTTCTAACTTGCATAACTATATGAAACATTCTTAGTTTTATGGGGTACCATATGATGCTTCAAAATGTGTATATGTTATGTGTATTCTTTTTTTTTTAGGATTTAGTGATTTTTTTAATTTATTTTTTTATAAATTATAGTTTATTTACTTTGTATTCCAGCTGTAGCTCCCTCCCTCATACCCACTCAATCCCACCCTCCCTCCCTCATCTCCTCCCATGCCCCTTCCCAACTCCATGTATGTCCTTATATCAAGTTAAACATACCTGTGTCTTACATCATTTCTTGATGGTAGAAAATAGAGTCCTTTCCCCTAATTTTGCCAGGTACAATGCATGCTATTCCCTGTGACCACCTACCATATTACAGCGCCTAAGAATATCTTGCTTTTATTTAATTGAACGTAGTGCCATAGATTAACCTTTCTTAACACTTCTCTGCCTGAGTTCTCTGTGGCCTCTTGGAACCACTTCATGCCTCTGATCATGCACCAGTGTCACTGCATTAAAACTATTTTAAGCACCTAGTGTATTTTAAAGTGTTTGGGACATTCTGAGTTAACAGTTTTCCTGTTGAGTTACAATTGGTGCTCGTAATATACTGTATTGATTTCAAGGTTTTTCTTGTTTGGGTCTCGATAATTTATTATTTTGCTTGGGGAATGATGAAATACTATTTTCTCTGTAGTAGAATTTACTAGTGAGAGGCAAAAAAAAAAATTTCTAAAATAGTCCTTATAATTTTATTTGTTCCACTGTAGTTACACGCTTTAATTCATTGTTTCCTTGTGTTAATGAATAGGCATTAGGTTTGAGTGTTTTATTGCATAGTAGCCCTCAGCTTTATAAATAAGAAAGTAGTTATTTATTGCATTGCATTCAAAGGAAAGAGAAAAGAACAACAACAAAAGAAAAGAAAAAGAGCAAAATGAAGAATGCAGTTGTTCTTTAAAATGACCCAATGAGGACTTGGACTATCAGAAAGTTTTGGTAACTGTTTCAGCACTGGTTACATTTCTTGTGTGCACACTTGTGTCTAGACAGAAAAATATTTGTTTCAATTAGTGAAGGCTTAAAAGTAGATACCAGCAGAAACTAGTGTGTTTGCAGATGACATAGTGGACACATCGAGTGCATTAATTGTGCGTTGAAGGGCTCTCCTGTTTTTCTGTCACCTACACATTTTTCACTTGCTTCTCCTTTCGCAGCTGCTGAATGAACTGAGCGTGGTGGAAGCAGAGCTGCTTTTGAAGTCTTCTAGCCTGGCGGGAAGTTACACGACAGGGCTGTGCGTCTGCATCGTGGCTGTGCTCAGGCGGTATCATAGTTGCCTGATCCTAAATCCTGACCAGACGGCCCAGGTGTTTGAAGGGTGGGTACATAAATGACACTGGTTTTTTTGTTTTGTTTTTTTTGTGTGTGTGTGTGTGTTTTTTTTTTCTTTTTCTGATCCTAAAAATTAGAATTCATAGTGAGATACAATGCTTTTGAGAGAAAATTGTACTGAAATATATAAACTATTTTGGTAATAGTTTTACCAAAACTGCTTTGAAGAGCAGATATAAATGACGGAAGTGTGTTTGATTGCCTGTTTGTTTATTTACTACTTTTCTTTCCATTTCTGGCCATTCACAAGCCGCCTTCTCATTTCTGCCACAGAACAACTGGACTTACTGCAAGCAGTAAATACTAGTAACTCTTCACCTATTCTCAGTTTATGGTTAAAAAAAATCAGATAGTGAGTAAGCTTTGCAACACATTTGCCTACAGAAACTTTATCATCTTCTTCCTAATCGATGAAATCTGTATCATTTAACAGGGGAAGAGTTTGGAAGTGGTATTGTACAGCTAATAAATCTTGAACATTTTCACAAGTATTCTTAACTGGAAGGTGACCCATTATAGTTTTATCAATGGCATTCTTTTAAAACCATTAATTCATTCAATTTTAAAGTAATAATACTTTCAATAAATCATTCGCTGGTCATGTACTCATTGAGTCAGAAAAGGTATTTTTGTTTGGTTATTAGATTATTAGTTTGAAATTCTTTTAATATCATCACTTATTTTGACACTTAAAATATCTTATTAAATATTCACAAAACTGTATTTGACTTAAGTTTGTTATATATTTACCTTATGTATAATGCCCTGGCTTACTTTTTGTTGCTGTGGTAAATACAATGACCAAAATCAACTTTAACAAAGGTTTTTATTTGTTGTTGTTGTAATTGAGTATATGGTGTAGTTGTATCATTGAGACACACCAAGACAGGAGTTCAAGGAAGGAATCTGGATTCAGGAACTTACTGGCTTGCTTCCTTTTGCTTGCTCAGCTAGCTTCTCTATACAGCCCAGGCCCACCTGCTTAGAGATGGCACAGCCTACGGTCAACTGAACCCTCCTGTGTGAATTAGAAATTAAGCAAATGTCCCCCAGGTCATTTCCAAGTGACTCAGGGTTGTGTCAGGTTGTCAGCTGACTCTAACAGTGACACACAGTAGGGCGTTTTTGTTGCCAAAATAATAATCTTCACCCTTAATGTGACTGAGAATATCAGGTGCAGTATGAGAATATCTGTCACGTGAAATCACTACTCTAAGATGAATACAACTATCCTCCTCTTCTGCCGGTTCCTCTCCCTGCCCAACCTGCTCTTTCCCCCTAGATCCACTCCTCTCCCATTTCCCTTTAGAAAAGAACAGGCCTCCCAGGAATAGCAAAGGAACATGGCATAATAAGTTACAATAAGATTAGGTACAATTCCTTATACCAAAGCTGGACAAGGCCACCCAGTAAGAGGAAAAAGTTCCCCAAAGCAGGCAAAAGAATCAGAGATAATATACACTCCCACTGTTAGGAATCCTACAAGAACAGCAAGGTATGCAACTATAACATACATTTAGGGGCCTAGGTCAGCCCCATACAGGCTCCCTGATAGTGGGTCCAGTCTCTGTGAACCCCTGTGAGCCCTGCTGAGTTGATTCTGTGGGCCATGTTCTGTGGTGTCCTTGACCCCTCTGCTCCTACAATCCTTCCCTACCTTCTTCTTCAAGATTCTACAGGTTCTACCTAATGTTTGGCTTTGGGTCTGTGCATCTGCTCCCATTGGTTGCTGGATAAAGCTGACAGTTATGCTAGGCTCCAGTCCATGAGTAGAACAGACTGTCATTAGGAATCATTTTATTGACTTTTTGTTTTTTACCAGTTGTGCTTGGTTCTATCTTAGGTCTCTAGGCTATCCAGGTTCCTGGCCATCCAGGCAGTATCTGGTGTGAGCTCCCATCTCATGGAGTGAGTCTCAAGGTGGACTGGCCATTGGTGGGCCACTTCCAAAAGTTCTGTGCCACCTTTACCGCAGCACACCTCGTAGGCAGGACAAATTATAGGTCGAAGGCTTGGTGGCTGGCTTGCTATCCCAGTGCCACCACTTGAAGGCTTGCCTGCTTCCAGAAGATGGCCAGTTCAGGGTCTGTTTCAGCCCTTACTAGGAGTCTTTGCTAGGTTCTCAGTAGTAGATTCCAGGGAGTTTTCATTGCACTAGTTTCTACCTTGTCTCTAAATGCCTCTCCATTCCAGTTGTCTCTCCCAGTATTTCCTCATCCGTCTTGCTCATCCCATACACACACCTGATCCCTCCTGTTCCTATCCCCACCTGCCCTCAGTCCACTCACAAAATCTATTCTATTTCCCCTCCCAAGGCAGCTTCTCATGTTCCTCTGTGAGCCCTCCTTGTTACTTAGTCTCTCTGGGTCTTTGGATAATAAAAGCACGATTATCCTTTTACTTTTACAGCCATTTCCCCTTATAAGTGAGACATATTTCAATAGGGCAAAATGGCAGCCTACAGTATAGGAAAAGTTTACCAACTCCACATCTGATGGAAGGCTAATGCTCAAAATATATAAGTAATTCAAGAAACTAGACACCAGCAAATAGTCTAATTTTAAAAATGGGCTACAGGTATAAACAGAATTCTCAACAGAGGAATCACGAATGGCTAAGAAGCCCTTGATATATTCAATATTGTTAGCCATCAGGGAAATGCAAATCAAAACGAATTTGCGAGTTCATCTTTTACCTGTCATAATGGCTAAGAGCAAAACCACAAGTAACAGGTCACTGTGTTGCTGATATGGAGCCAGGGAGGGGAACACTCTCCATTCTGATGGGAGTGTCCAGTTGCCGAGCCACTTTGAAAGTCAATGTGGTGGCTTCTCAATGAACTGGGAATTGTTCTACCTCAAGACCCAGCTATATCATCCTGGGCATATACCCAAAAGTCACTCTGTCCTGCCACAAGGGCACTTGCTCAGTTGTGTTCATTGAGGCTTTCTTCACAATATTCAGAAACTGGAAACAACCCAGATGCCCCTCAACCAAAGAATAGATAAAGAAAATGTGGTACATTTACACAGTGGAGTATTACTTACATGGTTAAACATACACAAACACACACACAACATCATAAAATTTGCAGACAAATGGATGGAACTAGGAAAAAAATCATGCAGAGTGGGATAATCCAGATCCAGAAAGACAAACATGTATGTTGTCCTTTTTAATAATCAACAAATAGCCCCGCCTGGTGACATTCCTTCAGACCTCATAGCCGCTCCTCTAGTCTCCTGGCATCCATCTCTGATGCTGGAGAATTGCTATCCCTAATGGACCTGCACACTGCAGACTACCTCTTGATTTTCCTAGTCTTCTGAATGGTGGAGATTGGTCCACTATGCCCAGGGAATCCTAATCTCTCCTTTCCTTTCTCTGTTCAGGTCACATGACCTTATTAGTACCATGATGATGGTGAGATGGAATATTATTAAACTCCTTTCAGGGACTGAGTCACAATTTGTGACACTGTTAGTGGCATGTTATGTGGAGAGCTATATCAGATACAGGGTGGTGGGGGTGGAGTCAGACATGTCTGGATGGACAGTGGGTATTTCCTTCCATGCTGCACTGACATACATGCTGTATGGACAGAGGAGTGTGTGGTTTTTGAATGGAGGAAAATGGCTCCGGTACTGGTACTCCTGAAAGGCATTATTGTAAAGGATGCCTCTACAGAGAATGGACTTTTATCTTTTTATATAAGATAAGCCAAGATAAATTTGCCAGTAATTAGGATAAGGAAGAAGAATGAGATTTCAAATAATGAATTCAACAAACTCAACGGATTTCCTGAATTGAAGAATTATTTCTTTCCAGACTAGTAAATTCTTTGGCAACTGATTGAATTTGTGAAGTTTTGTATTGACTTGAACTTTTCTGCCTAGTATTTGTTTGTTTGTTCTAGTCACAGACACTTAAGTGATGGAGTTCTGAGTGCTCATCATAATTCCTTTCATTACTTTTGTTTCTTCCTTTAAGAGATGTTTCTGAGGTTTTTTTTTTTTAACTTATCTAGTATTAAGCATAAGAATAATTGATGTTTAATAACTTCGTATTTTTATGAAAAATCAGGTTTCTTTTTCTGATGTCTGATGCCTATTTCTAAGTACTAGGTAGATACACTCAAATCTTAAAGAATTTGCCAGTTGCTCACATACTATCGAGATTTGCCTTTTTCATTCCTGTGCCCTGACCTCAGGTTGTGTGGCGTGGTGAAACATGTTGTCAATCCATCAGAATGTTCTTCCCCTGAAAGATGTATCCTGGCCTACCTCTATGACCTCTACGTATCCTGCAGCCACCTCCGGAGTAAATTTGGAGACCTTTTCAGGTGAATAGAAGAAAAGTAAAAACACACAGATATGATCACACCTCTGTTTGTTAATGATCCCATTGCTGCTTTCATCCTGTGCACTAATGTAAGGTAATCTAAAGTTATTTGCTCTATTCAAGAGTCATTTAAACAGAATACTGAATACCCAGTGGCAACAAGTAATGGTAGAGTGCAAGACATTTTTTTTTTTTTAGTCTGTAGATAACGTTGATTTTAGGTGACAAACTGTACATCACTCGTGTGAAAGGGTCTCTTAAGATTTTACATTCTTTTCAAAGTTTTAGATAAGCCTTATTAAAGACATGATAAAAATTTGGTGTATGTTTCTATTTTAATTTAAAATAGAATTCAAATTTTAAAAAAGTCTTAGAGAGACTCATTAAAGGCAATGCTTTTGTGTCACATCCTTCTTTTCTCCCATGTCTCACCTTTTATTCAATTATATTTATCTTTTAAAATTAATTGCTCTTTGATCACCTCTCCCTGAGGGGGGAGCAGCCTTACAAGGCCACAGAGGAAGACAATGCAGCCAGTCCTGATGAGACCTAACAGACTAGGATCAGAAGGAAGAAAAAGCTCCTCTACCAGTGGACTTGGGAAGGGGAGTGTGTGGAGAAGGGGAAGGAAGGGAGGGATTAGGAGAGGAGGAGGGAGGGAACTAGAGGGGGGGAAACAAAGTAAATAAAGTATAATTAAAAAAATTAAAATAAAAAATATTTAAAAAATTAATTTAGTTATTCACTTTATATCCAATTGTAGCCCCCCTCTCTCCTTTCCTCTCCCAGCCTCTTCCTTCTCCTCCCATTCCCCTATTCCTCAGAGAAGGGGTACCACTCCTACCCACCAACTCCAACTCATCAAGTCCCATCAGGCCTGAGCAAGTCCTCTCTCCCTGTGGTCTGGCTAGGCAGCCCCACCAGGGGGAGTGATCAAAAAGCAGACAGCCCCGCCCCCTTACTCGCAGACTTTTCATGCTACTTTGTCTTTAGCATTGCTTGTGCATCGTAAAGTCTTCCTGCTTCCTAGTGACTCATTAAGGCTCCATACCTGTAATCTTCTACTACGTTCCAACCTGGTTTTTTTAAATTTATTTTTTCTCTTTTTAAAATACGTTTACTCTTTAGAAAATCACTTCGTGTGTGAATGAAATACTAATGAAAGGCTAGCACCTCTCTAAATATCACTTAATCAACATAAATTAATTGCAATTATTTGCATGCATGACCTGTTTTATTCAACTCCATTACAATTTGATAAATATTGATGTTTGTGGCACGACAGAGTATACCTGTGTTCCTTATGAGACAATGCTGTTGAATCTGCAGTTGACCTGCTTGACATTAGGCCTTTAGACTGTGACTATTATCCTGCCAAGAATCCTGCTCCTGTCAATTAATTGTGCTCCTCTAGAAACATTTTCTTAAATGAGACCAAAAGTTTTTAGCTTTATAAACTTTATACTTTTATCTTCTCAGAACTTTGATTCAGAGTTCACAATGAATTAATGTTTACAGTAGAGCCTCCTGTTAGAACACAATGCTGTTTGTTTAACTATGGCTACAGTTTCTTGAGTAAAAACATCCTGTATTTTGCCTTTGCCTCAACCTTACTTGGAATATTCTTTCAAGAATTTTTTTGCGTGCTTTCTTCCTTGTTTGTGTCTCTGCTTTCTTAATGGTTTATTTAAGTAGGATTCCCAATTACCTTCATCTATTGCTTAACATGTTTGTATTTGCAGGTAGTGTAGGTGCTAGACATTAAGTGGCTATTGAAGAATTTTAGAAGGGAATATTGTGGCAGGGGATTTGGGGAATCCAGAAGGAATATAGAAGACATGTCAGTTACAGTCATCTCTGCTCCTCTTTGCCTTATATTCAGTTTGCCTTAAAACCAGGAGCTCTGATTTCCATGTATCTATCACGTTTGGCCATTCTTTAATATCCCCATCATTGCCATCATAGGCATCTCTTTCTTGGGCCAGCTTGCAGAGTCTTTCTCACTGGCTTTAGTACCGTTACCCAGACTCAAAGTAGCAAATTCTCAGAACATCTCCTGAGGCAACTCTTTCAAACAAGAATGTCTGCAAAGATCGATGGTTACCATCTGTCAATACAAAACTCTCAACTCTGATTTAGCTTTTCAGATTTGTTGGCTTCCATCTTTCTTGTGTTCCTCTCCTTTAGTGTGTTCTCTTCTGTCCCAGGAAACCTTGCTTCAGGTTCGCACACCCAGGGCACACTCTCCTTGCTACTGCCTTTCCCTTGTATGAAGTCTTCCCCAGTTTGGTGCTGTGCATTGTTATACATGCATGTTACACATATTACAAATGGTGATCTGTGGCCTTGCTCTTTGACCACCTTGTTCTAAATGGCTACCTATTCTCAGTCAGTCATTCTATAAACTTCAGTATTGGCTGATCCTCATATATTATATATTTACTTGTGGTTTGGTTCTTCTCTGGCATGCAAATCTCCTGAGAGCTTATATTGTTCACTCTTTTATCTCAAAGTTTTGAAGACAGGATAACTCTTGGTAGGCATTACTGCATTTTGACATAAAACTGTCTATACTACTGCTGCCTTGTTGCACTGCTGTCGATACAAGACTGGCCATGTTACTAAAGAAAACTGGAAAATGTTCCATTTGTTTTTTAATAACTATAAAATATTTTAATGAGTCTCAGGAAACTTCATGGGACTGATGTAACAATAAAAACACTTCATTTTCTTCTGTTGGTGCATTTTGAATTTTTAGTTTACATTTCTCGGATAATGTTCTCATTGAAGATAGGCTTTTTGCAACACCCCTGGTTTAAATGGTGGTCAGCCTCTACTTCTCCAGAATGGGATAAGTAAGCTCATTGGATAAAGTGCACAGGGTGTATTTGGGGTGGCTAAGGTGCTCTTAACGTCAGCAGGGTGAGCATTCCAGATAATCAATGAACTGTCCTCACAAACAGACAAGAAAGGAATACAACTGTCTTGAAATATTGTGCAAGTCCAGGGATTAGGGAAACATTTAAAAAGAAGCTTAATGTGCAGGGAGATGTCTGTTAGTGCAGCAGTAATAAAATGTTTTGATAATCTTATCTAAAGCACCATACAGTTGTGTAGGGAGAAAACATTGGGGGAAGTATGGCACTAACCATATTTACCCCTGCTTGAGCTCCTGTGTCCCAAGCACTGTGCTGGTTTTCCACTAAGGTTTTGAATTGTCAGAATCCTGGGAAGTAGAAGTGAGTTTCCTTACCCACAAATGATTGTTCCTGATCATTTTTAACATATGATGAAGCCGGATTTGAAACAAGTTTTCTGACCTCAAGGCACGCATTGCTTTCATTACACTCTATCAGGTCTTTTTTGAGACATGCAGTTACACAAGGAAGATGTCCGAACTTTTGGCTTCATTACCTGTGTGTAGGCAGCAGAGAGTGGGAAGAATGAGAGAATATTCTTGACAGTAGCCAGCATATTATTAAAACACAGAAGCTCCTCTTAAAAAGTGTGATAAAGCAGATAAGGAAAGGCACAGAGGCTCAGTCAGAGTTTGGAGAAGTTTCCAGCTTTTCAGAGAATTTAAGGGCCAAGTGGAGTAGATTTCAAAAGCTAAGAAGGAAAAAAAGAAAAGTGTTTAATGTTTAGTAGATCTATGTGTCACCCTAGTAACAGAACTTCCATCTGCCAGGACTTTGGTCCAGAAAACCGTGCTACATAGTAGAGCTCTTGAATAGGAAAAGGGATGCTGCTTATGGACTTTCAGTCCACACCAAGAGGGTCTTAGAAGACGAGCACATATGGAATCAAAAGTGCGGGGTTATGCCATTGCTTGTCTTGTCTGCAGAGAAACACTGGGGAGCACGTTCTGATTCTCTCTTATTTCTAGCATCTTGTACCTGTTCAGATGTTGCTCACTGAAAATTCTCAGTTGATAGAGCATTTTCTTAAAACATTTTTGCTTGTTTCACAAGAGTACTTGAAATACAGGATGCAGCCCTCGCTAGTGAGGAGCTTAGAGACCCCTTCTCTTCAAGTGTTGGGATTATAGGTGTATAAGGCTATGCCCAACTACCTTACATTTTTTTTCTGTTGCTGAGAAACATGTTATACAATTTTTTTAGGCCTGCTTAATGGTTTCTTCACATGATAGGGTGCATTATCTCTATTCCTCTTGGAGAATCTGAGCTCTAGAAATGCAGGAGGTCCACTTCCACTTGTCACAGCTGTAGCCCAGAGCCCACAGTAGCCTTGGCACCGGAGCTGCCCGTGGACATAACTACACCCATACTACACCCAAATTTACAAAGAATTTGAAATTAATGAAAGTAGGTTGTGGATCATCTAGGAAGGTAGAGTTGTTGCCACTTAACATGGCCTTAAGTGAAGTGATTTCTTTGGTGGTTTTGTTCTTTTTCTTTTCTAACTGTTTTTTTCTAACCTTAGTAGTGCCTGTTCAAAAGTAAAGCAGACCATATATAACAATGTAATGCCTGCAAACTCCAACTTACGCTGGGATCCAGACTTTATGATGGATTTTATTGAGAATCCCTCAGCAAGAAGCATCAATTATTCAATGCTGGGCAAGATCCTCAATGACAATCCTGCCAATCGGTACAGCTTTGTCTGCAACACACTTATGAATGTGTGCATGGGACACCAGGATGCCGGCCGGTGAGCTTCTTTGCCCTGAGTGCATCAGTAATCAAAGAGGAGTTGCTTTACCTGGGCTCATATTTCCTTTCCTTTTATTCCTGATTCTACCCCTGCTGTCTCCTAATTAATATTCTTAACCTGAGAAATAGTGGTTTTGGGGTTCTTGGTTGGCCATGTGTTTTTTTTATTTGTGATCCAATTCAAAAAACATATACAGTTCTAAAAGGAACACTATACTTTGATATAAACTGTACTCAGGACTACTTACATTACATAATATCTTTAACTATTTATTCTGGTGGTGCTAGGAACTGACCCAAGGACCTTTCATACAATATATCCACAGCCTTGTGTCCTTAATTTTTGGATATTTATAAAGTATAAAAGTATAAATAAGGTTTATTCATAAATCAAAAATATGCTATTTCACTTGTGCTAATTATATGTTACTTAACAAGGGATATTTATTATATCCTTAAATCTAAGTGATGCTTAATGGTAATGAAATGTGTATTCAATAAAGAAGCCTCATGTAATCATTCCTCATTTGTACCAATTCACTTTCCGCTATCTTTTTCCCCCCTAGGATAAATGACATAGCCAATTTCTCCTCTGAGCTAACTGCTTGCTGTACAATTCTAAGTTCGGAGTGGCTGGGGGTTCTGAAGGCTCTTTGTTGTTCTTCAAACCATGTGTGGGGATTTAACGATGTACTCTGCACTGTAGATGTAAGTTTTCTCTTTATTTTAAAATCGCAATTCAAAATCAGGCTAATGTTTTCACTACTAAACTCATTAAACTGTGACATAGCAAAACATTTCTATGTTTTCAAAAGTGATAGTGTTTCCATAGTACCATTACCATGAATTAAATCAATTTAAAAAATAAAAAAAGAAGGAATTCTAACATGTTCCTTGTTGCCTGGTTTCCAGCAGCTGAGGTTTTACATGTGAATAGCTGTGCTGTTCTTTTCCAGTTTGGATTCCTCACAACAGGACATAAAGCATTTAGTACATGAAGAGAACCAGGATATGTTTAAGTCTAAGGATGTAGATTTTTGTTATTTTGTAGATGGAAGTTCTTGTGTAGACTCAAAGGATATTCAGTGTGTCTCAGAGTATGCCTGAGAGTGATGGAGCAATTGCCCAAATATTTACCATGATTTCCCGGTCTCCCATGTTGCAATGTAATGTATAGATCTTAAATATCTATGTGGATTCTCTATCCATTTTTGTTTTTGTCATGTCTTGGGGTGATCTTTGTCAGAGATTTGTATATGTTATTAAAGAAACTTGACATTTGTAAAGCTAAAGGCTTCCTTCCTGTTTCTGCTGTCTTGGGGCTAAATGAATGCACAATCCTGCCTCCCTTTCTTCATTCTATGCACCAAGATTTTATGTAGGCAAATACGTTAGTGATAGGCTGCTTTTCAACACCAAAAACTATCTAAGGTTTTTTTACATACATCTTTGTGACTTGCTGCATCCAGTACCAGTCACTCGAGAGCCTGCAATTATGGTAGTTGCATTCTTAGTGATTTCTTTCAATGTCTTGCGAGATCCAGAATGTAGAGATTTCATTGAGGCTGAATTAACTTCTTCCCCTTCCTTTCTCTCATATTTCTTTTTAAAATTTAGCAGCCAATTGAATCTTTCAAAGTTCCTTTAAAATGAATTCTCTCGCATTAAAAAATGCATTCCATTGACAAGTATAGATTATGGTATATCTTTTAGCAGCTTCTAGTTTTTACTCTTGGGTTGTATTTTCTTAGTTGCATGCAAATGAGTTAAAGGTCAGCATCTGCTTATAACATTGGGATATGGGTAAACTTGCTTTTTTTCTTATTATAGTAGACTATTATGAAGATAATAGTCGTAAGTCATTTCCCTCTGTTGGTTCATATTGAGGTTTGAGGTCTTATGGGTATTGCCAGTATTCTCTTAGAGTGCTCTTTGATACTAAAGGGCATTGGGTATTAAAACGTGTCAATGTTTCTCTTGAAGGTGAGTGACCTTTCCTTCCATGATTCATTAGCTACTTTCATTGCTATCCTGATAGCACGACAGTGTTTCTCACTGGAAGACGTCGTGCAGCATGTAGCCCTCCCCTCTCTCCTGGCGGCAGGTAAGCTGGTCCGGAGCTGCATTTGTTCTTTTTTTGCTGTTTGGAAGTCATGTGTGACCATTTAAGCAGAGGGAAAGGGCCATTTTAAGGATGTGTGCATTGTGGGTTGGCATGGTACCTGGTAGAGTCGATAGAAATGAAGTAGCTGTTTTATACAGAGTTAATATTGAACTCTGGAACAGCAAAGTGCTACTGCTTTAGTGTGTTAAGGCAGCATGAAGGTTCCTTGGAAAGTCATAACTCATGACCTTACTAGAAATGGAGGGTTATTTAATGTATTCCAGAAAATTTAGCAGTAGAAAATCTGAAAAGCTTGTTGTGGAGTATGTGAGGAGCCTCGTGTTTAATCTCCTTCTCTTCCCAGCTTGTGGAGATGCGGATGCAGAGCCTGGGGCAAGAATGACATGCCGCCTCCTGCTTCACCTCTTCCGAGCCCCCCAGGCCTGCTTTTTCCCTCAAGCAACAGGTGAGCTGACCTCAGAGGAAGCTCTGCTTCTCTCTTTATTTGGAACTTTTGATTCTACTGTGACCACGTGAGCTGGCCTGTTTATAATTTCCTCCCTGGTTTTCATGGGCTTGAATCTGCAGATGATGGAGAAATGAGATAATGCCATTGAAATGGCTGTCAGCACCTTCCATGATGTAACATGAGAATATATTGGGAAATAAAATGAGGAATTAATAAACAATAAAAATGCCTGGGCTCTTAGGAAATACTGTGTTGGTGGGAAGCCTCATCCTTTTGCATACTCTGTGTTGATTCTAGGCCATGCCATCTCAGCTTCAGGGGATGACAACTCATTTATTTATTTTTTCTAAGGCAATGGAGGATATTAGTATTGTGCTAAATCATTTCCACATAGAGATGGATGTGTCTTGTGGGAATCCTACTAATCTTTTCCCTACATCTCTTTGAGGAGCAGAAACATTGTTTTAATAATAATTAAAGAGAAAAGGTTAAGTAAGAATACTGACAGTGTTCCTTAGTGATTCTATGGAGCATCAATTAATGCAAACTAATGTCAATTAAGTGCCCACAAGCTAACAATGAAAGGCCTTACTGACTGTAAATGATTACAGAAGATGGTTAATGATGGTGAAGAGGCCATTAAAGAGTTGTTGTTGTTTTCATAGGCAAACCTTTCCCTGGAATAAGATCATCTTGTGATAGACACCTTTTAGCTGCAGCTCACAACAGCATAGAAGTGGGAGCCGTTTTTGCTGTCTTAAAGGCAATTATGATGCTTGGTAAGACTATCCTGGCCTTTTGCTTCTTGGCTAATCACCAGAAGTAGAGGCAAGATAATTTTTAAATTCACTGCAAAATCTAAGTAATATAATGTTAATGGAAACATCCTTTTTTTTTCTTTTTTCTTTATTTATTTTTTTTTGTTCATCCTGGAAAAAAATATAGTTGGCTTTGCCTAAGTCCAAGTAATGGGAACTTTAAGGATTCTATCTCTTAACTAAGGTGACCCTGGGAGAACTGTAATATAGGTTCTTGAGTTTGGTTTTAATTGTGTGCTACTTCGTTCTCATGTAAATCAGGGCCTCTGACCCACAGGATTGTTTTGCCTTCATTTACTGTGACAGAAATCACACTCCATGATAAGCAAGAATGACTTGATATTTTTAATAAAAGGTTAAATTTCAGCCAGATTATATTTCAGGTGCAGAACATCAGAAAATTAGTGTTTCTTTTTCTGTTGTGACTCAGAACAAGTTCATGCACTTTACTATATGTTCAAGAAACAGGCAGAATTGCAGTGATACTTATATTGCTGGTAATCAGCAGGAGATGTCAGTGCTTTTCATCTAATTCATGATGCTCAAGATTCTCTTTATATTCCTATTTGTACATATTTTACAAGAGTAATAATACTGCCTTCTATTCATAGGCAGTGTAACACCTCAGGGTACTTTTAAGTAAACGGTAAAGGATTTGAATGATTAGGGATCTCCAGGATTACCTACTTTTAACTTTGGGTACACCTTATTTTGCCTTCAAACAAACAATAGCTGCCACTTCGTGCTCTGAAACAATTCGCTTTGATTTAAACAATTACTGATTGGACAGATTTAAGTTTATGTGAGATTTAAATAACACTAATAAGATTGACAGATGTTATTTGTGGATGACAGAGAATAATAGCAGAGTGTTCATAAAACAGCCTATTAAAAATCAGTTTAAAAGAATATGTATCTAAAAGAACACACAAGTGTTTTTTTTTGTTTTGTTTTGTTTTGTTTTTTAGTTTTCTCCAATACAGTGCCACTAGATCTATCATCCACAATCAAGGGCAGGCCCCGTGCCCAGGAATGTTCCCCATGCCTAGGCATGGCTGGCCAACACAAAGTGGACTCTGCTTCTTCTTCCTCTCTCACTCTTGTTTTGTACACTTTTTGTTTTGCTTTATTTTTTGTCTTACTCATTTTGTTTGTTTTGATTTTTTTTTTTGTTTTCATTTTTAAAATTTTATTTGGGGGGTTAGGAGAAAGAGATCAAGAGAAAGAGCATGAAGTTGGATGATTAGTGAAATACGGAGATCTGGGAAAGGAACAGCATATGTTCAAAATATATTATGAAAAAAAACTAAAATAAAAACAATCATACTTTTCTGAATTTTGTAGCAGAACAAGAGGTAATGCCATCATGAAGGCTCCAGCCTTTCTTATGAGCTCAGGACCCTTATGGTAATATTCAGTCCATACAAACTGCTGATTTCAGCCAGTATGATTTCTCCACAGTAATGATGTTTGAAGGGAAGTAGAACAGGTCAGCGCCGCTGATTAATAATCATTAGGGTCATGAAGGTAGAAGCTGGATTTCTCTTGGGCTGTTTCTAAAACTAAGAGCTAAATCAGTGAAAATAGAAAATAGATTTCTAATAACCTTATGTTGGAAGTGTGAATGCATAGTGACACATTTCGGCGTGTGCACAATGATGAGTCTCATCTAGACAGTGGTCCCTTGTTTATAGAACTGGTCTAATCCCCATGGAAAGTTGCCAGTCTTTTCAGATATTCAAATAATGTGGGAGGTTCTTGGCCTGAGAAGTTATACACAGTTGAATATCAGTGAAGCTTTAGACAAATTCTCATAGATTCACGTAGCATATTCAGTTTGTTTTGTTTATACAATTGTAGAAGTTTCAAGCATAGTCATGCAGACTTCTGCCTCCTAATATCCAAAGTAAATGGAGATGTACAAGTGCATCTGAGATAGGTGTTTATTTTTGTTCTTACAGAAGTTTTATCTACTTCATTGGTCCTAACCGATTTTCTCCCAATTGCTGTATATCAAAGTATATGTTAAGACAGGAAAATAAGACTATTATAGTAAACTTTGTTCCTAATTTACACAGTACTTTATATCATTCAAGGGAAGAGAATACATACTCCTGTTAGTTTTGAAAAGCTCTACTGAATTAAATAAGCTCCCATGGGTAAAGCCACTAGTCTTTATATTTTAAAATACATGATGAATGTTTGATGATACATTGGTAAACTGAAATGCATTGCTTATGTTTTTGTATAGTTTTTCTGCTTTATTGTGTGGTGGTGGTGGTGGTGGTGGTAATTGTGCTGGGTATGGGACCTAAGGTCTCATTCATGAGTGACAACCTCAGCCACTCTGCTTCAAAGATTTTTGAGAGTAGATATTAACTAGGATATTTTGATTACTTTTCCTCCCCAGCAAGGAGGTTTTGCTTTCTTTATTTTTCTCAACAGAGTTTTAATTAATTTTGGAGAGGGGTGTTGTTGTTTTTTGTATCGCTCTGGGCTTGTTTTTTGTTCTGCAAGACCCTCCCTAAACTCAGCTGCTGATTTCAGGAAACTTTCTTGTCAAGCTTGTCTTGATTTCTTTAGGTAAGCAGGCTAAAAAGTTTGAAGGCTCTACCGCCTTCTGGCAATTTCACCTCCAAATTATTTCTCTCACTTAAATGTTATTTTTCTTTCATGGCTAGAGATTTTTTTTTTCATCCAAGTATACCCTGTTGAGTGTTTTTGGCCCCCCTAGGGGGCAAATGCCTTCCTAAACTTTGCCTCAGTCACCACGGTACCAGAAACTGGCCAGGTTAACACCTCTAAACTGTATGCTAGAGAGGACGTGGAAGGCACAGGCTATGTGCAGAGAGCTCTGCTGTCCAGAGCCTCCTTAGTATGCATTGCCCTTTTCCATCCCCAGGGAAATAAATCTCTCTTGTCAAGAAGTTGATAGTAAGGTGGGCTAAGGCAAAACTTTTCTCTTGACCTATGGATAGAAAATAAGGCATTATAAGAGAAGAAATGGAAAAGGGACTCCTAGAATGGTGAGTAAAATTTTCTTCCTTGTCTCTCACTCAGATAAACTTGAGTGCAGTCGTGCCTGAAATTTTGGTAAAATCAGTGTGTTTTGATTATTAAATATCTCTCATTATGACCTTTCCAAGGCTTGCCAAAGAATATTAATCCCTATAAACCAAAAGAAGGAATGAGTTTGACTTTGACTTTTCTCCATATCCAACTGTTTTGTTTTGGGGTTTTGTTGTTGTTGTTGTTTTGTTTTTTTCCATGTATCTCTTGATCCATTCTTTTTGTTGCTGGACAACTGGCTATGCTAAAATAATACCATTCACATCTTTACACCTAGCTCTTAAACCTAGCCTAATTTACCTGTTACATTTTTGGGGCAATATTTTGAACTCCTGTGATTTTGCTTTTATGATTCTGTTTTAGGAGATGCCAAAATTGGCAGTAACAATGTCAACACTTTAAAGAATGATGACTTCAGCATGAGAGGTTTACGGCGTGATGGGAATGCTGAGGATGCCTGGCCCACCTCGCAGAATTCAAAATCCTATGGGAAAAATATTTCCGTAGAAACTGCCAATCTAAGAGAATATGCTAGATACGTTCTGAGGACTATCTGCCAGCAGGTACTGGTTTGATTTCAAATGGCTTCTACGTTGACTATGTACCTGTTCTTTGGGTAGCAACTGTCTGCTACTTTTTTCTTTATTCTTGTATTTAGGTGGTCCTTTTTTTTCTTTATAACTTTATTTTGAAGTAATTTAAGGTTTGTTAAAGAGTGCAATAATGAAGACTTCTACTATATCCTTTATATAGATTCACTAATTTTGGACATTTTATAATTTTTTTTAACAGCTGAAAGTAGATGGTTTAGTTTATTGTGCTTTAGTTATGCATACTAAAGTTTTCATTTCTGTCATAACCAAAGTTTAGTTAATAAAATCATAACTTTTACCCTTGGTGCAGTAATTTCTTTTCATCTGTAGGGAACTTTCTGATTTATTCTAGAGCTGTTAGATTTGCATAAGGTTCTGGAGATTAACTTCAGATCATTGGAGGGGAGAGTTCAGAGGGAAAACTGTATTATTCCAGGTAGACACTTCTGATTGCACACAGCACTCATTTGTCCTGTTGGTGATGCTAGGTTTGAGGCATCTATAGATTGAGAATTGTTCCACTATATTTCTAGTATTTTTTTTCTTTTTCAGGTAATAAGTAATCATATTTGAGATGCAAATGCTCTGATCCTCATTGACACCCCATTCCTCCTAAGCATCCACTGTAATTCTTGTCTAAACCAGTCTTGACTGTAATGATTGCAAAATGTTGAGGTTCTCCTCCAAGTTCCTTTACAGTGTCAGTTTATGTGATACAAAGACCTTACACTTCTGATGTGGTTGTTCCTTTGTTGTTGTTGTTTTTAAAATCTGTGAATTATAATTTATTGGTCATAGTTTCTTTAATGTCCAGCTTGTTTGGAGCTTGCATATTATGGATCTCTTCATCTTACCTCTTGTGATATTTGGAATATTTCTATCCTTTTTAGAGAACTATTGCCTTACTTTACCCATCTCCCACTTTCCTTGCCTCACAGTTATAATCTGCCATACTTCTAAGGAGTAGAAGCATGTTAAGAGTCTGGTGCTCAGAAAGCAGAGCTTGAGCGTTGAGAGATAGTGGGGTAAAATGCTTACCATGTAGGCATAAAGCCTAGAACTCAGATACCTATAACCCATGTATGTATTGGGTGGCTGCGGCAGCCCACCTGTAATCCCAAAACCCAGGAAATGGAGATAACAAGATAACTAGGATAACTTAGCCAGGTAGAGTAATCGAATAGGTGAGCTCTAGGTTCAACTAAGAGATGCTTTCTTAGTATATAAGGTGAAGAATGATCAAAGATGATGGCTGATATCAGCCTCTGGCTTCTACATACAATCACACATGGGAATTACCCACTCTATACAGTGTGCATACACAGAGACATACACACACTCACACACATGTACATGAACATATGCAGGCACACACAAACACAGACTAATAAAGAAAACAAGATATTGGGTTGTATATGCTCACTGCTTTAGGGCATCATTATCCCTAAACTCTTCAAGCCCACAGAGCTTGTGTGTGTGTGTGTGTGTGTGTGTGTGTGTGTGTGTGTGTGTGTG
>NW_026596256.1:8926218-8932604 GCF_907164565.1 Psammomys obesus
TGTGTGTGTGTGTGTGTGTGTGTGTGTGTGTGTGTGTGTGTGTGTGGTTATGAATTCATGTTGATAATTGTGGTTCTGTTCTAATCTTTTCCTTTACCATTTCATATTAGTGTGACATTCTTGCAAGATAAAAACCTTGTTCTCCAAAGAGCACCTAACGTAATTTCAGAGTTGTTATACACATACCAGTAGAAAAAAGGCCTCCTAAGAAGCTTAAGATTGGTTTGCAGTTTCATTTCTCTGACGGGTTTAAGATAAATGTATTCAAACATTATTTAGAGAAATAGAGAAAAGGAAAAAGAAAGGAAAATGTTTTGTAATTGTCTCACTTAGAGTGAACATGTTCTGTCTTTAATATTAGAGTCCCCTTTATTTGCTTTTGTTTGTACTTGGTTTGGTTCCCCCCCACCCCCAACTAATGTCTATGAACATATATCCAAAAGCCGATGCTCAGACAAAAACATACACAGTAGCTCATCCCCGCCCATCGTCTTTGCTCTGTCTGGTGCTGTTCAATGACCAGCTTCAGTATTTTCTGATTATCTCTCCATACTTTCAAAAACAGTTTCTTTTATAAAGTATCAAATATTGCATATTTTGTAGTTTATGTTAGACACATGATTATTTAGGTTTGCTCTGACTGTGGGAAGTTTAACTGCTCCACAGTTATTGATGGCAGTCTGTACCATCTATGTATTCATATCTATGTATTCATAGATTCATATCCCCAGCTATGAGCACACAGGGGCATCACTGTTCATGGTTCTAGATGCCTGGAGCTAGATGGCACTAGCCACATTTAGTGCCCCAAAAGGGTCTGCTCCAACTCCTATGGGAGGCTCTTGGCCTACCTTTCAGTGCCAGTATCCAAACAAAGAAAGAAACAAAACAACAACAACAAAAACCCATAAATCATTTAGTCAGAAAATAAATAATGTAAAAACCCAGAATAGCAATGCATGAGTGTCTGGGTATTTTTGTCTGAGTTTGATTTAATGTGGCTAAAATGGAGCATGGAATTGTATGAGTCCCCAGTGATGTCAATGAATAATCTGTGCTGAGCAACTGATATAGTGGTAAAAGAGACTTTATTTGAAGTTGAACGCTGATGATGACATTTCCTTGATTACGTTTAATAAAAGACAAAAGTGGTAAAGAAAAATGCTAATGTCAAAAGAAAAATAACCTTCTAAATACTTATATACTGTTCTACTTGTTTAGCAAAATATGTCCCATAAAAACGATAAAAATGATGTTTAGATAAAAATTGTCATATATTAAGTAAAAACAAATAATCAAAAACACCTCATTACAAAATAGTACCTTAGAGTAAGTCCTTATTAAATAAAATCCCCAAATTTAACTCCCTCTCCCATATGCTCAAATGTTTTTTGCTTTAATTCAAGCCCCTTCTCTCATTTGTATTTTTAAGATGTCAGAATGTTAGAATTCTGTTTTGAAACTTTTCCCATTAGCTGGCAATGTAGCCTATTTGATAGAGTGCTTACTGAGCATGCAGGGAGCTCTGGTAGGAAGAGATGGCATTAAATTTAGGCTTACCATCCCAATGCTGGACAGAGCACAAGAATTAGAGAATCACTACTTCAGTGTTGTTTTTGACCTTATAGTGACTTGGAGACCATCCTGCAATACTGAGACCTTGTCTCAAAACAAAAAAACAAAAAAACAAACAAACAAAAAAAAAAAACAAGGACAAATGAATCAAAATATACATACATGCAAACCTTTCCCCCCCTATTTTTCCTTTAATTTGTTTTCGTGATTGTCTTTGCCAGCCTGATAATCATTTTAATCTGAAAACTGAGAATGTAATCATTAGTCAGGTAGAATAGAATCAGGGTTTGCCCATCTAACTACTGGGTTGTTTTTAGGAATGGGTAGGAGAACACTGCTTAAAGGAACCGGAACGATTATGTACAGACAAAGAGCTCATATTGGACCCCGTGCTTTCAAACATACAAGCACAGAAATTATTGCAGCTGATCTGTTACCCTCACGGCATTAAAGAGTGTGCAGAGGGGGACAACCTGCAAAGACAGCACATTAAGCGCATTCTGCAGGTAAGCAGCACATGCCAGAGGCTTGGTTTAGGTCTTTTATCACAATGTAGGATGAACTACTTTGTTGCTGCTGTTTCTCATTCTTGAATTTAATTCTGACTTTTGTTCCATTCTACAATTTTCTTTATTGTTGTATCGCCACAGTGGACTAGGCTATAGATATAGTCAGTAGCTAACAGCATATAGTTACAGGTAAATATTGGTATTTTAAGTCAGTGATGAATTTAGTTGAGACATAAGCTTCATGATGAATCAATCTTAAACCAGGTATGAGATTGGAAGGCTTAGTTCGTGCCAGTTCTTTTGCTGGGTATGAATATTACTGCAAAGCTCTGTTATTATATGCTCAATATTCTTAATGTGTAATTCTTTGCATTTTCTCCAGAATCTTGAACAGTGGACGTTGAGACAGTCCTGGCTAGAGCTTCAGCTAATGATCAAACAGTGCTTGAAAGACCCTGTGAGTACATACTGAAAGTACATATATGAATGAAGTCAAAAAAAAAGCAAAAATTCATTGATGTCTGAGAATCAAGTAGTGAGTACATAGATGAGCTAGCTTTGTTTTTCCTGACTCTAGAGCTCTGGTTCTGTGGCCGAAATGAACAATTTACTGGACAATATTGCAAAGGCAACAATAGAAGTGTTCCAGCAATCTGCAGACCTAAATAATAATGCCTCCAATTCTGGCATGAGCCTTTTCAACCCAAATGGTATTGGAAGTGTTGATACAGGTAGCACAAGACAGAATGGAATAAAGACATTTTTAAGGTATTACTTTATAGTTTTGTTGGACTACCATTAATATTTCATATGCCACAATAACCCTCATTAGCTTGATGCATTTTTTCATTAAGCTTCAGGAAATGTGAAGAAAATGATTACTTATAAGGGGCAGTTTCTGTTTTTAAACAAGTTAAGGGGAAAAGGTTGGGTAAGTGATATCTTAAAATGTTAGCTATTTTGTCGTAGGTCTAAATACCTCAGAGCCACAGAGAAACTGAAGTTTGAATCATAGTATCACGGCCTCTGGATCATTCATTCAATATGAAGCACTCTCTATGTGTCTTTAACAGTTTTGTACAAATATAGTAGTTTGCATTCATAACAGAACTTGGTATGCTTATGAAATCATAAAGTGATCCTTTTCATCATGAAAATCCTTTTCATCATATGATTTGTATATCATCATTTTGGTTACAGAGTGCAAATTGTGAGCTTCAGGGTTTAAAAATCGGTTATTTCTTAGCTTGAACACAATAGCATTGCATATTATGACTGTGACTACAAAGTATAATGTTCATAGTGAGAAAGGTGGTTAGTGATCGGAGAGTACCCGAGAGAGTCACTAAAAACAGCCTAGTATGCAAAATACTTTCCTAGAGCAGCACCTTTTATTCGTTAAAGGATGTGGGTAGACAGTGTAAGCAAATGTCTGGTCTTGGGCGAAAGGAGAAAGTACAGACATGAAGTGGTAACATTAGAGGTCTGTCTCACACACCAGTGGCTTACTGCTGGGTTTCTTTCTGTGTTGGCTGTGAGAGCAGAGACAGCTGCTTTCTCAGGTGTAACGCCTATTTCTGATTTTAGTTCCTCTGAACGCAGGGGTGTGTGGCTGGTGGCCCCCCTCATCGCCAGGCTACCAACCTCCGTTCAGGGAAGAGTGCTGAAAGCTGCTGGGGAAGAGCTGGAGAAGGGACAGCACCTGGGTTCATCTTCAAAGAAGGAAAGAGATAGGCAGAAACAGAAAAGGTACGCTGGCAGACGCCTTCCACATAGGCCAGCATCTGCAGGATGCGGAGAAAGCCTCACGCCCTGCACCACTGCAGCCAGAGACCACAGGGTCGGGGCTGTTAGTGGAAGAGGAAACTCTGTTAAGCCAGGCTTTGGCCATGTACTAATGTTTAGTGCGCCAATTCCCGTACCTGCCTGTGTTCCAAATCACCGCAAAGCTATTGACACAGGCTCGCTCTTACTTCTGACCTACTGCACTTTGAAGTAATTACTGATTTCCTAAAATGTAGGAACCTTGTTCTGGACTCTTGATTAAAACTAGTCATAACAACTGCCAAAACTATTTTTCCTCATTTATTGTATGTCCAAGAAAAGCTTTCCAATAATTACTTTTGAAAATAGATCATATTATTGATGAATATTCACACTATAAATTTAACATTCAAGTTTTAAAGAGAAAAGTCATAATTTATTCATTGTATAAAAATTTAAAAATAGTTTCTTTGCCTGTTAATACTACTACCATTAACTACCTGTTCTTTGTTGGCTACCTATGAAATTCAGCTCCTGATTCAGACATTTTGGCCTAGAGTTACTCTTTAGGAAAATTTTTCTTTTTATTGTATCAGTCAGTTTGTCAATTGTTCTCTAATGGAAGATACTTCATTAACATGAAAAATGTACATAGAATTTTTGCCCCTTTTTCAATGGAGGCCTTGAGCTGTGTCTGAGCCTGGCACTAGCTGTTTCCCACAAGAACTTCACCTTTGGAGGCCCCAGACCTTGTGCCCACCCCTATCTTTACCAAGACTATGCTGTTGGCCTTTGAGAAATATACAGCAAAGAACCCCAGGCCTCCAAAATAGTCAAGCCATACACAGAGGTCTGCTTCCTAAAGAAGAGTTTTGTCGGAACCTCTTGATTTTTTTTTTATTCTGTACATACGTTTATATTTTTTGTCATATCTATAGTTAAACTTTTTCCTGGTAATTTAAAGCGGGTTTATCACATATGCTGTAGATTTCTGTTCCTTTGGGAATACTTTCCATAGCAATAAATAGAGCATTATCATTTACAAGCTTTCCCAGTGGTTTTTAATCTTGGTCCTGGTGGTTTACCCCCACCCCCACCCCACTCCGTCCTTTATCTAGTAGTAAGCAAACAAGGACAGTGAGTCTACTGGAAAGACCAGCTGTTGTAGCAGAGGCAAGCCATTCTTCCTAACTAGCTCTGTTAATACTTTCTTTGTAGTATGTCTCTTTTGAGTCAGCAACCTTTCCTCTCCTTGGTCCTTACCTGCCTTAAGGGGCAAGATGAACAACGGGAAGGCCTCCTCACATCTCTGCAGAATCAAGTTAATCAGGTAAAATGCAGTCCGATCCTAAGCCAGGCCACCCTCTTTCTGATGGTTTTCGTCATTTTCCTTTCAAACATGAGATTAGACGAATGTGTCTATCATTGAGATGTTAGGAAACACAATCCATGTCCAGTTCTGTCTAGCATCATGGGCACCATAGGGCCAAGGACTTTAATATTAATTATGAATTGACAGATTTATAAAGACTATAAAAATAAGTTGTTGCATATTGCTTATCAGCTACCTTGCTGATAAGTGTCATACCTGCCTGGAAACCAGAGGAGCAGATTAAAATTAGAAAGCATGGAGTCAAGGAAAGTTGTTAGACTGGTTGTGTGAGATGGATTATCCCGACATGAAACCAGGCGAGACCCTCCCTGTGGTGTCAAATAAAATTTGATGACATGTGCAAGGGCACTAGGCTTACTCCATTTTCTTTGTCATCGCACCCAATGCATTTGACAGGTCTTTTGTCTGTGTAGGTTCCAGAGTAAGCCATTTAAATATAAAGCACTCATGGTTCTCATCATCCCTACACTACAAACTCCAGAGCTGGACTAACAGAAGCCTGCCTGTCTGCCCGTGCATTTGCTGTCTCTTCTGCCCAGTTTCCCTTTGTCGCAAGCCTCACTGGGCTGGCCCACCTTCTGCTTTAGGTGCACCTGAGTACTTCCTTCTTCTGGTGGCTGGGTCCCCCCAGCTGTTAGGCTGACCTGCTCCCTTCCTCTCCGCGGGTCTTTGTTACCTTGCCTTCTTAGTAAGGCTGTGGTCAGCCTCTGTAATATTATGTTACAGTATATATTATATATAATATATGATTATGTAAGATTCTTTCCTGCTATCATTCTCTGTCCCTTTGCCCTGATTGTAGTCCTATCTGTTTCACGTTTTCTTCCTCTCTCTCTCTCTTTTTTTTTTCTTTAGTGTTGGGAATTGAACCTAGGACTTTATGCATGCATGATAAATTTTCTGCCACGGAGTCCTTACGCTAGTCCTTTTTTTAGCTTGTTGTTTGGAGATAAAATCTTGCCCAGTTGGCACTCCTCTCTCTCAGTAGCCCAAGTGAACCTGGCACTTCCAATTTTTCAGTTTCCTCTTCCTTGCCAGCAAGGATAACAGGGGAGTTAGAGCAGGCTGAGCTCTTAGTCCTTTTATGTCATCTCTGGGGTGTGTGTGTGTGTGTGTGTGTGTGTGTGTGTGTGTGTGTGTGTGTG
>NW_026596256.1:8932614-8973383 GCF_907164565.1 Psammomys obesus
TGTGTGTGTGTGTGTGTGTGTGTGTGTGTGTGTGTGTGTGTGTGTGTTTAACTGCTTTGTCACACTAGAACCTGGTATCATTCGTATATGCAATCTGGGACGTGGTCTCTATACATAGCATACATACGTGTAGCTGCGCTGTTGGTAGTTGCTAACTTGTACATGCCGTTCACCAGGATAGGGGAGAGGATGCAGGTCCATGGGTCCCCTGCACGCAAGTCGAAGTTAGAGGAAACCCTTGCTCCTGGTTTTTCCTTTCCTTTTCACTGGAGATGTTGTTTGCTTTTGCTACATTTGGCCTGTGAGTGTCCAGCCACCCTCTGCCTCCCATCATGCTGTCAGGGTGCTGGGGTTACAGGTGCCACTACCCCGTCTGTCTATAAACAGTATTCCAGTTCACGTCCTCAGACTATCAAGCTTTTTACCTGCTGAGTCATCTTCCCAGCCACACGCACACTTTTTTTTTTCTTTTTAGCTCATTCAAGATGATTTTTGTTAGCTACTGTTATTTGTGGTTGAGTTTTACTTGTTGGCCCTTGTCATCTGGCCCTGGGGTGTGGCTTCCTGGCTTGTCTCTCCTTAGTAAACCCTTCCCAGTGCTATACGTGAGGAAATGAAGAAGCAGCCTGTTCTGTAAATTTGGCCGATCCTGGTCTAAGTAGCTAGATTTTCCAAAACACTATATATGTTCTTTTCAGGAAAGATTATTCACAAGAGAGCAAGTAACAAGTCCAGTAAGATGTCAAAAATAATACATTTGCTAGGTTTCATAGTATGTCCCTAGAAGTACAACATGAGACCAGTGAAAAATGGAATTCTGTCTTTTCAATATTTATATTTATAGTATCAAGTTAATAATGTTTCATTTTATGGTCCTTTAAAGGATTTTCCAAAAAAATATAAAATGTGCACATGCATTTATATTATGTGTATTTATACATAATATATTACCTATCTTATATAATCTTATAACATAGATCAGATTATATTATTATATATTATTTTATATAATCTGTTTTATATTATGTAATCTTAATATTACATATTATATATTATAACATAATATATTATAACATAATATATATATAACATAATATATTATAACATAATATATAATATGTAATTAGGTAAGATTCTCTTCTCCTAGCTACCCAGGCAAATAAATTATAAAATAGCTAGGATTTTGTCTGTCTGGAAGAATAGGAAAATAAAAAAAATAAAAATTTTAACTTTCTTTGTTAATGTTAAGAAGTTGGTTTTAGCTGTCACTATAAAGCTTAATTTTGAACACATAAATATCATCATAACAAAGAACAAATAAATTTTTGTTAATTTTTTTTATCTTGTTCCCAATCTTAGATTTTAAGTAACTGGAGGGAAGAAAGATACCAAGATGACACGAAGGCCCGCCAGATGATGCACGAGGCTTTGCAACTTCGCCTAAATCTGGTACGGACTGTGGCTAGTGTTTCTGCTACCTTGATCAATGTGTAAATAATACCAGCTTTCAACTTCTGTGGGCAGAATCTGCATGGCAAAGTGAAGCCTTCCTCTTTCTATCTCTGCACCTACTTCCTTTTCTCTTAAACCTTCTGTTTCCTCTGCTGTGGCCTTCCTGTCTGGGTTGAGTTCTAGACTGTGGTCTTTTAAGCATCAATATGTTTTCCATTGAGTCTCCATCCAGCAGCTCTCTCTCCTTTTAGTCAGTACTAAGAGGAGGTCTGAGAAGCCTTTACTTTGATAATTTTAGCTTTTAGTGTATTTTATTTCAAAACCACAAAATCCATCAACCCTTAGTTTTTCCCAGAGAGACGTCCCATCAAATTGATTGGAAAAAGACAAATTTCACAAGAATGTTTTGTAGACATCTAAAAGTTCTCAACACTTTTTGTATTCCTTTGAATTTTCTCTTCCTGTTGGACAAACCCCAAATGAAATCTGCTTGTCTTATCTTTTGGTGACCTGACCTCCTCACAGGATCTGGCAGACAGGTCGCACCACCTTCTGCATGTCATTCCTTCTGTACTAAGGAGCATTTCTGATGGTGTTATAATGGCAGGCTTAGATGCAATAATAATCCAATATCACAAATTTTCCGGTAATGAAACAGAGTTTTGATGCTATTCGGGTTTAATTTTTTTTGCAGTTGGGTCTAACACCGAGTACCATGGGAGATTGATAAGAAAAGAAAGCTAATTTTATGAGTGCCCACACTCAAATATCACTCCTTTTTTTAAGTTTTGAATAGCTATGCTACATTGAAAGAACCAAAATAGTGATTAACACCTAGCTGAATGAGATGGGCTGTAGGGTAATCCATAATGTGCTTATCAAGAACCAGTTCTTAACATCTCTTTTGTTTTAACAAGTCAACGTTTGGGCACATAGTAAGAGGGGCAGTGTTTTCTGCTAGAGACACTAATTCTTTGTTGTCTTTTGTATGCTAGGTAGGAGGAATGTTTGACACGGTGCAGCGGAGCACCCAAGGAACAACGGACTGGGCGCTCCTCCTGCTCCAGATAATTACTTCAGGAACCGTTGACATGCACACTAACAAGTAGGTTGTGACCGTTGTTTTATACTTTTTTTTTTTTTTTGGTACATGCATGCATGATATAAGCTTTGATATACTGACAGTAAATTCTGCCACTTAAAATCAGTGCTTTCAGTAGAAATGATTAGATAATTGTGTGTATTCTGTTTGTTTTTTGAGAATAAAATGGCTCTTTTTTCCCCTTTCCTCTCAGTGAATTATTCACAACAGTTCTTGACATGCTGGGTGTTTTAATCAATGGGACCTTGGCTTCTGACCTATCAAATGCTTCCCCTGGGGGATCTGAGGAGAACAAACGTGCATACATGAATTTAGTAAAGAAACTGAAAGTAAGCTTGCGATCAGCTTCTACTCTGAAATCAAGTTGTCTATGGGTGATTGTCTGATTTCCTGCTCATTAATTCACACATCTAGTTGAGTCAACATAATGGGATTATTTGTTGTCTTTCCTAGACTATGAACCCTTCAAGGTTACACGTATGTTATCTGAAAGATTTTCCCCTAAAAATATATACTCATAAAACATGTTTAATTTTTAACTAATTTAGAAATGCCTTATCAGATATAGAACCAAAACTCTGGTGTCAGACTTTCTTCAAACCCATGCTTGGATTTGCACATGTAAGTGGAAGAAATTATGAGCATTTGCATTGAATTTTTAAGTCTAACTCACTTGATAACCCACTAAGTCCTTGAAACAAACGGCAAATAAACATGACAAATACATAATCCGAAGACTTTACAGTAAGATAACTGGTGGTTACCTTGCAGTCTCCCCCCGGATAGGAGAAAGTGTCCGTGCTGCAGCTCCTGCTGTGTGACTGCAAAGAACACTGTGGTTTTGTCATTTCAGCATTCGGATATTTCCCGGTAAACAAGACTGCCTTTGTGTGTACTCTATTTTCTACTTGAATAGAAGAAATGAAACATTTCAGCAGTCTTATTTGCAGCTGTTCCATAGACTTTGCTGAGGGATAAGGACGTACTAGCTCTAAAAAAAGGAAATGTGTCATTGGGGAACTTCCTTCTCATTAACTTTTACATTTGTTGTAGAGTCAGAATGTTTTTTTTTTTTTTTTTTTTTTTTTTGCTTCACTTCTCTCTTGGCTTGTATGATTTTTCTTTTTCTTCTAGAAAGAACTAGGAGACAAGCGGTCAGAAAGCATTGATAAAGTTAGACAGCTGCTGCCTTTGCCAAAGCAGACATGCGATGTCATCACTTGTGAACCCATGGGTTCTTTGATCGACACAAAGGGAAACAAAATTGCTGGATTTGACTCCATTGATAAAAAACAGGCAAGAGTAAATGTTTTTCTTTTCTCATATATAAATATATCCAGTTATAGAAACCAAGTGATTTACCTCCTTTGAGGATATACAAAACATCTTAATTTAATTTCTTAGCTTTCAAGAATACTATATTTTTGTCATCTAAGCAGAATAGCTGGTGGCATCATAAAGAAGCCATATCTTTAAAGATCTTCATTTAAAATGCTTATCTGGACCTAAGTAAATTTCTGGGATCTACCAAAAAAAGTTAGATAAAGGCTTAGTATAAAAAATAAGAGTAAAAAGCAGTTTTGATTTTACTTCAGGACAGGAAACAGTATGTTTTTGTAGGAAATTCTATATTGATAAGTATTTTCAAATACTAAGTAATCTATATTAAGTAAAACTTCTAGGTGTTACAACACTACCTCTTCTCAGGGAAGTGATATTAGATGGACATTTATTTCATATAAGACACTTTAGAAAGTTCTTTAAGATAGCAGAATGATCAGTTACTCTTTCAAAGAACACTGGCTAACCACTGCCATCTGCAGCAAGAGATGGGAGCTATACATACTTTCAGATGCAATGGGATTTGTGCGTCATGGTCCAGAGAGGATCAGGAGAACTGAGGGGGTGGAGAGCCAGTTAAAGTCAAGCAGGTAGTCAGAACAGGGTTTTGAAGGATTAAGAGTTATACAGAAAAGTATACAGCAGGTGGCTAAAGTGTAAATAAAGGCAAGAAAGAAAGTGACCCATGGGGGAAAACAGTGCCACCAGAATTCAGAGATAACCTTAATGTTATAGCAGTGTGGCCATGGAAAGGGAAAAGGCCAGTAGACATAGTCAGGGTGACTTGGCCTTTCTAGCAGTAGACATTCAGAATCTAGTTAGATGTGAGTTCTGTTCAGGAAAATGCTTTCATCACATGACAGCAGTGAGTGATGACATTTCTGGTGGTATTAGAAGAGCCACTCTTAAAGAGGCAGACAGACAAGATATGCTCACATCCAGGGTGCGTGAGAGGAAGGTACTTTGGCTCTTTTAGAGGAGAAATGTCTTTGAATTGGGGAAGTTACTAAGAAATGTCACCAATCAATGCTACAAATAAAAGGGTTCTATTTTTCAGAAACAGAATTGAATTCCTTACCTGGAACCAGTAAAAATTTAAAAGACTTTGTGTTGTACCTGTTTCTGTAATTAAGTTCTTTCATAACATTTTATTCAGAGAATGCCACATTAGGTACATGAAAGTCTACATAGTAAATCAAATCCATGTAGGTTGGATTGAAGTGAATGTTGAGTCCAGTCAGAGACAGAGACAGACTACATATTGACTTTTAAATTTTGTATCATCTTAAAAACAATAGGGTCCTGAGATGGTTATAATTTAGTATTATAAGGGCAACTAACAGGATACTTGAGAAATTATGTTTTCTACAGCAAACTGAATGAAAATGTCATTTTATAGTAAAATATTCTACTACCTTTTGATGCCTCAGGGATATCAGGTGGTACAAAGAACTGGAGAACTGAACTCCCAAAGTTCTGAACTCCAGTTCATGTGACTTAACTGAGTATTCCTGTCTGCTGAGTTCTTTAAGCTCATTCCAACCACATGCTTGCGAGCTTGTCCTGTGTGTTGGGAACAGGCCAAACTGTGTTGTCACAAAACATTTTTTTTTCCTACAGGGTCTCCAGGTCTCTACAAAGCAGAAAGTGTCCCCATGGGACCTGTTTGAGGGTCAGAAGAACCCGGCTCCTCTGTCCTGGGCCTGGTTCGGCACTGTCCGAGTGGACCGGAAGGTGATAAAGTATGAGGAACAGCACCACTTTCTTCTGTACCACACACATACCATGCCCAAGCCCCGAAGCTACTACCTCGAGCCACTGCCCCTGCCTCCTGAGGAGGAAGAGGAAGAGCCCACATCTCCAGTTTCTCAGGAACCAGAAAGGAAATCAGCTGAGCTGTCAGATCAAGGGAAAACTACAGCTGATGAGGAGAAGAAGACAAAGGGAAGGAAGCGTAAGACAAAATCAAGCTCACGCGTTGATGTGAGTAAGGGTGTAAGGGAAAGTTTGAGTCCTTAGCATCTAGGATGGGATTTACCTGTAGCCAAACTGTACTCCTAGAAACCTTATTAAGAATGCTATCATCTCTTTATATAGAGTTCCCTGACAAGTTTCTTCACTAATAAATGAAATGTCACACCATGACTTCTCATGGGTGACAGTTTAAAGTTTTTGATTTTCCATACTCCACCTGTAATAACTATTTAACTTTAAACCTCAGTAGTGATTAATATTGAGTTAATAAGCCTCATAATTTCCCTGGGTTTGAAATTTTAATTTTTCAGAGGTACACAATCCACTCTCTTAAACACTTTTATTACTAGGTATGCTTAAATACCTTATTTTGAATGATTGATATGTGTGGTGAATTAACATTAAAAAGTTCCTTCTACTTTTCTCTGAAAGACTTTGCATTTGGTTAACCCAACAGACTAGTCCTGAGATATTTTTCTTCTCCATTGTATTTTCTACCCGCTGAGTAGTCTTTAACATATTTTTAGGTCCTATAAAAGACAAAATAAACTTAGTTTAAAATCATCGCACATTTTCCCCTCCCTTTTCCAATACCATATGCCTATTAGATGATAATTGAAAAATTATTTTATAGGATAGGAGATGTGATTTTTAAAATAGCATTCTACTTGAGAGAGACATTTCAGAGCATTTTCTGTAGAAAGCAGGATGTTCTTGCTTGGCAGGGAGGAGATGCTCACAACACTCAGAGTTCATGAGCCATTGTCCTTAAGTTCACCTGTGTCGACACTGAGTTGCGCTTCTTCCTAGATGATAGCTCTTCCTGGGTGATTAGTACACCTTTAAAGATGGGTGCTGTCACTTTCAGATGCCACTTGAATACCAGTCTCTCTCCCAAACCTGGGACCCCCTGCCCTGCCAAGTTACATGGGTGAGGGCTTTTTTTTTCTCTCTTTTCACATACAAAAGCCTTACCTAAATACACTCAGAACCCTCCTCCTGAGGTTACCTAGGTCCTGAGGTTACCTAGGCCCAGATGGACATGCTTTTGTAAAATTGAAGGATACTGAGATTTTCCTTGTCCTTCATCCTCTTAGGGCCATGCTAGAAAAAGTATGGATGATGAGGGGGCTGAGACTTTCAGGTGTGATTTTCTTTTTTAAGTCTGTCTAAAATTAGGAGAAGGCAGGTGGGTTTTTGGAATGCCTACTTATTTTGAGTGCGGCCTTGAAAATTGTGGGTAAGATGCTTAGAGGCCCAGAGTAGTTCTGAAGGACCGTGGGCATTTCTGACACAGTTCTTACCCAGATACATGGTCAGACCTTTCAAGATGAGGCCCACAGGAAACTCTGCAACAGTTCAGCTGTCGGCATTGTTCAATGTTGGGATTAGATATGCAGTTTGGGCTTTTTTATGTCTTTTACAAGGAATACATTTTTTCTTCTTTCTTTTTGTGATGTTGGTGGGAAGATGGTAACAGAGATTGAACTTGAGGCCTTGTATATGCGAGGTGAATATTATTGAGCTAAGTACTTTCTAAAATCTAAGAAAAAATTCACTCAAGTGAATATTTTTTAGGAAATGGGTTACCATTTATGCTTTTACTCCTTTTACAAAAAAAAAAATACCCTTGAGCTCTGGGATGGGTTCATCTCACATAATTGAATAGGAAGAATTTATATTGATTAACTATGTATGGTATACTGAAGTTAATTTTTTCTTAAATATTTCTGTTGAAGGAGTATCAACAAACCAACATATATCGAGTGCCTCCTAATTACTCACCCATGTCCTCCCAAATGATGCATCAGCCACAGCCTGCGCTCTGGGGTTACAACCTAGTGGGCCAGCCTCAGCAGCCCAGCTTTTTCCTTCAGAATCAGTCTCTGAATCCAGGTAGGTATAAGACAGGTAACATGGTTTGAGCACTCTGAGGAGCTACTTGAAGTTCTTCTTGCTTTTAACCTTCATCCTCTACAAAATGAGGATTCGGATAAGCCAATACCCATTGACATTTTCATATCCTCACAATTTTTCTTCTTCTGAAATAAGATAAGGCTTCAGCTAGACCCAGTGGCATGCTCCTGTGTCCCAGTAGAGGATGAGACATGAAAACCACTGAGCATTGTCAACATAGCAAGAGCTTGTCTTCTTAAGTAATACGTTAATAAGTGGCTGGAATTACATGCATGAATTTTAGAATTTGTAACAAAGAGATTGCACTGCCTAAAGTTTGAGCTACCAGATAGAAAGTTGATAAAAGTTTTATGTATAGAAAATGTGCATATGGTTTTAATCTCCTAGAGAGGGAAAAATAGCAGGAGAGAGAATAAAGAAAACATAGTAAGAGAAGCAGGAGTGGAGCAGAGAGAGAAGACAGAGTCAGATTATAAAGAGAAGGAGCAGCTGGGGGCAGGAAGCCTGTGAGCTGGAGGGAGTTTAGGAGAGAGGAGGGTGGGAGGGACTAGGATACTAGAATGGACTTTGAAATGTGTAACAGGTATTTGTGATACTGAGGGAGTCTGGAGGCCAGCATGAGCCTTGGTATGCTAATAGGCACCATCAGTAACCATATATCCCTTCTGCCAGATGTAAGGGCAATGACTCCTTTGCATAGATGGGAACCAGTTTCACAAGTTCCTGAGTGATGCTGTCTTCTATTTAGCCATCAGTAATCCTCCTATAGTCCAGGCAGAGCTAATTTCTGGATATTTAACTGCCTTTTGGAGGTTGGAGAATTGGAGTTTCCTCTGAATCTAACATTCCAGCCTTTTGTAATCTCTTCTGTAAATGCTTTCCAGCTGACATCAGGATGTCATCCTTAGGTCCCAGGAAGGTTGGAGTGCTGGTCAAAGGCTGAGAGGGAAAAGGACTGGGGCAGTGGTAGAGGGCATTTGCCAGAAACATCTGGTTCAGTGACACAGCCTGAAGAGACAGAAAGCAATCACATTGACTGGACTTGTTTATGTCAGCTTTCCGCAAGTCTGGGGCTCACCAGTTCTGCAGGACCACCTGGGGCCGGTGTGATGCAGCCCATGTTGGAGCAGTTTGCAGGCCTCAGCTGATTCCTGGATTGTATCGGTCAGCTGAGTGGAAATCTTCTGAGTGACAGATACTGACTAGGGACGGAAAGTAAAGTTAAAGAGTTTAGGGCAAATCTTTTTTCTTGGTTATACACTGGAAACTTCCAGGCCTGTGGTCCTGGTAGTTAGGGTGGTGGTCAAAGAGATCTCAGGACCCAAGGAAGGAAAGAGCCCACCCTCAGGAAAAGGCCATAGACAGGAAAGTTCAATGTTGACTGACAGGAGTACTTATCTGGAGTCTGTTTGACCTGTGACAGGTAGATCCAAGTTGTGACTCTTTGAAACTCATATTTTTAAAAGTTTGCAAGTAGAGATAAAGTTTTAGATATATTAGCATTACCACTCTTTGTACTCTGCACTGAAATCCTTTGTGTAGAAAAACAAAACAAAACAACAACAACAAAAAAAAAAACTGAACACTCTTTCAACTCTATCCAGAGAACTAGATAGATAAAGATAGGACACAGAGGTTTTCAGCACAATGAGAAACACTTTTAATTTAAGTCTATATTTAGAAAAGAAAGGAAATTTATATTTTTTTAGCCTTTGATTATGATAACAGTGCTTTATTAAGGTTAGATTACTAGTTTATCAGAACTCCAGTGGTTAATATGTTAAAACTCTGAACTTGTGAAGTCTTACCTGAACATCAGGTATCATCTTTAAGTCTCATGTTTTACACACCTTAAATCACTTTCTCAGACCTCTTCCACCTTCACTTATATCACTTAAATCACTTCCTTAGACCCTCAAGACTTGCAGAAACTTTAAACCTTGCCCTCTAGCCCATCAAATCATTTACCATGAGACATAGGGAGTTAATTACTGAGGCAGTCATTCAAAAGCAAATTCTTCTAAATAAGGGAATAGTAAAAAGTAAGCTTTTAGTTAGTAATAGCAGCATGACAGCTGAAGTTTGTTTTTACATTGAAACTTGATTTGTGGGCTTTTCGTTTTTAGTGGGAAGCCTGTAAGAGAGGTAAACCTGTATGTGATTCTGCCTTTCTCAGCAGCAGACCTAGTAGCTCTGTAAAGCAAGGCCTGATTTTTATATATGAAATGGACTGACCAGGCAGTCAGCTGCAGACTGGCTAAAGTTGGCTTCCTGCTGTTAAACTGATAAAGCTCAGGCTAGCCATCAACACCATCAGAGAGTATAATCTAAATGGCCCCTGTATCAATTTAAATGGCACAGACCTGGACAGACAGCCTGCTCTTCTCAGTGATGATCCCTGTGACTCTGTTGGGGGCAAATGTCCCCCATTTTTGACTTGCACCCAGGACAGCATTGGGTCTTCAGCTGCCAGAATGCTTGAGAGATTTTCCTGTGGAGGATTAACCTGGGGAAGCTGGCCCACGTTATCGAGATAGACTAGAACAGTCAGCTCAGCTGTATCCACAGTTTGTGCAGGGGCCTGGTAGAGCGTGGCATTGAGCAATTCTCTGCCCAGTACTCAGCATGACCACAATCCATCGAGGCCCATTGCTACCAGTCTTCTTTGGACACATACTCTTCTTATCTGTGTATATCAGTATGTAGGATTTAAGAAAATGAGAGGAAACATTGAACACCAAGCTCAGAATAGCACTCTGTAGAAGGTAAGGCAAGACACCAAGAAGAAATACACGGAGCGTTTTAGACAGATTTGTAATGTTTTGTTTTTTCGTTATTGTTGGCTCGGAGATGCAAGGCTATAGAAAAGTTAAGAAAAGTAAAAGAAAGTCAACTGCAGTCTGGTTTTCACTTTCCCTTTTACTGGACTGTTAGCAGTAGCATTTCAAATCTCGCTACAGTGATGTGATCTAGGCATAGTTAACTCAGTTTCCATTATTTTCACATATCCTTCCTATTCTGAATGACTGACGGTCATATTTTTAATTTTGGTGCTGAGTCTTGAAGGATGGCTCCCAAGCAAGTGACTTTAAAATGCTTTATTACTTTAAAAAACAAAACAAAGAAATGTGTTTTGTAAGATATGTGCTTAGAATTCTTCTTGCTTGCATATGTCAAAGAATATAGACCGTTTGTGAGGAAAGGATGGGCATTTACTATGAAGCCGCCAATTGTAGAAGTAAGTGTTTTCTAATTTATAAAGGCTTTAACAAATTGTAGATGCAAATATCTTTAGGAATTTCTCAGTCTCATGAGCAACTGTGATCAAAGAGATGTTTGTAGAATTTGAAGTTTTCAAATATTTCAAGTTTTTAAAGTGTTTTTCTTCCTCTCTTACAAAATAGGCATTTTCTTTATCTTTAATATATTTTAATTAAAATTACCACTTTTCCCTTGCCTTTACTCCCTCCAGCCCCTTTTTACTCACTCAAATTCCTCCCATGTTCCCTTCATCCAACACCTCCTATCCCATGTCAACCACACTTTTTCTCAAATTGATGCCTTCTTTTTCTTTGATTAAAATTGTTATACATACATACAATACAGATACACAAATTCATAAATACAACATACTGAGTCCATTTTTGTTCCATGTATGTATATGATTTCAGGGCTGATCTATTCGTAACGGATAACTAACTAGGGGCTTCAGTCCTGGGACAGGGTAATTCTTCCTTCCCCAGCAGCCATTAGTAATTCTTTGAATAGAGGCTGGAACCCTTGAGATTTTTTCCCCCTCTTCTATATTAATATGTCTATTGATATTGCCATTGTTTGGGTCTTGTTTGGGTAGCCATTTGTAGGACATACTATCTCAGATGAGATTTCCTGGACCTCTGGCTCTAAACAGCCTTTCCTCTCACTCTTCCACGATGTTCCTTGAGCCTTAGATAGAGGAGTTACGTTACAGATGTATCCGTTGGGGCTGGCCTCCCACAATCTGCTAATCTTCTGCATTGTGTCCAGTGGTTTTTTTCTGTGATAGCCTCTTTTTGCTATAAAGATAAACTTCTTTGATGAAGGGTGATAAGTACACTCATCGGTGTATATAAGGAAAAGATTTAGAATGTAAGGAAGTAGACTGGCCTAATAAATTGGTGGTAATAGCTTCTCTTCTACAACCCAGACCTCACAAGCCCATGAGAGTTGGCTAGATTTCTAGTATCAGGTGTGATTTTTCTCCTTAAATCCAGTAGCTGCTGATAGACACCAACATATGAACACCGCTATTTCATCTGACTAACAAGTGGAGTGGAGATTTTTCATACCTGGTATTGGGGTATTTGTTAGCGTCTATGGCTCTTGTAGGAAACTTTATCAACCTAAGTGACATAATTTGAGCAAATTAAGCTCTCTCTCTCTCTGTGTATATTTTATAACATACCAGGTAAAAAATATAAAATAGTATGATTCCTTGAGGCTTTATCGAACAACCTTGATATTATTTGTCCTTGCTTCTTCTCCATTTAAAGGCCCCTCCCCAGTTTCCCATTTCCATATCAGGCCTTTTAGTTTTGCCAACGTAGAAGGTTAAATAACACAGCGTTCAGATCTGTTTAAAATACAAAGGGATTCTATGCCTGGCTTATGAAACTTTTCAAAATACAGCATAAAGCAATTTTATTGAAGTAATATGTTCCTAAGTGGTATACATGGCTTACAACCCACACAACTAAAGTTTTATACTTGACTTATTTCTGTTTTAGGCATTACATTTTATCCACTGAAGTGCAGTCTCCATGCAGCAATTTTAAAATATGTTCATTCCTGCTTACCATTGCTTTTTATCTTACGGAAACCAGGCAGCTCTTAACAGAATGTCAATGCTTGGAGCTGCTAGGGCAGAATATTATTTTCTGTCTCATTCATAAACTAAGAAAGGCGTGATAAAAGAATGCCTGTTTCTTTTGAAAAGCCTTCCTTTTGGTTGCTTTTATAGGTGGCTCCAGATTGGACCCTGCAGGCTCCTTTGTCCCAACCAATACCAAGCAAGCTTTGTCCAACATGCTGCAGAGACGTTCAGGCGCCATGCTGCAGCCACCCTCTCTTCATGCAGTCACCTCTCAGCAGCAGTTGCTACAGATGAAGCTTCTACAGCAGCAGCAACAACAGCAGCAGCAGCAGCAACAGCAGCGCCTTCTCAGGCAGGCCCAGACTCGACCTTTCCAACAGGTTTGTCCAGAGCCAGCCTTGGTGTACTCCTTATGTGGTCCCCTCCTATGCCTAGGAATGAGTTTGGGGTGAATACCTTGATGTGTGCATATCAGCGTGTGTGTGGTCAGAGGGATATTTCCTTTATTTATACAACTTTATGGATACTTCTCCTCTTTTGTATTTCATTATCGACCTCGTAAGGAAGCCAAAGAGCTAAGGACTGTAATCATTCAGAAGAAGTAGGTGTCTTACCTTTGAGGTGACCTTCCCAGCCACCATTCTATGTTATAATTATTGCAATGTTTTGTATTCATTTTAGCACTACTTTCATGCATTATCTTCTGATACATTACTTTGATTTTGTGCCTCTAAAGCCCCGATGTTTTTCTCCTTCATTGGTTTAAGCGTTAATTCAGTAAGGTCTTATCAAACAATAAGCAAGTTATGAACAGTGGTCAGTGCTAGCGGTTTCACCCAGAGCCTCAGACATGCAGGGTAAGCACTTTACCCCTGAAGTGTATGCCCTTTGCAGGAGTAGTAAGAGTCGTTTGTGTTTGTTTGCTTAGTTTTTTGTTTTATTTTGTAGGGTTTTTTTTTGTTTGTTTGTTTGTTTTGGTGTTTGGATACCTAAAGCATACTATTTAGACCAAGCTGGCTGGCCTCAGAGTCACCTCTCTCTGCCTCCTGAATGCTGAGATTAAAGAAGTATCTCACCATGTGGCCAGCTTTTGAGTGTAGTTTGTGACTGATGTTTCATATTTTATTCCCTGTAAGACACTGTTCTTTCTAGACAGAGTTTGTATTGAATGCACAGTGGTGAAAACAAGGTAGGGAAAACATATCCCTACCTTCGTGTATACTCATGAAACCTGTAACCGCGTATAAGTACATCTGAGGGAAATGAGGGATGTAGGATTGCAGCCGCTTTTCTGTATTTTTTTTTTTTAATTTTCCAGTACAGTAGTTCTTTAGATCCCACTACAACCCTGGGATGAACCATACATGTATGAGCCTACATGTATGTCCTACTCTAAGAAAAACAAGAAAACTTTACAATAACCAGGGTTCCAGTACTTTTGAATTGCCCTGGTCTTGCCTTCTCACAGGTGCCTCCTGTATAACTCAGTAGATCTTCATTTCTGCCTGGTAGCAGGGAGATGAGCTGAGGAGATTCTTTACACAATCTTAAAGTTGTCTTTTTTTTTTATTAATTACACTTTATTCACTTTGTATCCCCCCAAAGCCCCTCCCTCCTTCCCTCCCAATTCCACCCTCCCTCCCCCTTCTTCACGCATGCCCCTCCCCAAGTCCACTGACAGGGGAGGTCCTCCTCTCCTTTCTTCTGATCTTAGTCTATCAGATCCCATCAGGATTGGCTGCATTGTCATCTTCTGTGGCCTGGTAAGGCCGCTCCCCCCCCCCCCTCAGGGGGAGGTGATCAAAGAGCAGGCCAATCAGATTATGGCAGAGGCAGTCCCTCTTCCCATCACTATGTAACTCACTTGGACACTAAACTGCCATGGGCTACATCTGTGGAGGGGTTTAGGTTATCTCATGAATAGGTATTTTTAAGCTGAGCTGTAAAGTGCCCTGTGTGAGGACAATAAACAGAAATTATTATGGGTTTATTTTTCCCTGACTTCAGCAACTGCTTAAACTCCTTGGGTATCGGATGAGATGGCTTAGTACACAAGTGATAAAAACTTGAGTAAAATGCTTAAAAATAATACTAATTTTGCTTAAAATAGGCCATTTAAAACCCATTGAGGTCTTACCTATTCTTTCTCAGAGGGTAAGCAGACACAATCACTCTTGTTTCAGATTTTTAAGAAGAATTTAAAATATTACAAGGGACTGATAAACCGTTCCACTAAAAAAAAACTTGTCTTCTCTTTAAAAGAAATAAAACCTAATTAAATCTGCCTCACTTTTGTCTTTTTACATCTGCTTATTCTTTTATCACAGTTCTGAACTTTTCTTAAGTCTTAATTTCTTAATTTCAAACTGTCACTGCTGATTCAACTTTAAGTGGCTCTGAGCGCTGGAGGAAAGGTCACTGGCATACAGGTAAATGCACCTTCCTCTGAAGGTTCACTTCCTAGCAGCTGTGACAACTGAGGAGTTCAGGCAGGCAGTGTAGTTCAAGGCATCAGTGGAGGCTCATGACCTGAAAGGCATTTCTGGTGGCTTCCTCCAAGTACACAGACAGCTCTCAGTGTCTTCTGTTCCCTGCAGAACTGTTCTGATCAAATGCATGGGAGCCAATAGACCATCTGTGTGTTTTCATACCAATTCTTCTATGCCAGCACTTTCACTTTGTTTTATTTTCCTCTCCAGATAGTAGGTCAGCTGCCTAATATCAGCCTGCCTCTCTCATTCTTCCACAATTAAAAACAGCTTTGAAGTTGTTTTTTTCCTAACAGATAAGCTTTTTTTGTGTTATTCTCCTTCATGTTTTGGCTAAGGGTGGAGAATATGAGCTCGGCTGGAGATCATATTTTGTGCAACTGCCTGGGCAAGTGGCTTACCATTGAGCTACATCTCCAACCCCACTCAGCAGAAAGAGAGATTCAGTCAGGCGGCCATATGAACAAGAGCCCTTCAGAATAAACAAACACGATACACGCAGAGTTTCTGTGGTGCTTAGGTGGTACTTGTGGGATGGAGAGCTCCTCCCCTCTCTTCTAGTAGGTGGTTGTTGTAGCCACTGTTCTATTGCTGTGAAGAGACACAGTGACCATGGCAGATCTTCTGAAGGAAAGCATTTAACTGGGGTAGGCTTACAGCTTCAGAGGTTTAGTGCATTATCGGCATGGCAGGGAGCGTGGCGGCGTGCAGGCAGACATGGCGCTTGGAGAAGGAGCTGGGAGTTCTAACTCTGGACCTGCAAGCCACAGGAAGAGAGAGAACCACTGGGTATGGCTTAGGCTTCTGAAACCCCAAAACCCACCTCCCCAGGGACACACTTCCTTCAACAAAGCCACACCTACTCCAACAAGGCACTCCTCCTAATCTCTCTCAAGTAGCACCACTTCCTATGACCAAGCATTCAGATATATTCAAATATATAAATGAATATATAAATATATATATAAATTTATATAATGTAAATATATATATTTATAAATATATAAATTCCTATTTAAAACACCACAGTAATATTTGTTAGTAATGTATGTGGCATGTAGCCAAATCTGTTGTAGAGGGGAAAGGATCACCTGATAACCATTTGAAATCTAGAGGTAGAATCATGTGAGATAAAAATCATATTGATAATATAAATCATACTGTTACACTGTATGATTCAGGGCACAATAGGTTTTTCTAAACCTTAATCATTTCATGACAAAATAACAGATGTTGTGTGGGTGAAAAATCACACCGGTGAGGGTAAGACTACTGGGAAGCTCTAGATACCTGAGAATGGCTCCTTAAATCATGAATGCATTCATTTATTAAACACTTCCTAGATTTCCAATGTGTGTTCAGTAGGTAAAAGGATGATTAAAAATAAAAGATTCTACAGCCCAATCCAATACCTGACCTTATAAGATAAGCCAATAAGTTTATCTAATTTGGAAGGAATGCTTTCTCAGGTTAGTTGTCTATACATGAAGATCTAGTCATATTTTTGGTTTGGAGTTGTGCCCTGTTACAAGCTTTTCACTTCTTACAGGTAACAGTATGAAGATCTAATATGTCTCCTTTATAATCCTCTGTGGAAAGAAATCTAGTTGTTAAGTGTAGATCTATTAAGACAACTTTTATGGCTGGTCTGGGAATTTTGCCAACACTTTCCAGGTTTAGCTGTGGCTGCTCGTGCTGCCATGCTTGTTGGCTTCTCTACATTTTTTCGTTCCTCTCCTTTTCTGACTTCATCCAGAAAGTGATTGCCCTCTGTTCTTGTTCACTGTCTCTTTTTTTTAGAAGAGACTCAGTACTTGTTACACACTAGCAAAACTCTAGGGTTCTTTCTGTGTCTTTCTCTAGAATCCAGAAGGCTTTTGAAAGCTTGACCATAGGAGCCACCATTGTCTTTTGGAACAGAGGTTTAATATGATTAAGCAAGGAGTGTCACCTGGGAATCAGTTGCCTATTCCTAATTAGATAAGCTAAACAGTGATGTTACTGTAAATTCATGCTTGTTGTTAACTGTGGTTGACTGAATGTGTATCATTCACGTATAAGTGATCTATATTTGACATTTTCTGGCATTGGAACTATTTAATTACATCCAATAACATGTGGCCTACTGACTGGTTTATTCCCTATCTTGTCTGTTTAGTGTCTGTTTAATGTCCTGAGCTCTGCCACTGGATCTAGGCTGGTCTCCAGTTGTTTCCAGTGAGTAGGGTTTCAAAATCTCGTTATCACAGCAAGCTTTTGGGTCTGCTAACCCTCATTTAACTTTCAGGATGTATTGTTCTGTCACAAGAGTATTCCCATATTATGTACCACTACCCCAGTCATTTGTCATAACTTAATGAAAAAGTTGTAGGGCCTGAGTTTTGACTTCCTAAAGCTCCACTTTAGATATAACTTTTTCATATGGAGTTTGACTACATGCATAACAATCTTATCTATATTTTTTGTCATTTTCTTGCTGTCCCTTTCTGTAGGAATTCTGTAATTCTGCTGTTTTCTTTCTAGAAGACTTTGACAGCATAATGGCAACACCCTTCTGTTGGTTCCCTTTTCTTTTGTCAATTCCTTTCTTTTTTTTTTCATTCTTTTAAAATACTTTTACAGCATTATGCTTTGGACATCAAAATAAAAAGTGGGCATTTCTTCTGTAATGGGTAATAACTATACTCTTAATTTCATTACTACTCAGTTTGTATTTGAGTGCACATTGACCATGCCCAATTTGACCATGCCCAAAAACCATGGAATTTCTTTCTGAGGGTTTAAACCTTCATGACTTCATGATCTGTCATACATATGTGGTTTAGAAACCCAAAGCATGCACAGAAGCATAGACAATAGGTGTAACTCTACCCTGACCCTAGCTTTGATCTTTCTGTTTCTGAACTCTTGCTTGTCTGTGTGGTAATTTATATCTTTTTTAAAATTATTTTTTATTAATTACAATTTATTCACTTTGTATCCCAGCTGTAGCCACGTCCTTCATCCCCTCCTAATCCCACCCTCCCTCCCTTACCTCCTCTCATGCCCGTCCCCTAGTCCACTGATGGAGAGGTCCTCCTCCCCTTCCATCTGACCCTAGCCTATCAGGTCTCATCAGGACTGGCTGCATTGTCTTCCTCTGTGGCCTGCTAAAGCTGTTCTCTCCTCTTAGGGGCAGGTGATCAAAGAGCCAGCTGCTGGGTCCATGTCAGAGACAGTCTCTGTTCCCATTACTAGAGAACCCACTTGGACACTGAGCTGCCGTGAGCTACACCTGTTCAGGGGTTCTAGGTGATCTCCCTGCATGGTCCTTGGTTGGAGTATCAGTCTCAGAAAAGACCCCTGTGTCCAGAGTAATTTATATCTTAATAGAAGAATGTGTGGTTTGATTTACCAGCTGATGTCAGACAGTGGACCTCTGGTTAGGCAATGTGCACTTTTTGCACAACCATATTATCATATCCCACTGACTACTTATTTCCAGATTCTTAACAAAATACATTGTCTCTGTTTTCTTCCCAGGATGGAGAATATATTTTGTTGTTGTTTTGGTTTGTTTTCTGAGCATGGTTCTTGAGAATACATGTTATAAGACTTCTTCTCTTTTGCTTTGCCTGGGCTAGCCAAGAATGTATACTCTGCATAAAATTACTATTAGGTTTCTCTATCAGGGAGCCAGTCTACATTATGAATCCATGAAACATTAGAATAGAAGCAACTGATGTGAGTGTAAGTCAACTTATTTTATGGCATTTAGATGGGTTATATTTTATATTTGTGCAATACCTTTTTTTGCATATTCCAAATTTGCATATATATGGGTTATTACATGCTTGATGCCTAAGAAGTTTCTCTAACAGTTGTTTTGGAAGCACTTCTGAACTCTTAATTTTTCTTGAGGTTTTATGTTGTGAAGAAGCAAGCATGTAAGGATTTTATTCTTTGAAAGCTTGAATTAAACATTATTATCATCAGGTTGATAATTTTGTACAAAAGGAAACAATTTGTGTGAATTATTTGCCAACAGTTCAATTCAATTTTGGGGGAAAGGTATTAGAACATACTAAATATTTTAATTAAAGTCAAAAGAAGGTTTTTTTGTTGTTTTTTTTATAGTCATCCAAAAAATAGAAATTCATATATTTTCTCTCCCTTTAACCTTTTTTTAAAAAAGGTGAGGGAGGGTGGGATCAGGAGGGGAGGAGGGAGGGGCTTATGGGGGGGATACAAAATGAATAAAGTGTAATTAATAAAAGTTAAATAAAAAATTAAAAAAATGTTCTTCCATTTTAGGAATTTAATAACTATAATTAAATAGTAAATGTCCATCATGTCTAGGCATGTTAATAGGATATGTTGTAGACAAGGTGAATATTTGTGGTTTGTTCGTGTTAGAATGAATCTGGCTGGTATCAACTGATCTTAATCAAGTTATAGCATAAGTGAAGGCTTCTAAAAACAGTACATGCATGTAACTTTTCACTAGGACCTCATTGTGTTCCTCTGTGTCTGTTTCCTATGTCTGCAGACGAGTCACCAAAACTTCCTATGGCACCTATGGCACACATACATGGGTCTCAAACTGAATCAGATTTTTTTTAACCTCAGATACTTCTTTCCAATTTAAAAATAAAGCAGTAATAGACAGAGCGATTCCTATAAAGGCTGTAAAGACAGTTCTGAGCAATACAGCTTCCTTAGGATTTTCTAGGAAGTGAAATGTAATAAAACATGATGGACTTAGGTTTTCTTTCTGGAAAGAAGGCTAAGGAAAAGTGCATACAGAGAGATAATGTAAAGTAATTTCCCGGAGGAAACAATGAGGAGATAGACTTGTAAGACTAGCAGAATGCTACATTTCACTATGTATCATTGGCTCAGCACACAAAAAGTTGGTGTCTGGGCAAGTGGAATACAAGCAATACCACAGATGCCTTCTATTCCTCACTGTGATGCTGCTTCTGGCTAGACACAGGCATCCCATCAAACACCAGCTCCCTTTTCCATGCTTATATTGCCACTTGTTTCTCATAAACAAAATAATCAATGAAGGCGAAATAACTCGTCAGGCACAGAGACAAAAATGAAGGCATTTGATCGCTTCTAATCTACATTTTGTGTTAACTATTACATTGAATAAGAGAGGTTTGTTTTATTTTTAGATTTAGTTTGTGTGTACATGTGTTTTGCCTGCATTTATGCATATATACCCCATGTGTGCTTGGTGCCTGCAGACATGAGAAGAGACCATCAGATCCCCTTGAACTGGACTTATGGATAGTTGTGAGCCACCGTGAGGGTGCTGGGAACCAAGCATAGGTTCTCAGAAAGAGCAACAAGTGACTCTAACTGATAAGCTGCATCTCTAGCCCAAGATAAGAGGTTTGTTTGGTTTTTTTTTTTTTTAACAAAAACAAAAACAACAGATAGTACTGAAAACTATGAGGCAATTAGAAAGGATTTGGTAAATCAGTTTGTGGTAAGATGCAAACCCCATCGTAAGTCTGGATTTCTAAACCTTCTTTCCCTCAGCAGGCATTACTGACCTCTCAGTATATGCCAGGCACAGTGCTGGGAACTGGTTAAAAATTTTATGAAGCTTACAGTATTTCCTGGAAACAAAACTTAATCACAGTGGCCGTAGACGAAGGTTTTTGTTATCTGACAAAACTGGAATCACCTGGGAGATGGGCCCCTAGGCATACGTGTGGGAAATTGCCTTGATTATGCTGAGGTGGGAAGACAAATTGTAGGAGTGGGTGGGGCCGTTCCCTGGGCTGAGTCCCTGAAGCACGAGGTTCTGGTCTCCGTAATGTGGAGAAGGTATGCCTGCATTCATCACTCTTTCGCTCTAAATGGATATAATATGACCGGCTGTTTCAAGAACCATGAGTTCCCTGCCATAGTGGACTTTGATCTGGAACTCTGAATCAGAAATAAATCCTGTCTCCTTTAAGTTGATTTTATCAGTATATTTTTTTTTTATCGTGATAGTTCCAGAAACAGTGGAAGAAACTAAGACATGAGATGTCCTATTTTGTTGGGCATGTTCTCACTTTGTCCCTGTGGTCCTAGCCTCTGTGGTGTAGGTCATACATAGTCTAGGCTTAGTCCAGGTAAAACACATTACTATCTTTTACTAAGTCCCCGGCTTTAACTTCTACTCACTTTGTGGTAATAATTGTAAAATAATTATTTTAATAATTGTAAAATGTTTCAGATTAAAAACATTCCATTGTTTTTTTTTTGTGTGTGTGTGGGGGGGGTTGTTTGTTTGTTTGTTTTTACAAATTGAATATAATATGTTTTTGGCATTATTCTTGAAAAAATTAAAAGGAAGGAAGGAAAACAATCTGTTTTAGTGTAGTAGGGGAGTGATTAAGGTATTTCCCTTTGAGGATGATTTATAGGATGCCAGAGCTATTCAGAATCAACTAAGGGACTACTGACTACCTTCTGACATTGTTTTCTCAGGGAGACCTCTGCTGTTCTTTGATATGGGGAGACAGGACATCATGTATTCATGCACAAATAGCTCATTTTTAGATATAAATGATTGGAATGAATTTCAGAGTGTCAAACAGGATTTTAGTTTTTCCCCATGCTTTTTAATGATTTTTTAAAAACTTCTGTGTCATTAATGTTTTGATTATATGTGTCTGTGTGAAGGTGTCAGATCCCCTGTAACTGGAGTTATAGACAGTTTTGAGTAGCCGTGTGGGTGCTGGGAATTTAACTGGTTCATCTGGAAGTGCTTTCAATCACGAAGCCATCTTTCCAGCCCTCCTCATGCATCTTAGAAAGCTTGCAATACCATTATCTGAGTAACCTTTTATGACTCTTTTATGTAGAAAGTAATTTATAGTTTATGTTTCTTAAATTTTCATAACTTCTCCAATTTGCCAGCAAGCATGTCAACCAATGACTAAGATAAACATTATTAGTACTATAATTTTTAGTAACATCCCATGAGTCATAGTGTATCCCATAATGATTTTAGTAATCAGAGCAGGAGTGAAGCATTAGATTTGTCTTGTGTGGGTTGATGTAGCTGTGCATACATCCTATTTCCTCTGACTTGAAATACTTGGGTATGGTCTACTGGAATCCCTAAGATTCTAACTTAAGTGTAGTAGAGTGTTCTTTTAGTCTGTAAACATAATAATATATGTGTTTATCCTACGCAAAAGCCCAGCACTATTTCAGAGACCTTATATAGTACTGTCAAGAATTATAGATTGAAGGGATCATATTTAAAGATCTGTAGCTGCTATCATAGTTCCTTGCCATAAACTATTAAGGACTAAGAACTGTTTGGATACTTGGAGAAGATAAGTTAGGCTCCAAAGTAGGACTGGATGACTGCTCTTAGTTCCAGTCATATGGTGACAGAGTTGTACGTATGAGATTAATGAAAACTTCTTCTTGGGACCTTACTCTAAAAGGCATCCTGTTGATGCTGCCACGTGTAGATACTCTTAGAATCTTGTGTTTCACCATGTCTGGATAAAATTTAAGTCAGAAGTGAACCCATGTGATATTGTGATATTTTCTCTCTTTCCCACCCTCTCTCTCTTTCTGTGTGTGTATCGTTTCTTTTATTTAAATAGATTTTTTTTTTCCTACGGTATATTCTGATAAAGCTTCCTCCTCTTCTACTCCTCCCAGTTCCTCCTCACCTCCTTTCCTATCTGGATTCAACTCCATTCTGTCTCTCTTTGGAAAATAAACAGGTATCTAAGGTATAATAATAAAATAAGTTATAACAATCTAAAACAAAAGCAAACAAATTAGAATAGGACAAAATAAACAGAAGAGAGCAAAAGAAACAGATATAGTCACAGACGCTTACTCCTTTGCACACTCAGGAATACCATGTAAGTGTAAAACCAAAACCATTATATACACTTAAATGACCTGTAGGGTACAAATAAATAAATAAGAGTTTATAGAGGCCTGACACTACATACTAAGACAAGGAACCTCCAGAGATGCCATTGAGTTCATATTCTATTTACTGATTTTCATGGGGGAGATCAGAAGACCTATCTATCTGATATAAATACATTTGGTTTCAGTAGCTCATTAACAACTACAAAGAGAATTTTCCTTCAGATTTGTTATGTGGCTACTTTAAGTGACTATAGTCCTTAGAATAAGCACCCATAACTATTTAAGTACTTTCACCCATGGCATCATAACAATAGGGATGCTCTGACTTTGGAGTCAGATCCCTGGAGTTTAGGTCATGGCTTTATAGCAGCCCAGGCCTGACATATGTTGCAATCTTAATATGGTTGGTATTGGCATTCTCCTACCTAAACTAAGTATTTATCCCTTTTCTTTTTTAGCATTATATTTACTTTTACCAAAGCTCACTAAAATGGTTTCATGCAACTATAATTTAGCACTTTTTAATTGTGAGACAGCAGTAAAATAATTACACAGTAAAGTTATTTTATCCTGATAATTAAGTCTTGGGAAAATCCAGGAAGGGTGATAAACTAGGCTTTTTTTTTTTCTATGATTATCAACTCGGGCTTCCATAAAATGACCTCATAATAACTTTATACTCATATATAGCTGTCTGTATGTTTAGATTTTCCAAAACCCTACTTTATTTAGGGTTCTTAAGTACTTCTACCTCCCCTCAAAGCCACTGACCAGCAGTAGGGGAGAAAGAGGTTATTAGGAAAAAGGATTGTGGACCTAGTTTCTTGGTGCGAGTCTACTCTTCGTCATATGGATGGCAACAGTCCAGTCAAATAGCCAGCAAGGTGAATCAGCAGCATCAGTACGATTCAGCAGAAACATCAGACTCCAACAAATCAGAACAAGTCAGCGAAAATTGCAAGATTCAGGCGGAATGTAACGAGAAATTCTCTGGAGCGTTCTCTTTGCAAAGTGCAGTGTTGAAAAATGACCAGCAAGCTGCCCAAAACCATTCTCTCCCCATCTGTGGGCTTCTCTTTATCCCCTCTCAGAGTCCACACAAGTACTTTGAGTTACAGAGTTTGTCTTGATTTTTGTTTTCCAGGGCCAGCCAGGGGACCAAGCTGCTCTCTTTACTGCACAGGCACGGCCTTCTCCTCAGCTCCCGCAGTATCCAGGGCTGCAACAAGCACAGGTACTTAGATGAAGCAAAGGCACTCCTCCATGTTTAATGATATTGATTTGGATTAGTAGATCAATAAAACTGGTTACCAACTAAATCTAGAATCTAGTTACTTCTACTTTATGATTTCAGAAAAGTAATTTTTCATTAGGTCTGAGGATTGATCAGGCAGATCTCAGATTAGAAATGTAAATAAGTTCAGAGTTCTTTTTTTTGATGCTGATACATATTGAAGCACTTGATCTATGGTGGTAGATACACTACCACATACCTGTAATGTGTACTGAAGAGGCAGAGGCAGGGGGATTGAAGCCAGCAGAGGTTATGTAGTTGAGCCATTATCTCAAAATTAATTAATTGATCAAATGTTTAATCATCTCAGAGTCATTTATGGTATAACGCTTAATGGTATAATTTGTTATAGGAATTTTCATATTCAAAGATAACATCCATGAGCAATCATGGCAGAAGAACAAGATAAAGGGCCTTCAAATCAGGTCATAAGACAGGTGCTGTTGACTCAGTAGCTATATGACATGCGTGTGACTCTGAGATCTAACTCCCTTTTCTGTAAGATCAAGAAGAAAGATGCAGGATTCCAGGTGATCTATGGAATAACATACCGTCACTTATACAGTATATGCACAACAAGTGGTGCATTTACCTTTAAAAATGTAGACTTTGTCTCCCAATGCCCATCTCTCTAGTAGTTATGTTATCTTTGCATCTTTACACCCTTTCTCCTTTTCTCCTATATGAAGAGGTCTGTTATTTTGACAAGATTTATACTGGGGCCGGCAGTTCATTCCATGCATACGCCTGCAAGGAGAACCCTGTTTGTCTCACAATGGTCTTGAGTCTGGGTTCCTGTAGGCTGCAGCTGCATGTTTATTATGTATTACTCCTGTCTTCAGAGTCAGACTTCTTCGATATATGGTGGTTAGAGGATGCGGAGGACAGACAACATTCTGTTCAGTGAATTGTATCTTGTGATCCAGAAAGCTCCATGTTTGTCTTTTACATAAGGTATTAAGGTTTAGAGAAGTGAGTACCTGTATTTATGGCAAAGCATATTCTGTTGCTTGAATGCTCACGGGACATGGCACCTTGTTTGGCCAACTTTGTCTCCAAAGTTGATACCGATATTGTTTGGGTTTTGTGGAATGTCTCTGCTGTCTGTGCACTGAAATTGTGGGATGCTTTGCTGGTTGTTTCTATATAGAAAAATGCCCTTCCTGGCCCCCCAAATAAGCGGCTCAACCTAAAAGCCAAAAGAGTATTTACTTGTTTTGATCTAGAGATTTCTGCAGAATCATCATCCAACCAGTCTATCCTGTAAGTCTCTTGCCTGAGAGTAGAGCCATTCTCATGTTTTGAGTCATCCCAGCCTTTGAGAACAATGAATGTCAGGTTGGACATCGGGCTTGCCTTCGCCTCGTATTTTTTCAGCAATGGGAATATGGCTAATTGAAGCACTGACGTTTTCCCTTTGTGCCTTCCTGCAGACCGTGCCCCAGGGCTACACAATGTATGGAACTCAGATGCCTTTGCAGCAGGCAGCTCAGCAACAGCCTGGAGGTGTGGTCCTTTCCCCCAGCTACAACTCCAGGGCCTACCCAGCTGCACATTCCAGCCCGGCACTGATGGAAAGACTCCGACAGATTCAGCAGCAGCCAAGTGGCTACGTGCAGCAGCAGGCCTCACCCTACCTGCAGCCCGTAGCCGGCTCTCAGAGGTGATACCTGTTGAAGTAATTGCAGTAGTAAACCCTCTCGGCCTTGGGTTTGTCATGCTTCTTCCAGGCATTTGATACTGTTTTTGAGCTCCCATATTTGCGTCCTGACATCTCATGTCTATCAACATGCAGTAGAAGCTCCAAATTCTTTCATTCAACAACACTATAGTTTTGACTCAACTTCTTCCATTGTGTGCTCTGTAAGATTTTCAGATGACACCAGTGTTTTTGCTCTAGAGTTCTTTTTGCTCTCCTTTTTTTTTTCCAAAAGATTTTTTTTTTTTTTTTAATTAAAAGTGTCCGAGAAAACTATTGATTATCGTTGGCAGAGCCTGACTAGAACTTGCTGATCGGAGCCACACTGCGCATGTTGTGGTGCAGTGCTGATTGTAGACGGTGCCTGACAAAGTTTTGTTACAACTTAGTTTCTACTTTTTCCACCTCAGAGATGACTCATGACCAACTCCCTTGGTTCTTGTTTTAATCACATTCCTTCTACGTAGGGTGTCTGTACTGCTCATTGTCATGGCTGCTATCCACACATGGCTAAATTTAAATTAATTAAAATTGTCAACATTTATAGGGACACATTAGTCACATTTCAAGTGCTCATTAGCCAGCTGTGGCCACTATGGCTAGATTTGAGGTTCACGGTCTATGCGGTGAATGGAGACCTGGTGTCTATGGAGCCCCATGTTCAACTAGATGCTCTTCTCTCTCTTGAGATTCTGTTGCTTTGACCAAGGAGCCCTGCACTTTTCTTTAGTTCCTAAGACCTGATAATAGTGATTGTGTGACTAGTCCTAGAGGCCAAAGGCCATTTCATTGATGGCACAGATAAAAATATCATTATTGCTTATCATATTATCCAATCCCACTGGATAATATAGTCCAGAAGAATTAGGTTTGTAAAGTTGTATAGTGGATAGCAACATAGCTCCTAAGTGTTACCATCAACGACTAGCTACATGTCTGCTCAAGATCATGACTCCCTGAAAATTAGGAAGGTGGATGGTAGCACTTTGTGGGAAATAAGTTAATCTGTAATACATGCATTACATTTGCCATTTTTTATAATAAGTAGTAGCATAGCAAAGGTCAATAACTTGAGCTTCAGTGCTCAAAAACTTTGGGTTCAAATCCCACCTGTGTCATTTGTTTTCTGAATGACCTAAGTTACTTTTCTATCACCATTCCTCCATTTTTGTAGTTAGATAATAAAACCGCCGACCTCACAGGGATATGTGAGAAGTAATGAAATATTATTGTTCAGCCCTTCCACTTGTGGCCTGCCCCAAAGTAAATACTTATTTTCACTTACTGCTAACAACTATTTAATTTTTTGAAAAGTAATTTCTATTTGATTGCTACTTGGCTCAAAGTAGTATGCTTACCTTCTTTATTATTTTTTTTTCTTCAATGCGGTCACATCTGTTATCTGATCCTCTGGCCTTTTCCCATTTTAATTGTACACATGATTATTGAACACGAATTGTTTCTTGGTGGATGTATGTAAAATGCTGGAGGCGCTGATTGACACTTCAATGGTACGCCTGGTTCCTGAACACAAGTTGCATTATTCTTTGCCAGACTGAACCACCAGGCTCTACAGCAGAGCCCTCTGGTGGGCGGGGGAATTGACGCTGTGCTGACTCCCGCACATCCCACCCTCCCCTCGGTGCCCCTGCCTCAGGACCCAATGAGGCCCAGACAGCCGCAAGTTCGACAGCAGCAGAGACTCCTCCAGGTATGGGGCAGGCAATGCCATCCCTTCCGGTAGTGCAGACATAGCTGTATCATAATGAAATACACTTTACACTGAAGGGTTAACTGCCAAGGAGCCCTGTGTATTTGACACGAGCACTTTAGCCTAGAACACTGTGGCTCCATCTAGATAAAGTTTTCCTTTTGCTGTACCTGCCAGGTCACGGACTGGAGACTCCATTTTGTAGAACCATATCTGTTTCTCGAAGCTGCAGGGGACACGCAGATGCCTTATTTAAGTGAGCCCCAGCTTACCTAGTCGCTAATTGACTAAGAGCGTACAATTTGAATGTAAAACTTTATATCCAGGAGGAAGAAGTAGACAGGAACTAACAGCTTCCAGCCGTCTCATTGGTACCCATAACACTGTGTTTCTGTCACACCTGTTCTACTGAAACCCTGGGTTCGGAGAAGCAGAGGTTGTGTAATTTGGAGGGCTCTGTGTTGGAGTCCAGAAAGCTATCATTCGTTTATTTGGCATAAGTACTTGAGACTTCTAGGTAAACAGTTTCTCCCTTCAGCACGTTCGTGTTTCTGATTTCTTTGTTCCTCTATTGTTATGAACGGGGGATGTAACTCATCTGTGAAGGACCTACCTGGAATGCACAAGGCCTGGGTAAATCCCTGGCACTGGAATGAAGGAAGAAAGAAAGCAAGGCAGGCGGGCTGGCTATTGTGTTAAATCTGTACCATTTTTTTTTTTCATTATAAACAAGTAATGTTTTTGTGTTAGAGATTTCTTGGTAAGACTGTTAAGAGGACTGGAATTGCCAGTCCAAAATGAAGTGTAACTTTAATATATGTGCCTACATAGCGGTATGGGAAAATGTGGAATCTAGTGTGAGAGGGTGCATACAAGGAAAATCTATACTGTGTGAGGTAAATAGGCAAAAAAAAAAAAAAAAAAACAGTTACGGAAAGGGAACACAAAGCTTTTTGTACATTGTATGCAGAGAAGGAAAAGATAGTTCTCCTAAGGAGTTAAGTCATAACTATGTCCAAGTGATACTGAAGTCTGAATCTGGTATGACCTACACAATTGTAGTTGATAGTATCCAAGGTAACAAGGAGAAGTAAAGACAGGTCCTCTGTAGGACCGAATTTCAGTTTATAAGGTGGCCGTTACTACATCCTCATTTTGGGTAAAATATCTTTAAAGTTATGATACATGATTGATAATATATAAGAACTGATTTGGGTGAGTATAGCCTACCGATGTACAGCCCTATCCATTGTATAGGTGCTATTGCCAAGGTGGTTAAAAATAATCTACTCGGGAGTTTTGTCATCAATAAAAGATTATAGTACTTCTTTTTAACTGTGCAGCAAGGATTTAATAGGAAAACTCAAGCAAAACATGAGTTTGGTATTTCTAATATTCTTACTGACATAACTATTAAAACAGAGGATGCTGTGCTCTTAGGCCACCTTTCTACTACTTTGGGGGTTATTTTTCAGGACAGCTATTTAAATGTCTTTGTCTTAACATTTGTCACTTCTAAATTACTAAGGAACCTGCTGCGTTGCTTATTCACCACTTTCTGCCTTCCCGGGACATTTTCAAGGTTGCAAATAAATAATTTCCTCACTAAGTAACATGTACCTTTTCCCCTGTTAGTACATGCCCTGATAATATTTCTAAGCAATGTATTTTCTGGAAATAAGGAAGTGTGATTTGTTTCTGTGTCTGAATTACATTTATTCCTCTTTTCTATGATTGGCTGTTGACATAAAGGAAAAAAAAATCTGCAATTGAGAAGTTGAGTTCATCTTTCTTAAAAGATTTTGCAGAGAACTGAGTGAATGGTGGCTTTGTATTGCAATGCCTCAAGTTTAATCAACATTGTTTATGTTGAGACTCATCCTGTCTGCACCTCTGCTAGGATTCCAAACCTACAAGTATTGCAGATCTGGCAGAAGCCATGTATTGTTCTCACTCTAAAAAGGTCAAGTGATTCGTGGAAATAGTATGTAGACAAAGTTGGGGGAACACATATGATGAAAATCTAGCCAGTGTATCAGAATGAAATATTTGGATGAAGTTATTAAAAGCCACTTGAGAGAAACTTTATTATTATTATTATTTTTTGCCTTCCTACTCGGTATACACATTTTGTTTCTTCTGTGACTTAGATGCAAGAGCCATGGATTTGAGCCAACTTAGTGCAGACATGCTTTCTTGTTTCATGCTTGTAATTTATTTCGGAATTTCTACGGGCTAGTTTTGTATCCTAGAAAATGTAAAAATGGAGTCCTCGGGGGTTCCAAATATCCTAGAGAAGACAGTTACACACTGGTACCTGTGTAAGAGGTAGGTAGCCTTTCAGTGGGTAGCAGAGGACGTAAAAGAAGCTTAAGCAATAAGTGCACAAGATGTCTCTGGACAGCAAGTACCGGCTGCTGAAGGAAGAGAACTTGAGGATGGGAATTTGAGGTTGGGGTGGTCTGAGAAGTCTTCCTGGAGGAACAGGTCTGGGTCTTACTCTTGAAAAACGTTTGGCAAGGTAAAGATGGAAGCAAGTTTACAATTGTAACCGTGCTTCATACAGTGATCTTTCTATTAGTGACAGACTGATGTGACAGTGATCCCATCAGATTTTAATGCAGGTTAAAAACTCCTTTACCTGGTGACATCATAGCTTCCGTTATCATCCTATCATCATCAAAGCACAATGCAAGTGTGTTTGGATATTGCTGGTGTAAAAAAAAAAAAATCACTCTGCCAGTTATATAACAGCATCAAAATAGTTAGCGTGAAGCACTTAATACTAAAAAAGAGTCCTCTCCCCCTGTGTCTGCTTATTCCCTGTGCTCTGTATTGTTATCTTAGAGTATACTCCTATGTATTAAAATACCTTTCATCGTTGCTCTTTCATTGTTGACACCTCAGCAGTAGAACGCTTGCCTAGGATGCATGAGGTCCTGGGTTGCATTATCAGCACCAGAGGGAAACAGTTTAAGGAGAAACAGTACGCTGTGTTTTATCAGCAGCAGCCTTATGCATCCTGTGTTTTTTCTGTCTCTAGATTGCATTATTTTTCTTGCGCTTAATTCAGTCTTATCTTATTTTGTTCACTATGTCCCTAGAAGTAATAAGCTATCCAGTATATATCATACAGCCTAGGTGTGTGGTTGGTTACACCGCCTGTGTTTTTCTAAGTACACTATACAATGTTCAGACAATGCAAGAACCAGTTTAATGACGTTTGTTGAAAATATATGGCCATCATTTTGCTTCAGTGGGATAGATAAATGTATATTAGTAAATGCTGTTCAGAAATGCCTTAACCTCACAATTTTCAGGCTACCATAATCTTTTCCTTTCTTCCTAGATGCAGCAGCCCCAGCAGGCCCCCCAGCCCCAGCAGCCCTCACAGCCCCAGAGTCAGGCCCTTGGTCTCCAAGCAATGCAGCCCCAGCAGCCGTTGGTAAGGACCCATGTTTTGGAATCAGGATGTGGGTTTCTCCTTTAAGGCAGGTGCATTCTCCATAGCCATAGAACTTTTAAGAGTAAAACAGTCTGAATATATTTGACCTCTTTCTCCAAAACTCTATCAGGGCTTTGCTTTTAATAAATTACACCATTTTTTCTTTTTGAAAAAAAAAATGTAGAGCACTCAGCGGATAAAAACCTTATCAGAGATATTAAGACATTTGCTGTGAACAGTAAAGAATGATTTCACATATATGTTAACACTGTCTTGCTTAGATTTATAATAACATTCTCAGAAAGCATGATAGTACTTTGTAAAACATGATCTTAATTAATTAAACAAAATCTCTTTTCATCTGGTTAGCATTTTCTGCAAGAATTTCCGTGGTGTTCATCATCTACAGTCTACTTCTTTAACTTCTCAAATTGAATTTGGGAACATGTGCATAGTGTGGAGGTTTTTGAAACCCTTAGTGGTTTGCCCCGGCATGTTCTTTGTGACTAATACCCCAGGCTTGTAGGTTGCTGCACTCAGTGTCACTGGAAAGCACCAATGCTGGTGGTTGTCAGCACAGGATTGAAAAAACAGCTTCACAGTTCTGAGGTAAAGAAGAGGAGCATGGAGCCATGGCAGCACGTTAGAGAGGGTCAGTAGAGTTCCTGGGTTAAAGCCCGGACCCCAGCAAGACTCTACTCTGGTATCAACCTAGTAGAGAGTCCTTAGTAGGGAGTTCCCTAGTGCATTTAACACATGCGGCTTTGGTCCGCTGAGTCCCCCTTTTTTAGTTACTTTATGCCTAGTGTCTAGCTTTTCCAGTTTTGATTCTTTTTGTTTTAAAAATATTTGTGACATTAAAATTTTTTTTTAAGTAGAGTCAGAATGAAACTTGCTTCTTCTTTGTCATCAGGAGCATAAAGTTGATTAGGATGACTTTTTAGAAATGCTGTCAAATGCTTTCAGATGGAATGCTGCTCATAGACCCAGTGTTCCACCTGGAAGTAAGTTGTGACTTGTTTCTGACATAATTTCAAGGCCATGGAGAAGTTGCACGAATTATACAGAGAATTTCTCAAATCCTTTACCTGTCTCTCACAAAGTACCATGTTGCCACATATGTTTTATGATTCACTTTTCTCCTTTGGTTGCAGCTTAAGTTCTTTGTTTTTTCTTTTTTTTTTTTTTTTTTTTTTTTTCTGATCTCCACATATCAATAAGCTTTAGCCATGTGCCTCTTTAATGTTAAATATTTCAATTTGGTTTTTTTTTTTCCAAGAGCAACATGGGTAATGATGTAACTCAGTTGGAAAAGTGCTTGTCTAGCAAAACAAACCCACAAACACAAATATCACTGGCTGTGAATGCTGAACTTTGGAATTGGTTAAACTTGCTTAAAGCCTGGACCCAAGCAGGACTCTGCTGTGGTATCAGTCCAGTAGAGGGTCCCCAGTAGGAAGTTCCTCTTTGTCTTAGTGTTGCTGGGGTACTTTTTTAAAATGTTACTCAGCCTGACTTACTCCTTAATTATGACACCAAGTACTTTTTGTTTTGAAGAGGTGCTGTACTTAACCTCAGTGCGCCACAGGATAGTCACAGCCCCTGTGGGAGTAGTGTCTGATAGTTTCCCATCATAAACTCACTAACTGCTCCTTCCTAAGTAATAATTGATGTATGGAAATAGCTTTATCTAATCTCTTCTATTGCTTATTAGATTCTCACCCACCAGTGTTATCATTAGCTAGCTGTTTTCTTTCTATTTCTATGGTATAAGGAGAAAAAATGCTTACTTTCAAGTGCTGCTGTTTTGTTTTTATTACCTGGTATTCTGTTCAAAGGAAGAATTTTCCCTTTGTTGTTTGTCCTTAAGTCAGATTTCAATACAAAGGAAGGTTCTTGTTTTTTTAAGATTTTATTTCAGTTTTAATTATCTGTATATCTGTGCATCTGAGTGTTGGTTTGTGCTTGTGAGTGTAGTGTCTCCAGAGATGAGAGGGGGCCCTGGGGGCTCTGGAAGTGGAGTTAAATGAGTTGTCAGCTACCTGCAGTCACTTGGGTGTTGAGAACTGAACTCCTGTCACGTGGAAGAGCAGTGTTTGCTCTTAACACTGAGCCACCTCTCCGACTCCAGAAAGCTCATCTTACATGAGAAACCTAGAATATGACCCTGTGATTTAAACATTTGCCACTACTGAGAACAGTTTACATTCTTCTCCCAACCTTACTGAGTATTTGTTATTCTACAGCAGTAGTTAGATGAAATTTGCTGATTTAAAAGTCAATCAAATCTTTCCTAAGGCTGAAGGTGTGTCTCAGTGGGAGGGGGCACTTGCCTAGCATATGCAAAACTCCAGGTTTGAGCCCCCAAAATATAAAACAATAAAAAGTTCTCTTTTCATTGAGCAGGTTATTAAGTCAGACAAACAAAACTCTAACAGTAGTCTCCGTGTCTTCTTTCTGTACCCAGCAAGGCATTCCGAAGGTGTTTTGACAGAAAACCAGAATTTCTGCAGATAGGTCATGTTGAGTGTTCGGAACATTTGAGGCTAGCTGGGAAAATCCCAACTCCTTCCTTCCTACGATAAAACCATGATCCTCATTTGTAAGGCTCTTATTGCTAGCAGCATGTGTGTGAAACTAATGGAAGTAACGGTGGCGTAATTATACCTTTCTAGGGATTTATGATTCACATGAGTCCTTTACTGTTAAATGTGAAAAAACAAATAATTTGAGAGTGGTGCCTTGTATGTAGTAATTGCTAATGAGGAAATGATTGTATAATGCTATTTGAGCAAAAACACAGATTTTAAATTTAGAACTACAATTATAATAGAATATATGATAATTAGAGCATATTTTAAACTTTTTAAATGTTTGATTCAGATATGTAATTAAGTGAAATATACATGCTATGTTCCTCACAAATAATAAAATTCCTTTATTTAAATTACCTATAGTTCTTCATATTTAATCTGTACTTTTTCTTACAAGGAAAGTTTAAACATCCAGTCACACAAATATGTAACTGCCTTTCTAAAACATGTCATTGCATTGTTACTTTAAAAAAAAGTGGCTTTAGGAGCTGATGCAATGCAATGGCTCATTTGGGGAAGTCCTTGGGATAAAAGCATGAGAACCTGAGATTCCCAGCAACGACATACAGAGAGCCGTGTGTGCTTATAGCTCCAGTGCTAGGCAGGTGTAGACAGCAGGAGGCTAGAGTTCACTGGCCCATCAGCCTAGCCAGGGGTGAGCACAAGGGCCACTGAGAGAGCAGCCATAAGAAAACTCAAGGTGGAAAATGATGGAGGATGACTGTCTTTTCCATCAGACTTATTTTCGGGGTTGGATGAGAGATTTTCTTCTGTTTGTTACTAAATCTTATTTCATTTCATGTAGAATAATGATATGATGTCTTGGTTCCTCTTCTTTTGCCATGAGGAGACACTATGACCTAGGCAAATTATAAAAGAAAGCACTGTATTAGGGGCTTGCCTACAGTTTCTGTGTGCAAGGGCAGTAGCTGAGAGCTCACATCTCATCTGCGCACAAGAAGCAGAGACTGGACCTGGCATGGGCCTTTGAAATGGCAAAGCCCAACCCTAGTGATACATCTCCTCCACCAAGGCCACACCTCCTAGTTCTTCATAAATAGTACATGACCTGGGAATCAAGCACTCAAGTATAGTAAGCCTATGGAGACCATTCTCATTCAAACCAGCATATTTGAGAAATATAAAGACTTGCTGAAGGTATAACATTCACTCTGTTCATGGCTCGTGCTGCATAATTCCTGATGGATGTCAGCACCAAATGTCTTCAAGGTAGTAGTCATTTTGTATAGGATGTGATAAACTGTGTTTATAGGTCCAGGGGTTGGATGGAGGTGAAAATTCCCTTAAACCTCCCAGCTACAGTTTAAAGCAAGGGCACAGGCAGACAGTCATTGATTTACTGGCCTTAAGGTGAATCTCATCTAAGGGAACGTGACATTTTCAGATCCTAGTTCTGTAAGGATTTAACTGAGTCATTGTGCATGAAGAACATGGAAATTTAATGCTGAAATTAAATTCTAAGGCAGAGCTGGTGTCTTTTAATGGTATATATTGTGCTTCTCCCACTTGTTTAACATACTACTATCCCAAGGAATGAGTGACTAATTCAGAGCATGGAAGATGATGTTTTATCTCATAAGTATGCTTATGAGAAAGTAATTTAAGAGGCATAAGCCTTTATTAATAGTAAATTTAATGAAAATCTGTATTGGGAGTTTTATTTTATTTTATTTTATTTTTCTATTTGGCAGAAAGCTTTAAATTCTCACTGAGAAACACAGTATTGGTTCAATCAAGAGCAGTCTGTCATAAATTATCCAAGCAGGACTTACAGCACAGGGACCAAATGGTATGTGTGTGTAAGTCTCAGGATTGGGTAGGAAACTTAAAATGTTCAGATCCAAGTGTTCAGTTTCAGAATGAGAGGTTATAGGAGTGGTCAGTACTGAGAGATGTTCACATCATCATCATTCTTTCTTAGGTATGCTTTAGTACATGTTATTTATTCATTTATTTATCTATCTGTCTGTCAACTTAGCCATCTCTTCACTTTCCTCTTTGAGACGGGGTCCTGCTTTGTTACTCTGGCTGTCCTAGAATTCAATATTTAGCACAGGCTGGCCTCTAACGAATAGAGATATGCTTGCCCCTACTTCCCCAGTACTGGGATGAAAGGTGTGTGCCTACACCTAGTTATACTCATACTTTTAAATTATTATTAGGATGTAGTCATGTCTTTCAGTTCCTGAATCATTCCTCCCACTGTTAAAATTTTGGACTGTTACTAATTTCAAAAAAGAATACTTTTAAAAGTATTTTCATATGTATTCTACACATCCTTTTGGTTGTCTCGTAATAGAAAATGTGAAAATATTTCTAATTGTGTATGTCAATACTAAAGACACAATACCTCAGCCATTTTTTTTAAGATTTATTTTATTTATTATTTATACAGCGTTCTGCCTGCATGTGTGCCTGTACGCCAGAAGAGAGCACTGGACCTCACTATAGATGGTTATGAGCCATCATGTGGTTACTGGGAATTGAGCTCAGGACCTTTGGAAGAATAGCCAGTGCTCTTAACCTCTGAGCCATCTCTCTAGCTCCTACCTCAGCCATTTTAAGGGGAAAAAAAATTACATTTCCTTTTTGATTGTTTTCACTTAGGGTCACTATTCTTTAGACACCCTGGCATCTGTTCATAATACACATCTCTAGCAGATCCAACTTTAGTTTCAGCCTGCTCTCCCACTCAGTTCCTGTCTTTGGAGAAGAGAGTAGTGAGGTGGCTGAGGAGAGGTGAGCTCGGTGGACTCCTCTGGGATTCTGCTCGATGCCCACATGAAGGGAGGAGTAAAGTAGCAGTCAGCAGCCTCCTGCTAAAGGTAAAGGTCAGCAGGTCAGCACCCTGTCAGGTGTTAGGGAGCATACAATGGAAGTCCCAAGTATATGCTCTTTGCCACCAGGCTACTGAGAGTTTAGGAAATGGCTCAACCGCGGAGTCGTACGCGGAAAGTAGCATATGGTGGCTGGATCATTTCAGCTGAAGAGTTTCAGAGGTTGTGTTGATTTGCGAGGACTGTCATACAAAGTACATGAACTTAGGTGGCTTAAAAGTTGGAATTTTTTTTTTTCTGTTCTGAAAACTGAAAGTGAAAGATCAGGAGTCAGCCTTGTTGATCCCTTCTGTTGTGGATGGGAGGGCCTGTGCCATACTTCCGCTCTAGTTTCACTCTGTGCACTGACCGTCATTGCTACCCAAGCTCTGCTTCACCTTCACAAGGCATTCTAATTGCACTATGCACCATTTTCCCCTTTTCATGAGAATACCATTCATGTTGTCTCAGATCCCATTATAATAAGCTCATTTTGGCTTGGCTACCTCTAGAAAAGCTCTGTCTCCAAGTGAGGTCCTATAGCTTTTCTACTTTTAATGATATGGTTGAAGCCCAAACAGAGAACAAAAGATAGAGAAATTTGTAGAGCCCATTTTGGAAAGCCTGAATGTAAGTGGCCCTGAAAGGAGGTATTTGATCAATTGCCTTTTGACTGTCACCTTGTCAGTCTCCTTTAGTTGATAGCATCAGTCGAGGCATGGTAGACAGTAACTATCAATACCTGTGACTAAATTAATCACTGTAATAAAGTGTTTTTAAGGTCAAGACTGCCTTAGGACAGTAATTGTCACCTCTTCAAGATGTCACAAGGAAACTTTTCTGTGAGATGAATGTTAAAGATTAAGAAAAGCCCACAACCATCAGTTAAGTGTGGTGACAACTTAGTGTCCAGGCTTGTGTCATTTGTCTTCTGTGAAGGAAAGACAGCTAATAATAGACCCTGCTTTTTCTGGGGAAATGTGTGTGTGTCTCATGCTTTGTCATAATTGTAGCTCTTGACTTACACTCTTTTTAAAGTTCATGTGTTATGATTAAATTACTGTTGACTACATTTGACAGATTAACTTGTCTTTTCTTTTTTTTAACTTTTATTAATTACACTTTATTAATTTTGTATCCCCACATAAGCCCCTCCCTCCTCCCCTCCCAGTCCCACCCTCCCCCCTCCTTTCTGCATGCATGCCCCTCCCCATGTCCACTGATTGGGGAGGTCCTCCTCTCCTTCTTTCTGATCTTAGTCTATCAGTTCTCATCAGAAGTGGCTGCATTGTCAGGGTTCTAGGTTATCTCCATGAATAGTCCTTGGTTGGAGTATGAGTCTCTGGGAAGTTCCCTGTGTTCAAATTTTCTTGTTCTGTTGTTCTCCTTGTGGAGTTCCTGTCCTCTCCAGCTCTTACTATTTCCCACTTCTTACATAAAATTCCATTCACTCTGCCCATCAGTTGGCCATCAGGCTCAGCATCTGCTTTCACAGTCTGCGTGGCAGAGGCTTTCAGAGGCCCTCTGTGGCAGGTTTCAAGGTTGTTTCCTGTTTTCTTTTTCTTCTGATGTCCATCCTCTTTGCCTTTCAGGATGGGGATTGAACATTTTAGTTAGGGTCCTCTCTTTTGCTTAGTATGTTTAGATGTACAGTTCTGTACAATTTGTCTTTTCTTTATAGCTGCTTCCAACATTTATTTTTAAAAAATAATATTCACACCATGCAGCTATGTCAGTTATTTTCATCTTATGCTATGCAATCTTAACTAGGTAACCTAAACTACACTGGTATTTAGGGTAGGGTCCTATTATATTGCATTTTGCCTTTCAAAAATATACATGACGGGAGCTTTATTTAATTACTATAACTTTGGACCAGCAGTCACAGACAAAAAGGTTGTATTGGTCTTCCTCAAGGAATCCATATGATCTGTTAAGAGAAATTGAGATAGTTTTAAGAAAACTCTTAGGATTCAGAAGCCAAATGGCACAACTCTCATCTGAATCATGAAAATAGTAGTAGTAAAAGTGCATATTTTTTTTTATTTGTTGCTCAAATTTAAATACCTCTGAAAATGTAAGAGTAAAAACAGCAAAAGCTAACCAGAGCAGACATTCTGCCCTTCCCATGTGTGCTATCTAAGTGGATGCTAGACTGCAGAAATGCAGTTTATGCAGGAAGAATACAGCCCTACGTGAAATGATGAGAGTTAACTTTTCACACACAATGAACTCCAGAACATCTGCCTCAAACATTCTGGACAGACTTAGAATAGTTGCCCCCACATCAGGAATAAGTGTGGCTGTAAGTACTTACAATGCCCACCACAGTGCATGGTGCAGAGAACTGATAAATAGGATTCTGGATAAGCATAGAAACAGTTAAATTAAAAAAAACAAAGCACTTGCCTTACTGAATTCTCTATATAAAGGAATGATTTCTATTCCGCTTTCTCAGAACTGTATGTGGAGAGGGTTGCTGTTGGAACTGGCTTATCAGCGTTGTGTGTCATTTGCATGTAAGAGTCACCTTGGCAGTGTCATCTCAATTAGACTTTCCAGTTAAATTTGAATTTCAGGCAGGCAGTTCGCAGTTAGTGTGGTCCTAAATCTTCTGTTTGACTGTTTACACAAAGTGCAGTATTTGTGACGCGAAATATTAAGTAATCAGTGAAGTAAAAATGACTCATTGCCTATCTGAAATTCACATTTAGCTATGCATTCTGTATTTTTTATTTCCTACACTACTTATAGTCGTGGGCTACTTTCAGTCATACCGAGGATCTCCAGAGAAGACGGAATCATGTTTCATTTACGTTGAGAGTGGTCTTTTTAAAAACTCATCAACAGATGGGAGGCCAATGAAGGAAAAGCAACTCAGAGAGGCACAGACCTCTCAGCCTAGTGGAGAGAGAAGAGGGGAGGTGGAGAGAGCCAGGAACCCCTGTGGAAGAGCCTGGGCCTTCCTGCCTTAGATATGGTTAGCCAGCCGAGAGCCACTGGGGAAGAAGCTGACAAAAATAAAGCAAAGTTTTTACTGTTCTCCTTCCTAGCCTGGTTCTGCTCCTACCCTTCCGTCTCTTGGGGTTCTCTCTAGGGTGCTGTGGCAGCCTGCTCATTGCCTTCCATGCAGGTAGACGGACAAACGCAGCACAGACTGAGGTAAATGGAAAACAGCCAGTTCTTTGTGTATGATTAAGGGAGGCTTGTATCAGAGCATCCCAGTTGTTTCTGGGCAGCATTCTGACACCCACAGTTAAGGAGGGACACGGTATGACTGGTGACTCTAATAAAAAAGAACTTTTCTACTACCAGACACTGACCAGTCCCCTCAACCCTAGAGCAGCAGCCAGGGTTTCTTGCGTGAGCTTGATGGAAAGAACTGGGGCATGAGTTACTCGTTTTGTACTTCCAGTGCTGGGAGAAAACCCCGTACATACATTCTGAGAGCTCTTGGTGTCCAGCTCAGCTCATGCTGCCATGGCTGTCAGGTGGAGGTCGTGACCCAGCTGAGGTCACACTAGCACATGTTTCACCTCACAGACTCTGTTCTGCCCGTGGGCTCTGTTGGCATGGGTGGATCTCCACACCGGAGAGCTTTCATCTTGCCAATAAGAGGGACTCAGGCTGTTAGAGCCCGCCTCCCGCTGGTGAAAAGTAAGGTGACAGTGTAATGTGGACCTCTTCATGAAGACTCTAAAAATAAATGCCAAACAAGTGCCTACCTGGACAGCACTACTTACCAGCTGTAAAATGAGGTGTGCCATAGACAAAAACAAGTTTATTCACACTGAGCATGACCCTTTTCTCTTAAAGCATGTGAAAGTGCATTAGACGGCCCACAGTGCAGCCTGTGCCTTGTGTAGCATGGTGGCTGATTCATCCTTCCCCTTGTTGCAATTGCAGTTCCCCAGGCAAGGCTTGCAGCAGACCCAGCAACAGCAACAGACAGCCGCCCTGGTGCGACAGCTCCAGAAGCAGCTTTCTAGTAAGTACCTGTCTCACATGGGGCCAGGGGAGCCCTGGAAGTCAGCAGCCCCAAGCCCAGGACAGCGGTGACCCTTCAAAAATCAGTTTCCTCGGAGCCATTTAAAAATGTTTTTGAAATAGAATTACATCACTTTCCTTCCTTCCTTCCTTCCTTCCTTCCTTCCTTCCTTCCTTCCTTC
>NW_026596256.1:8973393-9045116 GCF_907164565.1 Psammomys obesus
TTCCTTCCTTCCTTCCTTCCTTCCTTCCTTCCTTCCTTCCTTCCTTCCTTCCTTCCGTCTCACTTCTCAGCTACCCCCCCGTTAAACCTCTCCAGGACCCCCACAGTCAAGTTGATAGCCTCTGTTTATTTGACTACTTTGTTACATGCCTCCATCCATCTATATGCACGTACATACATACAAACATACATCTTTTTCATGTTCAGTTTAGCCCAAGGTGTTTTGCTTTGTCTAGTTTTAACTAGTTTTGGATTTACTTTTTCTTTGCCTGGAGAAGCCATCATTTTTTTCTTAAATTTAAAGTGTCCTATTGCTTCTATGTGAAATAGCCAAAGCATAGCTAACTCCCTTCCACCCCTATTCTTTGTTTGTTTGTTTTGTTTTGTTTTATGGTGCTGAGGGTAGAGCCCAGGGCTTCCTGTGTGCCAGGAACATGTTCCACCGTTTGACTACAGTTCCATGTGCAGGTGTTGTTCTTATAGAGCTTAACTTAGGTCACCTCTGTGCTAGAGTTGCAGGACATTTTAGAAATTGGAATGAGCACCCTCTGCTGTGAAACAAAGCGGTCTGGAGTCAGGGGTTCTAAGCCAGTGTGGCCATTATTGGTTGGGTCACGTTTTTCCATCTGTGCAATGGAAAGAGACGAGGTTTCCCCTGGCTTTCAGTCGGATTCGGTGTTTCCGAGTTGCGGAGTGAAGTCCATTTCTTGCAGAAGCAGTGGCGTGGCATCCGTCTGTGGCTGAGGGTGGCATGCGCTGCCTTTTTGCCTGCCTGCCTGCTCTGCATGTGGGTTTCTTGACAGAGAGAATGCCTCCTCCCCCACTCCTCGGTGTCTCTGCCAGTCATACTTACTATCTTGATTTTTGTTTATTTTATTTTATTTGGTCTTCAACATACAATGTATACGAGTCTGTGTCTTCATGTAACACATCACCATGTTCAGTGAATACGTACATGAGAATTTTTTTTTTAATCTCCAAACCTGAAACTGTATATGTTTTCTTTTCTTGTAGCCTCTCTTAATTTTGGTTACATCAAGTAAAATCAATTTTTCTTCCTAAATAATCTGTGATTAGAACAATGAAATATAATGATATTTTAGAGTTAAAATTAGTGTTTATAAATCAGTACCGAGGAGTTGTGTATGGCCCGCCAGTGTGACGAGCACGTCTGCTTGCCCTGCTGTCTGCCACAGGCTAGATGACAGCTCTTGAACGCTTGTGAGTCAGCTTCTGTATTCCCGAGGCGCTGTGTTAGCAGATCCGAGACTCTCAGATAGAGCTGTTCTCTCTACATCAGGTCACGCTGCGTGGCTACTGATCCCCAGGGTCTAGCCGGTTGAGCTGTCCTCCCGTACATAAAGCCGTTACTGAGAGGACCACCAGAGAGAAAGCATTTTCTGCAGCACGAGTACAGGCCTGTAACGACAAACTCTGTTTTTCTATTAGGTAACCAGCCACAGCAAGGAGTGACCCCCTGTGCGCATCCTTCACACTTCTGAATCTGGAAGAGAAGACACGAAGTTTATGTTTGCACTGAAAAACAGAAAATCAGATTTAGTAGTCCTCATAAGAAGTCTCCTTTGGTCTTTGATTTATTTATATTTTCCTGTATTTTATGCTATATTTCATGCAGAGGTATTTAAATAAATAGAGAAGTTGTGGTTTGGTTTTATCATATTTAAAGTAGGTTTTAAAAATGTGGATCATGTAGGCCTACTCCAGATAGTATGGTAGCAGACCTTTTGAAACTGGTGCTTTTTTATCTCATATTTACATAAAGAATGAATTATGGTAGGTTTAAATATTTATGTATCCATTAATGATTTTGTTTTTAAACCTGCGGTGGACCAAACTACCGATTGGAAAGATGTGGCAGGTCTCCCAGGAGTGTGGCGCACTCACTCCTTACTCACCTGTGATGGTGGGTGGGGTGGACACTTATTTACATCACTTTAATTTGAAATGCTGATCATTTCATAAGCACTTTATAGACTTCGTTCACATTTATGAAGGACTTTGCTTTGCTTTTGTTGTGGTCCAAAGGTGCTGAAACAGACTGTAGCTTAGTACTTCCGCTTCTTCAGGGCTTCTGTGAGAGCCACCCTGGGAGATGTGGGAGCCTCTTAGAGGTAGCTGCACTCGAATTCGTTTCCGGTGGCAAAATCTTCAACCAGATCCTCCATGAAGGTACAACATAGAACTACTGGAGGCCAGAAGAACCACAGTGGAATCAGTCCATCTACTTACTGCCAGTTTTGGTAAAAATAACTGTCCAGTTCTGGTTCTTCGGAACCTCATGCCAACTTGAGAAAAAAAAAAAAATCTCACAACTGGTCTTAGATTCCACAGTGCGCAGAATCTGGCCCCGCAGTCCAGAAGGCTCTGGTATTCGTCAAAGGTGTATTTGCTGTTAATTTTGTATGGTAAGTATTTGCAATTTTGAATTTAATTATTAATGTCGGTGTCAGTCTTGGTTGTGTATTGCTTATACTGTATTTATAAACCGGTGCAAAAAGCACAAGTAAAGTAAATTATACATCAAATTTATTATAAAGAAATAGTAACTATTTTAACTTTGTTCAAGTATGTGGTAATTTGCTCCTATTAGAGTGAAAAATAAGTAAATTATTATCAGTTTGTGTAACTTAAGAGTATTCCATATAATATTTTTTTAGAATTAGATGCATAAAATTTTGAATGTGAAAATTGCAGGGCATTTTAAGACATATGTAGGGATCTCTCCATGTTCTTTGTTGGGTTCATTTTCTTTTGCCATATGATTTTACATGTGATGTAGTCGACCATACTGTGAATAGATTGTCTATGAAGAGCAAACCATGTAGAACTACTTTTTTAAAATGTAGCTTGTACAACTTTAGATAATTTCTTTTGCGGATCATTATATAAATAACTTATATCTTCCTAGGTGAGTTACTCATTGCAAAGTTTGACTCATTCAAATGACCTCAAATACATGTTTGCTTCCTTTGCCATGGCAACATCCATGTGAACTGCTTTGTACACTGTGAAATATATCCCTCCAGCCTGCTTGTTTTGTGTTTACTCTGGGCTGGAAAGACTTTGCCAAACATTAAAGACCATTCTTTCCACTGAGTTAACATTCTATCTGCTTTCATGCAATACAGTACATTTCAGTGGTCCCATATGTCTGCTTTGCTTTCCTCTCCAGAGTCATTCTTCAAATCCTATTTTTCTTCAAAGTAATATAGCATATGGCTGCATTGGCAAAACCACAGAAGTGTGAATGTTGTGCCTAGTGAGCAAGTCATACTCTGCCCTCTCTGGTCATTATTCAGTGATTATTGATAGTGAAAATTCCAGTTTCAGTTGGAACCATACATCTGTGTAGCTCAGGATTGCACACAGCAGAATGAGCATTGCCATTGCATAGCATTTGTACGCACTTTACAGTTTGTGGTAGTTAATTTATCAGTCATTTTGCACATGAAGGGTTTGGTTATACCTTTGTTGCTGTTTGTTTTGTTTGTTAAAATGAGGAAGGTAAGTCATGCTGAAACCCTCTAGTTTTGAAATGCTGTGGGAGCTGAGGAAAAACTTAGAGCTCTTTTTTCCCTTGTGTGTTATAAGGAAAGCAATTAGGATTTTAAATTTTATTTTTTATGTTTACTGACACTTAATTCTGCATTCTGAGAGGTGTTTTTACTTTCATACCAAATGCATATGGTTGGCGTTAAAATGGACATAAGGAAAAGCCCTAATGCAGAACCTTGTCATTTTCTTAGTGGGTTGCAGATAAAAAATTATCTTAAGATGAACACTCCAGCTCCTATTAAATATCAGATCTTGAAATCTAATGGAATTGGGTATACTGACCACCATTTCTTGCTATAATAATTCCTTAACATATGTGTTATGTTTTAAGGTGATTCCTTATAGGGTTGCATTAATTCACTCTACAGTGGGTATCATTTGACCTCTGGCAGCCATATGCTAACTGCAGTCAGCTCACGTCTGAGGTAGGGCCCAAAAGAAAGCATGATGGAGACACAATGAAATCAAGTCTGAAATGATTGGCACAAGCTAACAAAGCCCTTGGTTTTAGTGTTCTAAGTTAACCGAGTAAGACTTACGGTGGCTTTTGCTTTTTTTTTTTTTTTTTACAAGACTCCTGTAGCTCATAAATAGATGAATATTCGTACAGGAGCCAGAGAAATTATAGAAAATCCCAGCCTTTAGAATAAAACAGGTAAAGCATATGATACCCTCATAAATATTTGGTTTGAATTAAACATGTAATGTAAGTACAGTGAATCATAAAAAAACAACATTCACATTTTAAATACAATGAAACTTTATTATACCTAAGGTCTAGACCCTTGGACTGATTCCTCCTTAGAAAAATTTTCTTATAAATGGCTCCAAACCATGGGTGCCTGATCTAGGTTTTAAAGCTATAAAGAAGTTTCACTGAACCCATTAAGCATTTTCAGGATGACAAGGGTATAGACAAATGTGAATACCCTTTCTACACTTTCTGATGGGTGAGCATTAGCCTGCCCTGAACATGTAGAAAAGCTGTATTTGTTTTGTTTTAATGCAGGTGTGAAAACAATGAGATTCTCCAGTGTGAACAAATGGTAAACTAATAATCATACTCAAAACACTCAGCTCTTGTTTTCTGTAGATTTTATCAAAATGTTTATAAACCAGTGACAAAATATTTGTACATTAAGATTTACATAGTCTGCAAATTTAGCCTTTCCAATTGTTTCCATTCTGAGCGCAATTTTTTTGTAGCATTGGTAGAAGATGGACACCAGGCAGCTGGCAACTGATAGTGAGCTTTGAAAGGTCTCTTTACTGAAAATCCAGGTGCATTAGCCATTTGTTATTTTGTGGTGGATTGTTTTCTGTTAATGTTTGTTATTTGTTGGCAAAATCAAAGTGCCTTAAGTTAAGAGTTTGCGTTGAAATCCATAGAAACTCAGTATCAGTTCATAATGCATTTATTTCCAAGTCTCTTTTGCATGTCCATTGTAAATTTAATACTGTAAATGTATTCAGATTCATTTACATGCCTATGGCTGCCTTTGATTAAACTTCTTCCAAAAAAAAAAAAAATAAACTCTTCAGATGTTGACTTCGTTCAATTTTAGTTTTACTTCCTGTCAGAGTACTTGAATGTAAGTTGTCGCATAATCAGTGCCAAGTAGGTTCTGTGCTGTGCATTTATAGACTCCAGAATCTGAGATTTGGAGGTTCTGAATGACCAGGGTGCCTTGTGGGTGAAGCACCTCACTTCCATGGGTTTTTCTTTCTGTTGCCTTGGAGGGCAGGGACTGTCCTGGCCTCTCCCAGGTGATTCCTGGCTTGGGGACACCCAGGGCCACACAGTGGAGCTGCATTGCTTCTCCTGTCCTTCTGAGCATGCGCCTGGGTGGGCGGTTTATAATTCGGGGAGGGTAGGCCACGACCATCACTGGAACAGTAATCACTGCCTGCCCAACACTGTTTTCAGCCTTACAGATATAATTTCCTCTGTCATAGACTGTTGTTTCTTTGATGACCAGTGTGCCATTTTCATGCAGTATGTATTTTCTATCAGCTTGGGGTCTGTCTATTATATGGCCACTTGGTGTAGTCCATTTGACATTTGGCTTCGGGATTCCATCAGACACACAGTGCAGTGATAGAGTTTCCCCACTGACACTTTTTACCATCCCCAATGCGTATGTCAGAATAACTGGCTTCTGCCCAATTTCTAGTAGGATGAGTTTCTCGATATAGCCAACGTTATTTCTAGCTGCGCAGCGATACTTTCCTGACTTGTCCCGAGTTGCTTTATAAATGATGAGAGAACCATTGCTTGCTATCAGGTACGGGGAATTTTGTGGTCTATTAGAAAATCGTGTGCCATCAGGTAAAATCCAAATTATTTCAGGCGGTGGGTTCCCATCTGCAAAGCAGTTCAGTGCTGTAGACTTGCCAACCTGAGCAACTACTTTTTCATTGAATGGGTTTCTGAATGTTGGCCTTCTTGGCATTTCCAGGACTTCTAGCTGCACCACCAACATACTCTCCCCTCCTTCATTCCGAGCCACACAGATGAAATCTGCTGAGTCAGAAAGCCTGATGTTCCTAATTTCCAAGGTTCCATTTTTATGGACTGTGATTCTGCTTCCATAGTATGGAGCTGTGAGGAAAATATTGCCTGGCATAATCCACATGATTTGGGGAGATGGGATCCCATCTGCTCTGCAGTCAAGGTATTTTTTGGAGTGCCGAACAGCTGAGGTTTTGATAAAAGTTTTGTTTGTGTACAGACCATTGATTATTGGAGGCTTAGAGACAATGTCCAGTTTGTACATTTTAGTGTCATCCCCGCTTGGATTCCGAGCCACACATACATACTCCCCAGAGTCAAGCGGCTTCAACTTATTAATGAATAAAGTTCCATTGGCATGAAATATGTACCTGTCTTTGGAGAATGAAATGACGTTGTTGGAAGGCAGCAACCAAAATACATTTGGCTTGGGTTCCCCAGTGACCTCACAGTCAAGGACAGCTGTGTCTCCAGCCTTGATCCTCATGTTGGTCTTGTAGCTTTGCTTTATCCGTGGAATGGTTGTTACAACTGTTAGGTGGACTTTCATTTCATCTTTCCCTAAGGTGTTCTGGGCGTAGCAAATATAATCTCCTTCCTCTGCAATCCCAACTTTGTTGAAATACAAGGTTCCATTGTGGAAAAGTGTGTACCTCTTGGTCCTGTGGCCATTGTCATCAGCTTGCACTGCATTGTTGATCACTGTTCCGTCAGGCAAACTCCAGGAAACCTCAGGCACAGGGGAGCCAGAAGCCTTGCAGTCGACTTGGAAATCTTTTCCATAGAGCACTTGCTTCTTAAAATGCTGCTTGTGTTCAATTTTGGCAGGTGTCAATCTTAGGCGGACATGCATCAGGATCAGATCATCTCCCATTTTGTTTCTTGCCACACATAAGTAGTCACCACCATCTTTTTCTGTCACCAGTCCAATAGCTAAGGATCCATTTGGATAGACATGTATTCGACTGCCCATTCTAAGGGGAGAAAAAGACAAATGTGAGAGTACCAGTGCTTGCAGAGGGAAAAGTTATCTCTTTCAAAAGACTGAAAGTGGGGAAGGGGAAATGGCTTGGTTAGTAATCTGCCTGTCGGAAAATCCTAAAACCTGGATTTAGAACTCCAGGGCCCACATTAAAGGTGGGCGTGGTGGTGCACATCTGTAACCCAGCTCCATGGGGCATGGAGACAGGTGGCTCCTGGAGCTTGCTAGACAGCCAGTGTAGCTGAAGGGATGAGCTCTAGATTCAGTGAGGGACCCTCGTAGAGTGAGGTGGAAAGTGATTGAGGAGGACACTGACATTATTTCCCTCTGGCCACCAGACATGCACACACCAGTGTGAACATGTACATGCCTTACACAAACACGTGAAAACTGACACCAGTTCATACACATTTACAGAATACCATACTACGCAGAAATGGCCTTATTTATATGATGTCACTCTTCTCCAGCTTTACTAAGAGATGACTGATGAAGTACATGTAATTGGTACATGAAACTTTGACACATAGATAAAATGAAAATCATTGTTACAATCAAGCTCATCACCATAGCAAGCTCATCTACCATCTCGTGTGTGTGTGTGTGTGTGTGTGTGTGTGTGTGTGTGTGTGTTACAATGCTTGGCTTTAGCTTTTTGGGTAATTTCTTAAACTGTCACAATGAAGATCTAAGTCACTCAGTGTTATCTAAGCCATTTGCTTAAAAAAGCTTTGTAGCAAGGCCCATTTTACTGAAGACAGTGCTATTCCCCAAATGGACTCCAAGTGAATCTCTTTTCTATAACCTTTTAAAACAGCTCATTAGTAAGAGGGATGCTAGGTATAGCAAGTTCTTAGACATTTTATATGTCAAATAAATGGATCAACAAAAATTAACGTTTTCTGCTAATGGAGCAAAAGAAATCATATGTGTGTGTTAAATTCCCAATGATACTCTTAAATTGTATTAATGAAGCAACTATTCAGTTATTTAACTAGAAAATAATCTCTCCTCTGCCTGCCACAGAGGACAGCAGTCTAACACTCATTAGAAGCTAAAGCACTTGCTGTCTTGGCAGCTGTAAAAGGGCTGGTTTTCCCATTGCTCCCGCACTGTGGACTGCTCTGTATTGCCTGTAATTGCCACATTTGACCACCAGATGGAAGAGCCTAGCTTTAGTGCTAAGAACATAATCAAGGACAGGTGTTTTTTTCTCTAATTCTTTTGATAGCACCAGGTAAACAGACAGATGAAACTAATTTATCAGTCCATGTTGCTATCTGCCCATAGCTTTATCCATCCTCCCTTCCTTCTCCATCCCCCACCCCTGTGTGTGTGTGTGTGTGTGTGTGTGTACTTGGGTCATCAGGCCTGGCAGTAGGTTTCTTTAATGACTGAGCTGTCTAGTTGGCCCCAAACGTTCCCCCCCCCCTTAACTTTTATCCTTCTTTTATACCTTACATCCTGACTTCAGTTTTCCCTTCCCTCCACTACAAACAGTCCCTCCTTCACCTCCCCTATACCCTAGATGTTCTCTTGTTTCCCTTCCAAAAAAAAATAATAATAATCAGATCTCTCAGGGATATCCATCATACGTGGCATAACAAGATACATTAACTCTGGGCTCAAACTCTCAAGTCACAGCTGAATGTGACAACCCAGTAGGGGGAAAGGGTCCCATGTGCAGGCAAGAGAGTCAGAGACAGTGGAGTCAGAACTCCCATCACTGGGAGTCCCACAAGAACACAAGCTGCACAACCAGAAGGTACATGTGGAGGACCTAGCTCAGATCCATACAGTGTCTGTTTGTTGCTTCAGTTTCTGAGATCCCCTATGAGTCTTGCTTAGTTGATTCAATGGGCATGTTCTTATGGCATCCTGGACCTCTCTGGCTCCTACAATTCCTCCTCCTCTTCTGAGGGGTTCCCCTGGTTGTGCCTGGTATTTGGGTGTGGGTCTCTGCATCTGCTGCCATCAATTAAGGGACATTAACTTTAAAACTTCTTAATGAACGCATTTTAAAAGTATCTAATGGGTTCTGGAGAGATTAAGAGCGTGCAGGTCAGGGCAGAAGCAAGCACCTTCACTGCCGTCTGGCCAGCCCAGGATTTCTCTGAGCATAACAGATAACCAACTCAGCAGACTCAAGTCATTTTCCAACCTGGTGAGTACTTTATGGAGAGTAATATAAAAGGAACAGTATGCTCTTTGTTTATTTCAAGTGTGGAAGAAAATTCTCTGGAAAGAAACCGAGGTAAAATCATGATAATTCACACAAATGAAGGAAATTACCAAGTAATTCATACAGAGATGTTTGTTTGTTTAATATCCATGTATTTCTCCCAATATCTAGAGGAAATGTAGAGACTAAATATGATTAGAGTCTCAGGAAAGCCTGTCTTTTGTCTAGTGACACACTCACCTGTTGTTAATATGTATTCTAAAAGCAATTATTCTTAAATTTGGTTGTATTATTAAAAATTCAAATTGTATAGTTTGAAATACTTGGAGCCTATGCTTCAAAGCTAGAATGTCTGACTTAAGTGATGTGGGGTTGACCCTAAGCATTGGGCTTCTAAAATAATGTCATGTGAGAGAGACTAAAGCCCTAAATATTGGTTCTTGACAGTCCCTCCCTTAACCTGTCTTAGCATTGAATGGGGCCAGCTTTATGCATATTACCTGGCTTCTCTTTCGAGAGATTCAGATTCAACAGATCTGTGACTGTGACTTCTGAGTTAAAAAAAACTCAGGTTGCTTTTATGAGCAGTTACACTTGAGACACTCAAATTTTTGTGTGTATCACAATTACTTAGGGCTTCTAAGAACATAGAACCCTTGTCAAAACAATCACTGCTTCTGAGTCAGGTTATTTTTTTTTTTTCAGATTTAAAAAATACATTTATTTATTTATTTATTCACTTTGCATCCCAACTGTAGTCCCCTCCTCTCCTCCTGGTACCACCCTCTTTTCCTTCTCCAGGTATCCCCCTCCACTCTCAGGTCAATGTTAATGCTACTGGTAAAGAGACAGCCCCTTAAAAACAACTGATTTAAAGGGATGGACATCAACTCTGATCTAATGATGTTATAGTATCTAACATCCTCCATTAACCAACACTTGAAGAACAGTGACATAAAAAAAAAGAAGTTTATCTGCTTAGGAGAAGGCTGAGAATTTCAAAGTAACCTTGAGGTGAAAAACTTCAAAAAGAGACAAAGCATTGATTTGAGAAGATTGTCTTTGCTTCAGCTGTCAACTCGCCTAAAATTAACTGAGAGTCTCAACTGAGGGATCTGATCTTCACATACCACACTGGCCTGTGACTGAGTCTGTGGAAGACTGTGTTGGTGGGTAAGCTCGCCATAATTGGCACCGTTCCTAAGCACTTGGACTGGGCTCTGTAATAAATGAAACTGAACATGAGCCAGCAAGCAACGTGCCTCCGTGTTCCTGCAAATGTCTGTCTGGAGTTCCAACCCTGAGTACTCTCAATGTCGGGCTATAACCTGCAAGCGGAAGTAAACCCTTTCTTCCCCAGAATGCTTTTGGTCATATTGTTTGCAGCACCATCAACAGAAACTAGGACAAAGATGATATAACAGTTATACACATATGCACCAGGTATGGTACCACCTGGATATATAGTGCAAACATTAGAGCTAAAAAATTACATCCAGCAGTAAGAGTCGAGATTTTAATACCCAGATTTCTCAGTGGATTAAAAAAGAAAGACCAAGACTGTCTGATTGGGACCACACTGTAGAAAAAAACTAATCTTAACACACGTTTTTAGGATACTTCATCCAGCTAGTGCAACAGGCATTCATTGGCACATGGAATTTTCTCTAGGACAGCTCATATGTCAAGCCTTGATAAATTTTTTAAAACTTGAAATTCTGTTGTTTTTTTTTCAGATAAATAAAATTCAATTGAATGAAAAAGCCTACAGATAAATGCTAATTAAATAACATGCTCTAATTGGGCAGAGTGTAATTGAAAACTTAGAGAAAGAAATTTAAGAACGTTAAAATCACAACAGACTATTAAATCTGGGTGGTACAGCAAAATCAGTATTGAGAAAAATTTATAGCAAGACACACAAGTTTTAAAAAATGGTTACAAACATAGCATTCTCAAGGACTTAGGAAAATAAAGACAAACCAATCCCAAATTAATGAATATTATCAGAATTTTAAAAAATGAAAACTAAAAAATTATAAAGAGGCAGTTTAGCCTTTTTAAAAAAGGCTAAATACCTTCTTTAAATCTTGACCTAGATTAATAAAAAAAGAACAGAGTCACATAAACAGAAAGGGAAGCATTGTAAGTAATTACAACAGTTAATGTTATCAACTTGACAAGACCTGTAATCACCTATGGGGATCATCTAGGTTGTCTAGATTAGGCTCTGGGCATGGCTGGGGTGTGGTTTTTGATTAACTGACTTGGAAAGACCCACCCTAAGTGTGCACAGTGTCTTCCAGCAGCAGCTGCAGAGATTAAGGCGGTCCAAAGCAAAAGTTGTCAAAGGCATCTGGCCTGCTTCTCCTGGTTTCTGGTGAGCTCATTCTATTCGGCTGCAGCTGCTTTTGCTGACACCAGAAGTCAGACTGGGGCTATGACACTCAGCTTCAGGGACAGTGCGACTACTGGTATTCTCAGTGTGAAGGCAGTGATTGTTGGACTCCCTGGACCTTGTTGTGTAAGCCAATCTTATTCCTATTCAGTATACATTAATCTACTAGTTCTGTTCCTCTAGAGAACCCTCATGCTACAGAAATACAGAAGATTATTTAAACCTACTGTAAATAATTATATGCCAAAATCACATGAATCATAGAAGAACTGGGCAAGTTCCTGGAAGTATTCAGCCTACTGGAATTAGTCACGAAGATTAAACAGTAATGGTGTTGAAACAGTAATAAAAAGTCTTCCATCTAATAAAAAATGCCTAGTACCTGACAGCTGTACTTATGATTTATATAAACATGTAATGAGTTCCTTTCATTTCTTCTTAGAGTATGAATAGAATGCCAGGAATTCTGCCAACGTATTTTTAAAGGGGCAGCATTATCCTCATTCTAAACCAAAAACAAAAAAATAAAAAAATTTAGACACATATCCGTGATGAACATAATGCAAAAATTTCTCAACAAAAAAAAACCTGAATTCAGCATTTCAAAACGTTCACAGAACATGATCAGTTAGGGTTAACCCCAGGAATGCTAGGATGGTTTAACATTTGCAAATCAATAAACATGATATAAATAATACATCATGATCAAAAACAAAACCATGTGATTTTCTTTAGAGATGCAGAAAAAAAAAACATTTGGTAAGGCTTATTGTTCTTTTATAAGAACCCAACCAATTTGAAAGGAACATACCTCAAAATAGTAATGCCTATATGTGAAAAGTCTGCCATAAATATCATGCTGAATTAGAAAGGGCTAAAAGTGTTTGTTCTTAGGTTGGAACAAGATTCCATCTGCTTCCACTGCTCGCTCTTAAGGTCAAAAGAATTGTTAACCTGTCAGTTCAACGAAAATTCCTTCAAAATTCCAATCACTTCCTTCAAGGAAGTAAATAAAGCAATCCTATGATTCATATAGAGCTGCAGTAACTCGGAGCAACACTGAGGGGAGGGAAGGAGACAGCTGGTATTGTGAAGCACCAACTGGTAAGTGAAACATTGAAAATACTGAATGTCAACATGGGAAGACAATACATGTGAGTGTGGGTCCTAGAGCTCACACTCTGTAGCTTGGCATTTTAAAACTTTACATCTTCGTGAATTACAATTTAACATCTAAGGTGATTTTGATTCCCGAAAAAAACTGAAAATTAGTATTGAGAAATTTGAATTAAAAATTGCAAATTTGACCCAGGCAGTGGGGCACACACCTTTACCCACTGCATTTGGGAGGCAGAGGCGGGTGGAGCTCTTGTGAGTTCAGGTGTCCATATAGATTCATATATGTTTAATTTTTATTGCATGTATGTTTTTAAAAATTATTTTTATTTCTATTGATTACAGTTTATTCACTTCGTATCGCCCCTGTAGCTCTCTCCCTCCTCCCTCCTCCCTCCCAATCCACTCTCCCTCCCTTTTCCCTACCTGATCCCCTCCCCTAGTCCACTGATAAAGGTGGTCCTCCTCCCCTTCCCTCTGATCCTAGTCTATCAGGTCTCATCAGGAATGGCTGCATTGTCTTCTTCTGTGTCCTGGTTAGGCTGCTTCCCCCTCAGGGGGAGGTGATCAAAGAGCAGGACAATCAGTTCCTGTCAGAGACAGTCCCTGTCCCCATTACTATGGAACCCACTTGGACACTGAACTGCCTTGGGCTACCTCTGTGCAGGGGTTCCAGGCCATCCGCATGAGTGGACGTTGGCTGGAGTATCAGTCACAGAAAAGACCCCTGTGCCCAGATTTTTTTTGAACTGTTGGTGTCCTTGTGGAGCTCCTGTCCTCTCCAAGTCTTACTATCTCCCCCTTCTTTCATAAGATTTCCTGCACTCTTCCCAAAGTTTGGCTATGAGTCTCAGCATCTGCCTTGATACCCCGCAGGGTAGAGCCTTTCAGAGGACCCTGTGGTAGACTCCTTTCCTGTTCCCTGTTTTCTCCCTCCTTTTATGTTTATCCTCGTTGCCTTTCTGAATGGCGATTGAGCAGCTTAGCCAGAGTCCTTCTTCCTGATTAGCTTCCTTAGGTGTACAGATTTTAGTATGTTTATCCTATATTATATGTCCAGTATCCACTTATGAGTGAGTATATACCCTGTGTGTCTTTCTGCTTCTGGGATACCTCACTCAGGATGATCTTTTCCAGTTCTCACCATTTACCTGCAAATTTCATGATTTCCTTTTTTTTTTATTGCTGAGTAATATTCCATTGTGTAGATGTGCCACAATTTCTGTATCCATTCCTCAACTGAGGGGTATCTAGGCTATTTCCAGCTTCTGGCTATTACAACTAAAGCTGTTACAAACATGGTTGAGCAAATGTCCTTGTTGTATACTTGAGCATCTTTTGGATATAGAAAAATGCAAATAGATCCATATTTATCACCCTGCACTAAAGTCCAAGTGGATCAAAGACCTCAACTTAAAACCAGACACACTAAACCGCTTAGAAGAAAAAGTGGGGAAGAGCCTTGAACTCATTGGCACAGGAGACAACTTCCTGAACAGAACACCAACAGCACAGGCTCTAAGAGCAACAATCAATAAATGGGACCTCATGAAACTGAAAAGCTTCTGTAAAGCAAAGGACACTGTCCTCAAAATAAAAAAACTGCCTACAGATTGGGAAAGGGTCTTCACCAACCCTATATCTGACAGAGGACTAATATCCAGTATATATAAAGAACTCAAGAAGTTAAACAGCTACAAATCAAGCAATCCAGTTAAAAATGGGGTACAGAGCTAAACAGAGAATTCTCAATAGAGGAATATCGAATGGCAGAGAAACACTTAAAGAAATGTTCAATGTCCTTAGTCATCAGGGAAATGCAAATCAAAACAACCCTGAGATTTCACCTTATACCCATCAGAATGGCTAAGATCAAAACCTCAAGTGACAACACGTGCTGGAAAGGATATAGAAAAAGGGGAACCCTCCTCCACTGCTTGTGGGAATGTAAACTTGTACAACCGCTCTGTAAATCAATCTGGCACTTTCTCAGACAATTAGGAATAGCGCTTCCTCAAGATCCAGCTATACCACTTCTAAGCATGTATGTTTTAAAAAATGTAAAAGTTCTCAGTTCATGTCTTTCTGGAATTATATAAAATCAGTACACATAGTCATAGAAATCACAACTATTTATAATTCACAAGCTACAGTTTTTGCTTTTCAAAAACAGTACTTAATATTTAGGGAAAAGTATAAATGAATACCAGTGTTTAAAAAGAGCATAGTAGAAAAAGGATTGTATCTGATAGCATCACCTTCGTGGAATCTTGAATATGTTTCTCTCTGAGAAGTTCTTAATATGCCTTTAATAAAGTTCATTTCAAGTTAAAGAAAGAAAGGATTCTGGTCTGATTAAAGTATGAAGCTTCTGATAAGAGGACCCTGAGTGAAACACAGAGCATCTTGTTGATAGAGCCTCAACCTCAGTTCTCTTTTGGATATGGAAATTATGAATAGCTTTCCACAGTTATCTTTTTTAAAGCAGCCACAGGGAAAGGAAAAAGGAAAAAAAAGCCACCAGAATGAAGGTTAATAAAGCTCCCCTATAGTTCTTAACTGTCCTAGTCAAGAACCTGGACCCCAGCGTTAAGCATGTAAGAGTGTTTCTGTATTCAGTGCTGTCAAATGAAATGCCCTTTTTTAGACAGAGTTGCCTTCCTGTACATCCTGTGTGAGCTTTGAAGCTGCTGCAAGCCTCGCTGTACCTCTTTTGCATTTTAAAAGTTGTACAGGTAAATAAATAAAGGAGGTAATTCTAACAGGAAGGCTTACCTGTGCCACTGGTCAATGACAGCCTTGGATGGTAACCTCCAGATTATTCTAGGTTTTGGATCCCCAGTAGCCGAGCAGTTCAGAAGTAACTTCTCACCCAAATTCACCTCTGTCCATTTTTGAGAGGCAATTTCTATCTTGGGGACTGTCTCTTGCTCTTCCACTGTGAGAACCACTACCCTTCTCTCTGAACCCGAAGAGCTGGTGGCAATGCATTCGTAAGTGCCCCTGTCTGAAGGAGCGATGTTTTTAATAGACAGAGTCCCATTTGAATACAAGAAAAACTTGGAACGAGCCAGTTGCAGTGGTTTTAGTTCAGTCCCATCAGAGAGCACCCAGTGAACACGGGGCTGGGGAGTTCCTTTTGCAGTGCAAGGCAGTTTCACACTTTCACCCAAAGTCCCAGTGACGGCTTGCCTCTTTTGCTCTATAATAACAGGAGGAGCTGTGATGACTTGTATCTTAACCAACAGTGAATCCTGGCCAGCGGAGTTGCTGGCCACACACTTGTAAAATCCACGGTCATAAACACTCAGATGATAGATGGTCAAGGTCCCATCGGGTGTTACCCAGACCCTTCTGTTTCCCATGGATGTTTCTGAGACCACTGTTTGGTTTGCAAGTACCCAGGAAATTGTAGGCCTTGGCATACCTTCCACTCTGCACTTTAATTCCACAGTACTTCCAGAATAAACCGTGATCTCCTTGGCTTGTCTCTCCTGGATCTTAGCAGGGTAGGAAACCACAGACAGTGTGACATGAAAGTGGTCTGTGCCTAATGGATTAGATGCAGAACACAGGTACTGTCCTCGGTCTTGAATACTGACCCTCCGAATGGACAAGGTGCCATTGGGAAGTATGTGGAACCTGTTTTTCTGTGTCTCTTGGGATACTTCAAGTCCTTATAAGATGAAAAAAAAATTATGCATATAGTTCATCATCATCAAAGACTAAATAAAAAGCATAAAGCTATGTTTGGTTAAGCTGACAACAAATATATTTAAACTGAAAAAAATGTCTTCAGATAGCTAAAGCTGTTTCTCAAATTTTTACTCATTTAAATTTAACAGGTGTATAGTTCAACATAACATTTCTCTATATAAAATTATATTATGTAAAATTATAACCTTACATTTCTCTATGTAAGATTATTATATATATAATAATCATATATATATATATAATCTACTTTAAAAGTATTCTGTGGCTTTAACAAATTTTTTATTTATTGTAAGATTTTTATTTTTGATATTGCCACATGATTAGATCATTTCACCCATTCTCCTTCCTCCCTCCAACTCCTCCCATGTAGCCCCTCATGCTCTTTTTTCAGATTTATGGTCCCTTTTTCTTTAATTATTGTTGATTATATATATTTTTTGTGTGTATATGTATATACATATACATAACTTATACATAAATATATAAATAAAATCTCAGCCCATAGAATGTGACCTGAATATACATCGTTTTAGTTCAGACCATTTGATATCAGATAAATAATTGGTCCTAAATATTTTTTTACAGCCTGCTCTTTTGAGACAGGTTCTAATTTTATAGCCTAGGCTGGCGCTGAATCCATCCCCATTCCTGGGAGTACAGGCATGTGCTATCCTATTTGGTCTTAACAAGTGTCCTTTTAAACTTTCATTCTCATTACATTTTATTGACGTGTGCGTGCACACGAGAGTGCGTGCATACCATTGCCAGTATGTAGAGATAAGAAAACCACCTATGGGAGTTGGTTCTCTCTTTCTCCATGTCTGTTTCAGGGACTAAACTCAGGCCATTGGGCTTGGCGATAGGTGCCATTTATACATGGACCCATCTACCTGTTCTATCCCCCAAACTGTTCTTAACACATTATTTAAAAACAAACAAACAAACAAACAAACAAAAACACCTTCTAGTTGGGGTGGGAGAGATGGCTCAGCAGTTAAGAGTATTTGCTTCTCTTACAGAGGACCTGGTCTCAGTTCTCAGTGCCCACATGGTGGCTCACAATCATCTGTAATTCAAATTCCAGGAGGTGTGAACTCCTCTCCTGGCCTGCGTTCACTCCAGGCATGTGTGTGCATATACACACATGCAGACCAAGCACTCATGCACACAAAATAAATTTAAAGTTTAAAACCTTCTAATAGGAGCTGGAGAGAGAATTCTGGCTCCAGGGAATCTGGTGCCTCTCTCCTAAAGCACTTGTGCTAATATGTGCATACATGCGCACGCACATGTGCCAGCACACACATATACACTTAAAATCTAAAAAAAAAATCTTCTAATGAGCAACATGCAAATGTATGCAAATGTCAAATGAAGAAATTAATAGTTTCTGTGTTTTGGAGTAATTCAAAACTAGTATTGGTTCTTTAAAAACAACCCTGAAAGAGATAGTCATGTCCTTGTTTTATAATTAAGGTATTGTTAATAGTTCTAAATACCTGATGAGACTCTGGTCCAGCGGATGGTGGGCCGGGGGTTTCCAACAGCCTCACAGGGAAGAAAGGCATCGGAGTTAACTGGAATAGTAAAGCTTGCAGCCTTTCCTCCAACGATTCTTGGTTTTTCCAGTACAGTCCTAGGTAGTGAGTCATGGGGAAGGAGTTTGGGAGTTGGATTTTGAACAGGTTTCTTATCAGAGACACTCTTCTCTGCATGGTTCTGTCCATACTGTAGGGCATGAGTGCTGGCCCCTTGAAAGCTGAGAGGGGGCGACGTGCTCAGAGCTGGCCTTTTACCCTTTTCAGTAGTTTCTGAATATGACTTGAGCTGAAACTGGTTTTCTGGCCAAGGCAAGGGCTTCCATTTAGAATTCTGTGGTGTATCCTTTCTTAGAGCTGGCATAGGAGTGGAGGGAAACAGAATAGTGGATGGGAAGTCAGTGGCTCCAGTTATGACCTCAGGATTTAGGGTAGCCTTTGTTGAGGATTGCTGCAGATCTGTATTGTGCCTTGAGGACTCGTATATGGTGAACATTCTATTTGTTGCCATGTTGAAAGCCGATGCGACCTCGCTGTCTGTAACCATACCGTTAGTAAAGGGAGGAGGGGAAAGAATGGGCCTTGGGATCACCCCACTACTGGGGAATGGTGGTATGGCTGAGGCTCTTTTCATTGTGGTACTCTCCTGTGATTTGCTGAACAAAGTTCTTTCTGAACCTGTTGTATTTGTCAAAGTCTGAGTGCTCTTCTGGGATATTTCAGTTATGCCCAGGAGATTGGTGGCTGTGTGAGGAGCAGCTGTGCTCACAGTGTTACCAGTGTCATGCAGTGGGGAATGTGTAAAAGCCAAGGAAGTATCAGCTGTTGTTGGAGCTGGGTACATGGTAGAGCCAGAAATCTGCCTAGGGATGCTGTTTGGGTTCTTCCTGTTTTTCCGAGGCCCCTTTATTTGTTCTTTTGCTTTCCTGGATCTTGCTCTCTGGGTTTCAGAGCTAATAACAGATGTAGGGGCAGTAGGAGTTGTCCGTGTGGCTGTTTCGACTGACAGGAAGCTCACTGTAGATCTCTTGCTTATGGTACTGGGAAGCACTGGGTAGGAGGTGGCGAGGGGCTGCTCCTTTCCTGCTGAGAGACTAGTGATGCCTTGTGCTTCCGTGGCATCATGGTGAGTGGCAGCTATGGCTGCTGACGGTGATGCCATAGAACTTGCAGAGAGCATTGCAGAATGTGAGGGGGAGCCAGCCTCTGTGGGTGAAAGAGGAGCAGTTTTGGGAAACATTGTAGCTGTGTTCTTTTGTAAATCAAATTGCTGCAGATTCTTTGACATCCCCTTTTTGCCATGATTATTTACAAAGACCTGGTGCCAGGGAATTTTCCTCCTTGAGAGTTTTGTGCTTGTTGCTTTGGTTGGCATTGAGGGTTTGGTAAGGGGACTGGAGTGTGGTGATGTTACGTTTGAAGCTTTTTCAGCTTGGATGGTCCTAGATGTGCTCTGGTAACCACTATTGTTTATAGTAGTTGTTTCCAGGGATACAGGTGTTGGAGCAGAAGTCATGTTAACTTTAGGAGGAGTCACTCGGGTGCTTACACTTGTGAAATATTTTACAGTGGTTGTTATTGTCTCAATATCCACATTTTGTTTGTTCTTAAATAGTAATGGTGGTTTCTTGACCACAGTGGTAGGCTCTTCTGCTAGGACCCCAGCATCATTAGCTTTGGAGAACGTGCTGAGGGATAAATCTGGAACGGACAGTGCTGCGGTAGACAGAGTGGGCCTCTCTGTGGGAGAACAGGTCTGGCACATCCCATGGGCCTCTGTGGCTGAAAATTGACTAGTGTTTCTGTTAGCAGGTCCCTTGAGTGCTGGCCTCACAATCCTGTATCTATGCCGTCGGAGAACGGGGGTTCTGTGTGGGCTTGCAACTCGCCCTCTGTTCCAAGTTGTCCTCTCTCTTCCCAAGTGCCTGGACAAGGGGACATTAGCTGTATTGTTTTTAGGAATGTGAAGCAGAGAAGGGGCAGCAGTGTGTGAATCTGAGAGGGGCTTGGGGAAGCTAGGACCTCCAGTAGCATGAGAAAAGGTGTCACTACTCCCGGCTCTGCTGACTCCTGTTAGAGGCATCTGATGCTCGTAACTTTCTGCTGGATTCGCTGACTGCACAACTATATCGGCTCTGTTGGTGACGCTACTAAACCTGTTGGGATGGCCAGTGGCAGCCATGGCTTCCCGTGTTACTGGGTATGCACTTTGGGAAGATGCTCTCCTCCCTACCTGAGTAGAGTCTTGAATTTCAGTGACAACTGTTTCTGATGGAAAGGGGATGGTTGGATTTTGGTTGGCTGTATCTTCCATTTTGCTTGCTATGGTTGGCCTTATACTCTTTGACACAGCTGTGATGCCGATACCATTAAATAATTTGAAATCAGGGAGGTGTGTGGATTGTAGTGTTGGTGGATTCACAGTTGAGGAGACTTCTGTGCCGTTAGTTACACCTGTCACAGAGCCATGATTCACTGCTTTAGAGTCAGCAGCTAGGGACCTTTCGGGCATGCCAGAAGCCTTCATTTTCAGAACCGTGGATTCTTCATCTAGAGAAATCATGCCAGAAGCATCTTCTCTGTCACCGGGAAGCACCAGACGTGGGGCAGCCAGCGGCACTGGCTTTACTGTCGTGTTTTCTTCCTTCTTCAGTACAGAATTCTTTTTTGCTTTCTCTAAAAGTGCTGCCCACTGTTGGGGGTCAATCCTCCGAGCAGAGAGAGGACGCTGCCTCCTGTGTTCCCTGAAACGCCGGCGTGTGGAATCCCCACGCCGCTGATGTATTAAGTCTCTGTATTTGTCTTTCTTGTGTACGCCAGAGACTTGTTTTGTAGCTTCTGACCCCGTCAAAGCTGATGTGGAGACTTTCAGAGATAGTGGCTGCTTAGGGGGAACACTGGGACTGGGTTCTCCGAGTCCAGATCCATCTGCTTCTTTATCATGCTCAGCTTGGCCTTTCATTTGGACTGACACTTGAAAAATGGAAACATCAGCCCCTGATGGGTTAGCTGCTACACAACGGTAATGACCTTGGTCTTTTGGAGTAACCTGTAATAGTCTTAAAGTCCCATTGTTAAGAATTTGTCTGTCTCTGGAAGAATGAGAGAACACAGTGTTTCCTGGAAGAATCCAGCTAATAGAAGCATCTGGAATACCAGTGGAAAGGCACGGCAGATCAAGTGTCTCACCAGCAGCCACTGTTTGTTGAATGCCATTTTCATGCATGTTTTCTACATAGGGCTCTACCACAGTGATCCTGTATGTGAGAATATCAGCATCTGCATAGTTGGTGCTTATACAGTGGTAAAGGCCTGTATCGAAGCTATCAGCCATCTGAAGTTCCAACTTTCCATTTTTGTCTATTAGGATTCGCCCATCCTCGCTAACATAAGGGGCTCTCACTTTACTCCCATCAGCTAGAAGCCATTCCAAATGCGGTGCAGGGTCACCTTGGCCTGGACAGTCCAACACAATAGTGCCACCAGCCAAAACAGTATGTTCCAGTTTGGTGTTGTTCACCATCGGAATCATGGTCCATTTGAGTTTCACCACTCCCATCTCTGTCCTTGGTAACGTGATCTGAGCATCAGTGGAAAACTGGATGTGTAATGTGCTGAGTGTCGTGGCATTTCTGTTCAGCTGCAAGAAAATTTTTTCTTGTTGAAACCAAAAAGGATCTGCTCTGAAATCAGCCTCTATGTTGGTAAAAATGTCTTCAGGCAAAAGAGCCACCTGTTTATACTTGGAAGACAGTGATGGAGTCTCAGTTAGCTGTGCCATCCTTTCTAATATCAGAGGAGAGTCACTGTACAGAGCTAGAAGTTGCCACACTGGCTGAATGTGATCATAGTCTACACTGCACACCAGATTTGTTGAAAATGAGGTATTTAGACTGATGCAGTCGTTTTCTTCAGTGAATGCAATTGGCAATGTCCTGGATGGCTTTTGGATACTACAGACCACATTGGCCTTATTTCCAGAGAGGTCTGTCATGTTCAAAGACAGGGAGCCAAAAGGTTCTATGAAATTTTGGGGTGAAATGGAAGCAGATCCATTGTCCTCCTGAATAGCCAGGCCCTTTAACTTCAGTGATGGGTCAATGATTGGCTTTGTACATAGGAAAGCTCCAGCTGGTACCATAGCAAGGGGTCTGTCTTTAGAGACCCTAGGATTCATGCAAATGGGGCATTGCTGAGAATTAGAGGAGTTTCTGTCCTTCTTGCATTTTATTACATCTAGGGATAAAAAAAAGTCACAATTATTTTCACAAGTTTTGGTCTCTTTATAAATTAACACATGAACATGTTGAAGAAATGTTTTCACTAGGACTTAAAACAGCAATTTGGAAAATTTAATATCTAATGACTAAGTTACTGTGTTTTATGCTTCTGAAATCATTTCTAAAAATATATCGTCTACATATCATGCTACAATATAATATGCACAGGTACAGGGGTTTTACTTTCCTTATTCACAGCTGCATTGATTATGCCCAGAAAGACCTGGATATATATTTAGTACTTGATAAGTATTAGTTGAATGAAACATTTCCTTATCTAAAGAAACAAAATCATAGATCATGTTCAGTACTTAGATTGATAACACTTCAGTTCCTCATGCCAAGGTTTTACGACAGGCATACAACTTTACTATACTTTAAAAGGTTACCTGGTTAAAAATCTCTAAGTCCTGGGATAACAATAACACCCCCCCCAAAAAAAAAAAAAAAAACAAGCATTTTTCCATTAGCCAATGAATAGTTTATGTTCTAGCTTCGTAGAACTAGGAATGGAGAGATGTAGACAGAAACAGAACACACAGATGCAGATAGAACAAGCCAATAAGTTGTAAGTATTTGGTAGAACATGGAAAGTAGCTGAAATGGACAGCCCAGGTTTATTTAGTGATGGTCCTGTTAGATGAGGTGGACTCAGTAGTAGAGAACCAAGTTGTTTTTTTTTTTTTCTTTTTGGGTGGGGGAACTGTGTACGGTAAGGTCAGAGCTTGCAAGTCATATACTTTCAATCACAGAGGAGCCCTGTCCAGGCGCTGAGATGAGATTTATTCGGAAATTTTAAAGACCGCTCTGAAGAGCTCATTTTTAAAAGCTTGTCATTCAATGCTAGATAAAGGATGTAGAGTTTTCTCTAAATAAAGCATAGTCTGAAACTTCTATGCTGTCTTTCATAGTATTTCCTACACCATTTGCCAAACACAGTAGGTAAGAGAAACATTAGCTGTCTTAGATGTAACTCATGAGAACAGCTTCATATGTGCAGTTTTATTGTAAAGGCCCTAAAAAGTCACACTAATCCCCTCAGCTGTGTGTACAAGTCCTCTTCCTACTGAAAATATGAATTGGAAAATTTCCAAAATAAACATGTTTAAAATTGCATGAAGTTCTGAGCATCCTGATAAAGTCTCATGTTGTCTCAGTGGGCCCAACCCCTGTTACAGGACATAATTCTTTTTTCTAGTGTATGCACACAGAATATGCTCCATGCTTAGTAGCTTCTAGATAGCTCAGGCATCACATAAACTCTCATGGTATCATAGTGTCTGTGTCCAAGTAATCCTTCTTTTATTAATAATATCCTCAGACTCAAGAGTAATGATGCTGGCAATGAGATATGCTGAAGAGAAGCTATGGTGGACATGATTCCTTTCAGAAGAAACTTCTCAATTTAGGCGAGAGAAACCAAAACAAGATGTTACAGACATGCTGAAGTTTCATGGTTTATGATGAGAATGTAGCTGTGAAATTAGGAAGAATGAAAGACACTTGCATTAACTTTGCTACCGTACTTTAAACTTCAAAAGCTGGGGCCACAGTGAGCAGAAACAAACATGGTATTGTTTGACACAGACTATGGTTTTCAGCATCTACTGCAAGCCCTGGAATGTATCCTTCATGGAGAAGGGAGCACCACTATCCTTTGGTGTGCCAGCTAATCTCACAGCCATTGTTCACCAAATTTTGTACCAAACAATTGTGCAGAGGAGGTAGGTAGGTAGAAAGAAAAGCTCTGAACAATCACAAGAAGCTCCTTCCAGTGCCACCTACTGACAGGTTGTGTCCCTTAACCTGCTTGTCACTGCCCTGGATCTGACCTCATGAAGCAGAAAGCATCACTGACTTCTGGCTTAGTTAAATCCCATCACAGAGTTATACTCAAATCTGGAGATGCTTACCCCTGCTTGTACCTGGACCAGAGTTAACAGGCCTCGTTTGCTCAGACGCAAATCTGACTGAGTCACTTCATTCCCTTCACATCAGTTTCCAATCTCATACAAGTGCTTTCTGTGGCCCAGCCCTGTCACTTTATGCCAAGCCAGTAACATGAGCTGTCTGTCTAACATGCTCGGCGCTATAACCCATTCATTACACACTCCTCAAGGACTCAGTCTGGTCAGCACTCATTTCCAGAGGGCTCTCTGCTTTACCTCTCCTGGTGGCCCCTTCAGCACGCACCACTGGAATGTCTTCTTTTGGTGGTTGCCTTCCCACAGGAGAGTGAGCTCTCTTTGTTCTGTATGTCAGATCCCTGGCCAAGGGATGTCCAAGGAAGATGCAGTTCAGGAAAGAGGGTAAGGAAGGAGGAGTGAGCAAGAAAGAAGGATGAAGGGAAATGTCAGGAAGGCAGGCAGCTGGCAGGACTAATTCTTACAGCCTGATGTTTATACATTTTAACTTATAAATAGATACAAAGATGTCCTCTGGTAGAAACTGGCCACTTGCAGTCTTTATACGGCTGTTACCATCTGTATACCCCTCCCCAAATTGTTATAAATTTGTATATTGTCTTTAATTCTGTAGCACGCATTTGTTAACTTTGCTACTTGAGATGGTTTTCTGAACACTACACTGTGATTTGGCCTTGCAAAGAGGTTACAAACATAGATCTATGCATAAGAGAAGAGCAGCAAGACTCAAGTTTTATATCTGTGAACAAACACATGTCAGGAAAATGGCAAAAGTCTGTGCTTGTACAAAAGCAGCCCCAAGAGTTTTGTGGAACCATAGGATGAAAGATGCAACTACATCTGAATAAATTAGCGTCGGGCTGCAGCACATGTTGGAGAAACTGCCACACTGGGGCTGTGAGGAGGCTTTTAGACTGCTGAGGGCAGATGAAAGATTTCTAAGTATAAAGGTGATTTGATTGATTTATAAAGTCTTGTGAAAATGTCAGTTATCCATCACAAGACACGGGAACCTGTCGTTTAGACATGGCCGAAAGATTTTATCCCTAAAACGTTTGTCAGATAGGAGGGAGGAGGACCTCCCCTATCAGTGGACTAGGGAGGGGCATGGAGGGGGAGAGGAAGGGAGGGTGGGGCTGGGAGGAGATGAGGGAGGGAGGCAAAACAGCAGGGATACAAAGTGAATAAATTATAATTAATAATATTAGAATTTTTTTAAAGTTTGTTTATATATGACATATATATGTGTAACTATATGACACATTTGTGCATTGTGTATTGGCACATGACACACATATGTATATTTTTACATATTTTCATGCATACATGTTTGAGGCATATTAAGACCATGGATAACTGAGAGATGGTGAATTTTGTTTCTTTTTTTTTTTTAACCATGTAAATGGCTATACAGTATTTAACAAAAAGTATTAGGTATATACAGTGTCCTAGATATATTGCAGAGGCTAGAGATAGATAAATGAGACCCAGTAAAAGGCAGCAGACATTCCATTCTATAAATTAATCCTATAAGTATTGTATAATGGAAACACAGGCAAACTGCAGGAATGATGAGGTCATGATTCTGATGTGGGTGGGGTACCTGAGCAGCACAACTCCCTGTAATGCTGAGCAGGGCTGCCATCTGAGAGCATATCAAGCAGAAAAGGGAGGAAAGAGGTATAGGCAGGGATGATGTAATGTGTCTGGCACTGGAAGACACATTACATAGGAAGGGGAGGGGCTGAGCGATGTTAGAGAGGCTGAGGACAGGCCTGGGCCACACTAGAGGACCTGACAGTTGAGCCAAGAGGCATGGGCTTGATTCTCTAAGCCACAGAAGAGCAAAGTTTTCACACAGAATGCCAAGTAGTAAAGATTGGTAGCCTCTCAGGCATAGCTTCCTAATGTCTCCCTGGGGCACAAAGACAGCTGTGGACATACAGAGTTCATTGTCACTGGATTATTCTGGGGACTTCATATTCTGCATCTCCGTTATCTAGGAATTCCCATTACAGATGAAGCTCCTCCACCTGATTCCTCTTTTTGATTAGTGCTAAAAAGCAAACAGTATAGATACCTGGCTTCCCCTGTATCCAGTCAGGCAACCACTTTAAATGGCAGTCACAGGTCCATGGGTTTCCATGTAGATAGAGGCTTTCTAGGTTTGGCATAGAGGCGACCATCTCTTTCGGGAGGGAGGTCAAGAAGTTATCGGATAAGTACAGGTACTTAATGAAAGATGTTTTAAATATCTCGAGATAGCTTAATGAGACAAATGTGTCTGGGTGGAGCTTTGTGAGCTGATTTCCTTCTAAATGTACCAGGCGGAGCGAGGTGAGTCCATAGAAAGCCTCAGGGTTGATAAACTCGATGCTGTTGTGATCCATGTACAGCCGTGTCAAGCTCCTCAGCCCGTAAAAAGTATCCTTCTGAATTATTTGGACTTTGTTATAGCTCATTTTTAAGACCTGTAAGTAAAGATAAAAACAATATTTGCTCTGTCAAGGGAGCTTTCACAGAAGATAGAAGTTTATGAGTATAGAGATGTGTTGAGATTAATGCTGTGGAATATGCACGCCTTAATGAAAACCGAATTCAAACAAGTTGCCATTTAAATGTGACAATATTAGAGAAATTAGAACACACACAAGCCGTTGTTAATGTTAAGAAGGTATTGCTAAAGATATAGTCTGTAAAACAGAGATGTCATGGTTACATTTAAAGTCTTTTTCATCTTTAATTCTGTATAAGATTTCCCGTTATTTGGATTGGATTCAAAACAGCTAAGTGGAATATGGTGCAGAGAGTACCAAGTGAGGCAGGGTCTATCAACAAACACATCGATCACTGTTGAGGCTGGGTGCTAAGTGCGCTGCTGTGTTCTTACTATTTCTATTTTCTTTGTTCAGATTAGGCTACAAAGTAATGAGTTGCACTATGTAATTTTTGTGCATGTGTCCATGTTTTTCTCACTCATTTCCCTCTCACTGGCCTCTCCTGTGCCTCCACCTTCACATGGCTGGTTATCTCCCTTCCCCTAGATTGATGAACTAAATTGATTACACTCTTCTGCCCACTTTCTTGTATGGTGAAAAGCATTAATAACAATCGTAGTAGCTGTTGCAGTAGTAAACTAAAGAACCACTTTAAATAAATTTAGGATTTATAAGACTATCTATGGACTTCAGTTTCTCCCATTTATAATATCTTTATTGAGATATAATTTACATGCAAAAATGTCTTGTTTTTAGATTTTAGTGGTTTTAATTAGCAAACAAAACAAAAGGTTTCATTATGGCACCTCCAAACACATATATCATTGTACTTTGCTCATATTCGCCCCCCATTTCCCATTGGCCCCCTCTTACTCCTGTTGTTTTCTCATCCTTTCGTAAATGATTCCTTTCTGCTTTTATGTCAGTCTATTAATATATCTAGATTTCACTTATGAGAGAGGCCGTGATATATGACTCTCTTGTCCTACTCCCTTATTTTTCTCCCTCGTGGCCTTCCTGTAAGCCCTTCTCACAGCAAAGCATACTGGTTTTTAGACTATCCACAGGGCTCTGCTATCTTATCTTAGGAAATTGTCATTTCTCTAAGTTAAGACCAACTCTTATCGTTAGTTTTGTTTTTTTTTTTTTTGTCTTTTCCTTACTCTAAGCAACAGTTAATTTATTGTCTGTTTCTAAGGATTTGTATATTTTAAACATTCCATATAAATAGAATCATAGTATGTGGTTTTTCATGCCTGGCTTCCTTCACTTAGCCAAATGTTTTCAAGATGTTTTAGTGCATATCAGCCCTTCATTCCTTTTTGTTTCTGCACAGTGTGCATGTTACACATTTTGTTTATCTTCTCATCAGGTGGTGGACATCTGGCATGCTCTCTTTTTCAGTAATATGAATTTGATTGATTCTGATTTGGAAGCCAAATGACTTTGAATGTTTCATGATGCTTTAGTATTCATCAAATCCCTTTCTGATGTTTCTAATCCTTTTCTATTCAGTTCTAAACATAGTATTATTTTATTTTTAAACAAGAAAAGAATATGAAATCATAATACAAACAAACTGTAAATTTCCACCCATTTTTCTGATTTGACCTAAATTGTCCTCTCTACAAAAGAGGTTTTCCTGAAATGCCAATCTTTATAATAAATAAAAGCCAAACTGAGAATATAGGGAAGCTTTGCCATAACTGTTACCTGGGAGTGCAATCTCAAACCTGGTGTTTCTAAGTCAGAGAAAAACCCGGCTATGAGAATAAACACAAGCAGAAAATTTCACAAAGAGGACATGATCAATTCCTCCTGAAGACACATGTCCGAAATGCACTGTGGTCTAGCTAAATCAACAACGTCACATACATGCACCCCATGCTCCCTATCTCAAAATACCAAACAGCTCCAGCTTGATGATTAAAGGCTCTGTGAACAGTGGATATTATTGCTTTGATTGCTGTCATTTGCTGTATGCAAATGATAATGAACGTTATAGGACATTGGTACTTTATAATGCTTTTCATGAACAGGGGGTTTGTTTACTTAAGGAGCTCAATAGTCATCATGCAGCATGAATTTGCTTCTCTAAAGTGTCAAGGTTATAAGCAGAGCAAGGGTTCCATGTGCATTCTCTTTCATTCTCATTATTCTTATTGCAAGACTTGTTCAATCCTTAGTTTTCCACTTAGATGTGTGATAACCCTTACACATTTTATTCATTTATGGGAGTACTTGTAACTTCAGTTTGAAGATGGCAGAGGACAAACAAGTCAATAAAGAAAACTGAAATTTTATGATTTATAAAATACTACCATGTTAAAGACTGTCCTTATTTTAAGGGATCCTATTCTATTTTCAGAAAAACAGCTAGAAATGGCCTTTTATGGATAAATATTAAAGTTTAATAATGCCTGGAAACTGATTTTTGTTAATTGAGGAGTGTGAAAGAACTTGTCTCTGAATCTATCTTCCTCTCTTTTCTCCCTTCCCTTCCCTTACCCTACCTTCCCTCCATTCTTGCCTTTTGCTTTTCTTCCCCATGCATGCAGGTGTAGAGGCCAGATGTTGAGTCTCTTCCTTGGCTCATTCCATATTAGTTTTAAGTCAAGTTCTCTCACTGAGAGAACTTGAGTTCAGCTAGTGGGTCTGGCCAATAAGTCTCTGGGATTCTGCTACAGCTGCTTCCCAGGTCTGGGATGGCAGCTGTTTGCCACTATGCTGTGCTTTTTATGTGGCAACTGTAGATCCAAATTTAGATGCTCATACTTGTGTAAACATTTTACCAACTGAAATATCTACTCAGTCCCCCAGCATTTTCTTACTTTTCAAATTTCTACATATAATTGCATTACAATTGAAATACTTCCTTGATGTCTGCCTGTAGTTTACAGAAGGTCCATTTTCTATTGCACGGTTATAGGCAGCTTTGGGGTTCTCTGAGTTCCACCTCACTTCTAACCCTCCATCAGCTTCTCCCCTCTCACCTGCAAGGATGGCAAGCCTGCAAAGGTCTTGCCGGCGATTGTATGAACACCGTTACTGTGCAGCAGGAGTAACTCCAGTTTGTCCAGGCCATAAAAATCATTTTCTGTCAATCTAGATAGGCTGTTATACCTGAAAAAAAGAACCAGTTTAGGCATCAGCTAAGTATGTCAATTGAAGTGCAACACAGAAACATATAGAAAATCCTTTTTTTTTTTCAATTCTTTTCCCAAGAGATTTTTCAAACATGTGAAATGTTGAACTTGGCTACAGAGGCTTTACTTTCCACCCAATCCTGGCAGCCTCATAATCATCCTTCCTGTTCTCAAAATTTTATACATATATCGGCATCTGCTTAAGACTATCATTTTCTCTTTCTGAACCGTAAGACTAAAGCCATTCTGTAAGCAGGTAGAGGTAATCAATGGTTAAGAAGCATGGGCACTGGAGTACACATGGGTGTGATTCTGAGCTCCAACCCCAAAATGGCGTGTACAACTCTGGAGACTCTCTGTGTTCCAGTTTCCTCAGCTATAATGTATAAATAACAGAATCTAGTCCAAAGGTGTTATGAACACCAGTGTCTTAGCGAGGATCATTATTGCTGTGGTGAGACACTATGACCGAAAGCAAGTTGGGGAGAAAAGGGTTTATTTAGCTTACACTTCCACAGCACTTCATCACTGGAGGAAGTAAGGACAGGAACTCAGGGCAGGAATCAGGAGGCAGGAACTGAAGCAGAGGCCATGGAGGAGTGCTGCTTGCTGACTTGATCCTCATGGCTTGCTCAGCTGCTTTCTGATACAGCCCAGGACTACCTGCTCAGGGACAGCACCACTCATAATTGGTCAGCCCTGCCCCATAAATCAGTAATTAAGAATATGCCCTATAAGCTTGCCTATAATTTAATCTTTTTGAAGCATTTTCTCAGTTGTGGCTCCTTCCCCTCCACGGATTCTAGCTTGTGTTGAGTTAACATAAACCTTGCCAGCACAACAAGTGAATGAATACATGCAGAGTGCTCGGACCAAGATAGCTTATAGGGAGAAAACAGCCAGTCTTTCCTGTTGGTGATTGCTTCCAAGGCACTGTGTATGCTGTTATAATACTTGTTGCATTGCTCTGATTACATCTGTCACACCTCTTTATCACCTCCTTCCAAGGTACATAATAGTGCTTGGCTATTAGGTGCTCACTAACGCCGCACTGGTGATGATGTATCCCATTACTTGGGCACTTACACATACAAACAATTTTTCATAAACCTTTAAAATATCACCATGATTTGTCAGACTTAGTTAAGTATTTTAAATATGCCACTAATGACAATGGCTATATTGTGTTCTGGGTGTGGGCATTTACACATCTCAAATGGCCTTGCAAAAAGAAATGGTTGGACTTTTGTTTTTTTGCTTTGTTTTGATTTTGTTTTTACAGAGGAGGACAGTTCTACTTGCTTGGTTATACCTTGTACCATAACAATGATTGCTAATAGAAACTGTAATCTTTTCCAGGAGAAATTTATTCAGAATGAAGCTACCCTACAATTATGAGGCTCCCAGACAACTAAAAGGGTCTCTAGGTTCTAGTAAAAGACTACCAGGAAAAAAAAATGTTTATTGTCACCACAAAAGTAAGGCTCTTAACAAGCTCATTTGAGAAGAAAAATATTGAAAGTAATCACAGGTGTCTGGGTGATAAATCACCAGGATGATCACTGGTCCCTTTCTGAGAAGAGGATCAGGCAAGGCCCACGCACCCTAAATTTATGCGTTCCACATTGGTGGGGATGTTGTCTGGGATGGAGGTCAGATACCGAAAAGTACAGTGCACCTCTGTGGGCACGTAACAGGCACAGCGGTGGGGGCAGGCCCTGCTCCCAGGGGTGACCACAAGGCAGACTGCGGTGAGGGAGATCAGTAAGCAGCTGACTTCTCTACCTCTCATCTTTATCCTGAAAAAAAAAAAAAAATCACACCAGAGTTATACATGTAGTTCAAGCAAAGTCCACAGAACACCACACATAGCAACTCTGGAGAGTAATTGGGGATGTTTCTTTTAAGAGTCATAATTGGCTAATTTAATTCACACCTTTTGTGGTAAAAATGAACCTTAAGTCTTTTTTATTATTTAAATATTTCCATACAATCTTCATCATATTCTTTCTCCTCCCTCCCCCAATTTTTCCCGGATCTACTCCACCTTCCTCTTCACCCAACTTCATGTTCTCTCTCAAAACAAACAAATGAAGATCAAAACCACAGTACCAATTACAAACAAACAAAATAGTAAGAGAAAAAAATCTAAAAAGCACAAAAAATATCTATGGAGTCAATTTTGTATTGGCCAACTACCTACCATTGTGTATGGGGCCTGCCCTACAGTGTCACTCTATTGGAGAAAACGGATTTTTTCCTTTCCCAGCAGGCAGCAGTTCCAAACAGCTTCTTAGTACAAGAACTTCGTCTATTTCCCCATCTCTGTGCTGGGATTTTGCCTTGGTTTGAACTTGTACAGGTCTTGTGCATCCTGTCTCAGTCAGTTATTGTGCAAATTAAAGTCTTTCATCAGGGTACCTGTGTTCTCCTTCCTATTGCTCTGTTCTCCTTCCTATTGCTTTCTCTCATACCTCCATCTAGCTAGTTTGTTTCTGCCTACTTCACATGCATTGCTATATACACATGTATAAATAAGAGTTGTGTATAATTAAACAAAATTATAAAGATACATACATAGAATTATAAATCTAAGTTCTGCTTGCAAGAAGCCATGTGGTAGTTGCTTTTTAAGTGTCTTATTTTGATTTCTTTTTAGTCTGTCTTTTAATTGCTTTCCAGTTGCACCCATTTCCTGAAAATGTAATATCACTTTTTTATGGCTACATGGAATTCCATTGTACATATTACCACACTTTCTTTATCTATTTGTGTTTTAACGGACATGTAAATTGGTTCCACATTCTTGGCTGTTGTGAAGAATGCCGCAATAAATGTTGCTGTGAAAATTTCTCGGTGTTACAGGAATAGATTGGTAGTTCTATTTTTAGATTGTTATTTTCTCTAGGAACTTCCATTAGAATTTCAAAAACTTAACTCCCCCCCCCCCCCACTCCCACATCATCACAAGAATGAACTGATAGATTGCTCAATATCATTAGCCACCAGGGAGTTCAAACTGAAATTCCTATAAGGCAACAAATGCTTAGATCTGGGGGGAAAACCCTTGTCCCCTGGGATTTCAACTGGTAAAGACATTATGAAAAATGTACTCAGCATAGACTGGAGTGTGCTAGCCCCCACTGGACTTTATCATTAAATGGAATTGTTACTGTGAAAATGTCTTCATAGCTTCTCATTTCCTAACGAGAAACAGCATCTCTATTATTAGAGAGCGTAATTATGATATTGGGACAATTAACATTCCTAAATTTAGTGTCTTGTTTGCACAAAAGCTCTTCAGACTATCAAAGCGATGTTTATGAAAACACTATATGAACAATTTAGAAAACTCAGCAACATTAAATAGATAAAAGATGAACCGATAAATATACACATATGTATGTATTGTTCACATATGCATTTATGTCTCCTTTCTGTATATGATCAACTTTTGTAACACTGTACAATTTATTGTATAACATGTTTTAGTCATTTGATTTAACCTTCCAACACACTTTTTTACAGCTGTGATAGCTCACTAGAAAAGAGAATAAATTTCTTTCTAGCATGTCTTCAAATCCCTGCCAGAAAGGACACATTGGACATTTCAGTGCCAACTAATGACCACGAAGACAGTAAGCTGACCAGCTAGGAGAGCCAAGTCTCAGCCCAGCGCTCTAACAGCTGCTCTGACATGACACTGTCTGCAGTTTCTCTTCTTGGAAATACCCCTCTCTTCACTGGCACGGGGCTGGGGAGCATGACCAAAGGAAGAATTATCCTCATCTTGTTAGAAAATATCTTTAACCCACACATAGGGCTAGCTTAGTGATCCCAACCTGAAACTGTTATGAATGAGTTTAACCCACATTAAGACTTACTAAAGATTACTTACATGCCTACACTGTCACTATTGGGTCGCAGAATATTTTAAATATTCTTTACGTGATTGAAAAAAACGCAGGTGGCCTTGCTATTGTTAGATGAACAAAGATGTAACACGGTGAAGATAATTCTCTGTTTCTCTGGGAAACAGAAGCAACTATACGCATCCTGAGAGTTACGAGAGAAGAGACCCATAGACAGCACATGGATTCCCGTACACTTAAGCCTCAAACTATTTAACAAAAGAGTTGGTAATACCTGGGCTTCTGTTTTGGCTTTGAGTCCTCTCGTAATATAGGCTGAGACAGGAAGTCTTCGGAGCAGAGTCTTCACCTGAGTGAGGGAAAGTTCTTTGCTTCCAAAGGGAGCAAGCTGCTCAGCCTTTTCTAGCTTACAAGTGGGGGACTGATGCTTCAGAGACCTGGAGGCGCTGCTGTAATGTTAATGCTCTCATCCACTTCCAAATTAACCAACCAACGCCTTCCTTTATCCGGCTGCTGCTGCTGCTGGAGACTCTGTACCGGTCTTCCTCCTCCCTCAATATTATACGTTATTTAGTTCTCTTTTAAAGTCACCTAAACACAAGTATTAATCAATCTCTCCTTCTTTCCGAAGTCCCAGGAGTTTCTCCTCAAACTGCTTGTTTTGCACAAACGTGTCATCAGTGTCTATGAAAGGGTCTCGGGTTACGCATAATCTTTCCCTTGTGTTTTGCCTGGCCTCAGTCACTGAAATGACTTTCCTTGGTAGTTGCTTTTGTTCCCACATCCCTCCGGTACCTCTTTCTCTGGACCGTTCTGGCCATCCCACCCTCCTGGTCTCCTCTTGAAACCTAACCCCGACATCTGCCAGCCTCCCAGGGAATCCCTTCACTTCCCCAGCGATTAGCAGCAGCTCACCTCTGCCTCTGGACCAATGGACTTGCGCTGTCTTTGGGGGGTTTTTTGCTCAGCCTCAGGGGCTCCTCGCTCGGGAGGAGGGCGGGGCCTGTGACGTAGCTACAGCGTCTGCTTCAGGACTGGGCGGGCAGTCAAGCCTGGACCACCAGCCAAGTCAGCCGGCGCCAACCCAGGCTCGCCTGCGCGTTTGCTCGTCCTGGGTTGTGAAGCCCTGGGCCTTCCTGCCTCCTGGCTGGCTGTATGACCCCGCTGGTTACGAGGCTACAGTTTCTTTCCTTTCGCGACCTCTTCCACCTCCTAACAAGGGGAAGGAGACCTAGGCATAAAAGTAGAAGAGACACTTTTGGGAGGAGGAAAGAGATTAAGCTTAGGTGGGTGAAGGTGTGGATGTCCAGGGAGAAGCTAAAGGAGTGTGTGGTAGGGAAAGGGAGTGGCAGCCGTAGTGGCAATATGCTCATAGCACATGATATACTCGAATAAAAATGTCATGAATCTCATCAGTCTGGTACAACGAATGTATGCTGCTGTTTCTGCTTCTGCGCCACTGCTGCTGCTAACAATAACATTCAAAGAGGCTTTAATCACTACAGTTTGTGCTGGGTCCGAGGCTCCCCTTACTGCCGCCTGCAAGTTGAGGTAGCAGTGAAGTGAGTTGGCTGATTTGTATGCACTCTCTGGCCCTGGAAGAGGTACCTGTCTTCTTCCTCTATATTACTTATATATATATGTTTGAGATATACAACATGAAATTATGTGATTCCTGAAGGTGAAAAAAAATGTATCTATCACTTTATTTGTTCTCTGTGTGTGCAAGTGTCTGTGTTAGTAAGATGAACCTTTTTGCTGTGTATTTTAAACAGTTATTAAGTATAGTCTTCATATTATACATTAAATCTCTGGATTCATTCACTCTATAGTTGTTTTGTGTCCTGTAATCTACATTTAGCTATCTCCATTCCCAACTGCATAAACTACCTTTATCTATACTCTGTATATTCAACTATTTGGAAAAATACTCCGTACATGAGAACATACAATATTTTTTTCTGCATATGGCTCAGTTCACTTGCCATGATATCTTTTATGATTTTTCACATCGTCATGGCATCCTTTTGTAAGGCTGGATGTTATTGTCTCTCTCTCACACACACATACACTCAGAGAAGCCTCACTGTTTGAAATGATGGGTCTTGCTATATTGCTGAAGTTAGATATGAATTCTCGGGATTATCTGAGCCTCCTCCTCTCTGAGCCTCCTCAGGAATGAGAGTCACAGGCCTGAGTGCCCACTGCCACCACAAGAAACGCATCCTCTGAGAGATATTATCAGAGAACTGGATTGAAGTTCTGTCGTATCTTCTGAGACTCCCTTCTCTCCTTTCTCATTCCTACCCCACCACCCAGAGTCAATACTACCTCTACAACTGCCCCTACCAATTTGGTGACATTTAAGAGCACTTGCTGTTCTAGCAGGCTTCCACTATTTGACTTAATGTGGTTAAAATGACTGCTTCATCCTATTGTTACAGCACATAAGCTTTTGATGAAAATTTGGGATGAATGTTTTAGTGCAAATGTTCTGAAGATGTGGTCCTAGGACAAGGAGCATCAGCATGACTCTAGTCAAGTTCTTATGCTCCATCTCCCAGAGGCCTAGAGATTTTTGTGTCAACATAACTTTAAAGTTGTTAATTGATGGATTATGGAAGTAATGTATAACTGCAGATATTTATGGAAGAGTAATTCTGTGACAATTTTTTTTAAGATGTCAGTTTATTTCCACACTATGACAGCATCCAGAAGCATACAAGGAAGGCATTCATACCATTATCACTTTATATAGGTGTGAAGAAAATTACCTCAGGAAATGCATCTTGTAAGCAGAAATGCTGAGGTTGATTCAAACACAAGCAAGTGGGCTCCACAGTAGGAACATAGTTACTAAAGCTCTGGCTGCTTTGCTTAGGTAAAAATTAGCAATGTTCTACATTCAGTGGTTAATCACCAAGTGATTTCTGGTTAATAATAAGTAAGTCAGTTATCAAGGTAGAACTAAAGAGCCAGGGCATCAGAGTTAGAATTAACCCTACTGACCCTAAGGTCCTTAGTACTGTGGAGCCAACCATATTCTTAAAGGTAAGAGTTCATGTTAGTATGTTCAAATGTGGGCACTTGCCTTGGAAATATGGCATTTAGTATGATTTTAGCAGGCACAGTTTGTCATTCTTCCAAAACTCTAACATCATAGCTTTGTGTTCTCTGGTTTATTTCTAACTAAAGCTGGGCCTTCCAGACCTCATCTCCAACAAACCACAGAGAGAAGACTGTGGTGTTAGTCCTTATGTTCCCAAGATAACTTCTCAGAGTCATTTTATTTCTGTATGTTTCAAATGTTCCTAACATCGATGTTAGGAAGATTCCCCACCTCTTATATGACCTATAAGAACGATTAGAAAGCCAAAGTGTATTTTGTATTTATTCTAATTCAATTTATCCTATTTAATTCTTTTAACAAATTGCATTTATATTTAGAGCCTATATATGCCAAAGACTTTATAAGTATTAATTAGTTATCAGACATATTCTGATGAAGTAGTTATTAAAATTATACCTATTTGGGGTTAAAATACTTAGAAAAGGGGATGTCAGGATACAATGGCTGAATTGCTTTCAAAATTCTAAGGCCATGGTCTTAAGCCTTGTATCTTCCAGCCTCCACGTGTTTGTTCTCATTTCTACCATAAGATTAAGAGTCCATAGCATATCAAAGGTTAGAAGAGCACCATGCTCTTTGCACACATATTGAACAACACAGTTTGTGTTTTAAGATCGTTAACAAACAATCTCATTTTTCAATGCATCTTTACTTAGTGGTCACACTCAGTATGTGAAATGCAGTGATACTAACTGCTTTGTGTAAGAATTAGGTGAAGTTGAGTCAGGGTCTTGATGCTCCAGTCTCAAGGCTGCACATGGTGAACTGGAGTTACTATGAATTCCTAAGCCTCAGTTTCCTGGACTGGGCTCTTTCACCTATATGTCAGGATCAGTTGTCATCTTGATTACTTCTGACTGTAATTCACTTAATACCTTTCTCTCAATAATCCACCCCTAAAGGGAGATGATTAACTCACAAGCAAAACAATACTGATGAATTGCCACCACAATATTATACATGCAGTAACTATTTGCCTTCTTTCCCTTTTAAATCACTTTATACGGTTGTGTTGTCTGTCGTCTGTATGCCACTGACATTATTTACAATCTTTTCTGGTATTTGATGTGCCAGTTACACTGCCTTATAGTTCAGTACCTAAATTAAAATATTTAAAGTATTTTATACCAAGCCTAAACAGTTAAAAAAAAAAACAACAATAACAACAACAACAACAACAACAAAAAAAAAAAAAACAGGGTGGTGATAGCTCACACTTTTATCCCAGAAGTGGGGAGGCAGAGGCAGGCAGATCTCTGAGTTTCAGGCCAGCCTGGTCTACAGAATGAGTTCCAGGTCAGCCAGGTAAGGCTACACAGTGAAACGCTGTCTTAAAAACAAACAAACAATAACAACAAAACAAAAGCAACCAACCAAACAAAAAACCAAAAAGAAATCCCACCAAAACAAAACAAAAAACTGAAGACAAAAACCTCCTGACAATCATGGCAATGTATGGATCTAAATACTCACATTCATTAAAACAGATCAGCTGATGCCCAAATTCTTCTGTGTCTTTTAATTAGGTACAATCATTACTACTTCTAAGTTCCATATCTTTCATATTAACTGGAGTGAATAGTCAAAATATACACTTAAAAAAAAAGGCAGAAAGAGTAGCTGGTGTAAGTCCTGTTTTAATACAACTGAAACACAAGCAGCGTAAGTCAAACTGCAGGCTTTCAGTCACTCTTACGTCAAGTAGTTATAGTATTATGGGTGTTCTGAAAAAACAAATAAACCAACTTGGGGAAGAAAAGTTTCTTTCATTTTATGCTTTGTCCTTCTGGGAAAGGAGCCAAGGCCAGAACTCAATGCAGGAGCCTGGAGGTAGGAACTAAAGAAGACAGCATGAAGTGCTGCTTATTGGCTTGCTTGGCATTGCTTACTCAGCTAACTTTATTATATAGCCTAAGAGCACCTGCCCAGGAGTAGCACTGCCCTCAGTGAGCTTGGCCTTCCACACCAATTATTAATGAAGAAAATGCCCCACAGACCTGCCCACAGGTGAACCTGACAGAGACAATTCCTCAGTTAAAGTTCCCTCTTCCTAGATGACTCCAGCTTCTGTGAGGCTCACAGAACTACCAGCAGAAGTTTCTTACCTGTTAGCATATTCATAGTGGCATGTATGATGGAAAATGCAGAGAACATTTGAAAACAGGGCACCGTTCCCTCATGAGTACATCAGTATAAGAAATAGGAAAATGACCCAGTCAAAAATTCTGGTAAGCTAGCCTTAAGATGATGAATCAATATATTGTTAGGTAGGATTTTTTTTCTTTTTGTAATTTTTCTTCAGATATTCTTTAAAATACATATGTACCTTGCTATTACTCATACAACCCTCCCTCCTCTTTCTGGGTCCCTTTTTCCCATCAAATAGTCCCTCATAAAGACACATTTAGGACTTAGACTTGTTAAAATATAGATTGCTTGGTCACATTCTGTAGCAGACAGGAGTGAGAAGCATATGTAGATACAGACTTAGGTAGAGAACGAAGGTAGAAACAACACCAAATTGTCCCAGTAGCAGCAGTGCGTCCAAAGTCTAGAAAGAGATATAAGAAGGGCAACCCTGTTGATCGGAATACCACAGTTTAGCTATCATAATGGTGACATATGGCTTTTCCTGAAGGAACTATATCAATGGCCATCACTAATAGAAGTTTTCTGAATTCACCTTGATTCTTAAGCATGTTAATCTTGGTTGTCAACTTGGCTCAGTCTGTAACTAGGAGACAAGCCACAGGTGAGGAATTCCAAAGATTATCAAAGGTCCCCATCTCGCTTTATAAAAAAAATAAGCAACTGTTAAAGGAAGATGTTATAGCCAGCCAAGCCCCAGGAAAATGTCTCACACCTCTCAAACTGTCTTCAAGTCATTCAGAGAGCTCTGGAGATACAGCTTTCCTGAGTTATCACCGTGTTGGGGTGTGCTTTTGGATGATTCAGCTTCTCTGTCTGTCTGTCTGTATCCGTCTGTCTGTCTCTCTCTCTCTTTCTCTCTCTCTCTCTCTCTGTGTGTGTGTGTGTGTGTGTGTGCGCGCGCGCACGCGTGCGCATGTCTGCATATAACACTGTGTTGGGAACACTACCTTGATGGCATTACTACATAGTAGTCCAAATGTAATCAATGCTATCACTCTGAAGCTCAATTATATAACTGTTCTATTGCATTGTTGGTGAAATTCCTTGTACAATATTTTGGGATGGTTTGTAACATAATAAATATTGAAGTTTTTTTCATTGACTATTTCTCTAAAACTAAAATCTTCATGGGTCTCTGAGCCTAAGCAATTTAAAGGATGCATCCATGACACTGGAAGAGCAGTGCATGCTGACCTGCAGAGCATTACTTCTCTTTAACTGAAGTTGAATATGTTTGAGATGCTCAGTTTTCCACAATGACAAATCCCTCCTCTTTATAACACACTACACATATAAATGTTGAATCCCTACAATTTTGTTTAAAAAGAGACTTTATGCTTCTATTGGGTTCCAGTGCCAAAGTCACTTAGAATTTCTCCTTAACACTTATGTTACTTAGCCAATAAGCACACTTTTCTTAAATAACACACTAAATAGAAATAGACTGCATGGAAGGGAGGGACAGAGTATGAGAAACTCGTGCAAATGTGTGGGAAAATGCCTCAAAGATCACTGTTATAGAGAAAAGAGGGCATTATCATTATATCCTATCATTAAAGTATTTCAGTGTTGATGTCCTAATGGTGGTTGGTAAACGCTGGTGCCAGGGTAGATTTTTCACATTATCTACAAGGTGCAGCAGAGTTAAATGCTGAAGTGAACAGATATTTCCAACATAAGGCTCCAACTTTGTGGATTGCCACAAATGGTCCTAGTGGACAGTGACTTACACTTTGCTTTCTGTAATGATCCAGGCCATCTTGTTGTGACTTATATTTTGTTCATATCCTTAAAAGAATTTCAGATATTAGAATTTTTTCAGCTCACTTGGAATAACTGAATGTGGTCCACACAACGATTTCTTTTTTTTTAATTTATTCTTTTATTAATTATAGTTTACTCACTTTGTATCCCCACACTAGAATTTCTTGTTGCTTACGTAGCCAGACTTAAAGCTCTGGTTTTGTGTTTAACTATTACCTGGGAAATGAGGGAATTTCTGTTGCTCTGTTTGCACATCTTCAATACTTTTACATACTGTGCATTTTGCTCTTTCTGCTTCCACATTTTAAAATTTATTAAATTAATGAATAATGTAGGTGGAAGCTGAGCTCTAATGAATATGGAAAGTACACCGGGCCAGCAGCACGCTGACCACAGTTCAGAAGTAAACTGACACATAGATGACTATAAGGCAAATACAGTTCAATCAGAAGACAGAGTAAAATAGGATCTAAAACAATAAAATAATCAGATTTAAAACAGGCACAATAGTGATCCAGGAATCCTTATTATCTTGTTTCTTTGAGGAGAAAGTCCACAATTTAAAGGCTTGCAGTATTTAGCTGCATGTAGCATGAGGTGATAGCAAGGCGCAGAAGTGTCCCAAAGAGACAAGCACAGATGTGATGCTTGCCTAGATCCTGTCCAACTTGTATAAAATGCCTTAGACCATAAAGATCCATTCCAATAGCTTTGTCCTGGACCTGATCCACCCAGCTTCTTTCAGACAATGTGTTAGAAGTTGTTCCAATGTGAATGTTGTACATGTGATAACGATTGTGTAGTTAGGATATTATGAGCCTTTCCCTTTCCCTTACTTTCCTTTCTTTTTCCCTTCTTTTCTCCTCCCTTTCATTCTTTTCCCTTTCCTTTCCTTCTGTTTCCTTTCCTTAGAATGTGGTCTCATGTAGCCTATTATTGATTCAAACTCACTACATAGAATGACCATGAACTTATGCCTCTCAGATCTTGAGACTCTGTATACAGCCCTACACCGAGTCTCTGGATTGCAGTGTCAGAGGTTGATTCCCAAACACTGTGCATATGACACAAACTCATCACCCACTGAGCTGCATCCCAAGCCCCATGAACACCTTCTAAGAACAATCTAAAAGTGTAAGCACACATAAATCAAACCCTACATCTCTAGTTACCTCACTAACTACATGAGGAGTTGAGTTTAGAGCAGCAGTCAGTGGGTTTTTTAGGTCAGGGACTGGTGAAGAGCAGTGAAGAAATCCTAAACCATAATCATGGTGTGGAGACTATAGAGTATATGGTTGGTCACCAATCCATGGATGATTCCACACCATGGAAGCATTATGGGATGTTGTTAGATAGCTAGCTTCATCTGCCAACTTGACAAAATGCAGATTCTTCACCTAGGAGTCTCCACTAAAAAAGTACTTATATCTGACTGCCTTATGGGCACTTTTGCAGAGCTTTTTCTTGATTTTGGTTTCACATGGGAAGGCTCATTCCACCACTCTGGGTGGTGCCACCCCTGGGTAGGTGATTCTGAGTTGTAAAGTTAGCTGAGCACAGGGCAAAAAAGACCAAGCCAGTACACAGCATTCCTCCACAGTTTCTGCTTCAAGCTCCTAGTTTGAGTTCCTAACTTGGCTTCCCTTTCATGATGGACTACAGCATATATGATGAAATAAACCCTTTCCTGCACAGGCCGTGGTGTTTGTCATAGCAATAGAAAGCAAATTAGAGCAAATCTCTGTTTTCAAGAAAGAAATATATATTATTTTCAATATATTATCTTTAAAGACTGTAGGAATTTTGGATAGGGTCTAGTCTGGAGAATTACACGCTTATTAGATGAAGTAGTAAAAACTATTTAAAGCAAATATGTTATTTACTTCATTAATTCTCTTGTCTACTTTTTTAAAATGTCAACTTTTATGTTTACTTTAATAGTATAATTCATTATATTATTTAACATTTTTCATTGGTAGAAAAATATGAATTTTTCAAACCCAGTATTCTAATGATAGGAAAAAGTAACCTTCACAATTTCAAGGTTTTTTTTATATAAATTATGTTATATTCTAGGTTTTATAAAGCATTGCATGTAATTAATTAACATACATATATATTAAACATATATAGAATAAATAAAATTTCTTAGGGGTGTGCATCTTAGATTTTATAGAATTTTTAATATGTACAAAGAATCCCTAAAACACAGATTTCTTTATACTTCCTTGTTATTTTAATTCACTAAGTATAGTTAATCTGTATACAAGTTTGGGGAAATGATGAAAGAACAAAGATTTATATGAAAGATTCAATAAAAGAGATTTCAAAGACCACTGGTGGTCACAAAGAAGTTACTTGGTTTCCTACATTTGCTATTAGTAGCAGTGATTTTAACAATTGTCACAGAATGAGACATGGGGAAATGTAGTGCTTTTAGAGGAGGCCTCAGCAGCCATTTTTTGCAATAGGCAAGATAGTGAATAAGCAAGGCTTTGTGGGCTGATTACCATCACAAGCAACCAACTCTTCATTCACACTAAACATAGAGTGTAGCCAGTGGCGAATGAGCAAACAAGAGTATGCTCCAGTAAAACTGTTTCTAACCACTTAAACGTGAACTTATTTTAATGGTACAAAAGTCTTATTCTTTTGATTTTAGAGTTAACAATTAAAAATTAAAACCCTTCTTATGTCATGAATCATAAAGAATTGGTAGCGAGCTGGCTCTCTCTGCAGTTTGCCTCCTCCTGCCTTAGAACTAAACTTTTCCCTGGATCTTTTGTCATGGTGACAGATCTGGACATCGGCATTCTGTCATTAGATCTTGATCTATTGTGTTACATATAAAAAGGAGTAGTTTGTGAGCTTTCTTTCACATCGAAGTGAGACCCAATGAGCCCAATTCTTAAGAGCCCATGTTCAATAGCCAAAAGAAGTCACATTCAGGATGGATCACTAACATACATTTATTTATTTATTTATTTATTTATTCATTCACTTATTTATTTGCTTATTTATTTATTTATTTTGAGCAGTGTTCCAAGAGAATCCTGCCAAGCACATAAGCCCATCCCGCAGAAAGAGTTCTGTTCTGACCTTCTGTCCTAAGGATGTCTAAAATGCTGCAGCTTACATAAAGAGGAACTATACAGTCTTAGCATTCTGTATTTAGCACAGAAAGATTTAGTTCTGGCCATTGCAAGAGGACTCAATCAAATTCCAGTGCTCTGGGAGACTAAATCATTTTGCATCAGAAAAAAAGCAGAACCTGAATGATAAAAGCATAGGTGAACAAGCCTGATCCCTGTGGGTGTAAAGGGAAGGATGGAAAGGATGTGATCACCAGGACTGACCTAGATAAGAACAATAAAAGCTATTTATTTCAAATTAAATTGATGAATGCTAGGGGAACAATACCCCAAACCAGAATAAACTATTTAGAGTAGGTATTTGTTGCTTTAAAATCTCCCAGTACTCACATTCCCAGGCACAGGTGCCAGAGCCCACTAGCAGAGTTGAATGCTTCTTGAGTCGGGAGTGAGGATTAAAATTAATAAACACCTTCTTGGTGTGGCTTTTTCTTTTTCTAGGGTTTTTAAGTGAGCCATTAAGTTGCTTGAATGAGCTGTCTCGAATTTCTTCTTGAAGGCACTTAGTGCTATGAACTTTCCTCTTAGCACTGCTTTCATTGTGTCCCACAAGTTTGGGTATGTTGTGTCTTCATTTTCATTGATTTCTAGAAAGACTTTCTTTATTTCTTCCCTGACCCAGCTGTCATTTAGTAACAAGTTGTTCAGTTTCCATGTGTGTGTAGGCTTTTTGCTTTTTCTGTTATTGTTGAGGTCCAAACAGGAAACAACCTAGAAACCTGCTACAGAGGGCCTCTGAAAGCCAGAAGAAAACAGGAAACAAACTAGGAACCTACCACATAGGGCCTCTGAAAGCCTCTGCCCTGCAGACTATCAAAGCAGATGCTGAGCCTGATGGCCAACTGTCGGGCAGAGTGAATGAAATTTTATGTAAGAAGTGGGAAATAGTAAGAGCTGGAGAGGACAGGAACCCCACAAGGAGAGCAACAGAACAAGAAAATTTGAACACAGGGAACTTCCCAGAGACTCATACTCCAACCAAGGACTATTCATGGAGATAACCTAGAACCCCTGCACAGATGTAGCCCATGGCAGGTCAGTGTCCAAGTGGGTTACCTAGTAATGGGAAGAGGGACTGCCTCTGACATAATCTGATTGGCCTGCTCTTTGATCACCTCCCCCTGAGGGTGGAGCAGCCCTACCAGGCCACAGAAGAGGACAATGCAGCCACTTTTGATGAGAACTGATAGACTAAGACCAGAAAGGAGAGGAGAACCTCCCCTATCAGTGGACTTGGGGAGTGGCATGCATGCAGAAAGGGGAGGGAGGGTGGGATCGGGCGGGGAGGAGGGGGGCTTATGGGGGGATACAAAATGAATAAAGTGTAATTAATAAAAAATTTAAAAAAATTAATAAACACACAACACATGGGACCTTTCCGAGAGGCTCTAGTGGAAAGCTAGACCTTGCTTTATGTCTGACTGCTTTTAAGCCAGAGTAAATGCAGCTCAGTACAATGATGTTAAATTCACAAGGAGGTGAAACAAGAGGTATGATTTTGACAAGGTATCCCACCTGCTGTCTCAAACAAAAGGATATAGACTTGGAAATTCTTCCCTGACTCCAGTGAAGGCCTGGTAAAAGCAGTCTTTCTGCTGAGATTTAAATATCAAAGCAGCTGGTAGAACATGGGCTTTCAACACACATGACACTTGACATTTCATTTGTCATGTTTTTCAACTTGGCCTGATTTATGAACATTATGACCACAAGTCCTAACCATTGGAATTTTCCAAATCAAGTAGAATTAATCAAAGAATCTCAGACTTGGGAGATGAAAGATTTAAAAAATGTGTTGTTGAAAGAATTCACGGTCTATATAAGCGAGTATATACCAAGTTTGTCTTTCTCCTTCTGGGATACTTCACTCAGAATGATCTTTTCTAGATCCCACCACTTGCCTGCAAATTTCATGATTTCCTCCTTTTTGATTGCTGAGTAGTATTCCATTGTGTAAAAATACCACAATTTCTGTATCCATTCCTCCGTTGATGGACATCTGGGTTGTTTCCAAGTTCTGGCTATTACAAATAAAGCTGCTACGAACATGGTTGAACAAATGTCCTTGTTGTGTACTTGAGCAAATTTTGGGTATATACCTAGGAGTGGTATAGCTGGGTCTTGAGGTAGCACTACTCCTAGTTGTCTGAGAAAGTACCTGATTGACTTCCAAAGTGATAAACATAATGAAATCTACACACCTAAAGAAGATAATCAAGAAAGTGGACACAGGCGAAGGTGATTAATCCTCATTTAGAAAGACAAATGGGATGTGCATTGAACTTATGACAGGAGTCTACCACAAAAGGCATCTGAAAGACTCTACCTAGCAGTGTTTCAAAGCAGACACTAAGACTCATAACCAAACCCTCGGCAGAGTGCAGGGAATCATATGAAAGAAGGGAAGTTAGTATGATATGGAAAGGATAGGAGTTCTACAAGGACCAAACATATCTGGGCACAGGGTCTTTTCTGAGACTGACACTCAACCAAGGACCATCTATGGATATAACCTAGAACTTCTGCTTGGATGTGGCCCGTGGTAGCTCAGTAACCAAGTAGTTTTCCAAAGTAAGGGGAACACGGACTATTTCTAACAGGATCTCAAGGGCAGGCTGTTTGACATCCCCCCCCCCCCGGGGAGGAGCAGTCTGTTAGACCACAGAGGAGGACTTTGCAGCCAGCCCTGAAGATACCTGATAAAACAGGGTCAGATGAAAGGGGAGGAGGTCCTCCCCTATCAGTGGACTTGGAAAGGGGCAGGGAGGAGAGCAGGGAGGGAGTGTGGGGTTGGGGAGGGAATGAGAAAGCGGGATACAGCTGGGACACAGAGTTAACAAAATGTAACTAAAAAGAAAAAATAATAATAATAATAAAAAAAATAAAAATAAATAAATAAAAAAAAAGAAAGAATTCACGGAAATTAACCTTTTCCACCATATACATATTATAGGAAGTAGAATGGTGAGAATCCATAGGTGAGTTTTACAAACACACAGATCTTACCTCAAAGCTGAAAATAGTTCCTTTATCCTGGGAACAAATATGAGTGAACATGGCCCAGAAACATAGATTCAGTCTACTCCAGTCTACTCCAAATTCCATGTTCCAAGACAGCAGTTTTATGAAGTTTTTATACTAACAGAACAAAGAAGTTCATAAATCAAATACTCTGGTGGTATCTCAGGTAAATGGAATGCTCAGCATATAAGCAGAATGAGTACACAGTTATAAATTAGTTTGAAGCACATTATGATTATAAAATGTGCAGCATATATTTTGGTTATAGTTTGGGTGAAAGGTTGAAATGCAAGATATAAGCACCATTTCTCAGAAAAATCATTCCCAAATGCATGGCCTTCATGGTTTAGGATTACCTGATATGGCAAGAGGGAATGAAGAAACAATACATACACACACAAAGCTAATCCCACAAATGCAGCTTGTTTATTATATACCAATGAAAAGGAAGAGCTGGGTTAATTAATTTCAGCCATATCATGAATGCATGAGTACACCTGCTTTCCACACCCAGACTTTCTCTACTTTTGTTTCTTTAATAATGGAGTGTGTCCATCAAGGTGGTTACCAACAGTCAGCTGGCAATGCTTAGAAGAATGCCATGATTCTTTATTTGTACTTTGCTTTTAGTGATTCTTTGGAATAGTCAGTAAAGGCAGGGTAGTACTTTAAGGATGAGACAAATGAATGAGATGCTTGCTCTTCATTGGATCTGAAAGAGATTACAGCAGTAATAACAAGAATTAGATTTTCAGTTTGAGTTTTTTCAGACCCAGTGTTCTTGAGGATGTAATAGGTTGCCTTGGTTAGGATTCTTATGTTTCTCCCCATTAGTTGGTGGTTTGAGCATTGAAGTTGTTGATAATATCTATGTTGACTCTTACAGCAGTTCATCCCAGGTGTTGAGCTAATTGTCATATGGTTGAAATTCAGGGGAAGGTATCTCTCTGTCCTCTGGCTACCATCTCATGGTACAGGTTCACCAAGTTCACTGGAATCTAAGAGAAAGCACAGATGGGAGTCTCATCCCCAAGTAATGAATGGGTGGTTACTTTTCTCTTGCTGTGATGAGACACCATGACTAAGGCTACATATAAAAGAAACAGTTTGGTTTGGGGGCTCATGGTTTCAGAGGGAGGTAGAGTCCATGATCATAGTGGTGGGAAGCATGGCAATAAGCAAGCAGAAATGGCAACCAGCAAGCAGGCATGGCATTGGAGCAGTAATTCAGAGGTTACATCTGATTCACAAGCAAGAGGCAGAGAGAGACACACAGAGACTGAGAGACAGAGAGAAAGAGAGGAACGGGGAAAGGGAAAAGATGGATGGAGGAGGCAAGAGGGAGGGTGGAGGAGAGAGAGGAGAGGAGAAGAGGGGAGAGCTAACTGGAAATGGTGTGGGCTTTTGAAACATTTTCAAAGCCCAACTCCATGGACACACCTCCGACAAGGTATACATCTTAATCCTTACAGAATAGTTTTACTACCTGGCATCAAGCATTCAAACATATGAGCATACAAGGGCCATTCCCATTCATATCACAAGCCCTTGATTGGATGCTTGAGGGAGTTTATATGAAACAATGCATTTTAGTAAAGATTATTTCTTATAAAGTTTTTCTCTAGGTGTTAGGGAGGGAAGTTGAGAGAAACAATGTTCAACTTTAAAGTGTAAGCTGCCTTAACAGGTTGTTTCTGTGAATTTACTCCTAATTAGCCTTTTTTTTGTTTATATATTTGATTTTGGGGTAATGAATGGGTTTGTTTGATTATTCCTTGTCCTTGGGAGTTACGAGAAATATTTTTATTTCAAAAGAAGTAATACTTTGATTCATTGTTAGTTTTTGTATTCATTTCATTCATTTCTGCTTTGTTCTTTTAAAATTTTATATTGGTTTATTTACTTTACATCCCAAGGGTGCCCCCTCCCTCCCCTCCTCTCAGTCTTCCCTTACTTCCTGTCCTTCCTTCTTCCCCTCTCCCAACAGAGTCCATGTTAGAAACATTCCCCACCTCCTCCACTGGCCAGGCGCCCCATTTGAAGAACAAGCCTCTAGTTAGCTACATGTGTGCCTAGGTCCAGATCATTCATGCTCCTTGATTGGTGTCTCATTCTCTGAAAGCCCCCATGTGTCTGGGTTACTTGTCTCTATTAGTGGTCTTCTTATGAAGTTTCTGTCCTCTCCAGGCCCTCCCATCTTTCTTTCAACACTTCCACAGTTCTCCCAGAGTTCTGTCCCATGCTTGGCTGCAAGTCCTAGCATCTGTGTTGATCTGTTGTTGGCGAGAGCATCCCAGACATTCAAGTTAGGATCCTGCCTGAAAAACAGCAGAATATCATCATTAGTGTCAGGGCCTGACTCTTTACCATGGGGCGGATCTCAGGTTGGGTCAATTATTGTTTGGACTTTCCCTCTGTCTTTGTTCCCTTGTTATCCCTACACTTCTTGTAGGCCAGGTAATTATTTCTTCCCTTTTACTAATATGGGTTTGGTTGGTTCCTGTACCTCCAGATTCTTTTTTTTTTCTTTTTAAAATATAATTTATATTTATTAATTACAATTTTTTTACTTTGTTACTGAGCTGTGGCACCCTCCCTTGTCTCCTCCCAGGTCCACCCACCCTCCCTCTTCTCTCTCTATGCCCTTTCCCTAGTCCATTGATAGGGGAGGTCCTCCTCCCCTTCTGTTTGACCCTAGTTTATCAGGTCTCATCAACGCTGGCTTCATCATCTTCCTCTGTGGTCTGGCAAGGCTGCACCCTCCATAGGGAGGTGATCAAAGAGCCACCCAGTGGAAGCCTAATGGCTGCTCAGTTTCCAAGCCGGTTCCCTAGTAAGGGGTACTGGGGCTGTCTCTGATGTGACCTCCAGATTCTTGAGGTGCTTCATTAAGTTATTACTTACTCTTTTTGGTTTACTTATTTAAAAGTGTTTTGTTTACATGCATGTATGTAAACCATGTGTATGCCTGGTGTCCATGGAGATCAGAAGAGGGTCTTAGATCCTCTCAAATTGAAGTTATTGATGGTTCTGAGCCAGCATGTGGTGACTGGAACTAAACCAGGACCCTCTGGAAGAGCAGTCAGTGCTCTTAACCACTGAGGTGTCTCTCCAGCCCCTCTTTCTGAGGCACATGGTGCTAAATTTCTCTCTTAGAACTGCTTTCCATGGATCCCAGAGACTTTAATATATTGTTTTTATTTTCATTTACTTTTAGCAGTTTATTTCCTTCTTGATATTATCAGCAATGTATTCATCATTAAGTAGTATACTGTTTAATCTCCATGCATTTGTGCATTTTCTGAAGTTACTTTTGGGACTGACTTTAAGCTTTATTTAGAAAAATTTTCCATGGGTTGCTGAGAAGATATATGTTTCGTGGGGTTGGTAGAATATTCTGAAGATGGCTATTCACTTAATTTAGTGTATGATTTTTAGCATCAATGTTTTTTTTTGTTTGTTTGTTTGTTAATTTTAAAAATTTGGATGATGTATTCATGGATGAAATTGGGGTCTCAAAGTCATTTCCTATTACTGAATTATGGATTAGGTTTTTGTTTGTTTGTTTTGCTTAATGCCAACTAGTGGTTGTTTTATGAAATTGGGTGCACTTCAATTTGGCGCATTTATATTTAGAATTGTAATGTTCTTTTGATAGATTGTTCACATTGTCAGAATTAAGTTATATTATTTTTCTTTTTTGTTAGTTTGTTTTGAAGTTTGTTTTTATCAGATATTAGAAAAGGGTTATCTGCTTTTTCCTGATCTCATTTGCTTGAAACATGGCTTTTCATTGTTTCATTCTATGGTAGTATTTATTTTTGAAAGTTAGGTATATATTTCTTGTAGATAGTAAACAAACAAAATAATCATAAACAATAAAATAATTATTTTATTAAATAATTATTAATAAATATTATTAAAATAATAAAATAAAAATGATGAATTAAGAAAAGGAGATCCTGCTTTCTGATCCAGTTTGCTAGTATTTCCGTTAGTCAGGAGAATTGAGGCCATTAATATTCAGAGTTACTATTTGTCATAGTTATGGTTTTATTACTGTAAATAAACATCATGACCACCACAACTCTCTTGTAAAGGAAACCACTTCATTGGGACCAGCTTACAGTTCAAAGATTTAATCCATCATCATCGTGGTGGGAATCTTGGTGGCATGCAGGCAGACAAGGTACTGTAGAAGTATTTGAGAGTTCTGCCTCTGGACCTGTAAGCATCAGGAGGACACAGTGAGCCACTAGGCCTGGCTTGAGCTTCTGATACCTCAAAGCCCACTCCCCGATGACACACTTTCTCCTACAAAGCTACACCTACTCCAACACACCTCCTAATAGTGCCACTCCCTGTGGGCCTATGGGGACCATTTTTATTCAAGCCACCATACTATTGAAAGATGTGTAGTTATATTTTTTGAGATATTCTTTCTTTTCTTCTTTCTTCTCTCTCTCTTTTCTCTCTTTTGCGATGAGGTCTTTCTATGTATCCATGATTGTCTTGGAACTCATTATGTAGACCAGGCTCACCTTGAACTCAGAGTTGCCTTTGGCTCTTTATCTCTCTGCCTCTGATGGGATTAAAGATATGCACTACCATGCCAAGCTTAACTTTTTTTTTCTTATTTCTACTTTGCATAAGTCTATCCTAGTATTATTCCCTTTTCCTGTGGACTCTTACATGTGCTTATCCTTCCCTTCAGCATTTCTCCTGGTATTCTCTATAAGGGTTCTTATAGAGAATACTATAGAATACTACAGCTGGTCCTCTCTTCTACTATAATGACAGATAGTTTTGTCCTATAAAGTAGTTTGGATTAACATATGTATTCTTTAGAAACTGTATCATATAGTTCGGATTCTCACCTTTAAGTTTTCCATTGAGGAGTTAGCTGTTGTTCTGATATGTTTGGCTATACATGTGACTTGTGCATCTTCTCTTGTTTCTTTCAGCAGTCCTCACCCCTGGTTTTCATTCTGTGTATTTAATGTTTTAAATATAATATAACGTAGGAAGTTTTTTTTTTTTCTAGTGCCTCTTGTACCTCAATGGGTATCCTGTAGGCTTAGATTTTTCACTAAACCTACTTTATTTGGGGTTCTAAAGCACCTTTACCTCCCTTCCAGCACCCCCATACCCGCAACCTTAGGTAGGAGATTAGTAGGGAAAAGGGCTGTAGTCCTCTTTTATCTACTTACTGCTGATTAGAGTTGACAGATCTTAGATTACCAGACTCAGTTGTCAGGATACCAGCAGTTCAGACCATAGGCCAACATGGAGTAGCAACACGGAGTAGCAACACGAAGTTAGTGAAAGCCTCAAGATTCAGTTGGATTGCTCAGAGAAGCTCTCTGGACCATTTCTCTCTGTGAAGTCAAGCGCAGAAGCATGAAGAGCAGCACAGTGATCTTTTACTCTGCGTGGGCCTCTATATACGTTCTCTCCATGGATGTTCCCAGCTGGCCAAAGTCACACTCCTCACATGTGAGAGGTCATATCAAAACAACATCCATCTACTCTATGTTCATCACTGTATTCTGTGAGTAGTAGTTCCACTGAAGTTTTTAAAGATCTGATTTATTAAATTTTTCATTTCCAGTTTCATCTCAGTTTGGGTTTCCTTCAATACTTTTATCTCTTTATTGGATTCAATTTTCATTTTCTGATTTGTCCTCACTATTTCCTTCAGTCTAGGACTTCAATCAGGAGTTTATTCTTGTCTTTATATTAATTCAAAGTAAATGATTGGTCCCAATTTACCCCATCTATGATGAGGTTTTGTCTGGCTTGAACTTGTGCAGGTTTTGTACGGGTAATCATAGCTGCTTTACTTCATGAGTTCAATAGAAATGTAAATCCAGGAGACAGTATTTTATGGTAGTACTCCTCCCCAACCTCTGGCTCATACAATCTTTAAGTCTCAACTTTCATTATGTTTCTTGAGCCTGTGTGATGGTGGTAATTATCGTAGATATCTAAGTTAAGGCTTACAGTCTTGTACTGTCTCCATTGACTGCTAACTACTGCAAAAAGATTATTTGAGAGCTTGGGTATAAACATAAATATTTACAAGACAATTTGATATGTATTGTGGTGAGAATGACCACATAGGCTCATACTTGAACCCCAGTTGGAACTGTTGGAACTGTTTGGGAAGGATTCAAAGTGTTGTGTTACAGACTCGTGGGAGATGCAGCGTACACATGTCTATTCATATTCAAGAATATGGAGTGTACGTTACTTACGGAAGCACAAATGGCTCAAAGGCAGCAGTTGCTCACAAAAGCCCACCTCAGTGCGGGTACAACTCACAAAAGCTGAGAACCTGTAGCACACTGCGCAGTGGCAAGCAGCTAAGGCAGGCTAGAGTGTCCGTTCCAGGTGCCTTCACTGGTCTCTGTGCCTCCAGGTGTCTGGGATTGTCTTCTCTCCACATTGGCTCATCTGATAGTGACACTCAGCTGTCTTTATTGCTTATATATCCCTTCACTTTCTTTTATTGAAAATAGATTCTTTTTTTTTCATACAATATATCTTGCTTATACTTTTCTCTTCCTCTACTCCTCCAAGTTCCTCCCCTCTTTTCCTCCTCTCCAGATCCACTCCATTTCTGTCTCTCATTAGAAAACAACAGGCTTCTCTGAGATAATAACCAAACATGGCAAAATAAAATATAATAAACAGCACAAACATAGGCATGTCTTCTCACTCCAGATACTGAAGTTGGGCAGAGCAACCTCACAGGAGAGCAAAAGTATTCCAAGAGCAGGCACAAATGTCAGAGTCCCACTTATTCTCACAGTCAGAACTCCCATAAAAATACTAAGCTAATAGCTGTAATATATATGCTGAGGAACTAAAGCAAGTGTGAGTCAGCCTCGTGCTTGCTGCTTCACCTCTGTGAGCTTATGTGAACTTTGCTTAGTTGATTCAGAAGGGCATGAAATCCAGGTATCCTCTACATCCTCTGGCTCTTACCATCTTTTCACCTCCTCTTCTGTGACATTCTCTAAGTTTGAGGGTAGGAATTTGATGAAGACCTCCCATTTAGACTCTTTCAGTATAATGTCTAGCTGTGGGTCTCTGCATTTATTCCCACCTGGTGCTGGAGGAAGCCTCTCTGATAATGACTGGATAAGACAATAATCTATGAGTGTGTATATTTTTAAGACCAGTAGTGTTTGGTTTTACACTATGCCTCTAGGCTATCTAGTATCTTTTTCTTGGTTATCCAAGAAGTGTCAGGCATGGGTTTCTTCTTGTGGAATGGGTCTTATGTCAAATCAGACATTGGTTGGTCACTCTTAAAAGCTCTGTGTTCCCTGCCGGAGCCAGCCAGCAGAGTCGAACGGTTCTTGACTCTAGAGTGAGGATTAATATTAATAAAATAAACACACAGCACACAGGAAACTTTTTTAAAGGTCCAGACTCGACAGCCACAGCAAAAGGCAGGCTGCTGCAGCAAGCAGTGCAAGCAGCAAGTCTCAAGTCTCTGCCTCCTCCTCTGCCTCCAGCCCTCTGTTTCCTAACATTTAGATTTCCCACATTATACTTGCTTTTTGTGAAATCTTAGGTCTGGTTCATGCTCCACGTCCTCCAAGCTCTCTCCTCCAGCTCTGCTCTCTCGCTTCTCCTTGTCCCTTCTCCTCCCACTCTTTCCTGTTCTCTGGCTCCTCCCATTGCACAACATTGTATCTAGTTGCTTTATTTGTGTCCTATTCACACAAGAGTTGAGACAGGATGCTTGGAGCATCATCTTCAGCCTTCTTCTGCAGTAACTGACGGCCTCTGTCGGCCTGTCTTTTTATTGTAGAGTTTCTAAGCCAGAGTAGAAACATCTCAGAACAATGGTTTAAATTCCACGAGGAGCCCTTGCAAATTCTACCCTGCCTTTAGAGAAGATCTGGTAAAAGCAGTCTCTCCGCTGAGATTTAAATATCAAAGCAGCTGTCAGAGGCACAGCTCCTGACAGTTCCCATTGCCCTAGCATATTTTGCAGGCAGTACAGTGTAGGTCAAAAGTTTTGTGTTTTCTTTTCATGTTTCCTGCTGTCTTTCCCCATACTCTGTACCTCTATACCCCATCTAGCCCCCCTATCCCCACTCACCCCAGTCCACCCATAGAATCTATTCTATCTCCTCTTCCTAGGAAGATCCATGCATCCCCCCAGAACCCTTCTCTTTACCTAATATCTCTGAATCTACAGATTGTAACTTAGTTATCATGTACTTAATGGCTAATATTCACTTATAAATGAATACATATTTATATATGATATATATTTTGGTTTGGGTTACCTCAATCAGAAAGATTTTTTTATAGCTACACCCATTTAAATTGTTTAGCTGATTTTGATTTAACTTTGGAAAGTGGTAACTATGAAGAAAATCATCCATTTCAGCTGAGCACAGTGGCACATGCCTGTAATTGCAGCACTCTAGGAGGCAGAAGCAAGCAGATCTCTGTGTGTTCGTGGCCAGCCTGGTCTACAAAGTGAGTCCAGAATTGCTAAGGCTATATAGAGTAGCCCTGTCTCAAGAAACAAAACAAAACAAAACAACAACAAAAAACCAAAAAGACAAACAAAAAGATATTTCAATTTGATAGAGTACACATTTTTAAAGTTTGCTTTTATGATGCTTTGGATTTCCTTGGTGTTTATTGTGATTTTTCCCTTCATTTCTGATTTTGTTAATTTGCATATTCTCTCTGCCTTTTCGAAAATTTGGATAAGGGTTTGTCCATCTTGTGGATTTTCTTTTCCCTGAAGAACCAGCTCTTGGTTTTGTTGATTCTTTGTACTGTTCTTTTTGTTTCTATTTTATTTATTTCAGCCCTTAGTTTGATTATTTCTTGCTGTCCACTCCTCGTGTATGTTTGGTTCTTTTTGTTCTAGAGATTGATTTCAGATGTGCTGTTAAATTGTTAATATGAGATCTCTCCATTTTATGTAGGCACTTAGTGCTATGAACTTTCCTCTTAGCACTGCTTTCATTGAGTCTCATAAGTTTGGATATATTGTGTATATATTTTCATTGAATTCTAGAAAGTCTTTAATTTCTTTATTTCTCTGTTGATCCAGTAGTCACTCAATAAGGAGATGGTCAGTCTTCATGAGTTTGTAAGCCTTCTGTTGTTGTTGATATACAGATTTAATTTGTGGTGGTCTAATAGGATACAGGGAATTATTTCAACTTTTTAAAAATATTTGTTGAAGATTGTTTTGTGTCTGAGTATGTGGTCAATTATGTAGAAAGTTCCATGAGGTGTGGATGAGAAGATATAATCTTTTGTGTTTGGGTGAAATGTTCTGTAAAAATCTGTTAGGACTATTTGGTTTATTATGTCTGTTAGCTCCATTATTTTCTGTTTAGTATTTGTCTGGATGACCTGTTCATTAATGAGAGTGGAGTATTGACATCTCCTACCATCAGTGTGTGAGGGTCATCATGTGATTTAAGCTGTAGTGCTGTTTATTTTACAAACTTGGGTGCTCTTGTGTTTGCCGCATAGATATTAAGAATTCACCTGGACCCCCTGCACAGAGGTAGCCTGTGGCAGCTCAGTCTCCAAATGGGTTCCCTAATAAGGGGAGCAAGGGCTGTCTCTGACATGAACTCAGTAGCTGGCTCTTTGATCACCTCCCCCAACAGCAGCAATTGTTGTTGTTGGTGGTGGTGTATGTGTGGTGTGTATGTGTGCATGTATTTGTGTGTTTTCCTTCTTTTGGTTTTTCTGATGTGCGATTATTTATTTACTGCATTTTCATGGATGTAGTTAACTTTCATAGGTTGGAGTTTTCCTTCTAGCTTTCTAGTTTTCCTTTTCTGTAGGTCTGGATTTGTAGATAGGTATTGTTTAAATTTGACTTTATTGTGGAATATCCTATTTTATCCATCTGTGTTGATTGAAAGTTTTTCAAGATACAAGAATTTGCATGGTCCTGGCATAGAAACAGAATGGTGGATCAATGGAACCGAACAGAAGGCCCAGAAATAAACCCACAAACTTATGGACACCTGATCTTTGACAAAGATGCCAAAACCATACGATGGAAAAAAGATAGCATCTTCAATAAATGGTGCTGGTCTAACTTGATGATTAGAAAAATGCAAATAGATCCATACTTATCACCCTGCACAAAACTAAAGTCCAAGTGGATCAAAGACCTCAATATAAAACCAGACACATTAAATTGGTTGGAAGAAAAAGTGAGGAAGATCCTAGAACTCATTGGCACAGGAGACAACTTCCTGAACAGAACACTAATAGCACAGGCTCTAAGAGCAACAATCAATAAATGGAGCCTCATGAAACTGAAAAGCTTCTGTAAGGCAAAGGACACCGTCATTAAAACAAAACAACTGCCTATAGATTGGGAAAGAATCTTCATCAACCCTTTTTCTGACAGAGGGCAAATATCCAGTATATATAAAGAACTAAAGAAGCTGAAAAGCAGCAAACCAAGTAATCCAATTTAAAAATGGGGAACAGAGCTAAACAGAGAGCTCTGTAGAGGAATATCAAATGGCAGAGAAACAAGAAATGCTCAGCCTCATTAGCCATTAGGGAAATGCAAATCAAAATGACCCTGAGATTTCCACCTTACACCCATCAGAATAGCCAAAATGAAAAGCTCAAGTGACAACACATGCTGGAGAGGCTGTGGAGAAGGGGGAACCCTCCTCCACTGCTGGTGAGAATGTAAACTTGTACAACCACTCTCAAAATCAATCTGGCACTTTCTCAGACAACTAGGAATAGAGCTTCCTCAAGATCCAGGTACACCACTCCTAGGCATATATCCAAAAGAGGCTCAAGTACACAATAAGGACATTTGCTCAACCATGTTTGTAGCAGCTTTATTTGTAATAGCCAGAAGCTGGAAATAGCCCAGATGCCCCTCAACTGAAGAATGGATGCAGAAACTGTGGTACATCTACACAATGGAATATTACTCAGTAATGAAAAATAAGGAAATCATGAAATTTGCAGGTAAATGGTGGGACCTGGAAAGGATCCTCCTGAGTGAGGTATCTCAGAAGCAGAAAGACACACACGGTATATACTTACTCATATAGACATGTAATATAGGATGAACCTACTGAAATCTATACATCTAAAGATACTAATCAAGAGAGAGGATCCTTACTAAAATGCTCAATCCCCATCCTGAAAGGCAAAGAGGAAGGACATCAGAGGAGGAATAAAACAGGAAACAGGCTAGGAACCTGCCACAGAGGGCCTCTAAAAGGCTCTGCCCTGCAGACTATCAAAGCAGACACTGAGACTCATGGTCAACTGTTGGGCAGTGTGCATAGAATCTTATGTAAGTAGTGGGAAATAGTAAGATCTGGCGAGATCAGGAACTCCACAAGGGGAGCAACAAAAACAGAAATTTGAACACAGGGGTCTTCCCAGAGACTCATACTCCAACCAAGTACCAGGCATGGAGATAACCTAGAACCCCTGCACAGATGTAGCCTATGGCAGTTTAGTTTCCAAGTGGTTTACATAGTAATGGGAAGATGGACTGCCTCTGACATAATCTGTTTGGCCTGGTCTTTGATCATCTCCCCCTGACGGGGGAGCAGCCTTACCAGCCACAGAAGATGACAATGCAGCCACTCCTGATGAGATCTGATAGACTAAGATCAGAAGGAAGAAGAGGACCTCCCCTATCAGTGGACTTGGGGAGGGGCATTCGTGAAGAAGGGCGTGGGAGGGCGGGACTGGGAGGGGAAGAGGGAGGGCCTTATGGGGGGATACAAAGTGAATAAAGTGTAATTAATAAAAAATAAATTAAAATAAAACACTCAGATTTAAAAAAAAAAAAGAATCTGGTTTGGCATCTATTCATCTGGGTTTGGGCAGATTATATGTCTAGGTCCTGATTTCTGGATTTGTCTTTGTTGGGTAGGTGTTTTGTTCTTTGGTTTCTGTTTCAACTCTGGATTTTTGGTGAGTGTGATGGTTGTGTGTTGCCTGTTTTCCTGGCCTGCTCAGCTAGTAAGCTCACAGGGAATGCCTGCTGATGATGGAGGCTGGGATACCAGGATGAGTTGGGGAGGGAAGATTGGAGGAAAAAAAAATCTTTGAGTCCTTGAGGATGGGGTCAGAGAGGACAGAGAGACTACACAAGGTTTCTTACTACAGAGGTGATTAGACTGGGGGGATGAATCTCTGGATCAGTAGTAGAGGAGAAGTGGGTCTGCCTTCAGCCTGCTTGTTTTCCTGAGAGGAGCAGCCCTTGGGTTGTTAGCAAGGTTTGCCTGCTGGGGTTGAGGTATGGGACAAAGCAACAAGGAGGGAAAGGAAGGTTAGAAGGGAAGAGCTCTCGGATCCAAAGGAGATTGGTGCAAGGTGGCAGGGTAGGTTTCAAGTGTTTTCTGCTGCAAAGCAGCCAAAAATACAATAAAAAGAGTACACCATCTTGCTTATATATGGAATCCTTCTTGTATATAAAAGTTCAAATACAAAGAATAAAAAAATGATCCAGGGAGCGGAAAGCAGATGTGGATGAAAGGATATAAAGTTCTAGTGATAAGAGAAAACACTTGTAATTATTCAATATACAGCATGGGCACTCTAGTTAACATTGTATTATACTAGGTTTAAAAACGGTTTTTTAGAACTAGACTTTTAGCCCATTTTGTTTAAAAAATATGTCACATATGACATGACATACATAGTAATTCCCTCCATTATAGTAATCGTTCTATCACGCATGTCACATAATCTTGTAAATCTTAATTGCACACAAAATATTTAAACTGGGGCTGAGAGTTCATACATGTTGCCTCTTCAAGCCACTTAAATTGTGGGAATAATTTGTTGTAAAATTTACAGTATAACCAAAAGGAGTGCTATGAAGAAGAGAAGGGGAAATTATATTGTTTCTGGCCCAAGTTATGGCTGTATAAACATGCATGAAAATGAAAACATGAGCACATCATTTCCTTACGAAGCTTTGAGTTCCTACATTTACAACTCAACTTCTGCAGTGCAGCTTCTAGAAAGTCAAAATATTGTTTAGTTCATACAACTGCCAGTTCAATCTTATTTAATAAAACATACCATTTAGGATTAATGGGGGAAAAGGAGGAAGAAATAATGATCCACTAACATTAGCAAAATTGTTATTATTGAGTTACAAAGAAAGGAGTGATATGTTTGCAAAATGCTGAAGATACCTCAAAGTAGACTGTTTTAAAACTTTCATTAAAATAATAATAATTTCATAAAATGACATAAAGACAATTTTAATACCCAAAGCAAATTTTTAAAATTTATTTATTTATTTATTACAGTTTATTCACTTTGAATCCCAGTCGTAGCCCTCTTCCTCATCCCCTCCCAATCCCATCCTCCATCCCTCATTTTCTCCCATGCCCCAAGTCCAATGATATGGGAGGTCCTCTTCCCCTTCCCTCTGACCCTAGTCTCTCAGGTCTCATCAGGATTGACTGCACTGTCTTTCTCTGTGGCCTGGTAAGGCCGCTTCCCCATCAGGAGGAGGTGATCAAAGAGCCAGCCACTGAATTCATGTCAGAGACAGTCCCTTATTAGGGAACCCACTTGGACACTGAGCTGCCATGGGCTACATCTGTTCTGGTGTTCTAGCTTATCTCCATGCATAGTCCTTGGTTGGAATATCAGTCTCAGAAAAGACCCCTTTGGCCATATATTTTGGTTCTGTTGCTCTCCTTATGGAACTCATGTCCCCTCCAGGTCTTTCTATCTCCCCCTTCTTTCATAAGATTCCCTGAACTCTGCCCAAAGTTTGGCTATGAATCTCAGCATCTGCCAAAGCAAAATCTTTGAAAGGTTTTTCTTCCTTGCATCATATGGTGGTGATTGTTTTATTGTTTATGGACAATTTGGGTTGGTTTTATGAGCAAATAACATAAATGTAAATGATTCAAGGTTATAATTATTTTTATTTCTTTTCCTTTACTTAGTGTTGGAATTGACTGTAAGTATATTTGACTATATTCATAAGACATAACATTAAAATTTATATCTTGCTTATGATTCTGCTCCAAACATTCTCTTGCTCATGGATGGAAACAAATTAAACTTCATCTCTATAGCACATTGCCATGATGCACTGGCAAAGAAGAACCAGTGTGGGTTTGTCAAACAATTGTGTTTTCTTTAAGCCAGTACCATAAAATTAAAACCACATTTTTGGGATAAGATACTCCACATGTCTTTTAGCAGCCTTCAGGGAAGGTCTTGGTACTTTCCAAACTCAATACTTGGTTTCTTTTTTTTTTTTATTTAACTTTTATTAATTACACTTTATTCATTTTGTATCCCCCCATAAGCCCCTCCTTTCTGCATGCATGCCCCTCCCCATGTCCACTGACTGGGGAGGTCCTCCTCTCCTTCTTTCTGATCTTAGTCTATCAGTTCTCATCAGAAGTGGCTGCATTATCAGGGTTCTAGGTTATCTCCATGAGTTGTCCCAGAAATACTTGGTTTCTTGAGAGACAGAAATAATCAGTTGAGAATCTAGTCAGTGAATGTAACTGAGAATGAACATTCTCTTGGTTCTAGTTTGACTGCTTATATCACTATATGAAATAAATACACCTATGGAGTGTATTTATTTATTTATGTATTTATTTCAACATACTTAAAAACTTACATTAATGTTCTCATTTTGTTTCTTCTAAGTATTTTTAATACACTATATTTGGTCATATTATATTTTATCTTTATGTATTCTTAATATAATATGTTTTGATCTTTTAATTTTAGAACCCCATTTAACTTTAGACCCCTCTCCTTCACATCAATTTATCATTATCATTATTATTATTATTATTTACAATTTATCCACTTTGTATCCCAGTTGAAGCCCCCTCCCTCATCTCCTTTCAGTCCCACACTCTCTCCCTCTTCCTCCCCTCTTCCTCTTTCCTAGTCCACTGATAGGGGAAGTCCTCCTCCCCTACTGTCAGACCCTAGCCTATTAGGTCCTATCAGGACTGCCTTGATCCTCTCAATCTCTGGGCTGGCTAGGTTGCCCCACCAGGGAGAAGTGATCAAGGAGCAGGCAACTGAGTTCACATCAGAAATTGTCTCTTCTTTCCTTACTAGAGAGACTGAGCTGTCTATGGGCTACATCTGAGCAGGGGGTCTGAGCACGGGGTCTGGGTCCTCCCTATGTATAGTCCTTGGTTGATGTGTCAGTCTCTGCAGTCTCCCTGGGCTGTGCTGTGTGTGTGTGTGTGTGTGTGTGTGTGTGTGTGTGTGTGTGTGTATGTGTGTGTGTGTGTATGTGTTTGTTTGTTTTTGCTTTATGGCTTTGTTGGTCTCCTTGTATGGCTCTTGTCCCATCTGGATTCTTTTATATCCCCCTTATTCCATAAGACTTCCTGCACTCTGTCCAAAGTTTGGCTGTGAGTCTCTGCATCTGCTTCAATTCCCTGCTGGTTGGAAACTTTTTGAGGACATCTGTGGTAGGCTCCAGTCCTGTTTCCTCTCTTCTACCACTTCCATTGTCTCCCCTGTTTTCCCTTTTGAAAGAGAATTAAGCATCTTCCCTACCCCCCACCAATTTTTAAAGACAATACTTTTACTCTGGGTACAGCATGCATAATCCATGTCATCCCATCCTTGCTTCCTCTGGAATTTAGAAATTGTATTAAAATGAAAAATTTTGTGCTGTTCAAGGTACAAACTTGTAACTCTATTTTCATGTAATATAGAGAGTAATCTGTGTCATGAAGGGAATGCAGATTTAGCTACATGAAAACTAAACAGGGAGCATTAGAACTAAATTTGCTATGGCTGTGAATATAATCTAACATAAACATCAAAAAATGTTCATGACTTACTTCACAACACAGGCCAAACGTATAAATGGCGGTGTTTGAATATGCTATCACTTCTGCATTATTCATGGAAAAATTAACAGAGGAAATTATAGAGGCTCACAAGTAATCTGCAAATCCAGTCTTCACTCTTTTCCTCATGAGACCTTCCCCAGAGCTGGCAACAGTCACTACAAGTGACTGTCTCGACACTAGCTTCTGAGGATTCCTCCTTTGGTCTTTTTGTTGGTATGACCCCAAGGAGTAGAAGAGTCAAAAGACATCTAGCCACAGGGCAGAAGTGAAACACACACCTGAAATGTGTATTGTCCACAATCCAGAGTCTAAACTACCAAATAATAGAATGACATGTTTTCCTGAAGCTGCTGAACTATATTTAGATATAGCTATACATGGTCAAACCTATACTTTTACTTTCTGGTACATCTACACCGGGCTAACTATGATTACCAAAGTTTCACCTTCCCTTTCTAATCTTAAAGTTAAGTGGTTTGAAATTTGGTGGATTATGGCTTATCTGGGTAATAGTGACCTATCATTAAAGTTCATTCCGATGTACACCATAGTGTTTACATGATGCCATAGTAGGTAGTTGTAAGGGATTTATTAAATGCTTTTAATGTGTGGCTTTCTTATGAAATACTCTAACAAAGAATGAAAATTTAAATGTCTTTGACACTAAATGGTTTCTATATACAATTTGAACATGGTAGTGTCATCTGCATGTCACACAGCTTTTGTTTTAATTTTTAGTACAATATCATATATATTAAGTATATCTTAACCTTTTGTAGCAAATGAGCTAAAAGTCGACATCCATTTCAAATATTAAATTCAAGAGAACATGTTAAGGAAAATGTGAGAGAGCATTTTCCCACACTGTCTTGCATTCATTACAAGCCTTGCTTTTATGTATTTTCAGAATGTTGGCTTGTACCTCAACATACTGGTTATTTCTATTCCAACAGCTCCATTACCCTCTAAAAGGCTAAAGCTGGTTTAGGAATGGAGTACTAAAGTGAGCATGTTGGCTTGGATTATATTTTTTCTGGTAGGATTTTATTTGAAGACATTTGTAGCTCAAGTTCCTTAAAATTCCTTCTTATTTTCTTAATATGCAAAGAGCAGCATAAAATGCATTTTCATTTAAAGTGGTATCAGGGAAATTCAGATCTCGACATATTTTCCTACACATCTGCAAATAATTAGACATTTGTTTAATGGTAGAAAGCATAAGAAATATTCCTTTGGCTATGAATCTCAGTTGCATTATTAATCTTGTTGAGAAAATCCTGCAAAAAAATAATTATATCCAAAACAATTTCTTCATTTTTCTGGACTCAAAAATGCTTGCCTTTGGTTACTGTAGATCTTTTGCTAAGAAGGTAACACTGACAATGTTTTGATTGAAAGCCTAATTAAGAAAAATTAAATGTGAGTTTGGTACTGGAAGGGAAATGGGTACATTGTCTTACGCAATAGAAAACATGTGGTGTAACACAGTAAATCATCCCAAGGATGCAAGCGGCTGGTTTTACTTCCCCCACCTACCTAATTTTCAATGGACAGCAATTGTGAATTACAGCAGAAGTCTGCTCAGAGAACAGTTTGCTAAGTTCCTCAAGGTCAAGACACGTGATTTTAACATCTGTGGCATTCTGTAAACTGGTGTTTACAGATGATACCTAACTGGCATTTCTATTTTGTCAGTTATCTTTAGTCTATTGCCACAGAGCTGCTGTTTTGTGTTTCTCTCGCGTGCTGACAGACACTCTACACCAGCTTTGTTCGCTTATTAGTTCAGCTCATGCAGTAGTTTCACGTGAGCCATTTAATTCAGCAATGCAGCTTATGATGACTGAAACTGTATTTTAAAATGCATCTGGCCAGGAAAACAAGAAAGACACCAACCTTGTAGGCAAAGATGTAGATAAGAAATGGATAAATGTGTTTTCTGACTTGTTCTGTAAGACAGTGAATATAAGCACCACACAATTTTCTGGTGAGAACTTTAGCATCCTTAGATTTGAGTTGGAGTGAAGTTAAATGTTTTTTTTTTTTTTTAACTTTCAATGAAAGAAATTTATAATACAAATAAGATGTAGTGGCAGGATCAGCCTATCACTTTGGAAATGAACTGAAAATAGTATTAATGTTTAAGATGAATTACTCATCCATTTATTTATCTGCAGAAGCAGTCACAACTATTTGGGAATAGAGCTTTGATAACTAGCATTACCCTTCTGGAAACAAAGTCAGATAAATTAAAATAGAAAAATAATCTTGATTCCTGGTTCATTTCTCTACCTCTCTGTCTCTCTCCCCTATCCCCACCCCCTTTTGGCTTTTTGAGTCAGAGTTTCTTTGGGTAGCCTTGGCTGTCTTGGACTTGCTTCGTAGAACATGTTGGCCTCAAACTCACAGTGATCTCTCTGCTTCTTCCTCCCCAAGTGCTGGGATTACAGGCATGTGCCACCATGCCTGACTCTTGGTTCATTTCTCAGTGTTGAAGATTTAAATTAACACCAGGTTTCAATAAGTTCATTAATCCTTTAGGGACTGAATTTTTCTTTGTGTGTATGTGCCCTAGGCAGTACACAAATCTGGGCAGTATACAGGTCTGATACGTGTAATTATTAATATTTGAGAAGAATAGAATGTATGTGTATACTTAATTTTCATTTGAATAGTCTAAATTTGTTAAAAGGAAATTTACCCCAGAACCCAGAAATCTTAGACATAGCTGCTTTCCTATTTACATGAATGTATGGTTCAGTATGGAGCATGTAAGAATGACTATGAGGTGTGATGCTTGTCAGCATGTCTAGGCAATGCCAATGTGTTTTCTAAAACAATTCCTCTAAAAACAGTCATAATAAAAAATAATTGCAATAAATAATTACTTCCCCTCAGTATGAATTGTCCATCATGTGTTTTCAGTTATACTCTATCATCAAGCTGCACAGCATGCAACTTCTCTATATTTTTTTAAGACTGGACTGGTGACAACAGTTAGAAAGAAAGCACATCACTGAACATCTTATTTGATAGCTTATTAAGCCTGAGAGAGGCAGTGCCAGGAATGAGTTATCTCTTTTGAAGCTGTTGGTCAGTGGGGTCTCATAGATCCACAAACATTGTACACTATGCCAATGAAAGTGTTTACACTCCAGAACATGATGGTAAGACCCTTTTGCTGAAAATACGACATTCCTTGAGGCACAGAACATGGAGAAATCAAAGTAGTACTGACATGAGAGCTTCCTCCCTACTGGCTAGCTTTATAGTGCTAGAAGGTGCTATGCATGCTACTACAGAAGCAAGGTAGCCATCAATCTCACCCTCCTGTGAACCCTGTGACCTCCAGTAATTGTGGTCTGGCAAAGCATACCTATTGGTGAAATAGTGGTATGAATATTACAGGCATAAACATCACATTTTTTTTATTAGATTTAAGGCCCACTCCACAAGACGGAACACATGATTTGCAGTGTTATTAACAGTGCATAGAACTCAGTCCATAGACCCTAGATGAGAACCTACTACAGATATTCTGCTTAATGGACATACAGATGAGTGCATAGCTCAAGCCTCATCAGAGAAGCTTCTTTCTTCAGTAGATAACTATTATCTTAGAGACCTGGAACTGGTCAACTGCAAAGAATAAGAGACTATGGAGTACTCAGTACCATTTGGGACAGCTATAATAACCTTCCTGTGAGAAGGAGTATAAAGATTATAAGAGCCAGAGGTTGTGGATGATGTAGTGTTTCCTGGATTCAGCAGGTAGTTACACACATGAACTCACAGTGCATGAAGCCCGTGTAAGATCAAATCAGACAGAAGTGCCAAGCATGAAGAGGGGAAGTAGTCATAAAGTCCCACCCCTAGCTAAGGAATTATTGCTAATTTATGACTTCTGGGAGAGTAGGAGTCAGTTTTCTTCAGTGATATAGCTCGATAGCTACCCATGATCCAGCAGATGGCCCATAGCCATGCCCATAACAGGAAGCCCACACTGTGTATCACAGCAAGAGGAACCTAAGACAGAAACTGGTATCAGGTTTGTGGGGCTATTGCTGTGACGGAACTGACCATGTTTGGAATGTGTTGTGGAAGGTTTTAGGAAGTATGGGCTGGAGTAGCCACAGTATATTCAGAGCTTAATGAGCTGCTGTGGGTCTCCCAAAACATTGTATGCTATTGCTCTGAGGTAACCACTCCCTTTATTCCACTCAGCCTTTTCTTTAATCTGTTTACACTTCCTGGTGCTTTCTTTTCTCCTCAAACTGTACATTTTGTATTTTTCCTTACTCATCTTGCTTCTTTTCATTATTGTTGTATTACTCGTTAATTAATATTTACTATTGATATATCTTTTAGTAAAGCTGCAATTAATCCTAAACCAGCTGTATACCCTAATCACCACACAGAGACTGGGATTTATTTAAGTAACCTAGATCACAATGCTGGGCAATAGTTATTCCATCCTAAACCTCCAAGCCTACATAGTTTCCTACCGTTCAGATTTTACCCATTATACTTGCTTTTAGTGATATATTAGGTCCAGTCCATCTTTCCACCTCGTTCCAAGACCTCTCCTCCAGCTTCTGCTCTCCCGGCTTCTGCCCTCTCCCAGCTCCTTCTCCTCCCTTCTCTGTCATACTCCTTCCTCTCCATTACTCAACATTGTGGCTGGTTGTTATAATTGACACATTAGAGAACAAATGGTGGCATGTTTTCACAAACTTGAGACAGTGTTCCAGATTCCTCCAAACAAAAAACATGGTCCAGCCTATCACAGCAGTACCCCAATCCATGGTGCCAACTTTTGTCTTGGGGTTTCAAGTGCTGTGAAGAGACATGATGACTATGGAAACTCTTATAGAGAAAAATATTTAATTGGGGCTCACTTACAGTTCAGAGGTTTAGTCCATTAACACCAGAACCGGAATCACTGCAGCACACAGCAGACATGGTGCTGGAGAGGTAGCTGAGGGTTCTATATCTTGATTGGGAGGCAGCAGGAAAAGAGGGAGAACTGGGTCTGGTTTGAGCTTCTGAAACCACCAGCCTTCCCCTAGTGACACACTTCCTTCAACAAGGACACCCCAACTAGCTCATATGCCATTTCCTATGAGCCTTTAGGAGTAATTTTTATTCAAACCACCATACCCTCCATCGAAGAAACTTCTCTTTGCAACAGACCACTACAGAAAACCAGTACTAATGAAAGTGCAGAATTGTGGAGCCTTGGGCCAGCGGATACTTATGCAAAACACTCTATAACCTAAAGTTCAGGGAAAGTTGGAGGAAAGTGGTCAGAAAGATTGTAAGAACCAGGGATCAGGGAATATACTGTGAGATTTTATCTCCTGGCAATGTCAGAAGCTACAGACTTACAGACTCACCAACATGATTGCCTAAACATTAACTGAACAAAAACAATGACAACAGTCATGCTCAAGTGAACAGAAGAGAGTCCATAAGGTTTAAACCTTATGCAAAGAACCACAGGCAGCAAAGAAATGCTAAAAGTAGGAGAAATAGTCTTCCCCAGGGAAGAGCACAGCAACTGGTTACCCAATATCAAACAATCACTCCTGAAAACATACATTCAATTAATATTATATCGACTATCATATATAAGCAGAATATATTTAGGAATATATATGTATATATTCATGCATATATGTATGTAACAACAACTGTGAAAAAAGTAGGCCCTGAATTTGAATGAGAATAGAGTGGTATGTGGGAGTGTTTAGAGGGAGGACACAGAAGGGAGAGATGATGTAATTATATTAATCTCAAAAATAAGAAATAATTCGTTTGAGGAAATGAGCAGGTTTCTCTCTACTATGACACAGAGTCTTTGGGGTATATGCCTAAGAGTAGCAGGGCTAGATCATGTGTATATCTATTTACATCATTTTTAGGAACCTCAACACTGATTTACATCATAGCAGCATCAATGTGTACTTCTACCAGCAGTGAATAAATATTCCATTTTTTCTACAATCACCCACACCATCATTTATCCTCATTTTTTTATATTAGCCATTTTGGTGGGATAAGATTAAAATTCAAAGTAGTTTTAATTTACATTTTTCCTGATGGATAAGGATGTTGATCATTAGTGACACCATAGGATAATAAATAAGAGGCTGGATGCCAGGAATGTATTATCTCCTTAAGAGTTGTTGGCCAAGAAGGCACCATATAGCCCAAACATTACACAATAGTGCCAATGACATTGGTTACCCTCCAGAACTTGATGGTAAAACTCTATTGTTGAAGATACTACATAGTTATAGAACATGGAGAAATCATGTCGATAATGACCTAGAAGCTTTCTCTTTACTGGCTATCTTTCATAGTGCTGGAAGGTACTACACATGGTGCTGGGGCAGAAAAGTAGTCACCAGTCATATCCAGCCATGAACTCTGTGAGCTTCAGTAAATTCTGTTTGGCAAAACATAGTCACTGATGCAAAGTGGTATGAAGAGTAGGGATACAACTATACCATTTTTAAAATTGGAGTTAAGGTCCACTTCACAAGATGAACCCCCTACCCATTACCATTATGGGGTCAAGAAACTATGACTAGAGGTGTCATAGTCGTTAGGGAAGAACCTGCTACTATTATTCTGCTAAACAGACATAGTATTAAACCAGGTTCTAGTATCTTATCAGTATACTCATAGGCCAATGCATACCTCAGCCCTTATTGGAGAAGCTTCCATTGGCAGTGGGTGGTAATTAGCACAGTGACCCCCAGTGGGTTAAGACGCAGAGAGTAAGGGACTGCATAAAGCTTAGTCCTATAGCATACCTCCTCCTCGGAAGCATCAGGGATTATTGCAGAAGAGTGTGGGAGCCGGAGACAGTGGATGATAGCAAGAAAACAGTGTCTTCTGGACGCAGCGGGGAAGCTGCACCTATGAACTCACAAAATATGTAACAGCATGACCAAGACTTGTGCAAGCTCAACCCAGACCATATCCTATCATGGATAGAGGAGGGAGGTGGGCATGAAATCCACTCAGAGCCAAGGAGTTATTGCCAAATGATAGCAGCTTTGTAAGTTTTGAGTGTAGCTTCTGGTATACCAGCCACTCCAGTGGAAGGCCGCACATCCAAGGATATATGACCAATACAAACTGGACTTGATTTTTAAAAAGAGGACAGAAAGGGGAAGGGGGCATTTGAATCTGAGAGGAGCTGAGGAAGGGTTGAATATTTGGGTATGATCAAAACACATTATATAAAATCCTCAATGTACTAATAAAAAATAAAGGCAAGAAAAAAAAGAAAGGAAAAAAGACAACAGAAGGAAGGAAGGATGAATGAAAGAAAAAAGGAAGAAAGAAAGGAAGAAATTGAGCAAGCAAGGGAAAGCAAGTTTTCTTCTCTTGGCTCTCTGTATGACAAAATTCAAATTATAGATTAAATAAATTAATTTATTCTCAGGTTTCTTTTTGTCAGCAATAAAAATTGAACTAAAACATTTAACGTTCAGCTTACTGACTCTTTATCAAGTACAGGATTATCATGAAACACTTCCCAGTTAAATGATGAAGGATGATGTTACCACAACTTCCTTGTGTATCAATGTAGTTACAGTATAAAAAGCAAAACAAAACAAAACAAGAAGTAGTAACAGTTGCAGTGATGTCTGCAATGAAACCTTTGGCTGAAGCTGTTGTAGGTGTTTTTGACTTCTTTCACTTCTCTGTGTTTAAGCACTCTTTTAAAAGATTAGGTAGGATTTTTTTTTTTTTTTTTTTGTCAAACACTGTCATCTGTATTTCAACAAATCCATCTTCTTTATTTTCTGAAAATTGGAGCAATATTTTCCATTCTTCAACATCCTGGCACTTTTTCTATTTTCCATGGTTTGCCAATGATTCTCCTCAGCGGTTCAGTAATTATTGTCATACGTTTTGCCTGCGATATACTTTCATCTTGCCAAGAGTTCTGAAATCACCAATTGCAAAGGCCTCAGGCATTCCCACATCTTTTCCCTTCCTATTGTTCTGGTGAATATTTACTTTTAGTGTTTCCTGGGTCCATGACTTGGCAGAAAAAGAAACCTGTGTGCTTCTTAAATGTTGCCAATCTTATCCAATCAGAGCTCCTTAGAACCTCCCACTGCCTCATCACATGCAGGTGGAGCCTTGTTCTACAGCACAACCAAGAAAACCATTTTAGGCTCTTAGAGATTTTCGCATGGTTTGGTTCAACTGTGGGACCAGAAGTGCAAAAGCTTTGGCAGTTCTGTCGTTGATCACTCACTATTGCTTGTTGAGTGTGCTTACAACTGGAAAGAATGAAAGGAACCCACATTATATTTGCGTCTATGTTCTTTCATTCTAGTTTTAATTCTCTCTCATTTAAGTAATGAGATTGTAATTGTCATGGTTAAACTCCTCACTTCACAAGCAAGCCATAATGGCAGAAGCAGAAGGTTACATCTATACCGGAAGGAGATCCAGACCTTTGGAATACTCGAGTGTGAAAGGTATATCTAGTTCCAATTTAAACAAACAGCACCGATGCTGTTTTTCCCATTAGCACTGCTGACCTTAGAGTCTGAATACGAGTTTCCATAAGGAAACTTAATTTTTAAATGTCTAGAATACAAACATAGCTTTTAGAACACCATTCTGTCCACTTGCCCAGAGCTGAATATTGGTTGGACCCTGAAAGTCATTATACCTATTTCATGGGCAGCAAAGTTTCAGGAGGAAATAATCTCAGAAGTACTCATAGATTGTGGAGAATGTCCACTGACCATGTGAAAAGCCACCATGATACTGCACTTCTGCAGCTTGTTTTAGCACTTGAAGTCATACACACACACACACACACACACACACACACACACACACACACACACA
>NW_026596256.1:9045126-9065229 GCF_907164565.1 Psammomys obesus
ACACACACACACACACACACACACACACACACACACACACACACACAAACACACAGAGCTTCCTATTAGTCCTTGTTTTTAAGAAAATCATGGAGAAAAATACAGGGCAGATTGAGATCACATAGCTTCCCCACTGTTGGAAGGGGTCCTGAATGTTGGTAAGGGTGGGGCACACAGACCTCAGAATCATCTATTTACTCCTCCTCATTCTCTTTGCAACTGGATTTCAGGGGATCTGTGGAGGAGTTACTGCTGGCTGAAGTAATGTGGAGAGCCATCATGGGAATGTTCCTTGGGCCACTCTTGAAAGAAGGAAGGGAGGGTACTGGTGAAACCTGCCTGATTCTTAGTTTTTGTTTATTTGCTAATTTGGGCCAAATACCTAAAACTAGTGCTTAGGGAAACCCTTCATTCCTTCCCTTTCCTCACCTCTATCTCCTCCCCTCCTCTGTCTCCCCTCCCCCTTTTTCATCTGTCTTTCTTTCCTCCCTTCCTTCTTTTCTTCTTTGACAGTATCTTACATGCACCAAGACGGCCTGAAACTTAACATTTACCTGAGGATAAGCTGTCTATATGCCCTGAGTGAGTACAGAAATTAAAATTCGGTACCACTGTACTCAGTTTGGGGAGATCCCTTAAAAAAAAAAAAAAAAAAACTAGACTTGCTTATAGTCAAGGGCATTTTCATACTTCTTTTGGGTAAAAGGGACTCCTACACACTTATTTCCAGTCCCATTTGGTGGAAAGATCGCAGTTGTTCTCACGGTTACATGTATGGAACAGCTGTGCACCTGGGTCTTCACGTGGGACTCCTAACAGAGGGAGCAGGGCTGTCTCTGACTCTGCTGCCTAACCTTGGATCCCCTTCTTCCCACTGCAGTGCCTTATCTGCCCTCAGTAGGAGAAAATTAAAAAAAAAAACAACTTACTTCAACTTGATATATCAAGGCTGGTTGATATCCATGGGAGACCTCCTCTTTCCTGAGGAGAAAGAGAGCACTGGTGTATGGGGCAGGGAGGGGAGAGGTAGGGACCGAGAGGAGAGGAGGTGAGGGAAGCTGCAACTGGGCTGTAAAGTAAATAAATAATTTAATTAACAAATTAAAAGAAGAGAAACCGAGGAGGGCCTGTGGAGATGACTGAGCAGTTTGGGGCTTATACTGTAACTTCTTCTGCAGCGAACCAAAGTTCAGTTTCCACAACCCACATTAAGTGGCTGTCAACCTCCTATAACTCCAGCTCAAGGGGAATACAATACCTCTGCTCTCTATAGACACTGCCACTCATACGTATGCACACCACACACACACACACACACACACACACACACACACACACATTAAAAAGAAGGTTAAAGGAGTAAGAATGTGTCGTAATAGCTGAAAACTCATTATGTCAAATTGAGTCTTTAACTGCTCCACACTGTTGACTATTCTCATTGTAGCTAATATTTCAACAATGTTAAAAATATCTATTTATCTGTGCATGTACACCTCTATATGTATTTCAGTAGGTATATTTATATATGTAGTTGTCTCTTATGTGTGTATGTATCTGTATGCATGTATATATGTATGTATGTATGTATGTATGATCTTTCTGTCACCTATTTTTCTACTTATCATCTATCCAACTATATTCCCAACTATTCATGAAAAAAACAGAAGTAAAGAGAGAATCTGGAGGCAAGGCTTAGTAACTTACTGCCTTTTTCTTCTTAGCCTTGTATCAGTGGTGGGGTTTTGTGGGGTATGTGGCAAGGAAGAGTTCTTAAAAACAAATGGACACACTGTAAGCACTGCAATGAATGAATTGTTAATAAATCCTACTATAACAGCCAAATAATTTAAGTTTTAATAAAAGTATTAAAAAACAAGCACAGAAAAGCGTGAATGTGTGTAATATATATATATATATATATACATACATACATACACATACATGTGTCTTTCATCAAAAGCATTATATGTATACACACACCAACAATATGAATCACAATGCTTATATCATGAGTAACACACCTCCAAATTGTAAGCTAGACAGATGTCACCAAAGGACTCACACAATGCAGTACACCCCACCAGTGAGAATATTCTACATATAGGTCTTTCACTTGCTTGGTTAGTCACACCAAGGTACTTCATGGTATATGTTGCTATTTTAGTTTTTTTAAGCTTTTAAAAGAATTTTTTTATTTTTTAATAGGTGTATTACAGGAAACAAAACACAAGAATCCAAGAGCTAAGTCACCCGGTCACAAGCAGCTCAGCTCAGTGTGCCCTTCTAGATCCTGCAAGCGTAAATACACTTAGGTAACTGAGATTATACAGGAATCACCATGCTTTCCCCCACATCGTGAATGTTCACCAACTAAAAACCCCACGCTACATGAGCATTTTGATAACCACGAATACACCATCCCATCTCAATCTGTCAGACAAAATTGTAATCCTGGCTTCCTTGGCTACAAAAAATTCATAGGCTACAAAAATGGCAGCAGGCCTTTTGATAGATGTACTGGCAAAGTTACAATTAAATTCTGCATTCCCTCAGTGCTCAGCTTACAAGGAAACACAAAGCAACAGACCACACTAAGTTCAGCATTCCTAAATTCATCATCAGATCCACATATTAACATACGAGGAAGAGGTATCCCCCATCAATACATGTATTCCTATGGAGCAGCTGAAGACCTATGGCAGGGGCTCTCAGGATGCCAGTCTCAACACAGCACTGCCACTCTTATCCCACGAGCCTCCCTCTGCCCCTCCAGTCAGCCCTGCAACCTGAATTAACTCACACTGTCCAGACATGGCTTAACAATTCTGTGTTCAAGAGGAATCTTTTCTGTCAATTCTACCATACTTTTAACCATGTGCTCTCCTTTAGGATACTTACAATAAACACAAGTATTTTACAAGAAATGCACATATGGACCCCCTAGGTTCAGCTGCAAACCAGTCCTCTGGATGTGATACTATGATTAACAAAGGCCACGCCCAGAAGACAGCCTGCCCAAAAGGCTAGCAGGATATTAAGAGTGATTGTTTTGTTACCTCTGACATCCTTTGGGCACTGGGACTGGAGAGATGGCTCAGCCATTAAAGGCTAGGCTCACAACTATAAATATGATGCTATTTTAAAGGGTGTTGTTTCCCTAATTTCTTTTTATTTTTTAAATTTTTTAATTCTTTATTAATTACACTATTCACTTTGTATCCCCCCTGTGGTTCCCTCCCTCCTCCTGTCCCAATCCCTCCCTTTCTCTACCTTCTGCATGCATGCCCCTCCCCAAGTCCACTGATAGGGGAGGTCTTCTTTTCCTTCCTTCTGATCCTAGTCAATTAGGTCTCATCAGGAGTGACTGCAGTGTCTTCTTCTGTGACCTGGAAATGCTGCTCCCCCCTCAGGGGGAGATAATTAAAGAGCAGGACAATCAGTTCATGTAGAGACAGTCCCTGTTCCTATTACAATGGAATCCACTTGGATACTGAACTGCCATGGGCTACGTCTGTGCAGGGGTCTTAGGTTATCTCCTTGCTTGGTCCTTGGTTGGAGTATCAGTCTCAGGAAAGACCCTTGTGGTCAGATTTTTTGGTTCTGTTGCTCTCCTTGTGGAGTTTCTGTCCTCTCCAGATCTCACTGTTTCCCACTTCTTTCCTAAGATTCCGTGCACTCTGCCCAAAGGTTGCTCATAAGTCTCAGCCTCTGCATTGATAATCTGCAGGGCAGAGCCTTTCAGAGGTATTCTGTGTCAGGCTCCTGACTTGTTTCCTCTTTTCTCCTTCTTCTGATTCCATCCTCTTTGCTGGGACCTTGGATTGGCTATTGGATTAAACTAATATGTGCTCTGATTTAAAAAAAAAAAAAAAGAAAGAAAGAAAGAAAAATTAAGACTGAGTCTTCTCCTATAGCCTCATCTTATCACACACACAATTATTTTAATTCACAATGCTTCTTGCAGCAGTCTTTGTTTTATTAAGTATATTCCTCAATATACAAATGATATTTGTAGGTGATTTATATCACAGATGATTATTGCACAACTCATGTTCCTTGCAAAGCTAGCAATTAAGCTTGATTTTTTTTAAACATTTATGCTCTAACTGGTATGTGAAAATCAGAAATTATATACATTATTAAGGTAATGTATACTGTCTAATACATAGACAAATAGTATACTGTACAAATCATTTCATATTTATCTATTTCTTTTACATTTACAATTTTCTTGTGAGGACACATTAAAAATCCAGTATAGCATATTATGTTGATCTTGCTTTTGACCCTTTTCTTTGAAGTTCTGTAAACATTGTTTTTCTAATGAAATGGTTGCTAATTTTCTAGCTCTTTTCTCCATTTAGGCATCTTATATTTATGAACCAGTTTCTCAAAACAGTAGACTGGAACTTACTACACTTGGAGAGTAGTTGACATCTTGGATTCTCAGTCTTCCTTGTGTGATGGCTTTTGCCTTGGGTTGTGTTGAGTCCTCAGGTTTCTATAGTTTTGTTGGTTAAAATCTTAATTTTGTACACATTCTTCTGTAACTTTTTGAGAATTTGTATTTTGGATAGCTCAACAGCCTGAAGAGTTGTGTCAGAAGAAGTCACCATTCCACAAACACTTTGCTTATTTATTTGAAAATATAATTAAAGAACCAGCCACTGAGTTCATGTCAGAGACAGTCCCTGTTCCCCTTACTAGGGAACCCACTTGGATACTGAGCTGCCATGGGCTACATTTATGCAAGGGTTCTAGGTTATCTCCATGCATGGTCCTTGGTTGGAGTATCAGTCTCAAATTAGAACCCTGGGCTCTGATTTTTTGGTTCTGTTGGTCTCCTTCTAGAGCTCCTGTCCCCTCCAGGTCTTTCTGTCTCCCTCTTCTTTCATATAGAGGAAGACAATGCAGCTAGTCCAGATGAGATCTGATAGTCTAGGGTCAGATGGAAGGGGAGGAGGACCTCCCCTATCAGTGGACTTGGAGAGCTGCATGGCAGGAGATGAGGGAGGGAGGGTGGGATTGGAAGAGGACGAGGGAGGGGGCTACAACTGGGATACAAAATGAATAAACTGTAATTAATATAAAAATTAAAATGAAAAAAGAAAAACAATTAAAAGTGAGTAATTAGTTTTTCTATTTGAATGGTTTCATGCCATTGTCATATACCTTACAATTTTCCTCGTTGGATGGTCTAAAATCACTTTCACTTTGTATATTTGTAGTATGATCTGTCTTATTTTCTAAAAATGACTGAAAAAAAAACCCCTATTTTTCAGCCAGATGCTTTTTAACACTGTGACTTCTCACCCTCCCACTGACACATGTGTGCTCATTCCTCCACTCTGAACCATCTGCTTACAACCAGTAAAGGACAGTGGCATGGTGTGATCAAAATGCTGACACTGGAGTATGAAAAGAAATGCTGCTTCAGCCTCATTCCTGAGGATCCTTGTTTGTGGATCCCTGAGCAACAGCATAAAAAGTCGACTGCGTGAACATAATGTTGAAATAAAACCCAGGGTGAACAGAAAGGCCATGTGGGGTTCTGTCAACAGCACCAGCCAAGTTTCCAGTTGACAGCCAGCATCAAATGCTAAATATGTGAGCAAATGAGACTTGAGGAAATTCCATCCATCTGTGGAGTAATTTCAAGTTATCAAGTCTTTCCAGCTGAAAGCACAGACATTGTGTGGCACTATTCTTACTGCATTCTGCTCAACATTCTTCATTTCTGATGTTCTTTGTCTTGTACTATCACTGCTTATCGGTCCTGACATTTGACCTACAACTATGCTTGTTTTATGCTTGCCTCTTAGAACTGAGGGTATGTGGCCCTCCTGGTGCTTCATTTGGCTCTGTTCATTGCCCTCCATCTGTTCTCACTGTTTGGAATTGACTTGCCCGAGACTCTTTAGTTAATATGACATGATCCAGTCTGTTCTCAGGAAACCCTACCTCAGCATTGCTCAGTTTGCTGCGTGTTCATCAGACTTGATCTGGTACTGCTCATTGAACTCAGGCCAAACTGGCAAACAGAGAAAAAGAGGTCTCTTGATTTGCAGGGTAGTTTTGTGCTGTGAATGAAATCCCCTTAGTTCTCTTAAGCATAAAAAGTAATTAATTTTGATGCATAGTTATGAACTTTTGGTATGCTAAATGGCTCCTGATTCAGCCTAGTTGTCTTTGGGAGTAAATCATTTAATTTGACAAAACAATCATACAACAAGCTCAATAAAATGTATACCAAGGTATTAGATATTTTAGAATAGAGGAAATAATACACACACACAATCTAAAAAACTCTGGTGGACAATAGAAACAGAAAATGATTTCAACAGTTTTCTAATAGAGGGTGTTGATTTCTTCAAAATTTGCTGTTTATGTGAAACCTTAAAGCATATTTGTTGATGAGATATTTGTTTATCATTGAAAAGTTGCTTTCCTCTTAAATCTGAAAAAATATATGATTGGAATTTAAATATTAGTGTAAGATCCTTCTTGAAATTTAAAGTAATAAGTTGTAAAACCTAGAACCTATATCCACACATGTTTAAATAGAAAAAGTGGAAAATGCTAGTGTTAGCTGAAATTCAAACAAGTTGTGATGACTGGGAACGGTCATTATTTGTGGACTGAGTCTGAAAGGAAATGTCTACTGTGTGCTTTCTTAGGGCTCCCTTAATGCTGTGCTTCATCTGTATCTATGAACCCAACAGATGATTCTAGGAACCCTAAGTCAGCTCCTGTCTAGTTTAACTTTGGAGGGATAATTGTGCCTTCAAAGCAACGTAATTGAAAACAAGATTTATGTTTATAGCTTAAAATGTTTAGTAGTACTGTAAAATGCAGACTGACTTGTTACAGGCTTGGTGATGGGGTGCCAAGGAACAAGAGGCTACATCTGCTCAGGGTCTCCTTGAGGCTTAACAGTAGAGCAGACCGAATCACAGGAAGATAGAGAGACAGAGAGACAGAGAATGAACACAGGGTACAGGAGAGAGAGAGAGAGAGAGAGAGAGAGAGATAGAGAGAGAGAGAAAGAGAGAGAGAGAAAGAGTGTGTGTGTGTTTTATTACATTTTCACTCATGTGGTAATAACATTTATCTTTGTCATCCTTGCAAACCCCTTCCCACCCAAAAAAGTCAAGTTCACTTACTAAGTGATCGAGTATGTTCTGGCTGGTTTTGCATGTCAACTTGACACAAGCTAGACTCCTCAGAGAGGCGAGAGACTCAGCTGAGGAAATGCCTTCATGAGATCCATCTGTAAGGCAATTTCCTCAATTAGTGATCAATGGTGATCAGTGGAGGAAGGCCCAGTACATGGTGGGTTTTGCCACCACTGGGCTGGTAGTCTGGATTCTATAAGAATCCATGATTAGCAAGCCATGTGAAGCAAGTCGGTAAGAAACACCCCTCTATGGCTTCTGTCTTCAAATCTCTGCCAGTTTGAGTTCCTGTCTTAACTTCTTTCAATGATGAACAGGGCTGTGGAAGTGAAAGCCAAATAAATCTTCCACGGGAAGTTGGGAGTAGATATTTGGTTGGAGATGGAAGTGCATTTGATACTTTCTTGGGACTCAAGACATGTCATCTCAAAATGTAAATATGCTACCCTCAAGTTAGTGGCTTTATGAATTTCTGCATAAAAATTATGTATGGCAGGCTATCCGTGAAGTTGTAATTTTAAGAGGACCTCTAAGTAGTTGCTCTTTTATAAAGGAAACATGAGAATTGAGAATAAAGGTCTTTTTTTTTTTAAGTAATGCTAACTGTGGATGTGAGCCTCTTCAATCACAGCTTTTGTTATTGAGAGCCCCTTATTTGTAATCTGCATTAACAAGGCATTAATTAGTTACCATTTTCATCCACTCACCTTCTCAAAATTTGTATATACCTTCCCTCCAGAGCTTTGTACCCCTATATTTTCTGTGTCATAGAATGCTTTCCAAGGCAATATTTCTTTGAGTCTCATGTTTTTTAAAGGACTCTCATATATGGACATTATATGTTAATCCGCTTTATGTCAGACTTAGGGGAGTGAGAGAAACCATCTCCCTTCCTTTGAACATACTATGTGCAAGAGGAATAGGCCCAATGAAATGTAAGTTGTTATAATAACTTGGACTCTTTTATAAACACAAGCTAATAAGGGCTGAAGCAATTGAAGCTCCATATTTATGACTAATTAAGTGTTGATTGGCTGTTTACTTCCGTCTTACAGTCTCTTAAGCAAAGAGACTAAGCTATGCTGTGTGTTTCTTCATAGTGATGTAATCATTGTTAAGTTTTAGCCCTCGTGGCGTGCTGTTGCTTAAGCTGCAAATGTGTGAGCAAACTGACTGGCCTAAGAATGCCGCATATGGCTGCTTTCCTAGCCACGTTGCCTTCTTGGCCAAACACCATGAAAGATTCCAGTGCCTTCCAGACTTAGTTCGCTTGTGGAAGAGCCCTGTTTACAATTAGCAAAACTATTTGTTGCGATTGTCAAAGGAAGAAAATGATTAAATCCTTGTTTGCTTTATAGATCAAGCCAAGTTATTGCAGAGTGAACTTTCCGTATGTTATGCACTCTTCTGCAGAATCTGCTAGCACTTGGGCGGGAGGCTTGCTGGGAACTGTTTCTATTAAAGGCATCAGTGCAGTGTTGCTGAAAAACAGTGCACCAGTGGCAGACAGGGATAAGAACTACAAACAGCCTTGTAGGAGAATAGGAACTGCCTTGTGTCTCTTAAAGGATTGTGATAAGGTTTGTGTTAAAAAACAGACAAAACAAAATCAAAATAAAAAAATAAAAACTAAAGATTGCTTCTTGATAAAATAAAGCAGAAAAATCCAATTGTCTGAAGCTCATAGGTTAAAGATCATTTGGAATGTGCCCCTGTGTGTGTGTATTGTTATTGATGGGAATTAAATAGTTTTTTAATCATTTATTATAATTAATTCATTTTGTATCCCGGCTGTGGACCCCTCCTTCCTCTCCTCCCAATCCATGCTCCCTCTTTCTTCTCCTATGCTCCTTCCCTAGTCCACTTATAGGAAAGGTTCTCCTCCAGTTCTATCTGACCCTACCTTATCAGGTTTCATCAGGGCTAGCTGCATTGTCTTCCTCCCTGGCCTGGCAAGGCTGCAACCCTCTAGGGGAAGGTAATCAGAGAGCCTTCCACTGAGTTCATGCCAGAAAAAGCTCTGTTCCCCTTACTAGGGAACCCACTTGAATAGTTAAATAGATTTTTAAATAGTTCCTTTTAAGGCAAAAATCATACTACTTCTTTTAACCTCTTTTATAGATAACATAAAAACAGCAGATTAAAACAAAAATAAGTGAGTACTCTTCAGCTTCTATTGGGATCATCTGTCCAAAGAGATTTACGTAAGGTGGCAGATCAGCCTTTTCAGACTAGTAAAAGGGCAGTGAGCTTTTCACAAACACATGTGTCTACTGGTAAGGGAGTGATTTCACTTACTACATATATCTATGTACTGCTATACTTTGTGTTCTTAAAACTGACAAACAAGATCCATATGCACAGCAAGAAGATGTGCTCCGGGATATGCTTACTGGAAAAGCAAGGAGCAGAATAACACACAGGTCAGTTATTACTTCTGGTTTCCCAAAAAGGACATAGAGAGGTAAGCATCTATGGACATCTGTGGTAGAGGGTATGGGGAGGAGTGAGAGGAAAAAGCATTTTAGTATTATACAGCCTTTTGTTCTGTTCTTATGCTAAACATATGGTGATTTTTCTAATTGAAATTAATAAATCATTGAAAATGTAAGCCACATGCGCAGCTTTTGATCTTCCTTTTAGCTTGGTCCAATTCTTTGAGGTCTGTCTTGTCCCGATTCCATAGTATAAATGGGATGCAGACCACTCGAGGATCTTGGGCTGGGAAATGTCAGTGGTAGTGTGCTTGGCTAGCATGCACCAGATCGTGATCCCCAAACCACAGGGTATAGGTGGGGACAGGGAGGGGAGAGGAGAAAAAGGGAAGGAAAACAGAGAGAATCTTGAAGCTTTTCTTGTAAAACTATAATATTTAGGGTTTAAAGGTGTTTAGGGAATGAGGGAGCGGGATATGGCTGGGATACAGAGTTAATAAAATGTAACTGATAAGAAAAAAAATAAAATTAAAAAAAAAAAGGTGTTTCTGCCTGGAGTGGAAGAAATTGCCTAGAATCAAAAGACTTAACTTTTAGTGTCAAAGTCCATCATGGAGCCAGAAGCTTCTTTATTCTAAGGAAGTGCTCTTCTCTACCCAGGGCCATCTAAGGATAAATGACCTTCTTCACTCTTCCTTCCTGGTCATGGTTTTTAGGCTGGCTCCTCTGAGCCACATGGTCCAGCAGCATTCAACTACTAGCATACAAGAATCGTAATGTGACCTAACTTGGGCACTGTTAATTTGAAGTCTAGGGTCAGACTTCAGGAAATTCTGTATTATATATAAAGAGCTAAGATCCAGTTCTCCATACATGTCATTTCCAGGTAAGATCAACATTCCCAGACCTGGAAGAGATATCAGGAGCCTTCCTGTCTAACCCATTATGGTGTTCTTCTTGGCTAGGCTGCACCCAGAGCTGGGAAGTCATAACATAAAGCAATAAAAGTCACTCAGAACTTAGCTTTTGATTAAAGCATTGGAACGAATTCAGGTCCTTTGAGTTAAAATTTTATAACAGTGCATTTTTCATATTATCCATGTATAATATATATATGTGTTTTATGTTATATTTAAAGTAAATATATTAAGCAAATATTGATTAAAATTTTAGTTGAAGCAAATTCATTATTTAAAATATGTGGATAATGCTTCTAATGGTTCTAATCTTCTGTAAGGTGCAAAGAATGATCTACAATAGCCATACTTTCAGGTTTGAATAAATTTATTAAAGATGGCAAGTCAAGGAAAAGAATAAATAGGACAGAGATATATAGACAGATAGAGATGATATATATAGCAGATATAGATGATAAGTAGATAGGTGATAGATTATAGATAGATAGCAAAACATCATCAAATTGTGTGCTTAAAAGCATCAGCAGAAATTGACTAGGGGGATCCCTTAAGGCAGCTTGCTTCTGGTTCTCATATAGAGTCCTAGGCAGAGCAGTGTCTTCTGAGGCTTCCAAGAAAAACAACAAATATCAATATACACAAATAATATCAAATCAGGTGCTCATGACATCCAGCTAAGTCCAACTGGAGACGTTAAGACTGGCTGGACTTCTCAGTTCCTTATGGCTGAGCTGCCCACGGCTGAACTTCAGCTGCTTTTTCTCACTGACAGCCCACTGGCATCACGAGGTAAACAGCAGTGCCAACCATTGGAAGTGGTTTAAGGTTTAGCTGTTCTTAAGGGCACAGTGTTCTATCTCATTTTGCTTTTCAGAAATGACATACACACCTGGTTTTCGACAATTATGTTCACATCTACTGTGTGAGAGAATGACACACTTTGCTTTCATTCATTTCTTTTCCTCAGTGGACACACACATTTCTTACATTTTATGTATTTTTTTTTTCCACAAAGCTAGCAAATTGGCAGTTGTAGCTCAAATTTGGCTCATATGTCTTACCCTAAAACATTTACAAACTTTCCTTTTTTCTTTCTTCATTTTGTGTGTGCATGTGTGCATGCGTGTGTGTGTGTATGCGTGTGTATTGTTGAGTGCTGACCCAGCATATGCTGGCATATGCTAGGCTGTCATACTAGCATTGACCTACTTGCCTCTGTTTTTATCCCTTTTCCTTCTGTTTACTTTAGCTGACAACATTTACAGTGTGGGAAATTGACCATAAAAATCCAGTTTTTTGGATTCTTTTTAAATAGACACCATAGCAAGTTTTGGCCTTGCGTTTAGTCATGGAAGTTTTAGGCCTTAACTGAGAAGCAACTGGTCTTTTAGATGGATCTTGTGTTTGCCAGCTGGCCAAAGTTTGTACTACTTTTTGTTGCTGTTTACCCATTTGCTTTTTCTACATATTTAAGTTTTGGAAGGTGAATGTGATTATATGTATCTCCTTAAGTAGAGAACGATTAAGTCTGCTTAATGACTGAGAATTAAAATACGATATTATAAGGAAGTTTTTTTTTCTTTTTAAAATGTCTTTGTTTTTGCATATTTGTCTGCTTGAATTTATTTATGTCATATACATATGGGGCCACCATGTATGTGTTGGAAATCAACCTTATGTCCTCTAGAAGAGCAGTGAGTTCTCTTGACCACTGTTGCATCTTTTCAGCTCTGAGAGATTTATGTAAACAACTGAAAGATTTCTAAGAAAATGGCTTTTGGTAGGCTCCCATCCTGTTCCCTCTCTTTCACTGTTTCTGTTGTGTATCTTGTTGGCTATTCTGAATAAGACTTAAGCATCCTCTCTAGGGTCCTCCTTGTTTATTTTCTTTATTTTTGTAGATTTTGTATGTTTATCCTATATTATACAGCTAATATCTGCTTATAAGTGAATATACACCATTTGTGTCTTTCTGTTTCTGGGTTACCTCACTCAAGATGATCTTTATAAGTTCCATTCATTTGCCTGCAAATTTCATGATTTCCTTGCTTTTAGTAGCTGAGAAGTATTCCTACCACAGAGTTCTTTGTAAGGACCACCCAACAGGGGATACAAACAGATGCTGAGACACACAGCTGAACTTTTGGCAGAGCACAGGGAATCTTATGGAAGAAGAGGGGGGATGGGAGGATGCAGAGGGGACAGGAGCTATCCAAGGAGACCAGCAAAGCCAAAAATATCTCAGCCCAGGGGACCTGCAGAGACTGATGCACCAACTAAGGACCATGCATGGAGAGGCCTTAGACTCTGCTCATGTAGCCCATAGACAGCTCAGTCTCCAAGTGGGTTCCTGGGTAAGGTGAGCAGGGGCAGTCTCTGTCATGACCTTGGTTGCCTGCTCTTTGATCACTTCCCCCCTGGTGATGTGGCTTTACCAGGCCACAGAGGAAGAGGATCTAGGCAGTCCTGATGACACTTGATACCTAGGGTCAGATGGCAGAGGAGGAGGACTTCCTCTCTCAGTGGACTATTGGAAGGAGATAGGGGGAAGAGGGAGGAAGGTTGTGACTGTGAGGAGATGAGGGAGGGGCTACAATTGGGATATAAAATGAATAAACTGTAAACAGTAAAAATGAAAAAAATAAAATGAAAAAAAAAAGAAAAAGAAAACTGCTTTTAAAAGCCTATAACTTAAAGCATCATGGTCATGGCCAAATGTTTTCAAAATGTACACTAAGCATTGTATTTCTTATAGACATTTATCTTTAACCTTTGTATGAACCAAGTAAGTAGGAGTTGTAAACAAAAAGAGAGAAGAATTTGTACAAGATCATACATGGTAGCATCAGAGCTTAAACTGGGTAATCTTGTTTTAGAGCATGCAGCTTATATTATACTAGATTTTTTGTCTAGACACTGTGAGTCTCTAGCTCTGTAACCAAATGGAATTTGATGGTTATTTTAGATGACTGTATGATAATGGCTAGAAAAATTCTCAAATGTCTAGGACTTATTCTTTCATGTATCCTCATGGATATATTTATTTTTCCCTCTAGCCTGAAATATTTTGCCCTGTACCTTCTATAATGCTGGCTTAGTAGTCATGAATTTCTATAGCCTACTTTGTTCATGGAAAATTTTCCTTATTTCCTTCAATTTGGAGAGATACCCAGTCTGGTTTGGCAGTCACAGTCTTTCAACTTGGAATATGTCCTGGCTGCTTTTCCTTTAAATTTTCTGTGGGTCGATCAACTGCTAATCTGATGGGCCTGTCTTTAATATAACTTGGTGTTTTCTCTTGTAGCATTCACTATATTTCTTTGGTCTATTTATTTAGTACATTATCTATAAAATGATATACGAAAGGATCCTTTCTTTTTTCTTTATAAAATTTTATGATGGCCCTGTCTATTTGGTGCTTTCCAAACATGGACATCTCTTTCTCTAGATTTAGGAAATCTCTGTTAAAATTTTATTGAAAATGTGTTTTTATGCTTTAGCATGGAAATTTTCTTCTATGTCAACAAATCTATAGATTGGGTCTTTTTTATAATGCTCCACAGATCTCACATGTTCAATTAGTACTTTAAAAACTTAGTTTATTTTTCTCTTTGACTGAGTTTTCAAATTCTTCTCTCTTTTCTGCAGGACCTCATGTTCTGTTCTCTTCATGAGATGTTCTATGGGCCACACTTCACACTACTTCAGTTTGTGTGTTTGATTTTCCTCAGAATTTCATTTTATTAAATTATATTTTCATATATCAACTTATATATTTTTATTTATCTTTTTATATTCTCTTGGAATTTATTTAGTGCTTTACTAGTGTGTTCTTTGATGACTCTCAATGTATTTTTAATTATTATTTTAACTTCTTTATTCAAGGTTTCATCTAATCTACTCATAGCCATCATTGTCAGATTGCTCATTTTTTTCAGGAGTCATATTGCTTTTTCATTTCTTGTTTTTAGTGTGTGTGTGTGTGTTGGGATTTGCACATTTGGGACTAAGTCATTGAGTGATTAAAGAATATAAAGCACCTTTGTTTTTATTTGGTGGAGTGGTCAATAGGGTCTAGGTTTAGGATAATTGAAGAGCTGTTTTCTTCTACAAACCTGGTATCCAGGGTGCCAGGCTTGATTCCAGGTGCTTTCTGAGAAAAGAATACTGTCTGAAACAATAATCATTATCACAGGGTAAGTCTAATATAAAAATATAATGATAGAAACTAAAAGAAACTGATATGATGTGGACACTAACATATTAGCAATTGTGACTTAGGGGTTGAAAGAGAAAAAAACCAGAGTAAGAGTAGTGATTACTATTGGTTTTATAGATAGGAAGTAGAGGGAGAAACACAAGGACAAAAGGACAGGGGAAAGGTTGGTTTTCGAAAGATGTAGACTTAAAAAGAACTAAATAAGTAGAAGTAAGTAACACAAAGAGGTTGAGCTCTCAGAAATCTGAGTCATAGACCTTGCAAATTTGTCCAAACCATGACCTTTTAGAGAAGAAAATTTAAAGGGAAACACTAGTGAGAGAGAACAAGAGAGAGAAAAGTAGAGGTACCAAATAGAGATGAGCAGAACACGGCTGGTATGGTAAACTGACATTGGGTATCACAAATGCTTAAGTGTGAAGAGGATAGAGCTGGATGGAGGCTACAGAGGATTCAAGCTGTCTTGCCTGATTCCTGGTTTTAGTTTTGAGTCTTTGAGCATTCCATCACTAGTTTCCAGAGGGCTGTTTAATTCTTGGGCACTCCTTTTGTGATGCCAGGTCACAAATGCCAGTCACATCCCTGATTAGTCCTGATCTTATCTCCTGGGAAGAACCTATATTCCTTTGGGTGCTAGTTTACAGATGTTTCTCTGGCCAGTAGGTAGAGCTTCACAGTGGACTTTCAGATTCTGATCACACCTCTGGACAGTTCTTCAGAAATCTGGTTGTGAATGCTTGTGCCAACCCTGGGCAGTCCTTCTTATTGTCCAGTGTAAGGCTCAGAGCTTGTGTCAAAGACCCTTGGAGGACTCTGGGTATCATGTTTTATACTCAACAGAGTGCTGCATGGTTTTGCTTTTAATGTATAGACTGACACTTGCTCTGAGTTTCTGAAGAGTGCGGTTGACACTGATGAGCCAGTAAGCACCCTGGGTCTTTATGAAATACCATCTCTCAGCTGTTCCCTGGAGTCGCAAGTGCCTGATGCTGAGAAGTGAGGATTGGCTCATTGTCTGTGCTGGTTACTTTTATGTCAGCTTGACACAAGCTGTAGTCATCTGTGAGGAGAAAACTGCAGTTGATAATTTCTTCCATAATATCAGGCTGTAGGCAAGCCTGTACTACAGCATTTTCATAATTAGTGTTGATGGGGGAGGGCCCAGCCATGGTGGGTGGTGCCGTCACTGGACTGGTGGTTCTGGGTTCTATAAGAAAGCAAGCTGAGTAAGCCATAAGAGCAAGCCAGTAAGCAGCACCCCTCCATGGCTCCTGCATCAGGTGCTGCCTCTAGGTTCCTGCCCTGTTTGAATTCCTGTCCTGAGTTCCTTCAAAGATAAACAGTGATATGGGAGTGTAAGCCAAATAACGTTTTCCTCCTCACGTTGCTTTGGTCATTGTGTTTCATCGCAGTGACAGAAAACATATCCAAGATACTGTCTGACAGCACCATTGCTACCTTGGGTCTGTCCTCTTCTGCTCTTTAAAGCACCTGCTACTGCGAGAACAGTACTGATCTTCTAAGCCTCTCTGCCTTAAACACTAGATGTATCCCGGTGTCACCACCCTCTCTGACAGCTATAATCTAACTCTCTGACAGACTGTGCCTAGGTGGCTGCCACCTGGCAACTTTTTAATTTTTTTTTTTATTTTTATTGACCTGATGGCTAATGAGGTTGAACATTTCTTTAAGTGTTTCTCTGACATTCGATATTCCTCTATTGAGAATTCTCTGTTTAGCTCTGTACTCCATTTTTTAATTGGATTACTTGATTTTTTGCTGTTTAGCTTCTTTAGTTCTTTATATATACTGGATATTAGTCCTCTGTCACATATAGGGTTGGTGAAGATCCTTTCCCAATCTGTAGACTGTCGTTTTGTTCTGAATACAGTGTCCTTTGCTTTACAGAAGCTTTTCAGTTTCATGAGGTCCCATTTATTGATTGTTGCTCTTAGAGCTCTGAAAGGCTCTGCCCTGCGGACTATCAATGCAGATGCTTAGACTTATGAGCAACCTGTGGGCAGAGTGCAGGGAATCTTAGGAAAGAAGTGGGAAACAGTAAGATCTAGAGAGGACAGGAACTCCACAAGGAGAGCAACAGAACGAAAAAATCTGATCACAGGGGTCTTTCCTGAGACTCATACTCCAACCAAGGACTATGCATGGAGATGACCTAAGACGCCTACACAGATGTAGCCCATGGCAGTTCAGTATCCAAGTGGGTTCCATTGTAATAGGAACAAGGACTGTCTCTGACATGAGCTGATTGGCCTGCTCTTTAATTACCTCACCCTGAGGGGGAAGCAGCATACCAGGCCACAGAAGAAGCCAATGCAGCCACTCCTGATGAGACCTAATTGACTAGGATCAGAAGGAAGGAAAAGAAAACCTCCCCTATCAGTGGACTTGGGGAGGATCATTCATGCAGAGGATGGAGGAAGGGAGGGATTGGGACAGGAGGAGGGAGGGAACCACAGGGGGGATACAAAATGAATAAAGTGTAATTAATAAAGAATTAAAAAAACAAAACAAAAAAATTTTTATCACAAATTATTCACTTTGTATCCCAGCTGTAGCCCTCTCTCTCATCTCTCTCAGTCCCACCCTTCCTCTCTCTTCTCCTCCCATGCCCCTTCCAAGTCCACTGTCCTCCTCCCCTTCCATCTGACCCTAGCCTATCAGGTCTCATCAGGACTGGCTGCATTGTCTTCCTATGTGGCCTGGTAAGGCTGCTCCTCCCTCAGGGGGAGGTGAGCAAAGAGCCAGCTCCTGAGTTCATGTCAGAGACAGACCCTGTTCCCTTACTAAGGAACCCACTTGGACACTGAGCTGTCATGCGTTACATTTGAGCAGGGGTTCTAGCTTATCTCCATGAATGGTCCTTGGTTGGAGTATGAGTCTCAGAAAAGACCCCTGGGCCCAGATTTTTTACCTGCCATCTTTTTAATCTGCTTTATTAATTTCATTATTAAAAAAGGACATTTGCTCAACCGTGTTTGTAGCAGCTTTATTTGCAATAGCCAGAAGCTGGAAACAACCCAGATGCCCCTCAACTGAAGAATGGATGCAGAAATTGTGGTACATCTATACAGTGGAATATTACTCAGCAATGAAAAATAAGGAAATCATGAAATTTGCAGGTAAATGGTGGGACCTGGAAAGGATCATCCTGAGTGAGTTGTCCCAGAAGCAAAAAGACACACATGGTATATACTCACTCATATAGACATACAAAGGAGGACAAACCCACTAAAATCTATGCATCTAAAGAAACCAAGCAAGAGAGAGGACCCTAACTAAAATGTTCAATCCCCATCCTGAAAGGCAAAGAGGATGGACATCAGAAGAAGAAGAAAACAGGAAACAACCTAGAAACCTGCCACAGACGGCCTCTGGAAGCCTCTGCCCTGCAGACTATCAAAGCAGATGCTGAGCCTGATGGACAACTGATGGGCAGAGTGAATGGAATTTTATGTAAGAAGTGGGAAATAGTAAGAGCTGGGGAGGACAGGAACCCCACAAGGAGAGCAACAGAACAAGAAAATTTGAATACAGGGAACTTCCCAGAGACTCATACTCCAACCAAGGACTATTCATAGAGATAACCTAGAACCCCTGCACAGATGTAGCCCATGGTAGTTCAGTGTCCAAGTGGGTTACATAGTAATGGGAAGAGGGACTGCCTCTGACATAATGTGATTGGCCTCCTCTTTGATCACCTCCCCCTGAGGGGGGAGCAGACCTACCAGGCCATAGAAGAGGACAATGCAGCCACTTTTGATGAGAACTGATAGACTAAGATCAGAAAGGAGAGGAGAACCTCCCCTATCAGTGGACTTGGGGAGGGGCATGCATGCAGAAACGGGAGGAGGGAGGGAGGGTGGGGCTTATCGGGGGATACAAAATGAATAAAGTGTAATTAATTAAAAAAAGTAAAAAAAAAAAGAATTTTGACATCTTTAAGTTATTTTTTTTCACTTGAGTTTTTGGTTTGTGTAGGAAGTGTTAGTTTTCCTTCCTTCCTTCCCTCCTTCCTTCCTTCCTTCCTTTCTTCCTTCCTTCCTTCCTTCCTTCCTTCCTTCCATTCTTCCTTTCTTTCCTTCTTTCTTTCACACTTTTATGCTAGTGTCTGATTTACCGAGTAGCTACTATATTGCTTTAAGTACATATATTTTCACTATGCATTTAGACTTTAGCATCATAAGCTATATTTTTTTCTGGACACATTTTATGTTTTGGGAGCCTTAACTTGTCTGTCTAAAATAAATATTGTTGTTCCTGTTATTTACTTAAACTCTATCTTTCATCATCTTGTTTTAGTAAATACATTTTTGAGTCTATTTTCTATAAACAAAGATTAAAGTTATATTTTGTTTTGTTGGCAAATCTAAACTTATTAGTAGGTGTATAACATGTTTTTGTTAATTTTTTGTTCAAGAATTTTTCACATGCACATAATGCATTTTGATCGTATTCATCCTACATTAATTAAAAAAAACATAAAAAAAACTCAAGTCCACTTAGCACTGCCTGTATCATGGATATTTCATGGCCTCTTAGGTATAGATAGCCTCTCAGGGCCTGAATCCCTGAAGAAAACTGACTCCCTACCCCACACCCCAACTCTCCAGAAGCTGTGGGTTGCCAGGAGCTCCTCGGCTAGTAGTAGAACTTCATGAACCCCTTCCCCATCATACTATCATTTTGTGTGGCTTGATATGGTGCAGGCCTTGTGCAAGGAGTCACCACCATTTGTGCAAGGACACCGTCAGGTCCAGCAACTACTGTTTTACTGAAAATGTTCACTACTCCTTGCTCTTATGCGGTTTATGCATTCTCTTCTTCAATAATTCTTGAACTTTGGGCTGGGGGACGGAAGGTAGATGATACACATATTTCATTTATAACTCTACAGTCTCTTATTCCTCCCAGAAAGAAGAGTTTTGGCTCTCTGTATTCATAGCCTTCTCCTGCAAAAACTAAGCTTCTCTGATGATCATTGAGAGGTGTACTGATTGATGAGTATAAAGGTGAAAACTTGTAGCTTTTATTTTCTTTATTATTGTGTCTGTGGCATAATAGTACTAAGTTGCCCTGAGGGCCTGTGACCTAGCCAGCCACCGGTTATTGGCTATGTTAATGGTACCAGGCCTAAGTTCTATCTTGAAACATGAGCAAGTCTTAAACCTATGTAAAAAGTGGTTGGTTATTTCCATAATCTCTGCACCAGTGGTGTATTTTGTCATCCTAGTTGTTACTATTGCTCTCAGTGTTCAGAGATGAGAAGACTATACATTTCCTTCCTTCCTTCCTTCCTTCCTTCCTTCCTTCCTTCCTTCCTTCCTTCCTTCCTTCCT
>NW_026596256.1:9065239-9132739 GCF_907164565.1 Psammomys obesus
CCTTCCTTCCTTCCTTCCTTCCTTCCTTCCTTCCTTCCTTCCTTCCTCCCTCCCTCCCTCCCTCCCTTCCTTTTGCCTAGCATATTTCAGCACTCTGAAAGCTACCCATTAGACACAGAGCTTCTAGATCAGTACCAGCTTGATTTTTCCATGTTCTATGGTTCACATGTATGGTTCCTTCAGCAGAAAAGTTTTACATTCAAGTTGTGGAAGGTTAAAAAAAAAGTTCAATGACAATAGCATGTAATGTTTGAGGAGGTCTATGAGACCTCACTTAAGAGCAGATTTGAAAAGAGGTAACTCATACCTTGGCAGTTTATTTGGTAACTTATAGTATCAAGGGTGGCGTCATCTGATTATAAGCTGACTCCATTTTAACTCATTTATATATGAATATGTATGTGCATTTTAGGAAGCTATTACAGTAATACGTTTCTACATGACATTTTCAATGGTCTTCAGCATTAATTATTCCTCCTAATTTATCCTTCTCTACCCTGCTTTTGTACCCCATTTAACCCTTCCTTTTCTATTATTACCATCTCCCTTCATACACCTGATTTTTATTCCCCTTCCCTTGAAGAGGATTATAAATAGTATGGCTCCATATTAGTTTTTCAGTCTCTGTGGGTATTTCAGTTTAAACACGCATGTCTGAAAATTCAAAGCTGGTATCCACATGTTAAAGAGAAAATGTAACATTTGTCTTTTTGGATCTGTGTTACCTCACTCACAATTATTGTTTTTAGACTCATCTACTTATCTGCAAGTCTCATAATCTCATTTCTTTTTACCATTAAATAATATTCCATTGTGTATATGTATCACATTTTCACTGTCCATTCATCAGTTGATGGACAGGCTATTTCCATATATTTGGTATTGTGAATAGAGTAGAAATAAATAGGAATGAACAAGTATCTCTTTGGTTGGATATAAAGTCCTTTGGATATCTGCCTGGTGTTGTAGCCAAATCTTGTGGTAAATGTATTCCTATTTATTTTTGAAATTCCACACTTGACACAACCGTCAGGAATAAGGGTCCCTAATAGTGAGGTTTGGAGTGGAAAAGCCAGGGATGAAAACTGAAAGACAAACAAAAAATAAAATATACTATTTGCAAAGGTAAAAAACCAACCAAACAAACAAACAAGGTAAGCAGAGAGCAAAGTCAGACAATGTTGATAAAGTGAACATAGCATATCCCAGACACAGCTGCCTACTACAGCCCAGGGGGAAGAGTCGGGTCCTTAGAAGGAACAAGCTAGACTCTTCTGAGGCACTGGCTCCAGCCCTAGACTGGTGTGCTTTTTGCACATCTGCTGCTAGACAAGGACGGAAAACCCAAGTTCCCTTCTTCCTTTCATCAAGGCTTCCGAGAAAGTCTTTGGTCAATCTGGCTCCCCCCATACACCGGTTTCCCTGATGGTTGTACCATTCTACTTTATGATCAAAAGTTAGTTAGTATTCTTTTCTCTCCTCATCTACAACAACATTTGTTTCTATATGTTTTTATGTGCCTAAATCTTAGCACATGTGTACATACAAATAAATACACAAATTCATCAGCTAGAATTGTCTTTTGAATAGTTCTTTGATATTTAGGAATGTTTTAAATTCTGATCATCACCTTTATTAAGTATATTTCCTTTAATATTATACCAACCTTCTGAGAAAAGAAATACCAACAAAATACATGTAAATGAGAACACAACCAAAAAGTACAATGGAAGATGTATGATTAACAATAAGGAGTTTTTGCTTTAATCCATCCGTAACCAGGATAAATATAGTTTAGGATTCTCCTTTTCCTAGTGGCTAGTTTCTACATTTATGCAAGGTAAGATGGTCAAATTTCTCATTTGTCATAAGTCTCCATGTATATATCTGCCTATATTCTGTCTGTAGCATTCACATTACATATTAATTACAAATTACATAAGATAAGTTATTTTAGGCAGAAGTACAATGTCAGACAGAAAACTTGCATTGACACGATGAAATAAAAATGTTAGAAATTATAAAAAGAATTAAATATGAAATGTACTTTTTATTTTGAAAGATAAATGACTAGACATATTTATGGCAATGCGCTTCGTGTATGTAAGACAAATGTTTATTGGACTGATTCTCTATTTGGATATCTGGAAAGTTTATTAAGGTTTGTTGTGACTAAAGGTCATTGTTTAGCATTTAGCTCACGAAGCCATCTACCTACATAACAATCCAACCAACAAAATCCTTCCAGAGATTTAAACATTAAAGAACCCTACATTTATAAAAATTTCTTATACCACTACTTAGGAATGGTCTTTATTGTGGCTTTATTCTAAAGTATGACTTATTGCTTTAGTTGACATCTCTTGTGTCTAAGGAAAAAAAGATCCATAGCAGAATTCTATTCTGCTTATAAGCATATACCATTTTTCCACTTCTGCCTTTGATACAGCACCCATTGTCTACTCTTCTCCATGTCAACTAGATGCCAGTAATTTTGTTTTGTTTAGTTTTATCAAATCGATTTTGTTTTAAAGGAGTGGAAAGAAAAGACCAGAAAGAGAGAGGACAGAGGCAAGCCAGAGGAGAGTGTCTGAGAGGAATCTTTATTATAACAGTAAAAGTTATACAGTTTTGTGGTTTTGAGGAAGAAATAGTTTGATAAATAGAAACTCAAGCTGTTCATATTTTCTCTAACAACATGTGCCTATTTTGTTTCTGTGTGAATAAATTTATGGTAAAGTTCTAGGTTAAACCAAACATTTTAGTCAGATGTTGCATGTTTTTGTGTTAGTCTGTGGGTTAAAGTAATCTACCACAAGATGCTTGTGGTGCTTCGTAAGGATAAACTTGATCCAACCTACGGTGATGTAATGTGTTGCTGCTGGAACAACAGTCACCTTTGACCCAGTTGTTTTAACAGAAACCAGCCATTCCCACATTTTCTCCCATCCCAGGGGCCTCTATTGATTTCATATGCATGAAAAAAGGATATTTGATCTCTTAATATTAGTTAAGTTTTGACAATAACTAGCCGCCTAATACTAAATAATTAACCCAGAAAATATATATACAAATAACACTATATAGACTGAGCAGGTTATATTTAAGAACAGTAGATATACATATGTCTATATGTATACATATACATATATGAAAGTAACAACAATTAATGAAAAAATAGACCATGAAATTGAAGTGGAGAAAGGAGGCTTGTGTGGGAGGATTTGGAGGGAGAAATGGGAAGGGGAGAATGATGTAATTATAATCTCAAAAATAAAAAGACTGGAAAAAGCAAAAATCTTGGTAATTTTTGTGTATTGCTGGTTTACTTTTGCAACTTTCAACACACCACTGGCAAAGTGAAAATTTTATAGCTTTTGACACACTTTCAGAATATTATTATTTTGGTTCATGTGTTCATTAGATTACCAATAGCTACACAAAAATTGAACTGTATTACTTTGTGGATTTACACATTCTTTTAAAATTTTCTCAAGTTTTTCATTACAAATTGTAAAATTGTATAATTAAGCCCATACTATCTTGGACATTTTATATCTTTCTTGTGTTTGAACCATTTCATTATCTCAAGAGTTTCCTTTTCTGAGTTAGGAATGCTAATTTTCTCACACTAGATCTTACCTGGCCATAGTGTTTCAAAACCAGCCTTTTTCCATTAAGTGTGTACAAGTAATGCTCTTGTGGTCTAATAGACTATGTTTGTCTCACTTGTTTATGTTGTCCTTTTTCTTCTTGCTTCCTTGAGCCAACTATTATATAAATGTTAAATATAAACCATTTAATAAGATGTGCTTCCTGTAGTAAGCTTTGAAATGAATTATAAGAGTAAGCCTCAATGTAAACTAGCCCATGTCAAATCCAGATGCCACTCATGGTCCTAGCTACTGAATTGGACAATCCAGTATTAAACACAAATAAGTCAAAGAAATTTCTAGAAAGCTTTGCCTTAATCACTGTACCTACACACACACATACATACACACACACACACACACAATGAAGCGTGATAGTGGGAAAATTAACTTTTAAAACATTACTACATTTGATAAGACAAGTAGGTTCCCCTGGCTATAAGCCCTTCAGCTGGCATACACACTTGCATTCCAGCCACCAAGGGTGCTAATAGATTTTTTTCAAGACTGCTCTTTTTTTTTATTTTATTTTTTATTTTTATTTTTTGACTTACTTATTTTTATTGAAAAAAAACAAAGGAAAAAATCCAATAAATTTAAAACCATTCCACATCCCCTTCCACAAACACCTTGAGTTTATTTAGCACATCACTGTCCCCATGCATGAAGGCCTTACAGTTACAGGCCTACCGTGAGCGCGAGCTCCCATAGAACTCCCTTTACTTAGCAGTGACACATCATACTTCTACAGTCTTCCAAACAGTTATTCTCATGGCAGTAGACTTTATTTCATTAGCACACTTTCTTTAACGTAGAGATTTTCTCTGTATTGTTGCTACTATTTATAATGCAGACATAAACATTCTCATGCATTTTTTCAGCATTCTTTAGCTTAAAAATAACGAGAACTCACCGGGCAGAGAATATAATCATTTAAAAATCTTTACATTTACTTCCATTGTGTGTGTACGCATACTTACACGTGGCACAACACACACGTGGAAGGCAGGGGACAGCTCTCAGGACTCCGTGTTCTCCTTCCACAGTGGGTGCTAAGGGTTTCGTGTAGGCCTCAGGCCTGCGAAGTGAGCCTTCTCGCCTACCGAGTCAGCTCACTAGCCCGCTATGGTCCCTCTTATGCCTCTTTATAAAAAGTACCATGTAGCAACTCCAAAGGGTTGAGTCTGTTTAAAATGCTACCTGAAGTGAATATTAAATAGTTTTCTTGAATTTTTTTAAAATCAGAAGTAGTTTTATTTAAAGTAAAAATAAGTACATCTCTTAAAAAAACAAAACAAAAACGATAAAACCAACCAACCGTGGGCAGATGGTCTCATAGACCACTCACATTTAGATGAGTTAGGCAGTGCCCCCACAAGCCAACTCTACCCCTTCTCAAGTTATGGCACATTTGGGAAGTGACCCTGTAGGCACACAGAAGATGAAAAAGGGTATATCTGGTTCATAGGCCACCCAGACCTCATCCGGCTTCAAAGGTTTGAGGGGCTCTTGATCTAGAAAAATCTATGTCTCAAAATGCCAGTGTACATGCGACAGGAAGCTCTAGTCACAGATGGGCTCAGAGATTGAAGTCCCAAGATCTTGTTAGCAGCAGAACTGGCAAATTAAAGCAAATTCTTCTTGTCAACATATTTTCCACTGCATCATAGCTGTTCTACATGCTTTCCGGCTCTTTATATGCAGACACCTAACTATAAAAGAGGATTTGCCAACATGCGGAAGCCAGATACCTAAACTAGCAACCTACACCCAAGCCAAAAATTAAACACAGCCCTTAGCATCAGAAAATATTTGACTATCTTCTCTGTCATTTTTAGACTTGCTAGTCTTTTAAATTGAGTTGTAAAGTCTTTGAACAGTAGCAATCGTTTGTATAGTGTTTAGTACGTGTAGCTTTGATAGGAAATAAAGAATGCTACCAATAAATTATGTACATCACAAAGGGAAAAGACTGTAAGTAAATCCACATCCTGACTAGTTCTAAAGGGAAACAATTTTAAGTGTTGTTTTGTAGAGGTAGAGAAGGTTCTCTCTTTACATTTCAAATTCCTACCGGCTAGAGACCCACAAAAAAACCACGGGCACATCGAAGGCTTTTAAAGACAGGGTCTCACTGTACCCCTGGCTGGCCTGGAACTTGCCATGTGGACCAGACTGGCCTTGATGTCCTTCAACTCAGATCTGCCTACCTCTGGGATTAAAAGTGTGCGCCACCGTGCCCAGGTATGTCAGAGGCTCTTACCAGACACTTCATAATTCAGAATGAATGGTTTTGACCTACACCCAGTGCTGGAGGAAGAAAAGTTCCCTACACAGGCCTTTCGCCTTTACCAAGTGTCAAATACTCCAATCCACCTTTAAAAGCAGAAATTCTAGGAGGGGTTAACTCTCCTATTTGAACTGTGTACAAACACAACGTTTTTCTTACATTATTCCCATAATCGCTGGGTCTGGAGACAGTGCAGAGTTGGAATTAAATTCTCCAATGCCCCATCACGGGCTACGTCACGATAACAAGGCGCCCCAAACTCTGCATTTTTTTTTTTTTTCACTATGCCCCGAGTCCCGTGGACTCCATCAGACATTATACACACAAACGCACCCGTGCGACCGCATGGCACTCGGGAGGTTGCCCACTATTTCCCACTTATTGAGTTCGGGGTCGTACTTCTCGATGCTCTGGAGGTACGTGGCCTTTTGAGTAAGAGTACCCTCCCGTTACATAGATGCATCCGTTCATGATGACAGCCCCGCACTCCATCCTCCTCTCCAGCATGGGCGCCGTCTCTCTCCACTCCCTCCGCTCCGGGTCATAGCACTCCGTGATCGTGGTTTGTCCGCCGACCAAGTAAAGCTTGTTTTCGAATGGAACTGAGCACAAGCCATATTCTGGGTGTGGGCTAGCAGTGATAAGGCTCCATTCGTTGATATCTGAATTGTAGCTCTGAATCTTGTCATACGTGCAGCTTCCTCTATAGCCACAGTGGCCGCCGATGACATAGATAACTTCATGTAGGACACAGGCAGTAGCATTCCCCACACCTTTAATCATGTTTGCGATGGGAAGCCACTTCTCTTTCAGTGGGTCATAGAACTCGGCCTCTTCTGCAGGGGCGCCTTTTCTGTAACCGCCCAGCGCGTACACACAGCCCCCCAGGGTGACCGCACAGTGGTAATACCTGGCGTTGAGCATCGGCAAGCCTTCTGTCCACTCATCACCTTCGCTGTTATAGATCCACACTGTGTCAAGAGCGTCTATGTTATCTGTCCTGTATCCTCCGGTCACATAGATGTTGGGCCCTAAGCACGTGACACCGTAACTCTCCCTGGTATAATCTGGTATTTCTGCTCCCTGGATCCACACATTTGTCAGAGGATCCCATATGTGGACCTCTGATAAGGGATGCCAGTAATAGCCTCCAATAATGTACATGGTGGCTGTGGACCTCTGGGAAATCTCTTTATGCATGGGATTCAAGGCATTGTATATCAGGGAACGGATCTTATTTTCTGTTAAGAGAGAGCTTCTTTGGAGGCCTAACGCTGTCTTTAAGTACACCGGGTCTATATCTAGGTTGATATAGCTCAATAGGTTGTATAGGCATTTGATCCTGTTCTCTACGTCATGAGCAGTCCACTTAATGACTGGTTCCAGGATAGCTTCTTCCTTCCAGACACTGAGGTTCTTTCTGGACAAGATAAAGAGAAACTTTTCAAGGCTGATTTCCAGAAATTCTTCTTGTTGCCACACTTCCTTAAACCTCGAGCACAGAATTCTTCGAGACTCCTTCTCTAGTTCTGAGCACACATGGAATTCCGCAAAGGAGTGCATCCCGATACAGTTATCAATATCCAGGTGCCTGACCAAAAACTGCTCGCCAGCCTTCTTTACTGAGAGGACCTGCAGCAGATCGGCTGCTTCCAGAAGGCTCTGCACATTTCTCTTAGTTATTTCAATTTGGGAAGTATACGCATAATTTACGCGGCCTTCCAAAATATCATGGTGGATGCCCGGCAGTTTGATTTTACTTTTAAATTTTTCTTTCATGTCAGCTGTGAACATGGCCTTAAAATAATTGCTGCAGGCAGCTAAGACGGCCCGGTGGCAATGGAAGATTATGCCTGAAGGACACTGAAGGGTAATATCGGTAAACAATCCGTCCACGTAAAACGTTCTGAACGCATCCAGAAAATCCACTGGATGCGACGAATCCTTGAAAAGATAAATGTAATCTTCTTGTCCTTTTAAGCCATGGCTCGCTGGCGGCGAGGGACGCGGCCCCGGACTAGCGACCGGCGCGGGTGGGGGCGCCTCCCGACCCTCTGATCATGTCTGGGGGCACGGGGCAGAGGCCAGCCGCTAGTGCAGCTCCAGCCGGCGAGCTGCCCCTGCCTCCGCCCGCAGCCCCTGCGCCGCGGCCCAGGCGCCCCTATTTTTTTCTTATCAGTTACATTTTATTAACTCTGTATCCCAGCCCAGCCGTGTCCAGATCCCTCATTCCCTCCCAGTCCCTCCCTCCCTCCCTCCCTCATCTCCACCGTGCCCCTTGCCAAGTCCACTGATGGGGGGGACCTCCTCCCCATTCATCTGATCCTGTTTTATCAGGTATCTTCAGGACTGGCTGCAAAGCTCTCCTCTGTGGCCTAACAGGACTGCTCCTCCCTTGGGGGGTGGGGAGCCCAAAGAGCCAGTCATTGAGTTCCTGTTAGAAATAGTCCTTGTTCCCCTCACTATGGGAAACCAATTGGTTACTGAGCTACCACAGGCTACATCTGAGCAGAGGTTCTAGGTTACATTCATACATGGTCCTTGGTTGCATGTCAGTCTTAGAAAAGACCCTGTGCCCAGATATATTTGGTCCTTGTGGAGCTCCTATCCTTTCCTCATCAGACTAACTCCCCTTCTTTCTTATGATTCCCTGTACTCTGCCGAAGGTTTGGTCATGAGTCTTTGCTTTGAAAACACTGCTAGTTAGAGTCTTTCAAATGCGCTCAGTAGACTCCTGTCATACGTTCAATGCACATCCCATCTGTCTTTCAAAACGAGGATTGATAATCTTACCCCATGTCCGCTCTCTTGATTATCTTTTTTAGGTGTATAGATTTCATTATGTTTATCATATCTTATAGGTCTATATAAGTGAGTATATACCGTGTTTGTCTTTCTCCTTCTGGGATATTTCACTCAGGATGATCTTTTCTAGATCCCACCATTTGCCTGCAAATTTCATGATTTCCTCCTTTTTGATTGCTGAGTAGTATTCCATTGTGTAAAAATACCACAATTTCTGTACCCATTCCTCCGTTGATGGACATCTGGGTTGTTTCCAGGTTCTGGCTATTACAAATAATGCTGCTATAAACATGGTTGAGCAAATATCCCTTTTGTGTACTTGAGCAAACTTTGGGTATATACCTAGCAGTGGTATAGCTGGGTCTTGAGGAAGCACTATTCCTAATTGTCTTAGAAAGTGCCAGATAGATTTCCAGAGTGGTTGTATCAGTTTACATTCCCACCAGCAGTGGAAGAGGGTTCCCCTTTCTCCACAGCCTCTCCAGCATGTGTTGTCCCTTGAGTTTTTTATCTTGGCCATTCTGATGGGTGTAAGGTGATATCTCAGGGTCGTTTGATTTGCATTTCCCTGATGGCTAATGAGGATGAGCATTTCTTTAAGTGTTTCTCTGTCAAGACTGCTCTTATGGAGAATTACCTTTAGCCAAAATCAATCAAACAGGACATCATACTCTTAATCTAAACAGTCAATACCAATGAGTGAGTAAGTGAGAGAACGGCAGAGTGAAATAATCAGGGCCAATTCTGGAGTACAGTGCATGCTAATTCTCATATCTTAGCTCAACTCTTTCCTCCATCATGGTCTCCTTCCTTTGATAAAACAAGTATCCACATAGTCCTATATCCCCCAAGGAAATAGAAGCAGTCAACAAAATTCTCCCTGCCAAAAAAAAAAAAAAAAAAGCAAGCCCAGTGCCAGATGGTTTCAGCATAGAATTCTACCAGACCTTAAAAGAAGTGCTAATTCCAATTCCAATTCTCTTCAAACTATTCCACAAAATAGAAACAGAAGGAACATTACCAAACTCATTCTATGGAGCCACAGTCACCTTGATACCTAAACCTCACAAATACCCGACAAAAACAGGGAATTTCAGACCTATCTCTCTTATGAACATTGATGCAAAAATACCCAATAAAATACTTGCAAACCGAATCCAAGAACACATAAAAGATATCATCTACCATGACCAAGTGGGATTCATCCCAGGCATGTAGGGATGGTTCAACATATGGAAATCCATCTATGTAATCCACCATATAGACAAACTGAAGGAGAAAAAACACATGATCATCTTTTTAGATGCTGAAAAAACACTTGACAAAATCCAGCACCCATTCATGTTTAAAGTCTTGGAGATATCAGGGATACAAGGCACATACCTAAACATAGTAAAGGCAATATACAGCAAATCATTAGCCAACATCAAACTAAATGGAGAGAAACTTAAATCAATCTCACTGAACTCAGGACAAGGTAAGGCTGCACACTCTCTCTGTATCTCTTCAACATAGTGCTTGAAGTCCTAGCTAGAGCATTAAGACAACTAAAGGAGATCAAGGGGATACAAATCAAAAAGTAAGAAGTTAAAGTATCACTATTTGCAGAGGATATGATGGTTTACATGAGTGACCCCAAAAAGTCAACCAGAGAACTCCTTCAGCTGATAAACACCTTCAGCAAAGTGGCTGGAAACAAAATTAACTTTAAAAAAATTAGGAGCTCTCCTGTATAAAAAGACAAAAGGGCTGAGAAAGAAATTAGGGAAACAACACCCTTCACAATAGCCACTAATAACATAAAGTACCTTGGTGTGACTCTAATTAGGCAAGTGAAAGACCTGTTGGAAAAAAATTTCAAGTCTCTGAAGAAAGAAATTGAAGAAGATATCAGATGATGGAAAGACCTCTCGTGCTCGTGAATCGGTAGGATTAACATAGTAAAAATGTCCATCCTGCCAAAAGCATTCTACAGTTTCAAATTTTTTACAGACCCTGAAAGAACAATTTTCTATCTCATATGGAAAAACAAAAGAAAAAACCAGAATTGCCAAAACAATCCTGAACAGCAGATCGTCTGGAGGTATCTCCATCCCTGATCTTAAGCTGTACTACAAAGCAATAGTAATAAAAACTTCATTTTCTCAACCATGCTTGTAGCAGCTTTAATTGTAATAGCCAGAAGCTGGAAACAACTCAGATGTCCCTCAGCTGAGGAATGGATACAGACATTGTGGTACATTTACACAATGGAATACTACTCATCAATTAAAAACAAGGAAATCATGAAATTTGCAGGCATCTGGTGGGAATTAAAAAAGATCATCCTGAGTGAGGTATCCCAGAAGCAGAAAGACACACATGGTATATATTCACTTATAAGTGGATATTAGACATATAATATAGAATAAACATACTAAAATCTGTACACCTAAAGAAGCTAAGCAAGAAGGAGGACCCTGGGTAAGATGCTCAATCCTCATTCAGAAAGGCAAATAGGATGGACATTGGAAAAAGGAGAAAACAGGGAAGAGGACAGGACCCTATCACCGAGGGCCTCTGAAAACCTCTACCCAGCAGGGTATTGAAGGAGATGCTGAGACTCATAACCAAATTTTGGGCAGAGTTCAGGGAATCTTAGGAAAGAAGGGGGAGATGGGAAGACATTGGAGGGGACAGGAGTTCCACAAGGAGAGCAATAGAACCAAAAAAAATCTATACAAAGGCATCTTTTCTGAGACTGATACTCTAAACAAGGACCATGCATGGAGATGACCTAGAACCCCTGCACAGATGTAGCCCATGGCAGCTCAGTGTCTAAGTGGGTACCTAGTAAGGGGAACAGGGTCTGTCTCTGACATGAACTCAGTGGTTGGCTCTTTGATCACCGCCCCCAGATGGGGGGTGCAGCCTTACCTGGCCACAGAGGAAGACAATACAGCCAGTCCTGATGAGACCTGATAGGCTCTGGTCAGATGGAAGAAGAGCAGGATCTCCCCTATCAGTGGACTTAAGAAATGGCATGGGAGGAGAAGAGGTAGGGAGGGTAGGATTGGGAGGGAATAAAGGAGGGGCTACATGGGTATAGAAAGTGAATAAACTGTCATTAAAAAAAAATAAAAAAATGCTGGTGCCATTGAAATATCTTTCCCAAGGTAACCAATTAGAATTACAAACATTTCAGAGATTAATGGTTGTTTTTAAAGAGTATAACCATTTCTGAAATCCAGCTACCTTATACAGTTAATTTGATAGAACTAACTTTTATATAAACAGCATGGGTATTATAGTACAAACTAAGAGCTGTTTTTCTATAGCTTCATTTGAATAAACTATTTATTTTCTCTCATTTCTTGCAGATTTTTTTTTCACAAATAGTAGAAAGGCCTGCATGAATGAAGGATAATGATATAATTTATTAACAAATTCTAAAGAAATGTTGTTTTTCCTTAGAAAATTAAAACAATGTAGAGCATGTAACCATTCCTGGAAAAAACCATGTAACCACGGCCAATGAAGCAATGAAATGAAGCCTGCTGTCATTAATCTGAAGAAAGTTCCATTGCAATTTTCTCTTGAAATTATGCTTGTGCTTAACATTAGTAACTGTTCCTGACATCTTGCCAACCGTCTTTGCAGAGGGGTACAAAATGTCTGGATCCTTGATAACACAACTGAACTTTTCAACTGGCTTATGTATACTAGGCAAATGAAAGATGGCTGTACTTGAAAGGTTACTTGAGATTTGTTACAAGTCCAACTGTGCAGTAGGATAGCATCATAAGGAAAAGGAAATAAAGAAACAGAAAACTATTGCCAAAGGGAAGATGCTAACACAAGTACAAGAGGCCCTGTAATGAGCCTCATATAGAGTCAGTGTACACTGGAGCATTTGATAGCCTAACTATACAGACAGTTAAAATGAAATCAGCTTATTGGGATTAATATATGTACACATCACCTCCTATAGTATTTGTTTCAGTAAGAAAAGTAGTTGAGGGTATTTGTTCTAACTGTTGGAATAGACAACCGTCACAACAGTAGGAATCTACTCCAACCCAGTGTCTTTGCAGCCTCGCCTCTCTGTGTCATCCTATACATGAGAGGCTCAGCTGCATCCTGCACTCACAAATCTCCAGACACACACCTGGGTCAGAATCAGAGGGGCAGATCAGAATTTTCTCCTGAAATAAAAATTGGGAAGTTATCTTTGAAAGTCATGTTTCTGGCTCCTGTGGTTCACCCGAGTTACCAGTTTTTATGTAAATTTGGGCAAGAATTTATTGGTTTGTTGAGAATGTATAATCTTTGGGCTAATGTAATGTGTTGTTTTGTTTTAAGAGCAGCCAACTTTCTTTCCTGCAGTCATTAATTGGGTTTTCTTCCCTCCTTATCCTGGACACTGATCTGATTTTTTTTTTCAGTTTTCATTGTTTGTACAGGTCAATAAGCTTGTATTAAAAATAACACATTTATGAGAAAACTTTCTTGTTTACATGTGTTAAAAACTCTTAGAATGATGTTTGGTCCTCAGATTTCAGCCTCTGAAGATATGAGCACTAATTTAGGAGATGCTGGGATGTTCAGTGTGGTCTAGAACAGAGGCATGCCGGAATCTGATGCTGAGGTTCTAAAACATTAGTATTTGGGGCTTCACATAATGATTCAACTGTGGACTGTTCCAGGTGTGGGTGCAAGAGAATGAGTGGAGAAGCTGAATCTGCACACTCAACTGTTTTTTTCAAAGTTTAAAATCCACTCTGATGATGGTTCTGGGTTCTTTCACGGCCTCAACGGCTCCTCATGTATCTCAGTTCCAGATGTTTGCCAGAAGAGCACATTTTTTTTCCTCCCTTTCACCACAGTAAAATTCCTCTGCTTTTGGAAACTCTCTACCATTCAGAGAATTTTAGAGAATTTAATGAGCATCATGAAATATACACAGACATGCAATAGAGCATCTAGTCACTTGCTCCTGGTAGAAGGTGATAGCTCACTTTTTACATGGTTCATATGACTTGTGTTAACCAAGACACAATAAAGTAAACAGCTCACACATGGTTAGTAATGTGGACACATCTGCTCTGCTCTAGCAGGGAGCAGTGTGCTGAGGAGTCTTTGTCCTTGGGAAGCTTCCATCCTTGTGAGGAGACAGAAAAAAAACACTATTTGAGGCTGAGAAAACAAGGGAATGCAACAGTAGTGAAGAATGAGGCAGAAGTTGCTCAGCCACATAAGAGGGCAGATAAGTGCCGTGGCTTGCTCTGAGCACAAGCAGGTGAAAAGAAAAGAAGCATAAAATCTAAGTTTCCTTAGGACTCTATGAAAGATCATTTCTATTTTTTAATCATAACTTTTTGTGTTAGTAATCAGGAGAATTTATGATACAGTAATTGTAGCAAAGTAATAATTCAGCTCTGTATGTAACTGCTTAAATTAATTAAAAGAAATATAAATTTGGCACTTTTTTTTTTCAGAAGCAAAGGAAGGTTTGCTAACTTTTGGTAAAGTTTTAGGGAAAACGCAGTAAAACTACAGGTTTTGTCAGCTTGTAGCTCTTTTGGCTTCTGCAGAGTTGGAGATTACTTAAAAGTTGGCAAGCGTTGGTGTCCACAAATTGAAACCGGCTGCAGTAGAAGCATATTATCATTCCACAGCCATCTGAGCAAAGCGGTTATTTATGCACTCACAAATGCACACACACACAGAGGCACGCACTCACGCATGTACACACTTCAAATTTAACCCTGCTGACTCGGGAAAAATGGCAGAGACCCTGATGAAGTCTATGATATGAAGTCTTCCCTAGCAAAACTCCCCACTGCTCTTTAGGTTACAGAAGAAGGTATTTGTAATGACTATTGGCTGCAAACCCAGGAAGTGGTGTGTGCTGTAAGTCTTTAAAATACAACATTTTCCACCTCTTCTTAGTAGGCTGGTCGGTAAAGCAAGAAGAAATTGTAAAATGAACGAGCTGATATTCCAGGCAGATGGGGCTTTGGCTACCAGAGAATAAACATTGGAACATTTTAAGAGATGAAAGCATGATTGGAATAGTCCTTAGTGTACATTTTAAGCCCCAACATTCAATAGAGTACAAAACATTATTTATATACTCAAATCACATTTCATGAAATGATAGCATGGAATAAGCTATGTCACCACGACTCTCCAGGATGACCATGTGAGCGTGGTGTCATTTTGCCTGTGCTTCACAATGGAGTTGGCCTAGATTTTACTTCTTCTTTTTTTTTTTTTTGTTTTAGACTTTACTTCTAAAGAATGGCACTAACTGGGGCTGTGGAGATGCCAAGGAGTATAAGAGCACTTGCTGTTCCTGCAGAGGACCAGGGTTTCATTCCCATCACTTCCATGGCTGCTTACATCCATCAAAACTCTAGTTCTGGGTGATCTTGGATCCTCTTCTGGCCTCTGATCATGTCAGGCATATAAACAGACATAAGTAGACAAAATGCTCATACATTTAGTACTCCTTAAAGGAGTTGAAAGTCTTTTAAAAATGCTCAGTCCCCATTCAGAAAGGCAAAGAGTATGGACATCAGAGGAGGGAGAAAACAGGGAACCAGACAGGAGCCTACCACAGAGGGCCTCTGAAAGGCTCTACCCTGCAGGGTATCAAGGCAGATGACTCATAGCCAAACTTTGGGCAGAGTGCAGGGAATCTTATGAAAGAAGTTGGAGATAGTAAGATCTGGAGAGGACAGGAGCTCCACAAGGACAGCAGCAGATCCTAAAAGTCTGGGAACAGGGGTCTTTTCTGAGACTGATACTCCACTCATGGAGATGGCCTGGAATCCCTGCACAGATGTAGCTATGGCAGTTCAGTGTCCAAGTGGGTTCAATAGTAATGGGAAGAGGGACTGTCTCTGACATGAACTGATTGACCTGTTCTTTGATCACTTCCCTATGAGTGGGGAGCAGCCTTACCAGGCCACAGAAGAAGACAATGCAGCCACTCCTGATGAGACCTGATAGACTAGGATCAGAGGGAAGGGGAGGAGAACCTCACTTATCAGTGGATTGGGAGAGGAACATGGGTGGGGAAGAGGGAGGGTGGGATTGGGAGGGAGGTATGGGGGGATAAAGAGTGAATAAACTGTAATTAATAAAAACTAAAAAAAGAAAAAATTAAAATACAAAGAAATCGAAAGTTTACATCTCTTAAGGCAGTAATAAAGCATAGTACTTAAGATCATGAACTATGGTTGAGTCCTGCCTGGGTTCAGTCTCACTCTTGTCTTTATTGTGTTTTGGTTGCTTTCTTTTTATTAAAAAAAAAATGTTCATTTTATTTTGTGAGTATGTGTGAGTGCCTGTATATATTTATGAGTGCCTGTATGTATGTATGTATGTATGTATGTATGTATATACATATATGTACACAAGTGTGTATGTATGTACATGTGTGTGTTTGTGTGTATATGTGTGTGCCATGTGTGTGCAGGTGCCTGTGGAGGCCAGAAGAGGATAGCACGTCACCTGAAACTGGAGTTAGAAGTGGTTGAGAGCTATCTCATGTGGATGCTGGTGTCTGAACCTGGCTCTTTGCAGAAGCGGCCAGTGCTCTTCCCCATTGGGCCAGCTCTTCAGCCCTTGTGTTAGTGTCTTTAGGCATTAGACAGATAGTTGGAATGATATTTACCTTAGAAATGGTTTTGACACTAAATATTAGTCCTTTTCTCTGTCTCTTTTTCTCTTTCTCTCTGTCTGAAACTAAATTTTTATCCTTACTATATGGTGATAAACATCATCATTACTGTGTCACAAATGTTAGCTGAATACAGGAGACTCCTAGAACAGTCAAAAGACTCTTTACTGGTGGCACAGAAAGTGGCATGTGTACTCAGCTTGAAACAGTTTGTAAGTCCTGTTTGGGGAGGGGGAGGGTGTAAACAGAGGATCCAGGTTGCTGGTGGACATTATACTCATAGGAAGTTTGAGATGAAATGAAAGGCCTTGGGCTTGAGCCACACTCTTTGGAGAAGGCAGTAAACAGATTTGGCCAGGGTCTTGGTGGGAGATTTTCCTTCTCAGCCTGCTTCAGATGAGAAAATTGGTTTGCACCGAGAAAGTTGCACTATTGGCATTTCTCGGAAGACATATTCCTATGTGCCCACAGGGAAGACTGTCATTTCTAACAACATCAAGTACTTACAAACAGCACCCTGTCACATTGATATTACTGTCTTTATTGGCCCTGTACCACAGATCCTAAAATGCAGAGCTTTGAAGGCATAATTATCATGAACTAAATCTTATGGTTAATATATTCCAAACTTAGTATATGTTTAAGTAAAAAGTTTTCAGAAATGTTTTCCATAGAAGTACTTATTTCTGAGATATTCTTTTGGACAGTTGAAACTTTGTTTTTGATCTGCAGCCCTTGACTGCTAAGGAGCTATTAGTCACTGTGACCGAAAAATTAAATATTATAATTTTACTAAACAATACAAAATATAAACAATTAGAATTTAGCAAATGACCTAATTAATTTTTTGATATCTTTCTGCAAGGAAGCTAGAAGTTGTTACCACCTTTACATGGAGCAAATTATTTCTTGGTTTTCTTCTTGGTGAATATTTTTAAGACGTCAGGTTTTTAGAATGCTTTGCACTCAACTCTACATAAAAAAATATATATGTATATATAATGCATATACACTTATAGGAGAATAGAGCCATATTATAAACAAATATTATAAAAGGAAAAGTAAGTTTGGAGCCATCAGGAAAATAACAAAAGCAAAAATAAAGAAATAATTGTGGAATGTTGAGTGTTACGGTCATTAAATTTCAAAACAAATAAACGACTATGGAATGAGTCTGTTTCTGAGAACATAATTGAGAGAAAAGGAGAAGAGACATGCAAGTTTTCATGAAAAAAATATAATATTAGTTAAAAAATATAAATTTCCAGCAGGAATTCATGTCATAGAGAGGAAGTATGGTGGACTGCAATAACACTGAGAGAGAGTAGTCACAGGCACGGAGACAATCTCCACCAACCTCTGGCAGGCTCTGAAGTTTCAGCTCTTTCCTGGAGCTGAGCTTAAGTGGTTTCTATGTGGTTGAAACCACACTGCCTTGCAAATGGAATCATTACTAAAAAAAAAAAAAAAAAAAAAAAAAATTATGTGTGTGTGTCTTGTATTGGAATTCAAACTTGCAAAAAATGTGCTCAGACTCAGTCTACTAATGGAACAGGCTGAGCCACTGGACATGCTGCTGGGGAAGCCAGTGAGAGTAAAAACTGAAAACTTGTTTTTCTTTCTTTCTTTCTTTCTTTCTTTCTTTCTTTCTTTCTTTCTTTCTTTTCTTAAGAGAAGAGCAAGTTGGGTTTCTGCTGTTGCATTATGGAACAGAATAAGGAGACCTTTTAGGCCAGTGGTTCTCAAGCTTCCTAATTCTGAGACTTTTTAATACAATTCCTTATGTTGTGGTGACCCCCAACCATAACAATACTCTCACTGCTACTTCATAACTGTAATGTTGCTACTGTTATGTATTATAATGTGAATCTCTGTGTTTTCCAATGGTCTTAGGCAATCCCTGTGAAAAGGTCATTTGACCTCCAAAGGGGTCACAACTCACATGTTGAGAACCACTGCTTTAGGGTTTTACTTCACACTTGGAAAGTATGACAAGGACCAAAATAGGGACCTAAACATATAAACACAACTTAATGGAAAATAAACAAATGGGACCGCACTAAAGTAAACAGTTTTCCACAATAAAGGATATAATGGATAAAATAAAAAGGTAGCCTACAGATGGGGAGGAAATATTTGCAGACTATACATTTGACAAGAGGGTGATAAAGAAGATAGACAAGGAGCTCCGTAACTATTAGAAAACAACCCATTTGCCTCAAATTTAAATTAACTTATAGCACAACTAACATAGATACATTTTATTTCCTTCCTTCTTAATAAAGCACTATAAAAGCCACTTTAAACCTTTGAAAAATTGGTGCATGAAAACACAGCTTTCCTTTTGGTCTTCCTGCGTGTCTATTTTATTGCCACAAAATTGAACCTATTTCCGTGTTTAAAGGCATTTCCTTCTCTGTGAGTCATTTATTCATATTTTTGGCTTCCTCTTTCACTGGGCTTATAGTCTGTTTTTAAAATAAAGCAATTCTTACAAAGAAATCAATTCCATTCCGTTGTTGGAAAAGGCACTTGTACTGTTTGAAGTTTTTAATGAGTTTTCCAGAAAACAAGAGTTTTTCCCTCTTGGTCTTCTTGTACTCCGTTCTGGGGAAAGACACAAAAGCCTATGTGACATGTAACTAATATTTTTGTGATATATGTTTCTCTACTGAATAACCAACTACTGGCTTAAAATAGAAACTAAAAGCTTCATAGGTTGGGGCTTAGAGATGACCCTTTCAAAGGACTGGAGTTGGGCAAGCACATTCATTGTGCTCACAGTTGCTTTGATTCCAGGGCCTCTGCCTCTGCAATGCAGGCATCTGCACTCATGCACACCCCCTCCCCCCAGACAGACAGGGTAGAAGGGAGAGTCAAGTAAAATCTATTTTTATGTAATAGCAAAATCCTAAAGGGACTAGAATACTAGAATAGTGATTAAAAACTGGTTAAAAACTACCTGAGTTTAATTCATGCAGAACAGCTGAAAAATGATCTAGAAATAAATATATTTAAAAATAAAAATTTAAATAAAATGTATACACGTATAATAGATGCAGAAATACACACTTTTGCATTTCAAAGTCAGTTCTCATATATTGCCTTGGAAAGACATATTTGCTATGTGGGAAGCTGTTACTTTTGTTCAAACACCCGTGTTTTAAGTGAGATGACGCTTGCTGGCTCTTTTTGCTGGAAACTGTGTTCTCTTCCTGTGTGGAAAATTCCATGATATATTAAACAGGCTAACACCCAAAGTAATGTGCTTTGGAGGTGTGACTGAGATACTTTCTGTCAATGTGCTATTGAGGAATGTACATACACCTTACCTGGCATTGAACTGGAGATGGAACACCAAGACCTTGATGGCACTGCACTAGGGAAGTTCACAGTCTTCTCATTTCAGGAAGGCCCTTAAAGAGAGCTCTGTCCTCGACAGTGCACATGCTTTCATGGCACAGGAGTGGCAGTCTTCATAGGCTGACCAGAGCCCTCCTTGGTATCCTTTTTTGTTTTTGGACATACCACCAACAGGTCCTCATTTAAGTAGTATAAATTCTAACAACTCAGGTTGAAGACTTAGTAAGAGAGCCTGGCTGTTCAACTAGCAGCCTTTAACAGGAAAATGAACTGGAGGCTACCTACAGGCATGTTTATGGTGGTTTTTCTCCCCCTCAAAAGGCTTTGTTGTGGGTTGTGAAACATGTGACATCACTAATAACATTTGGAGAATTTATGGAATTGAATAATTCTTTGTAGATTTGAGATTTTAAAAAATACATCTTTTCAAACTATTTCAGTAAATTGCGCTTTCATGCTTTTGCTAAACTGGGACTTAAACTATGGCTTGATTTTCTGTGCTCTACGCCTGTACTGAGCCCCAGAAGCTAAACATGTCCTTGGCTGTGTCCTAGTCCAAGTGGCCTAATGCTGCATGTGTGGCCTTTAGAACACATTCTGAACCAGTTTAGACAACAATGTAATCACAGTTTTCAAATCTCCAAATAACAGATTGAGTTATGCTGGCTAATTCCAGTCACAAGTGGTTTAATAACAGGGCAGTTGCACCATGAGATCTCCTCTTTCTAGAACTTCCCTGAAGAGTAACAGACGGTGACTTTTTAAACAATTCTATTTTTTTTTTTTTACACAGATGCAGGAACTTGAAGTAGGAAAATACTGATTTGATTTTTGTTTTGAAGACTCTTTTTTAGCTCCTTTTTTTTTTCCTGTATAATCAATCTCCCATTGGAAACTTAACTCTATTTTCTTAGTAAAGTTAAAATTAAATGGAATGGTTAAGATGTAAATTAAATGCTGTAAATTTTTTTTAACAATATTTTAGTGGCCCCAAAGCTTAGAATATGTCAGAATTAATTAAGCAGCTGTATGAAACGCAGATTTCTGAACCCCAGCCCAGAGTTTATGATGATTCAGTTCTTACTGAAGCCTGGTAACCAGTTTCTTTGTTTCCAGGTGATGGAGTTGCTGCAGGTACATGGTTACTTCAAGAATTCTGTTATATTTGAGCCGATTTCACTGAACACCAGCAGTGAGTTTGGAGGAGGAGACAGTCTGGCTTCCTGACTTGCTGCACCAACAGTAAGCCCTTTACCTCGCCCTTGCTTAAACATGGAACTGTATTTTCTGTGGCTGTATATTCTACACATTAAGCTCTGAGTTGTTTGTTTATTTGTTTACAATCTCCCATGAGTAATCAGAAAGTAAGTCGCTGTTTTTTGAATGGAGCATTTAACACGGGGCTAGCTAAAAAGTTCTAATTAATAAAAAACTAACAGTCTTAAAACATAATATGAGTCAAGGAGAAACCAACAGCTGAACTTTAGGGTACATAGATTTTGAGGGTTGAATTGTCCTACTAAATGAAGGTAAGCTTGCTGTTTAGGACTATGTAAGGAGACGTTGTATCCTGTTTCTGAGATGTCTCCTCCGGAATGCGCTTTGATTGGGATGGCCTCCCCTTTCCTTATTTCTTCAACCTGACTGCTTCCTGTTTGCTTTTAGAAAGTGAATGAAAAGATAATCTGCTTATAGGGGCCAATCAGACTTCTCTTGAAAGAGATATTCAATAGATCCAGTGAGTTCTACAAACACATTAATAGGCAGGAATGGAGTATTGGAAGCTGCCATTTGCTTTCAGATGCAGGATGAAGCACAGAAAGTAAGTAGCTGAGAGATAAAATACACCTTACTCTATCAAAGACTCTCCCTGTGGGTTTTGCTGGATAAGCCATGTTTTTCATCACTTGCCTCTAACAGACAGTTTTCTATCACATTGACACCATAGCACCAAGATTTCTGCTGGAACTATATTATAGCTGACAGAGAACAGATGAGTCACTGGTGCTCCCACTCACACTAAGGGTCATGAGCAACACTGGCACCCTCACAGCAAAAGACAAGAAAACAGTCAGCAAGAAGAAAACATGCACCACAGGGACTCAAAGTGTTATATCATGGATGCTTTCAGAAACTGAGACACTACGTTTCAGAGAAAACTAATTTTAGTCTTTAGGTTTAATGAAGAATTGGCAGCCACATAGAAGGTGTAGACAAGTTGTTTGAGACTGAGGAAGTGACCCATGAAGGCTTTTGTTCATAATCCTCTTTCTTCCTGTGTGGCAGGCTCTTCCCCTGGTCATGGGTAGGAACTCTGGACTGACGGTCTTTAAAGACAGAAACAGTGACGATTTTAGGTTTTATGGCTTGCTTTGGGGGACACAGGTTGTAGTGTCTATGAATAACCTTGAGAATAAGAAATTCTGATTTTTTTCTTTTTCTGTTCTTTTTTTTTTTCTTTTTGCAAAAGTAGCATGACACTTTATTCAAAGAGAAGCAACTATAGAGCAGAAAGGAATACACCATCAAGGTTGGCAGCAGATCACATGACCCAAAGGAGCAGTTTAGTTTAGGGGCATAGTTTGGGTGGTTCTCTATTTTTGATTGCTGGATTGCATTAAGTAACTATTTCTATACTGTGAATTTCCTTTTCCTTAATGCATCTGACTTTAGTCGTATGTGTTCCTAATCACACAGACATAAGATAGTAAATAGGGAATTCTTCCTAAATCTTCACCAACAGGGCATAATTTACTTATTGCTGTGTGCCCAAACCTAGTTTGGACTAGATTGACCATCCCTGTTTTCATAGCTGAACATAAGTAGAGTAGGCTGTCTCAAATTTGATGTCCGTTAAGAAAAGAGAAACTTACTGCACTGTTTGGAAAGAGGTGTGTTTGTGTAGTACCTGGAGGTAAGGCCCTTACTTAGGCTGCCCAATGCAGGATTAGAAGAGAGACATTTGCTTAGCCCAAACCAAGTGGAGTTGCCGAGGTACTCCCTATGTTTGCCAGACTCAAGCTTACATATTGAAGGTGAGGGGTTACCTACAGGAGTATGTGGGTGACATAAGAAAGCTGCATGACTGGAAAGCCCCACCCAGCATAGGTAGGAGTTACAGCTTCCTCTCTTGGCTGACCTTCCACTTCCTGTGATCTCTCCCTCCTCCTAAGACCACATGCAGCTGGGAAGAATTATGTACAGCTGGGAGTGGGGGGAAGGGGAAAGGGAGGAGGCGGCTGGAGCTTCAGGTGAGGTTCTACTGACCTTCCCCAAACCCTCCTTCTGGGAGGAAACATCAACAGGCCTGATCTTGTGAGAGTCTTGTGCAGGTAGTTACAGCCACTCTGATTAAGATGGCAATGCCCCTGATAGGCCTGAAAGGAGGAGTTCTGCAAGACATTCTGATTTCTGTGATGTACTTTTGTGGAAAAGTAATGAATGAGAGGAGATCAGAGAGAGTTTGTTTCTGGAGCCTTCCCAGTCTCCATCAGCTCTAAGTGCTCAGGATGCCTAGCAACCTTACTTTGGGGATGATGGTTTTTGAGCTCCAATCACTTCCCTGTTTCAACTCTTTTGATAGTAAATGAGCAGGACTTGACAAGACTATTTTTAAGGAGCCGCTTTAGCTCTAGTATTCCATACAAGAGTGCTACAGGAAGATTAGAAAATGGATGTTCCATTCTTGGGTTGGGCTGTTAAACTGGAACTTTATAATTTTAAAAGCCAAGTGTTGGCAAATATAGTAAGGATGAAGCAAAGGAAACTAACTGGAGACAGACTAAGTAGAAGAGTCAAGGCTGCCTGAATGATTATCTCTAAAAATAGGCAGATATTTTGAGTCATTTCAAGTTTCTTCTGTTAAACTTTCATATGTTCAACATGAGGTTTATATTAGAATCACTCAGTATCAAAAAGAGACAGTTAAAAAAAATCCAAGAAACAGACACATCTAATAACTTATCCACATCTCTGGCCAATTAAATCATAACTTATAAATTCTGAAGAGAAGCATGCACAAGAAGAACCATGAAAATCCTGTTTCCTGTGTTTTAAGATTTCTTAAGAATATCAAGATAACATAAGATAGTAAAAACACTGGAAGTCCACAACTCAAGGGTTTTAAAATAACAAGGGTTATTTAAAAAACTCTCTTTATAATATTCTTCACAAATTTTAACATTTTGTATTTATTAATCCAGTGTTTGTTTGTGTGTGTGTGTGTGTGTGTGTGTGTGTGTGTGTGAACAGCACACATGTGGAAGTCAGAGTGTAACTTTTAGGACTTGATTCTGTCTTAATCTGTGAGTTTCAGGAAGAAGGAACTAAATTGTCTGCTTTGGCAGCAAGCACTCTTACCCACTGTCGTCTTGTCGGTCCATCAGCATATTCTTTTAAGGAAGATAAGTCTCTCTCTCTCTCTCTCTCTATATATATATATATATATATATATATGTGTGTGTGTGTGTGTGTGTGTGTATACATACATATATATTTCCATTAATAATGCTTTGAATGAAAAGATAACGCTTCTGTTTTTTTTTTTTTTTTTCTTTTCCTTTTTGGTTGTGAGCCTAGCTTTTAATGGTTGAGACATCATACTAGGAAAGAACTTCCTCTTGACTGTTTCCACTTGTAAATAGTGGTCAGGACAGCATGAACAAAGCCTATGCCAGTCCAAGTAAAGGCAAATCCCAACATGGAGAGGGAAGTTGGGCACAAAATACCCAGCTCTAGCCGTGAAACATTGGAAATTGTTAGGTTCTTGGAGAGGAAGAGACCGTTTTCTCTAAGAAAACTTGGTAAGCAGAGCACTCTGCAGTGGAAGGGCACACGTCTAAGAATGCGTGGGCAGCACAAATTTGTCTTGGAAAATAAAAACAAAACCAGGGAAGATGGGTAGGTACAGAAGCACGAGTGGGTCCTACAAGAGTTGAGGGAAGACTCAATATGATGAAAAGAAGTTGCAGGAAACTCTCAAAGAACAAATAAAAAAAAATAAAGTAAAAAGAAAAGAGAAAACTTCCAGTCCACGCTTCACTGAGCTAATATATGACAAAGAAATACTCAATTTCAGTATGTCAGCAAAGTGGGTACCTCTGACAGAGTTGACACAGGCAGCTTAGGGCTCACAAAAAGGGCTCAACCTTAGCCTCTGAGCACTTAGATTTCTTTCATAGAAATTAGTGGCTTAAGAGCAATTTTTTTAATCTGTGTTTTATGCTTATGCCTTATTCATTCTTAAGAATAGTGCTTCCTCAAGATCCACCCATACCACTCCTAGGCATATACCCAAAAGAGGCTCAAGTACACAAAAAGGACATTTGCTCAACCATGTTTGTAGCAGCTTTATTTGTAATAGCCAGAAGCTGGAAACAGCCCAGATGCCCCTCAACTGAAGAATGGATGCAGAAACTGTGGTACATCTATACAATGGAATATTACTCAGCAATGAAAAATAAAGAAATCATGAAATTTGCAGGTAAATGGTGGGACCTAGAAAGGATCATCCTGAGTGAGTTGTCCCAGAAGCAAAAAGACACACACAGTATATACTCACTCATATAAACATACAACATAGAATAAACCCACTAAAATCTGTACATCTAAACATACTAAGCAAAAGAGAGGACCCTAACTAAAATGTTCAATTCCCATCCTGAAAGTCAAAGAGAATGGACAGCAGAAGAAAAAGAAAACAGGACACAACCTAGGAATCTGCTACAGAGAGCCTCTGAAAGCCAGAAGAAGAAAACAGGAAACAACCTCGGAACCTGACACAGAGGGCCTCTGAAAGCTTCTGCAGTATAGACTGTCAAAGCAGATGCTGAGCCTGATGGCCAACTGATGGGCAGAGTGAATGGAATTTTATGTAAGAAGTGGGAAATAGTAAGAGCTGGAGAGGACAGGAACTCCACAAGGAGAGTAACAGAACAAGAAAATTTGAACACAGGGAACTTCCCAGAGACTCATACTCCAACCAAGGACTATTCATGGAGATAACCTAGAACCCTGACAATGCAGCCACTTCTGATGAGAACTAATAGACTAAGATCAGAAAGAAGGAGAGGAGGACCTCCCCAATCAGTGGATATGGGGAGGGGCATGCATGCAGAAAGGAGGGGGGAGGGTGGGACCGGGAGGGGAGTTGGGAGGGGCTTATGGGGGGATACAAAATGAATAAAGTGTAATTAATAAAAGTTAAAAAAAGATTATTCTGGTTTATAAAAAATAACCTCTCCCACTTTCTCTCCCTTCCATATGTTCTCTACTTGATGGCTTCTCTATGCTGTTCTTCAGGTCATTTGTTCTGCTTGCTTGTATCTTGATTTGAAAGACCTTCATTCCTTTTACAGACTTACTAGTTGTTAGGAGTCTGGGGTCACTATTGTGGATGGTAGAAAATTCCACTTTTTTTTCATAGATTTATCATTTTAATGGAAGAAAAATACACTGAAAGTGATTGAAAAATGTAATGTATAAGTAAAAAGGGCATGAGACAGTGATGGAATTCATCATATTATCATCTTGCAGTATGTCTGCAATTAGAATTGCTTTCAGAAAGTTTTTGTTTTGCTGTGTTTAATTCAGATGCCAAGGGCCTACTTCTGATCATTTCTCAGGGTTGAAATAATGTCAGCTAGTGTTGTTATAAGATTCTCAGGTGAAAAGCATTTGACAAAATCCAACATCCATTCATGTTCAAAGTATTGGAGAGATCAGGGATACAAGGCACATATCTAAACATAGTAAAGGCGATATACAGCAAGCCTATAGCCAACATCAAACTGAATGGAGAGAAACTTCAAGCAATCCCACTGAAATCATGGACAAAACAAGGCTGCCCACTCTTTCCATATCTCTTCAACATAGTTCTGGAAGTCCTTGCTAGAGCAATAAGACAGTTGAAGAAACCAAGGGGATACAAATTGGAAAGGAAGAGGTCAAAGTGTCACTATTCGCAGATGATATGATAGTATACATGAGGGACCCCAAAAACTCTACCAGGGAACTCCTACAGCTGATAAACACCTTCAGCAAAGTGGCCGGATACAAAATTAACTCAAAAAAATCAGTAGCACTCCTGTATACAAAAGACAAAAGGGCTGAGAAAGAAATTAGAGAAATAACACCCTTCACAATAGTCACAAATGTTATAAAGTACCTTGGTGTAACATTAACCAAGCAAGTCAAAGACTTGTATGAAAAAAATTTCAAGTGTCTCAAGAAAGAATTAGAAGAAGATATGAGAAGATGGAAAGATCTCCCATGCTCATGGCTTGGCAGGATTAACATAGTAAAAATGGCCATCTTACCAAAAGCAATCTACAGATTCAATGCAATTCCCACCAAATTACCAACACAATTCTTTACAGACCTGGAAAGAAAAATTCTCAACTTCATATGGAATAACAAGAAAACTTAGAATTGCTAAAACAATCCTCTACAATAAAAGATCTTCTGGAGGTATCTCCCTCTCTTATCTCAAGCTGTACTATAGAGCAACAGTTACAAAAACTGAATGGTACTGGCATAGAAACAGAATGGTGGATCAATGGAACTGAACAGAAGACCCAGAAATAAACCCACACAATTACGGACACCTGATCTTTGACAAGATGCCAAAACCATACAATGGAAAAAAGATAGCATCTTCAACAAATGGTGCTGGTCCAACTGGATGTCTACATGTAGAAAAATGCAAATAGATCCATACTTAACACCCTCCACAAAACTAGAGTCCAAGTGGATCAAAGACTTCAACATAAAACCAGACACATTAAATAGGTTAGAAGAAAAAGTGGGGGAAACCCTAGAACTCATAGGTACAGGAGACTACTTCCTGAAAAGAACACCAACAGCACAGGCTCTAAGAGCAACAATCAATAAATGGGACCTCATAAAACTGAAAAGCTTCTGTAAAGCAAAGGACACCGTCATCAAAACAAAACGACTGCCTACAGATTGGGAAAGAATCTTCAACAACCCTTTATCTGATAGAGGGCTAATATCCAGTATATATAAAGAACTAAAAAAGCTGAAAAGTAGCAAACCAAGTAATCCACTTTAAAAATGGGGAACAGAGCTAAACAGAGAACTCTGTAGAGGAATATCGAATGGCAGAGAAACACTTAAAGAAATGCTCAACCTCATTAGCCATTAGGGAAATGCAAATCAAAATGACCCTGAGATTTCACCTTACACCCAACAGAATGGCCAAGATGAAAAACTCAAGGGACAACACATGCTGGAGAGGTTGAGGAGAAAGGGGAACCCTTCTCCACTGCTGGTGAGAATGTCAACTTGTACAACCACTCTGGAAAGCAATTTGGTGCTTTCTCAAACTAGGAATAGTGCTTCCTCAAGATCCAGCCATACCACTCCTAGGCATATATCCAAAAGAGGCTCAAGTACACAATAAGGACATTTGCTCAACCATGTTTGTAGCAGCTTTATTTGTTATAGCTAGAAGCTGGAAACAGCCCAGATGCCCCTCAACTGAAGAATGGATGCAGAAATTGTGGTACATCTACAAAATGGAGTATTGTACTTGGCAATGAAAAATAAGAAAATCATGAAATTTGCAGGTAAATGGTGGGACCTGGAAAGGATCATCCTGAGTGAGCTGTCCCAGAAGCAGAAAGACACACACGGTATATACTCACTCAAAAAGACATAGGATAAACCTACTAAAATCTGTATATCTAAAGAAACTAATCAAGAGAGAGGACCCTGACTAAAATCCTCAATCCCCATCCCAAAAGGCAAAGAGGATGAACATCAGAAGAAGAAGAATACAGGAAACAACCTCGAAACCTGCCACAGTGGGCCTCTGAAAGGTTCTGCCCTGCAGACTATCAAAGCAGACACTGAGACTTATGGCCAACTGTTGGGCAGAGTGCATGGAATCTTATGTAAGAAGTGGGAAATAGTAAGATCTGGAGAGGACAGGAATCCCACAAGGAGAGCAACAGAACCAGAAAATTTGAACACAGGGGTCTTCCCAGAGACTCATACCCCAACCAAGTACCATTCATGGAGATAACCTAGAACCCCTGCACAGATGTAGTCCATGGTAGTTTAGTGTCCAAGTGGGTTCCATAGTAATGGGAAGAGGGACTGCCTCTGACATAATCTGATTGGCCTGCTCTTTGATCACCTCCCCCTGAGGGAGGAGCAGCTTTACCAGGCCACAGAAGATGATAATGCAGCCACTCCTGATGTGATCTGATAGACTAAGATTAGAAGGAAGGAGAGGAGGACCTCCCTTATCAGTGGACTTGGGGAGAGGTTTGCGTGAAGAAGGGAGAGGGGAGGGTGAGACTGGGAGTGGAGGAGGGAGGGGCTTATGGGGAGTTACAAAGTGAATAAAGTGTAATTAATAAAATTAAATTAAATTTAAAAAATTATGAAAGGCAAAAAAAAAAAAAGATTCTCAGGTGACTCTGATACACCTAAGAAGATGACTGAGAAATACTGCTTCACCTGAAAACATTTTGAATATGAAACAAATGTGATAAAAAAAAAAAAACTGAAGAAAGACAAAGGAGAACACATCAGAACAACATAGAGGAGGGGAAGATTAGTGCTTAGCCATCTCTTTGTCTCTGACATTGGCTTGTTGTTCTTTGTGCTCCCTGGATTTCTTGAGAGTGTGGGAAGAGCCCTGGGCAGGAAGTTGGGCAGGAGGCTGGATATTCCTGGAGTAGCCCTCCTCAGAAAGATGGGTGTATTTGTGGACTGGAGGCTGGTTCTTAGGGAATAGATGGCAGTTCTCAGGTGATTGTGTCCCGATAAGACCCACAGACAATGGATTGGAGTGGCATGTCTAGCTGTATGATCCAGAGGAGCATGAGGTCTCTTTAGAAACCCAGGAGCCCTCCTCTCACCTGGGGAACTCCGGGAGTCAGCAGCCCCACCGCTCACTTGCTCATTCAGTGGTCTCTGAGCTCATGCTGCCGGGACAATGTGGCTGGTCACCATTTTGGTGTGAGATCCTGTATGCTTCTGAGATCTGGCCAGACTCCTCAGAGGAGGCAGGTTGAGCTGTGGATCGGAGGCTGGGACCGTTTCCCTGGATTCAGGGAGTTGGGTGGCCAGAAGCTGGAACAGTTTGCTCCTGGAACTGGGGAGCTTTCCTCGGGAAGATGGGAAAAGCTGGGTATGCCGAGCCTGGAACCAAGCATTCTGGAACTTGGGAGCTTTTCCTAGGAGGGTGGCAAGAAATCTGGGTGCCTAGAGACTGAAATTTCTCATTTCTAGCACCCAAGGCTTGCCTCTCGCCCGGGAAACAGAGGCTGGCATTTTGGTGCCTCTTGCTCGCTTTGCAATCACCCCAGTCCAGGCACTCAGAAACCATGCACATTCCTTACCGCCATCTTTGTACCACTTGGTTTATAATGTTAAAATAATAACCAAGCAACATTTTCTTTCTTCCCTTTTAATCAACCAACTATAAACATTACCTTTTTTGGTATCGAAGCTTGGCACAACAGCCTGTGACCCGAAAAATATATACCCACTAAAGAAATCTCCTCATACATGCATGTCTTATCGGATTTTAACTGACAAATATACTTCAGTGTGAATTCAGTTTCTCTACATGTTTTTGTATCTGACCAGTCTGCCATTCATGTCATTCGTCCTATAATGAAAATAATAATTCTACAGGAGATTAAGAAATTCTGAGTAGCTGTCACATCTATAATTCCTTACCCCACTCTCCATTCTGTATCATTTTGCTTTATTCCATCTGAGCCACATCTTGTGCCATGACTTTGGTAAGCTTCAAATCCTAAGGTAGCCATTTGTGTTAGATAAGAGGCAAACCATGACTCTATGAAATGGATGGAGCTCCACATTGGAGGTTGGGGAGATTCTTTCTATTAGTGTTTAAGTGATTAACTTATTTCTCTGATTATTTATTTATTTTTTCAACAATATAGCAAGTCTGGCTAGACTTAATCTAAAATATTTTCATTTTCCACATGCTTTTACTCCATTGGCAGCATGCTACATAAGCCATCATGTCCAAGATATAATCATTTTTCTTTTGGGCTAAGGCTACCATCTACTTACACAGTTCCTCTCTGGGTCTCTCCAAATCCATTTTCCATAGAGCTATCAAGATGTTTATTTACATGACATGTAAGGCTGTGTGCTTCATCAGATTAAAATTTCCTGAGATATTTTATTCCATATAAATTATTTCTCATGAGCTACAGCTTGCCTGAATCTTTGCATTTTCCTTTTTTCTCTCTCTCCCACTGTATTCCATTTATGCTGATCTCCATGATGTTTATCACACAGGGCAGAATCCCTCCTACACCAAGGCCTTTGTAGATTAAAGACCCAGAAATAAACCCATATACCTATGGACACTTGATTTATGATAAAGAATCCAAATCCATACAATGGGAAAAAGCATCTTTTTTTTTTCTTTATATTCTTTTTAAATTTTATTTTAAAAAAAGCATCAATAAATGGTGCTGGTCCAACTAACATGCAGAAAAATGCAAATATATCTATATTTATCACCTTTCACAAAATTCAAGTCCAAGTAGACCAAAGACCTCAATTTAAAACACTAAAGCTATTAGAAGGGAAAGTGGGAACCACTCTTGAACTCATACAGGTGAGAACTTCCTGAAAAGAACACCAACAGCTCAAATGCTAAGATCAGCAATCAATAAATGGAACCTTATAAAAGTGAAGAGCTTCTATAAAGGAAAGGACACTGTCAACAGAAGAAAATGGCAGCCTACAGGATGAGAAAAGAGCTTTACCAACCCCACATCCGACAAAGGACTATTATCCAAAATATAGAAAGACCTGAAGAAATTAAACACCAAAAAACCAAATAACCCAATTAAAAATGGGTTACAGAGCTAAACTGAGAATTCTCAACAGAAAAATCTTGAATAGCAGAGAAGCACTTAAAGAAATGCTCAACATAATTACTCATCAGGCAAATGCAAATCGAAAGTACTCTGAGATTCCATCTTACACCTGTCAGAATGGGTAAAGTCAAAAACTTAAGTGACAATAAATGCTGGTGAGGATGTGGAGAAGGGGGAACACTCTTCCAATGCTGGTGGGAGTGCAAACTTGTACAACCACTTTGGAAATTAATCTGGTGTTTTCTTGGAAAATTGGAGATAGTACTACCTCAAGACCCAGCTATACTTCTCCTGGGTATATATCCAAAAGATGCTCCACCGTATTGCAAGGACATTTGCTCAACTATGTTCATAGCAGCTTTATTTGTAGTAGCCAGAATCTGGAAACAACCTAGATGTCCCTCAACTGAAGAATGGATAAAGGAAATATAGTACACTTACACAGTGGAATACTACTCAGCTATTAAAAACAAAGAATTCATAAAATTTGCAGGCAAATGGATGGAACTAGAAAGGATCATCCTGAGGAGACAACCCAGACCAGAAATCACATATCATATACACTCACTTATAAGCGGATATTAGCCATATATTACAGGGTAACTATGCTACTAATCACTGACCTAAAGGTGCTAAAATAACAAGGATGGCCCAAGAGAGGCCCTCCTTGAATCTCACTCAGATGAGGAGGAAATAGAACAGACAGGAGAAGAGGAAGTAGAGCGGGAACTGGATAGGAGAGGGTGTGGGGAGGGAAAGGAGATGAAGGGATCAGATTCGAGGAGAGTGGGGAGGGAAGGTTTGAGAGTTTGGAGAGAAAAGAGAAACTGAAGGTGGGGCTATAACTGAGACAAGCTGGAAACCTACGACAGGGTAGGCTATAGGGAAGATATGGGATGTGTGTAGCTGAGCCTCCTAGCAAGGATGACATGAAAAGACTTGAGGAGGCCACCTCCTAATCAGGCCTGACCTGTGGTGGTGAGAGAGGAACACCAATCCACCTACAAAACAGCTGAACCAAAATTTACAGCCTACAAGATGTGCAGAGATAAAGATGGAGACTGAGGGGATGACCAACCAGTGCCTGGCCCAACCTGACACCAACCCCATGGGAGAGAGCCAGCCATCCCCTGACAGTGTTAATGATATTCTGCTATGTCTATAGACAGGAGCCTGAGAGGTCCCCTTAGCAACTGATGGAATCAGATGTTGAGACTCACAGCCAAGCATTAGGAAGTCCTGTGGAAGAGTGGGAGGGAAGAAGAGAAGGACCTGTAGGGGACAAGAACGCTGCAAGAAGACCAACAGAGTCTATTAACCTAGACCCGTGGAGACTTACAAAGACTGAAACACCAACTAAATTACATGTGTGGACTGGACCTAGACTCCCTACACAGAGTAACTGACGGGCAGTTTAATCTTCCTGCTGGTTCCCTGTTAAGTTGAGTGGGTGCTGTCTATGACATGGACTCTGTTGCCTACTTTTGATTACTTTGCCCTATCTGGAATGCTTTGCCTTCTTTAGTTGCTGAGGAGGAGCTCAGTCCTCATGTGACTTGATGTGCTGGGGTGGGTTGAAGGAGGGGGAGTGCTCCTTTTCTGAAGACAAGGGAAGGGAGGCTAGGGTTAAGAGGGTGGAAGAGAGGGATAGAAAGTAGAGGAGGGAGGGGGCTATGATCTGAATGTAAAGTAAATATATAAATTAAAAATGAAAAATAAACCAAGTGATACAAAACAACTGAGAAGACAGGCTTTCTAATGAATCTTGTCACATGCCAAAATTCACGTATGTTCAAAGAAACCTTGGAAATGAGAAAAGTTCCATAATATTTGTTATAAACAGTCTTTAAATTTCTTAGTAAACATAAGACTTGAGAAAATTCTGTATTTTCAATAAAAACTCACCAAGTATTTACCTTCAGTTTCTCAACTTAAATTGCAAAGTATGTGGTCATTCATAGCATCTGAATGTGCCATTTATTTCTCTGTCAGGCCACCATGGTAGTGTGTATATTTACGAATCTGTAGAGAGCCAGAACCTTGATTTATTAACCTATTAAATAAGAAAATTTTGATTTTTTTTATGTAAGTACAGGTGACAGGAAAAATAGAAAACTAAGCAAATAAAGAATCTTCATATATTTCTTTTTCGTTCTGTATTTCTCTATTCTCTGTAATGGATATCTTACATGAATGCTTTAAAAGGGTGCTTTATAAACTAGAGAAACATTCCATTAGCTTTTTTTTTTTAAACCAAAATAAAGACCTCACGATAGGATATGTGCTGGCCCAATAAAAACAAACTCTTCTGCAATTTTAGGTGCTTGTAGAAGAGCAGCTTAAATCACGTATTTATTTTACCACTTTCATGTTAACCAAATTTCTGCTTTCCTTAATTTTTCAAGAATTATTAAGATAATTATTAAGATTTATTACTGGGTTTTAGTATAGACATGAGAAGAAATATTCTAATATTCTAATAGTTCTAACAAGGAACTATGGAAATTCCTTGTAGGTTGAGCTGCCGACTCAATTACAAGACATTGTACTACAAAGCAGAACAGACCCCATGCAGAGAGTTATAGAAACTCAAGCGATTTCAACAACAGAGTGGGCCATGGCACTCTTTCCTTCTTGTTTCCTACCTCTTAGTGGTTTGCTGTCTCCAAAAGAATATTTCTAGTTTTTTTTTTTCTTTCTTTTTTTTTTTCTTTTTTGGCTGTTGGTCCCTTCTTTCAATCTCTTGTCTTTTGCTCTGCCTTTACATGACCCTTTGTCAACTTCTTGGAGCCCGAAGCACCTTTCCAAGCCTTCACATGCTTACTGAGGACTCACTGTACCAACATCTTTGGAAATGAATGGAGAGACATTTTCAACGTTTCCCTTTTCATTCGAGTCACTTGGGTTTGACCCCCACAGAGCGAATGAGATGATTTCATAGTTCATTCTCAGACTATTATAATCAAACAAGAATGTCTGATTATATGTCTATTATAAACAGACTAGTATGTCTGTTTGTGTGATACAGCCATACGCTAGATTTAGTGACTTCTGGTGGAGACCAGCCTCCAAATTATTCTCTTTAGTGAAAATCCATAATGATCTGTGTAATATTTTCCTTTAAAACAGGGCAGAGCAGCTGTTCTCAACCTGTAGGTCACAACCCCTTTGGGGACTGAATGACCCTTTTACATGGGTTGCATATCAGAGATCCTATATATCAAACATTTATATTACATTTCTTAGGAGTAACAAAATTACAGTTAGGACGTAGCAACAAAGGTAATGTTATGGTGGGAGATCACCCCAACATGAGGAACTGTATTAAAAGATCCACAGCTCTTAGTATGACTATACTATATTATCTGTCTAATGTCCACTTACAAGTGAGTATATACCATGTGTGTCTTTCTGTTTCTGTGTTACCTCACTCAGGATGATCTTTTCTAGTTCCATCCATTTGCCTGCAACTTTCATGATTTCCTTGTTTTTAATAGCTGAGTGGATCACATTGTGTAAATGTGCCACAATTTCTGTATCAGTTCCAAGGAACATCTAGGTTGTTTCCAGATTCTCAGTACTACATATTTGTTTTATTAAGTGGCTATGACCATAGCTGAGAAAATATCCTTGTTGAATGGTTGAGCATGTTTTGGACATATGCCCAAGAGTGGTATAGCTGGATCCTGAGGTTGTGCTATTCCCAATTTCCTGAGAAAGCACCAGATTGATTTCCAAAGTGGTTGTACAAATTTACACTCCCACCAGCAATGGAGGAGGGTCCCCTTTCTCCACATCCTCTCCAGTATGTGTTGTCACTTGAGTTTTTGATCTTAACCATTCTGATGGGTATAAGATGGAATCTCAGAGTCATTTTGATTTTCATTTTTCTGATGACTAAGGATGCTGGACATTTCTTTAAGTGTTTCTCTGCCATTTGATATCCCTCTGTTGAGAATTCTCTACTTAGCTCTATAACCCATTTTTTAACTGGATTATTTGATTTGTTGGTGTCTAATTTCTTGAGTTCTGTATATATTCTGGATATTAGCCTTCTATTAGATGTAGACTTGGTGGAGATACTAAAAGCTACAGACCTAAAGAAGCTAAACAACCAGGAGGTCCCTAGGGAGGATGCTTAAATCTCATTCAGAAGGACAAGCAGAATAGACAGTGGAATCAATAGCAGTGATTGGAATCAGACAGTAGAATCAGAAGCAGTGGAAGCGAAGGAACAGGGTGGGAGCCTACTATAGAGGGTTCTCTGAAAGGCTCTACCCAACAGGGGATAGAAGCAGATGCTGAGACTCACAGCCAAACTTTGGGCAAAGCACAGGGAGTCTTGCAGAAGAAGGGGGATAGAAGGACACAGGGACAGAAGCCTCACAAGGATACCAACAAAGCTAAAAAACCTGAGCCCAGGATGTACTGCAGAGACTGATGCACCAACCAATGACCTTTCATGGAGAGGACCTAGCCCCATGCTCAAATGTAGCCCATAGGCAGCTCAGTCTCCATGTGGGTTCTCCAGTAAGGGGAGCAGGGGCTGCCTCTGTCATGAACTAGATTTTCTTCTCTTTGATCACTTGCCCCTGGTGATGTGGCCTTGCCAGGCCACAGAGGAAGAGGATCCAGGCAGCCCTGATGAGACTTGATAAGCTTTGGGCAGATGGCAGAGGAGGAGAACTTCCTTTTTCAGTGAAATAGGGGATAAGGAGGAAGATGGAATGAGGGTGGGACTGGGAGGAGTTGAAAGAGGAGACTTCAATTGGGATATATAATGAATAAATTGTGAAAAAGGAAAAAAAAAACTTCCCTACCTACAAGAAATTCAGGGATAAAGACAGAGCAAAAATTGAGGAAATGGCCAACGACTGCCCCAAACTGAGACCACTGCACTGGAGAGAGCCAACTCCTTACACAATTATTGATACTCTGCTATGCTTGCAGACAGTGCCTAGAATAACTATCTCCACCCAACAGCAAGTATAAATATATGCTGAGACGCTCAGTCAAACATGAGGTGGACCCAGAGGAGTCTTGTGTAGGATTTTTGGGAGGGATAGAAGGACCCTGGAGGGACAAGGACTCCACAAGAAGACCAACACAGTTAACTAACCTAGGGCTTGGGACTTACAGAGACTAAAGCACCAACCAAAGAACATGCATAGAGTGGACCTAGGCCCCCAACACATATGTAACTGATGGGCAGCTTGGTCTTCTAGCAAGAGGAGAAGCGGTGTCTCTGGCATGGACTCAGTTACCTGCTTTTAGATCACCTATCCGTACCTGTGCTGCCTTGTTTGACCTCAGTGGAAGAGGATGTTCTTAGTCCTGATGTGAAGGATATGCTGGGGTGGGTTTTGAGGGTGAGGGGTGAGTGTGTGTTGTCTCTTTTCTAAGGAGAAAAGGAGGGGGAAAGGAGGAAAACAAGTGGAAGAATGGGACAAGATGGAGAGGAGGGACGTGTTTTGTTCAGGTTGTAAAGTGAACAAACAAACAAACAAACAGGCAAACCCACTGAGTCCACGTCCAGCTGCCTGTATGTACATGGGTGTGGCACCATCTACTGGAGCATGGCTATGTCTAGGGGGAGAATGAGGAGTCTCAAGTTCTGCATCCCTGAAAAAAATCTGGCTCCTCCTTTCCCAGGAGCCAGCAACCGCCAATAATTCCTCAGCAAGAGATGGGATTTAATGAATCCCTCTCAACCCATGCTGGAGCTGGGGCTGTCTTGATCAAGTGCATGCAATTTATAGCCACTGTGAGCTTATGTGTACAACAGTCCTGTCATGTCAGGCAAGTACTGTTTCATTCCAGGTATCTGTGGCCAGCAGCTCTCAGAATCTCTCAGCTCTGTCTTTCTCAACAATTCTGGGGTTTGAAGAACAGGTTGTGATGGATGCTTCATTTAGAGCCCAGTTCTCCTCTCAATAGTCTCTTATAATTTGCATCTGTAATAGTTGTAGGTCTCCATATCAATCACTATTACAAACAAACAAACAAACAAGAAGCTTTTCTGATAAGGAACAAGAGATTTACTAATCTATGGTATAAAGATGGTAATTTATGGGCAGATTATTACAGTATTCATTTAGAAGAATAACAGTATTAGGGTACATGACCTAGACAGCCATGGAAAAATTTCCCCAGACAATGGTACCATTTGTAAGTTCTATCTTGTGAATCATGCTTTATATTAAATGAGATAGGGACTGCTACTCTCATAGCAGTCATGCTATTATTATAGCAGTGGGCATATCCTGGTTGTTTTTGTTTTTTAATCTGACATTTTTTTTTAGCTGGATAAAACTGGTGATGACTTTTATCCCTTAGTAGCTTATGAGACCCCCACTGACCAACAACTCAAAAAGTGGTAAGTCATATCTAGCACTTGCCATTTAATTTGATAGCATATGGTGTCTATAAGAGGCATTGTTCATAAGATTCCCTGCACTCTGCCCAAAGTTTGTTTATGAGTCTCAGCATCTGCTTTGATACCCTGCTGGGTACAGTCTTTTAGAGGCCCTTTGTGGTAAGCTCCTGTCCTGTTTCCTGTTTTCTCCCTCTTCCAATGTCCATCCTGTTTCCTTTCTGAATGAGAATTGATCATCTTACCCAGAGTCCTCCTTCTTGCTTAGCTTTTTTGGTTGTACAGATTTACATATGTTTATCCGATATTATTCCACTTATTCCACTCATAAGTGAGTATATAGCATGTGTGCTTTTCTGCTTCTGGGATACCTCACTCAGAATAATTTTTTCTTAAATTTTTTTATTAATTAATTTATTTTTTATTGATTACAGTTTATTCAGTTTGTATTCCAGCTATAGCCCCCTTCCTCATCCCCTCCCAATCCCATCCTCCCTCATCTCCTGCCATGCCTCTTCCCAAGTCCACTGATAGGGGAGGTCCTCCTTCCCTTCCCTCTGACCCTAGCATATCAGGTTTCATCAGGCTGCATTGTCTTTCTCTGTGGACTGGTAAGGCTGCTCTCCCCCTCAGGGGAAAGTAATCAAAGAGCCAGCCACTGAGTTCATGTCAGACACAGTCCCTGTTCCTATTACTAGGGAACTTACTTGGACACTGAGCTGCCATGGGCTACATCTATGCAAGGGGTCTAGGTTATCTCCATGCATGGTCCTTGGTTGGAGTATCAGTCTCAGAAAAGACCCCTGGGCCCAGATTTCAGGATAATCTTTTCTAGTTCCTGCTTTTGCGTGCGAATTTCATGATTTCCTTGTTTTTGATTGCTGAGTAGTATTCCATTGTGTGGAATCTTATGAAAGAAGGGAGACATGAAAGACCTGGAGGGGACAAGAGCTCCACAAGGAGATCAACAGAACCAAAAGAATCTGGGCCCGGGAGTCTTTTCTGAGACTGATACTCAACCAAAGACCATGCATGGAGATAACCTAGAACCCCTGCACATATGTAGCCCATGGTAGATCAGTGTCCAAGTGGGTTTCCCTAGTAAGGGGAACAGGGGATGTTTCTGATATGAACTCAGTAGCTCGCTCTTTGATTACCTCCCCCTGAGCGGGAAAACAGCTTTACCAGGCCACAGAGGAAGATAATGAAGCCAGTTCTGATGAGACCTGATAGGCTAAGGTCAAATGGAAAGGGAGGAGGACTGCTCCTATCAGTGGACTGGGGGAAGGCAAGGAAAGAGAAGAGGGAGGTAGGGTGGGATTAGGAGGGGATGAGGGAGGGGACTGGGATACAAAGTGAATAACTTGTAATTAATAAAAAATACATTAATAATAAAAGAATAAAAAGAAGCATTGTTCTCTAATTATAGGATAAGACCATTTAAACTCAGTTTGTATGTATGTGTGTGCATGTATTTTAGGAAGCTTTTACTGTAGTATATTTCTATATGGCTTTTCCAAGGGTATTTAATTCATTATCACTTCCCATATTCCAGTCTCTTCCCTGTCTACCCATCCCCTACTTTGTTTAACTACTTTTACACCATCAATTTCATTTCCCCATATCCCCCTGCCATATCTCTTGCTTCCTGTGAAAGCATCTTTACCTTGTTGGTCTTTTACTAGTTTTATGACTTCCCTATGTATTAAGGCTGATTCATGTTCACAGCTGTTGCCTTTAAGATTACCAAACCATATGCCGTTAGTTTTCTTTTCTCTGAAATAATTGCCCAGCAAGGAAGAGCTTATATGTTCTTGGCATTCCTGGCTACCTGTCATGAATACATAATAATGATGGCTATTATGTCCATGTAGAGTCCTTCCATAAAGAAGAGTTGGCCACATCTTGACATTTAAGAAAGAGTAGTTAATAGTAAATGTTTCTTCATAGTTCTCAGTCCACTGTCTTCACTTGTTACAGATGAGAAGTTAATCTTGGGGATCAGTTGACTCTGAATTATAGCTGACATAACCAGAGCCTCACAGAAGATTGGCCTCTTTATAGTGCCTAAAAATTATAAGAAATTTGAGACTAATTATGTTACCTCAAAAGCATATGACCAACAAAGAATTAATCCAATTTGAGATCTGACTTTTTATCCAGAAAAAAAATCTGTTTTGTCTCAAGCTCATCATTGAGAACTTCATGATATATATATATATATATATATATATATATATATATATATATATATATATATGGCATATATATGGTGTATATATGGTATTTCATATAAATATGATATGGTATCTATATATGATATATCACATATATATATGGTGGTTTAAAGTTCTTTCGGAATGTATACAGTTTACCCTTGTTCATTCAAATGATGATTTCTCTCCCCCACTATCTGGTTTCAAACTGGGCATTGCATTGTGATGCTTATTCTAAGCATCACCTGTCTCAAGTTTGTGTAAACACATTTGTTCTCTAAACTGTCAGTTAAAACAACCAGCCACATTGCTGAGAAATGGAGTGGATAGGGTGGGACATCCTGGTCTGGAGCAGGAGGAAGAGGAAGGAAGCAGGGAGGAGAGGAGAAGAATCTGGAGGAGAGGTCTTGGAACCATGTGGAGAAATGAACCGACATAAGATACCACTAAAAACAAGTATAATGTGTGAATCTGAATGGTAGGAAACTATGCAGGCTTGGAGATTTAGGATGGAGTAACTATTGCCCAGCATTGTGCTCTAGGTCAATTAAATAAATCTTAGTCACTGTGTGTTAATTTAGTTATACAGCTGTTTAGGAAAAACTGACGTTTAACTAAAAGATATATCAATAGTAAATATTAAATCACCACAACACACACACACACACACACACACACACACATATATATGTTAGTTGAGTCTATCTCTCCCTTTAGGTAGGACAATCAAACAATGAGCTATTGCCAACTACAAGGTTCTCTGTATTTTTGTTTGAGCTTCCAGGACCAATACCAGACTCTTCAGAACATTCATAGGAAACAACTTAGAAAGGTTAAATCCAGAGTGAGAAGAGAGACCTGTCCTTTGGGAGCTATAGAAGGGAAGAGAACAACCTAATTCAATTCAATTAATGTTGTGAATTCCTGAGGTGCATACAGAAAAATTTCAACTATTTGTCAAGGAATGAAGACTTGAAAATATCCCTTTAAAAAGTGTCTGTTATGCCTGATTTTTCACACTTGACTTTATTGCCTTAAATGAAAGGCTGATGTGTTTTGAATGTGTAATGTTCCCCATGGTGGTGATCTTTGGGAAAGTTGTGCAATCTACAGTCAGTGGAGTCTTGCTAAAGGAATGGGTCACTGGGGGAAGGCCTTGAGATTTTATAGCCTGGACTATCTTCTGTTCACTTTTCTGTTTCCTTTCTACATATTCAGTGTGAAAAACTCTCTCTCTCATTGATATTCCTTCCCCACCATGATGGAATCCCTTTGGACTTCATACCAGAACACACCCTTCTATTTTTACATTTTTCCTCATCCCAGACTTGATGACAGCAATGAGAAAAGTAACAAATGCAAAGGCCAAAAATGTTTAAAGAATGAGGCATCAAAAAGAATGTAAGTCATCTTCTCACTTCACTGGCAAACAAGTAAGAGCTGCCTATTTTCTTCATAAAAATCATTCTGGGATTTTTTAAATGAATTTGAGATGTTATGCCAAAAGCTGTAAAAATAAAATAAAATGAGAGGAAGAAATGAGGGAGAGGGTATCTCAGTATGGTTACTGGGCTTTCTCAGCATTTCACAGGTCCCTGTCTCCAACAGAAATACATTTTACCAATTACTGTGTTCAGAAGCAGAGAAAGAAGAATAACTCAGGTTAATTTTTAGTAAATTGCTCACAATTCCATCACAGAAAACAGTTTATTTGACTTACAAACATTTCTTTGTTCCTAATATCTGAAGTAAAATAAGCAAATTGGAGCGTTGTAAATATACCTTGATGATCATCTAAAGTCTTCATATGGCTTCTCGTTTCCTAACCATCCATTAAGCTCAGCACCAGATTGCTTCTTTGTGTTTCTTCATCACCAAGAATATTTCCTTAATAATCCCTATTATCTGTGAAATATTTGCCAAAGGGGAAAAAACTAAATAGAGTTAAAACTGGGTTCCTCTGAAACAGTTCAAAATGCTGCATGCTGAATTTAATCAGGTTAATAAATACTTGAAATAACATTTTAAGTTGTTATAAGTGGAGGTGCTTAGATAAACGAATACAGTGGAATGGTAACAATAATTCAATTTAATGAACATAACATAGACAAAATCAGGACACAAAATTTTAACACAAAGCATTATTATTATTATTATTATTATTATTATTATTATTATTATTATTATTTAGCAAACAGTAGTAAAGATGACTGATGATGAAAGATGTTTAGATTGTAGTCATATTAAATTTGGGTATTAAATAGAAGACTGACACCAGATGATATTTTAAAAATCAAGTTTAGGCTTTATTTCTGCATTTTAATGCTAGGAAACTGCATCTTCACATTTAGTTCCTTCCTGGGAGAAGAAGGAGCAATGTTGCTTTTGCAACTCTCCAATACCATTCATTTAATGACTGACTTCATCATTACACCTGACACTGCATTGTCCACTCTGTGCTTTGTAAATATTGACTTCTACTAAAAACACACAGGTTGCTGTTCTGTTCAGGAAGTTGTCTCCTGTGCCAATGAGTTCTACGGTTTCCCCCAATTTTTCTTCTAACCTACTTAACTGTGTCTGGTTTTATGTTGCGGTCTTTGATCCACTTGGACTTTAGTTTTGTGCAGGGTGATAAGTATGGATCTATTTGCATTTTTCTACATGTAGACATCCAGTTAGACCAGCACCATTTGTTGAAGATGCTATCTTTTTTTCCATTGTATGGTTTTGGCATCTTTGTCAAAGATTAGGTGTCCATAAGTGTGTGGGTTTATTTCTGGGTCTTCTGTTCAGTTCCATTGATCCACCATTCTGTTTCTATGCCAGTACCATGCAGTTTTTATAACTGTTGTTCTATAGTACAGCTCAAGATCAGGGATGGGGATACCTCCAGAAGATCTTTTATTGTAGAGGATTGTTTTAGCAATTCTAGGTTTCTTGTTATTCCCTATGAGGTCGAGGATTTTTCTTTCCAGGTCTGTAAAGAATTGTGTTGGTAATTTGGTGGGAATTGCATTGAATCTGTAGATTGCTTTTGGTAAGATGGCCATTTTTACTGTTAATCCTGCCAAGCCATGAGCATGGGAGATCTTTCCATCTTCTCATATCTTCTTCTAATTCTTTTTTCAAAGACTTGAAATTTTTTTCATACAAGTCTTTGACTTGCTTGGTTAGGGTTACTCCAAGGTACTTTATGTCATTTGTGGCTATTGTGAATGGTGTTGTTTCCCTAAATTCTTTCTCAGCCCTTTTGTCTTTTGTATACAGGAGGGCTACTGATTTTTTTTTTTTTAGTTAATTTTGTATCTGGCCACTTTGCTGAAGGTGTTTATCAGCTGTAGGAGTTTCCTGGTAGAGTTTTTTGATCACTCAGGTATATTACCATATCATCTGCAAATAGTGATAATTTGACTTTTTCCTTTCCAATTTGTATCCCCTTGATCTCCTTCAACTGTCTTATTGCTCTAGCAAGGCTCTAAGAGCAACAATCAATAAATGGGACCTCATGAAACTGAAAAGCTTCTGTAAAGTAAAGGACACTGTCATCAAAACAAAACGACTGCCTACAGATTGGGAAAGAATCTTCACCAACCCTCTATCTGACAGAGGGCTAATATCCAGTATAAATAAAGAACTAAAGAAGCTGAAAAGCAGCAAACCAAGTAATCCACTTTAAAAATGGGGAACAGAGCTAAACAGAGAACTCTCTGTAGAGGAATATCGAATGTCAGAGAAACACTTAAAGAAATGCACAATGTCATTAGCCATTAGGGAAATGCAAATCAAAATGACCCTGAGATTTCACCTTACACCCAACAGAATGGCCAAGATGAAAAACTCAAGTGACAACAAATGCTGGAGAGGTTGTGGAGAAAGAGGAACCCTCCTCCACTGCTGGTGGGAATGCAAACTTGTACAACCACTCTGGAAAGCAATCTGGCACTTTCTCAGACAACTAGGAATAGTGCTTCCTCAAGATCCAGCCATACCACTCCTAGGCATATATCCAAAGGAGGCTCAAGTACACAATAAGGACATTTGCTCAACCATGTTTGTAGCAGCTTTATTTGTTATAGCTAGAAGCTGGAAACAGCCCAGATGCCCCTCAACTGAAGAATGGATGCAGAAATTGTGGTACATCTACACAATGGAGTATTACTTGGCAATGAAAAATAAGAAAATCATGAAATTTGCAGGTAAATGGTGGGACCTGGAAAGGATCATCCTGAGTGAGCTGTCCCAGAAGCAGAAAGACACACACGGTATATACTTACTCATATAGACATATAACATAGAAGAAACCTACTAAAATCTGTACATCTAAAGAAACTAATCAAGAGAGAGGACCCTGACTAAAATGCTCAATCCCCATCCTGAAAGGCAAAGAGGATGGACATCAGAAGAAGAAGAAAACAGAAACAACCTAAGAACCTGCCACAGAGGGCCTCTGAAAGGTTCTGCCCTGCAGACTATCAAAGCAGACACTGAGACTTATGGCCAACTGTTGGGCAGAGTGCATAGAATCTTATGTAAGAAGTGGGAAATAGTAAGATCTGGAGAGGACAGGAACCCCACAAGGAGAGCAACAGAACCAGAAAATTTGAACACAGGGGTCTTCCCAGAGACTCTTACACCAACCAAGTACCATTCATGGAGATAACCTACAACCCCTGCACAGATGTAGTCCATGGCAGCTTAGTGTCCAAGTGGGTTCCATAGTAATGGGAAGAGGGACTGCCTCTGACATAACCTGATTGGCCTGGTCTTTGATCACCTCCCCCTGGGTGGGGTGGGGGAGCAGCCTTACCAGGCCACAGAAGATGATAATGCAGCCATTCCTAATGATATCTGATAGACTAAGTTCAGAAGGAAGGAGAGGAGGACCTCCCCTATCAGTGGACTTGGGGAGGAGCACAGGTGAAGAAGGGGGAGGGAGGATGCGACCGGGAGGGGAGGAGGGAGGGTCTTATGGGGGGGATACAAAGTAAATAAACTGTAGTTAATAAAAATAAATTTACTTATAAAAACCACACAGGTCTTGACTGTGGATATGCAGACAAATGTGTGAACAAGAATGTACTTGTTGCTCATATTGAACTTCCTGATAGTGATCATTATTTCATAAACTAGCAGAATGTATCCATGTGTTTTCTCTTTAACTGGTCATTGTGACTGCATTCTGGGAATATGATTTTGTTTAAGATGGACCACACTTGTGTTTTCTACACTCTGCTACAATTAGGAAGAAACAGTTAGATGGTGGAGAGAGTAAAAAGAATAGTTCTATCATATAAAAATATGAATTTCAGGTAAAGTACATGTATCAGAGTAAAAAAAAAAACAATCAGTGACATAGCGTAGTGGAACAACCAACTTTTCAGTTCAAGAGACTACACGATGCTCAGTGCAGAGCATGAACAAGGTTAATATGATCTCTATGAGTTCCAAGGACCGGGGTACACTGGATGTAACACTACCGTTCTCTCCAATCTTTGGTACTGTAGGTAGTAGGTAATATATACTAGACTAAAGATACAGAACCATAAGCCTCCAGCTCGAAAGTCTAGAGCCAGAGCTTCTGTCTTCTAGGGCCTGGAGCCTTAAGCTTCTAGTTCTTAAAACATGGAGCGTCATGGCACAAGCCTTTGATCCCAGCACTTGGGAGGCAGAGACAGCAGATCTTCTTGATTTCAAGGCCAGCCTGCTCTACGAAGTGAGCAAAGGCTATCACACAGAGAAACCCTGTCTTGAAAAAGCAACAAAACAACAACAGCAAAAAACAATAAACCAATGATCCAACCAAACAACCACAGAAAAATCTGAAAAACATGGAGCAAGAAGCCAGTGGGCCTTTGGCTTAACCCAAAAGTTTTGGGTGAGAATCTAGGACTTGTAAACTTGAGAATCTATGGTTTGGTGCTTTGTATTTGATTATTAATTACTTTGTTCCCTGAGGTCTGCTTGCTGTCTTTTATGAGCAGACTACAAAGTTCACCAACTGCATTTGTGAACCTTGCCTCTAAAATTAACCCCAATTGGCTAAATTAAGCTGCCTACACACATGGGCAGGGCAGAAGTGAGGTAGATAGAGTGAAGATTCACAAGCATGGAGGACAGAAGGATCATGGGAAGGGGAGAGACAGGTATGAAGATAGAAAAAAAGGAAGGGAGACTTCCCTGGGTTAGTAAAGACAAACCATGTGACCAGGAGGAATTTACTCTGAGGCTGGAGAGAAGCAGCCTAGATAGAAAGCATGTGCAAGTATTCATATTATTTTGGATGGGAAGTAGAACAGATAGAAATGACTAGAGCAAAAGGCCTGGGATGTGAGACTGGGAGATAACAAGGTAGTTTGGGGAAATAAGGCTTATTAAAAACTATCAGGTGTTTGTGTCTTTTACTGCTATAGCATCAGGTCAGAAGTAATTGCTATAGTAATTATATGGTTTAGTAGTAGATGTTAATAGACAAACTTTCAACAAGGACTGCCCAAAGTAAAGAGGTTCTCTTAACCTACACCTCATTTCCCTGCAAACTTTATAATTACTGTTTTATTTCTAGCTGAATAAAATTTCCTTGTATTTATGTACCTTATTTTTGTTGTCCATTCACGTGGTAGTGGACAGCTAAACTGATTTCATTTCTGAGTTATTGTGAATAGAGTGGCAATAAACATGGATGTGTAAATATCTCTGTAGCAGGATACAGAATCCTTTCGGTATATGACCAGGAGCTGGGTCATATGGTGGTTCTAATTTTCATAAACTTTTTATTTTAAAATATAAATTTGCTAGATTATAATGTTGTCTAAATTTGTCAAAAGCCAACTTACCTTCCAGTGTAGTCTATAGTTCCTTATAGTCTTCAACTTACAGACAGCTTCAGAATCTATATTTGACCTTTTCACTAGCCAAACTATCTTCCTGAAATAGTTACAAAACCTGATTCATCTTCTCAAATTCATATGGTTTTTTTTTGTGTCCCCTTTGAATAACTTCATCTGGAAGATCAGCAAGCCTTGTTACAATAAAATCACTGACCTTAAGTTCTTTTAATAAATACATAGAATAAAACAGTCTGCTCCCTTAATGAAAATATAGAGGAAGGTAACAGTCTCTTAACTGAAACTTCACATTCATTTCTACTCTTCATGCTATATGTCCTACATGCACATAAACATTTCAGAGTAATCTTTTACTAATGAAGAGTATTTTGTAAAAACAGAATACACAAATCTCTATAGTTTCAGTGAGTTCTTTTATAACTACATTTGCCATTTAGATTCCATCAAATGTTGTAAAATTCTTTCTAATTTGTACCACAAACTTCTGATAACATCCTTTTGCATACATAAGTTTCCTGGCAGTTTTGCCTAACTCAACAACAACAGCAAAAATGTACTTTCCCTTGAGCTTATTGTGAAGTACCAAGTTCAGTAATTGCTCTGTTAAATGGTAATTACCTTCTCATTTCATCAGGGACAAACCGATCCATCTGTGCCATTGTGTCTAAAAGAACAGTCTGTTTTATGAGTGTAGATAGACTTTCCATATTCTATCCAGTGATAAACTCACAATAGACATTGCAATTTTCCTCTGCTTCTCCCTTATAGCTTATTAAAATGGCTTAAAACATTCACAGTTAAATGGATGAAACTAAAACTATTATCCTAAGAGAGATAACCCAGGCACAGAAAAATAAATATCACCTGTTTTCTCTCATTTGTGATGTTAGCTTTGAATCTTCACATGTGTGTTCCACTTAGAATATGAAGAGAGGTCAGGAATTTAGTAAGAGGCCATGGGAGGGGGGCCTTGAAGGGAGGGGATACAGAACACAGAGAGGTTAAACGGCATAACGAAATAGGAAGGGTTAAACTGGGGTTGGAGCATAAAAGGCAAGGGTAGAGGAGGAAATATGAGGAGAGTCTTAGAGTTACTATTGCTGTGATAAAATACCATAACTGAAGGAACCTTGGTGAAAAAAGAATTTCTTTTATTCACAGTTCCATATAATAGTCCATCATGAAAAGCAGTTAGAGCAGGAACTCAGGGCAGAAATCTGGAGACAGGAGATGATGTGGAGGGCATGGAGAGGTGCTGCTTACTGGTGTGCTCCACATGGCTTGCTCATACTACTTTCTCATGAAACCCAGGACCATCAGTGAAGGGATGGCCGTCATTCACATGGGATGGGCCCTCCCTCATCAGTCACTAATTAAGAAAATTCCAAAATGGTTTGCCAACATCCTGTTCTTCTGGAGGCATTTTTAAATTTTTGTTTTCTCAGATGACTTTAGCTTGTGTCAAGTTGACATAAAAAATATTCGGCAGGGAGGGTAAAGGCCTTTTCAAAAAGTCATAAGCAATTCTTCTACTATAAAACCTTCCTAAAATATGAATATACACACATATAAAAAAGGTTTAATGGAGTTACCATACAATGAGGGGGACAGCAATACTCTAACTAAACATCATGTTAGAAAATTTAAAAATTCCAGGATTAGGAAACTGTTGACTTTTTTTGAGTCATTGACCAATGGGATTACATAGACTCACAAACATTATAGGCCATTGGGAATACTCTTGGATACCCTCTAGACTTAGGCAAGACCCCATTACTGAAGATGCCACAGACTTGAGTCACAGAGAATAAAGAATAAAGCTGGTACTCCTCTGGAAGCTTTATCCATGGGTTGCTTTCACAGTGCTGGGGTGTTATGTATGCTGCCAGAGGAATAATCCCCAATATCACTCAGCTGTGAACCACGAAATATGAGGCTAATGACCTATGCATAGATAGACCATAGGCTGCTGTGGAAAACCCAATACTATAACTCTGCTAAACAGACATAGTATTAAAAAGATTCCTAGTGTCTTATTTCTATACCTGCACATCAGACCATGTCTCAACTCTCATCAGAGAAGCTTCTTTTTGCAGTTGATGGCAAGTAGCAAGACATCCTCAATGGTCAACATGAAGAGAATAAGAAACTGAAATATTCAGCCCTAAATGGGATATGTACCTCCTACCCCTTGACCTAAGACTCAGGGCTTTTCATGGAAAAAAGTTCATTACAGAACTATTGAAAGAGCTAGAGCTGGTGGATAACATCAAAGAAACAGCATTTTTCAGACACAATCAGGAAGCTGAACATATGAACTCACAGTGATTATGTCAGAATTCCAAGACTTGATCAAGCTCCAGCTAGGCAAAAATCCCAGCATACTGGAAGGGTAGATATGAAATGCCACTATCAGCTGAGGATCTATTGACATTTGATACCTACTGGGTGAAGGAGAGATAGTTTTCTCTAGTGATGACTCCTGCCAAGACAGAAACCACTCCCAAGACTAATTGGGCAATGTAAATGTGACTAGACGGGGAAAGAAAGCCAAGCAACCAAGCAGCCAAGCAAGCAGCAACCAACGAACAAGAGTTAGGTTAGGAAGTAGGGGCAACTTGGTGAGGGGGATAAATAGTAGATGTGTTAAAGATATATTGTATAAAATTCTCAAAGAATTAATAAGATATTGTTTTTAAATGGCCTAAATAATAAAATCATCTCCAAAATGTCTTTTTGATGCAGCAGTACCATGATCCTTTAAAATCTAAGAAGGAAATAGTGACTTCTCCTGGAAAAAATTACTAGTAAACACATAGAACCATGTCTTCTTTGAGGGTAATTTACATATTACTTTGAATCCTTTCATAGCAGAAAACAAAAAACAAATAACAACATCAAAAACCATGATATTTTCTCTTCCTCCTTAGATATAGTTTCTTTCTTCATACATTACAGCCTTGCTATCTGGGTAGTTCTGGATCTTTATGCAGGACTCAAAATTATAATTTATGTTTTAGTCAGCAGTCATTCAAGATTTGTTAGTTTGTTTGGGAGATCTGTGAATTCAGTGATTTTGTCCGGCACTGGCCTTGGGTCAGTTAGATAATCACTAATAGCAGAAGACTAGAGAGTTGAGATGCCAGCCAGTGTTGTAAGATTTACTTGCCAAAGGGAATATGGAGAGTATAAGTCCCATAGTTAATGACCTTAGCCTGATATAGTAAAGATAGTACACCATGTCAGGATCCAAGAGAAATAGTCTTCAAAATTAGACTTTGTAAAAGCTCCTGACCAATAAAGCATATTTTGTTTGAGGTAGAAAACACAACCACCCATTGTAGAGAAGACTCCTTCTCATTGCTTTTGTTTAGCTTTTCAGTAAAATATCCTTCAAGGAGTGCTTCCAAAAGTTTTGATTGTTTCTACAAATTAAGAACGTGGTACTATAGCTTCTGAAGGAGAAAAGGACAATTAAACATTCAGAACTGTCCATATTTTCTCAAACAAGACTTATGCTAGAGGGAAGTGTGCCACTAGAGTCTTAAATCTGGACCAGTGGATACCATCTGCTAATAGATTATGAAAAACAAGTGTTCCCTGGGGAACTGACAGAGCACATGTACCACAGTGTGACTGGAATCGTTGTCCCCCTTTGGCTTGATCCTGAGGGAATAATGCAGTCTTAGGGGGGCCCTTGAAGCACACAGTAGCTTGTTGCACCCTCTGTGATGAGCTTACGAATCTCTCTTCTTATTACTCTATCATACAAGTGCTTTGCATCATGCTCCCTCATGTCTACATCGCAGTCTGTTCCCCTCATTCCACTTTGTATCCTTTTTTTTTGCACTGAGGCATCTGAATATTGGCCAATTCAATTACAGGAAAACTAGACTGTGCTCAGTTACCTTTCATGAATATCAGGTCCAGTTCACATAGTCCAGTAACAGCATCCATGTGATACAATTTACAAAACCTCCCCACTATATAAACAAAATCACATTTTTAGACTTTGTCTGTCACCATTGTCTCATCTTGAGAGTTCAAGCACATAGAGTGTGGAGGCATCACAATTGGGATGGACAAACTACACCTTGTGCTCATTTCTTCTATTTTCCATTTTAAGCCATTCTATAGAGGTTCATGACAACCAAGTATTGGCTGTCTCTTTCATTAATGTGCACCTCAGATTCAGAATTTTTAGGAACAGAGAAAGTGAGGCTTGGGTGTTCTCTTTTCAAGATTGCTTCCCATTGGTCCAAAGGTACCAGACAAGCAATAGTCACCAGAACCTCCAATGCCAGAGGGCAATACCTGTTCCTGTCTTATAAGACCTAAAACTAAAACATTCTAATAGTAGGTGAGTGTACATGCAAATGAAGTGTATTGAGCACCAAAAAAGGAGACACCCCCACACCCATACCCACATACACACCCACATCCACCTGCCACCTCCCTCCCCCGTACATACACATAGACACAACAGACACAAACTCACATTGGTGGGGGCATCAGGGAGAGGGAGAGAATATGCTTGAGAGAAACAGAGAGACAGAAAGACAACTAGAGAATAGTACAAAAAGGACATGGCTTAATAGTAGCCAGCCACCGTAACTGCCCAGTAGGAGGAATTTCAAAGACAGATTGCCTTGGTCTACGCTGACACTCTGGACTTTTGGCTTCTCTGTTTCCACCCACCCTGCTCCTTCAGGCCCCCAAACACACATTCCCTCCTCTGCTCTTCCTCCACCATGCAGCTGCCCACTTGTGCTGCTGAGCCTGCTTGCTTTATTTACCTAAACTCAACTGTCCATCTTTTACTTTTTCCATTTCCTTTCTTTTGGCAGTTCCAGGAGCCACTGGAGTTATGCTTGTCTCAAACTTCAAAAGGTTTCTCTTTCCAAAATGACTCAGTATTAGTCTGAATCTGCTGTTGAATTCTTTTCATCTATGAGTTAAAGAACCTGCAAAATGGGTCCTGTGTCACCCATCTCCTCAGCTGTCTGTCTTTACATTGGAGGGTGACTTCAGGATATAAATCTGAGAAAAGGGAAATATAATTAACTATATTTTAATAAAGCCTTCTTATTATTAAATAATACCGGTTTTGTGAACACAAACACAACTTCTAATTGCTCTTTGAAAGTACACATTTTTATTCTTTTCCTTTAGTTTTCTCCTCTTTCCTATACTCTACAGATGGAAAATGAAGTCTACAAGATGGAAAATGAATAGACTTGAAAGAAAAGCTGTTTTGAAGCAAAGGATGTTGAGGTGTACTTTAAAGTGGTTTAGGAGGGAATTAAAATGCATCAGAAATGAAGTGTGTGCCTCATTCACTCCCTTTTCCATATCCTGCACTCCCAAAAGTCTTCCTAATATGGAAACAAACAAACAAATAAAACAGTAAACAAATAAAATGGCCATGAGGTCGAGCTTTGCTTGTCTTCTGCCTTTAATATTTTAAACTGTTCTTTGTGCTTGTGACAACAGATCAGCCATAACCCTGTTTACTGTACAAGGCAGCCTGCATCAGATATGTGAACTGCTCTTAAAGTAGGGCTGAGGCAGAGATGGAGATTTGAATATGAAAGACAGAACAAATCTCTTAACATGGTTTGTCTGATTTCACTAAAAGTCTCACTACAAATATCAAGAAATGTTTGCCTCAGATATGCAAGAGCTTCATCTAATAATGTCCTCACAAAACGGGAGCAGCAAGGGCTACCAGCGATGTAATGATCAAAAACCGTGGGAGAAATTTTCTCTCCATTCTGGGAATTCCTGTATTGACAGCTGACAAGTTCGGAAAAGCCATTATTCACTGCTCTTGGAACCTGGCTCTTAAGTTCTGGAAAACTGTTAGCAGTCATTTTAATTTGAATGTCAAATGTTTTTAAGTTTCCTTAGTTTAGTCTTTTTATTTTTCTCTCGGCCAAATCATCCCCCCCCCCCCCCAAGTCTACTATTTATAGATAAGCTGAAATTTCAGCATGGACTTTCAACTTTTTTTTTTTTTTATTCTCATCTATACAAACTGTTCAAAGGCAGAAAACAGAGTGGAAGGATGGACTACTCCCTTTATAGGCCTGTGCTCTTAAAGAATGACTAAGAAACAAGGGCTCAGGGTAGTACAGATAAGGAGCTGTGTTGGTATAATGTTCTTTTAAAATGTATATGCCTTACCCTTGTTAATTCAAATGCTGATTTCCCCACCCCCAACTCTCTGGTTTCAATCTGGATATTGCATTGTGATACTCATTCTTGTGTAAACAGGACACAAATAAAGCAACTAGATACAATGTTGTGCAATGGGAGGAGCCAGAGGACAGGAAAGAGGGGAGGAGCTAGGGAACAGGAAGGGGCCAGAAGGAGGAGGAGCTCCAGGAGAGAGCAGGAGGAGAGCAGAGCGGGAGGAGAGAGCTTGGAGGACTTAAAGCATGAACCAGACCTAAGATTTCGCAAAAAGCAAGTAAAATGTGGGAAATCTAAATGTTAGGAAACTAAGGGCTTGGAGGTTTAGGAGGGAGTAAATATTGCCCAGCATTGTGTTCTAGGTTAACTAAAAACCCAGTCTCTGTGTGGTGATTTGGTTATACAGCCGCTGAGGATTAACAGCAGTGTTACAAGAAGTTAAAACAATAGTAACTATTAATAACCACCTACAACAGAGCTGTTTGAGTTTTGGGACTTCAGAAAATTGTGAGGTAGAAGGTCATATGAGTTTGCTCTATCTTATGGTAGGGCGAGCTTGGTTGAAGCTGAGTGTAGCGCTGGAAGATGATCACAAAAGTCTGGTTTCTTCATTTGGAAAACCTCTCAATTTTCTTAGTACGAGCTGCTTTATTGATTTGTTCCAGCCTGTGGCATTCGTTCCTTCCAAATTTTTATTTTAACTTTAGATCTATTTTTTTTTTAAACTGAGACTTTGTGCACCTTCTCAGATCTCTTCTATTCTCTAACAGTTGAGGAATGAATTTGAGTTACCATTTTTTTTTGTTTTTTTTCCTGTTTTATTTTTTTTTCTTTATTATTATTATTATTATTATTTTTTCTTTTTAGTTACATTTTGCTAACTCTGTGTCCCAGCTGTATCCCGCTCCCTCATTCCCTCCCCAACCCCACACTCCCTCCCTGGTCTCCTCCCTGCCCCTTTCCAAGTCCACTGATAGGGGAGGACCTCCTCCCGTTTCATCTGACCCTGTTTTATCAGGTATCTTCAGGGCTGGCTGCAAAGTCCTCCTCTGTGGCCTAACAGGCTGCTCCTCCCCTGGGGGGGGGTGTCAAACAGCATGCCCTTGAGATCCTGTTAGAAATAGTCCGTGTTCCCCTTACTTTGGAAAACTACTTGGTTACTGAGCTACCACGGGCCAATCCGAGCAGAAGTTCTAGGTTATATCCATAGATGGTCCTTGGTTGAGTGTCAGTCTCAGAAAAGACCCTGTGCCCAGATATGTTTGGTCCTTGTAGGGCTCCTATCCTTTCCATATCATACTAACTTCCCTTCTTTCATATGATTCCCTGCACTCTGCCGAGGGTTTGGTTATGAGTCTTAGTGTCTGCTTTGAAACGCTGCTAGGTAGAGTCTTTCAGATGCCTTTTGTAGTAGACTCCTGTCGTAAGTTCAATGCACATCCCATTTGTCTTTCTAAATGAGGATTAATCACCTTTGCCTGTGTCCACTTTCTTGATTATCTTCTTTAGGTGTGTAGATTTCATTATGTTTATCATATCTTGTAGGTCTATATAAGCGAGTATATACCAAGTTTGTCTTTCTCCTTCTGGGATACTTCACTCAGAATGATCTTTTCTAGATCCGACTACTTGCCTACAAATTTCATGATTTCCTCCTTTTTGATTGCTGAGTAGTATTCCATTGTGTAAAAATACCACAGTTTCTGTATGCACTCCTCCGTTGATGGACATCTGGGTTGTTTCCAAGTTCTGGCTATTACAAATAAAGCTGCTACGAACATGGTTGAACAAATGTCCTTGTTGTGTACTTGAGCAAATTTTGGGTATATACCTAGGAGTGGTATAGCTGGGTCTTGAGGTAGCACTACTCCTAGTTGTCTGAGAAAGCGCCAGATTGACTTCCAAAGTGGTTGAACCAGTTTACATTCCCACCATTGAGTTACAATTTTAACCAATGTATTTGTGCCAGACAATATTATCTCCGATGTTCTCAATTGCACAAATATACTTGCTTATTTTTGTTGCAAGAATATTTGGTTTAGTAAGATTGAAAGAGCATCTCTTTCCTAAAATCAGAGCATGCACTTCGCAGAGGAAAGTATATAACCAAGATGAAAAGCTATTCTCATTATCTCCCAATTTGTGGTAGCCATAGTTACTTTCGGGCCATACACTTTTTTGGGCCAAAAGTAACTTTTCATTAAAAAAAAAAAAAAAAAAAACCCACACACACACAAAACTTCCCTTGGTATGTTTGAGTTTGAAATTAGAAAGTATTTTTGTGCTCATACCATAAATTGGTTGACTGACACATCGCCCAAGATGAACAAAGTAAAATATTAGTTAAATTAAAAAAAAAACAGTCATTGTAACCATGAGGTTTGAACTTATGAAGTAATTTAAGGTTAGACAAAATGAGAATTCTTTTTCATCAGAGAGATAGTTCTTTTACTTTTTTTGTATGTGAATATTTGATAAATTTTCCTCTAGTCTTCAAAGCAGCTTCTCCCTTGAGCTCAGACATGTAACAAACATTTTGTGTCCCTGTCACCAACCATAAACTGTTATATCCCACACATATTTCTTTATGACATGTATTAAACAATATATGTTGGACATCTTTTCTTAAACCTTAAATGAATTTTTAATGTTTTGAGAAATTATGGTTACCAATTTTAAATCATCTAATGGAACATATGGAACATTTATGTCTTCTTGCTTTCACTACCTAAAAGCACTATATTACTTCTATATTACTTGTACATTTTATTGTGCTTCCTACAATTAAGTTAATTATTTTTTATTTTTGCCATATTGTTGAAGTTAAAAATTAGACAGTATATGTGAGGTGTTTTGGTTTTTTTTTTTTTTTTTTTTTTTTTTTTTTTTTTTTTTTTTTTTTTTTGCTGCTGAATAAACATGCACATGAAATATAATAGATACATTTTAAACCTTAGCATGGAATTATGGTTGTCTGGGTTGAGCATACAGAGAGAGGACCTAGACCCCTGCTCAGATGTAGCCCATAGACTGCTCAGTCTCCATGTAGGTTTCCGAGTAAGAGGAGAAGAGACAGTCTCTGACATGAACACAGCTTCCTGCTCTTTAATCACTTCTCTCTAATGGGGTGACCTAGCCAGCCCACAGAGGAAGAGGATCCAGGCAGTCCTGATGGGACCTGATAGGCTAGGGTCAGACAGTAGGGAAGGAGGACTTCCCTTATCAGTGGACTAGGGAAGAGGGATAGGGAAAGAAGAGGAAGAGAGGGTGGAAAATGGAGGAGATGAGGGAGGGGGTTACAACTGGAATATATATATATATATATACACAATTTATTTGTTTTATGTATATATATATATACATATATATATACACACACATATGTACATAAACTTTGTTGCAAAGAAAGTAAAAATATGTTCTCCTTATTACCTGTCTAAAGTTAATGTTCTGTTTGTAACTGTATTGAATGCTGCACTGTACTCTTTCTATTTAGTTGCATAATGTTCCTGTTTCTAATTAGTTTCAGATAATGGTTTCATAAGGTTAATCAGGAAGTTCTTTTACTTTTTATTAATCGTCGTTTCTATTGCTGTTACTTTCCTTTTTATGATTTTATGATTTAAAAAAAATAGTTGGCAAAAAAAATCAGGTGATTGAGTGTTTACCATATTTTCGTCCTGACACCTGTTTGGGTTTGTTAACCAGAGAGTTCTTCCTGCCAGGTAGAGAAAGGACCATGTATACACTGAGCCTGTGCTTGGAAGGCCAGGTTACTCATCGCCATTGCTGATGGATCATAGATCATTGCCCTTATTGGGCAGTGATGCCTGTATAGAGTTTGCTATGGACATATGTTCTTATCTGTCAGCATTATCTAAGAAGTGATGGGCTTGTTCATTTTCAGGATTTCAAAATACCAGTGTTCAAGTTGCTCATGACCATGTTGAGATAGAATCCACAGGCAGTTGTCATATATGGAATCATCACTTAAGTCTGATATTAGACATATATCTAATGTTCATATGTGATGAATATATTGCATATATGTATATTAGTTGTCCAGATAACTTATAAATAATGTTTATTTATTCCCCAATGGAGTTTAATTTGTGATAACTTATAGTTGCACAACAATAGTGTAGTTTCTGAGCAAATGTCCTTATTGTGTACTTGAGCAAATTTTGGGTATATGTCTAGCAGTGGTATTGGTTATATTGGCTGGGTCTTGAGGAAGCACTATTCCTAATTGTCTGAGAAAGTGCCAGATTGACTTCCAAAGTGGTTGTACCAGTTTACATTCCCACCAGCAATGGAGGAGGGTTCCCCTTTCTCCACATCCTCTCCAGCATGTGTTGTCAGTTTGCTCAACCATGTTTGTAGCAGCTTTATTTGTAATAGCCAGAACCTGGAAACAACCCAGATGTCCATCAACGGAGGAATGGGTACAGAAATTGTGGTATTTTTACACAATGGAATACTACTCAGCAATCAAAAAGGAGGAAATCATGAAATTTGCAGGCAAATGGTGGGACCTAGAAAAGATCATCCTGAGTGAAATATCCCAGAAGGAGAAAGACAAACACAGTATATACTCACTTATATAGACCTAAAAGATATGATAAACATAATGAAATCTATACACCTAAAGAAGATAATCAAGAAAGCAGACACGGGGTATGATGATCAATCCTCATTTAGAAAGACAAATGGGATATGCATTGAACGTATGACAGGAGTCTACCGCAGAAGGCATCTGAAAGACTCTACCTAGCAGTGTTCCAAAGTAGATACCAAGACTCATAACCAAACCCTCGCAGAGTGCAGGGAATCATATGAAAGAAGGGGAGTTTGATGTGGAAAGGATAGGAGCTCCACATGTACCAAACATATCTGGGCATAGGGTCTTTTCTGAGATGGACACTCAACCAAAGACCATGAGAGGATAAAACCTAGAACCTCTGCTCGGATGTGATCCGTGATAGCTCAGTAATCAATTGGTTTCCAATAGTAAGGGGAACAAGGACTATTTCTAACAGGAACTCAATGACTGGCTCTTTGACCTCCCCACCTCTCAAGGGAGGAGCAGTACTGTTAGGCCACAGAGGGGGACTTTGCAGCTAGTCCTGAAAATACCTGACAAAACGGAGTCATATGAAAGGGGAGGAGGTCCTCCCCTATCAGTGGACTTGGAAAGGGGCAGGGAGGAGATAAGGGAGGGAGGGTGGGATTGGGGAGGGAATGAGGGATACAGCTGGGATACAGAATTAACAAAATGTAACTAATGAGAAAAATAAAATTAAAAAAAAGAGAATTCAGCAAATATTTGAGGTAAAAAAATAGTGTAGTTTCTGTTGTCTAAGTCTAGAGTTGAATCAGTTATAAGTTACTATGTGTTCTTGAACTAAATAGTAAGCTCTCTGTCTTTTAGACTCTATATATGTATTGTGTAAGTTTATTCCCCTTTTAATTTATTATTGTTCTGGTGGTTCCTAAAGGGGCTCATGGTGGATAAATTTAAAAAAGAGTAATTATTATCACTATTTTTATGTTCTCATATCAAGCAGTTGCAATTTACTTATTTATTTTGGCTTCTGAGACAAGGTCCAACTATATATCAAGTTTACTCATGATCATCCTGCCTCAGTCTCCCAAGTAATAAATGAATCCAGTCCAAGCATCTGTTTTCATAACGGTTTTTGTTCTCCCCAAGACTTTTATGGTCTGATGCTTTTTCACTGAGATATTAGACATTGGTGGTAGTTTGTCTTGTCCTTATTAAGAATTAATATTGGGTAAATGAAAGAATGATTGCTAGATATGAACTTTTCCTTTGTTCTAAAAACTGCTGCAAAATATCTGAAAGCAACTAAATTCTTTTGTGTATTCATGAAATCCAGTGTTGCAGGACAGCTTTTTGGATTCTTTCACTAGAATGCGTCATGTTGTCTTTCTGCTTGATATCTTCCTCTAGGTACATGGTTCATCTTTCAATATTTAGTTTGATATCTTTCAAAATGTTTGAATTTAACCTTGAATTGAGGAATGAGTAATTATTCTTTTCTCTCTCTTTGGCTTTTCTTCTTTGGGGACTTTCTCAATGTCTATGTTGGCTAGTTTTTCCCTAAAGTAATCAGTTGCTGTCCCTTAAATATTATTTACATTTTGTTTCTAGTTCCTTCATTGCATTCATTTTCTTACAAGTCTTATACTTTAATGTTTATTATACTTGATATGCACACATTTAGGTACATTTCACTACACTGGAACCATTGAATAGTTCCATCAACTCAGACACCCCTCCTCTTTTCCCTCATGAAACTCCCCCTTCACCCCTATCTATTAAAGCTGTGGCCTTTCCTCCCCATATGTTAATTTGAGATATCGAATGTAGATTCATGTAGTATGTACCCATCAGATGCCATTTATCTCAGACTTTCTTCATTCTAATGTTACATTTCCCAATGGCATTACTTCATTTACACAGTATATAATTTTTATTCTCCCAGGTATCTGTCCATTGTATTTCACTTTTAATTTATGAAATGACATAGTTTATTTGCTCATTTGTTTGGGGGTGTTTTCTTTTTTAATTTTGACAAAGGGTCCCTCTCTTTGTTGTCCAGGCTAGTATTAAATTCCTGAAGTCAAGGGATTTTCCTGCCTTAGCCTCTCATGACTAATGACATAGTGGAATAATATCTCATGTGTCTATATTTTGTAGTCTGATTTGCAGTCTGCTATTTAGTAATTCCTGAGTTTTATGAGTCTATGTTACAGTCTTCCACCTTGCAGGCTATGTTCTTCTCCTGTTGCACTGGCGTGAGTGATGGGTTTATTTTAAAACATCTGGTTTCTCTCTGCTTTATGTACTTTTCTTGTCTGTAGATATTTTATTGCTTGATTTTATATTTATTTTGAATTAGGAAATTCAACCACTGATATTTTCTTAATTGTTAGAAGGAGATAATGATTTTGGATCTTTCCTGACATGCAGCTCTAGAATGCCCTCTTCCATTCATGGTTCTAAAGGATTTACCTCTCTCTTCCCAATCATGCTTCACTCTCCATGCACTGGTCAGTCTATTTGACTTTCTTAACTTTCTCTTCAGAGCGGAACTCCTCCTAGGGCATGGCTTTACTTGATGAGTGCTGAGTATTAAGAGGGCTCAGCCTAGGCCCTTCAGATGCTTGTTTTTACCCACATTAGGATGCGGACTCCTGCTAGAGTCAAGTGCTGTCTCAAATTTGTCAGTACAATTTCAAGTGAATACACGCTCTTCAGTTCTTCTCTATCAGATATTGTCTTGCTCCTTGCATAGATTTTTACACGCGGGCTTTGCACTTGTTGGAATATCCTTCCTGAGCTAGTTTTAAATATTTATACAAGAAAATGAGGTCCCTGATCATTATGTAACCTAGCAGGAATGCGTCAACTAGGAAAAAAAAAAAACTTTTACAAAGAATTTTCCTACCATTAAGGTGATGGATACACAGTAAGTGAAGGCTTTGCCAATGGGAAAATATATAAAACATATAAAAATAAAATCTAATCATAGGTTTTAAATATTTTACTTAGGAAGAAGAGAAAACAAATCTTTATTTTTCTTTCCAAGCCAGTTACTTTTTTGTAAACCTTCCTAAGAGCAACTCAAGAGAAAAAAAAATATTGGAGCTTGGAGCTAGGGAGATAGCTCAGTAAGAGAGTATGCTGCTCTTGCAGAGGATCTGAGTTTGGTTTGCAGCACCCACATCACACAGCTTATAACCACCTGGGACTTCAGTTCCAGAGGCCTGACACTGTGGGCATCTGCACTTTCTCTCTCCCTCCCTCTCTCTCTCTCTCTGACACCCCCCCCACATTCATTAAAGAATGAAATCAGGTAGTTTTTAATCTCATAGCATTGAATCTTGACCTTAACATTTTAATAATCTTTGATTATAAACAAGTTATATCCATCTTCACTTTCTTGTTTAATTTCCACACCTTTATAGAACATATTTTAATCATCTAACTTTTGTTTTATATTCATTTTATATTTATTTACTTTGTTGAGTTCTCTTTCTATATTTGTTTTTCTGCATTTTGTTGTCTTAATATTTAATAGATGCACTGAGGTCTTTAAACTGCAATATATGTAAATATTTTTTGATGTGTGGTTGTATAAAGGTTTTCTTAATTCTCTCTCATACAATAATCCCAACATCCCAATCCTCCCTTTACTCCTCCCAGTCCTCCACTCTTCCTTCTATCCCAGATATACTCTTTTTCCATTTCCCTTCAGAAATGAGCAGGTCTCCCAGGGACATTAACTGAACATGACATTCCATGCTACAATAAGAATAGGCACGAACCTTCATATTGGCATATCAGGGATGGAAAAAGCAATCCAGTAGGAGTAAATGGGTCCCAAGAGTAGTCCAAAGAGTCAGGGACATCCCCATTTCCACTGTTAGGAGTGCCACAAAAAATCTAAGCTAACATCCATAACATATTTGCAGAGGACTTAGAGGAGAGCCATGCAGGCTACATGATTGCCTCTTCAGTTTCTGTGAGCCCCTATAATACTGGCTTAGTTGATAATGTGGGCTGTGTTCTCCTGATGTCATTGACCCCTCTAGCACCCACAATTCTTTATTCCCTTCTTCTATGGAGTTCCCAAAGCTCCAACGGGAGGAAAACAGTGGAGATTTCCAATTTGGGTTCTCTCCTTGCCTAATGCTTGTCTCTGGGTCTCTGCATCTGCTGTCATCAGCTAGCTGAAGAGTAAGCCTCTCTGATGATTATTGGACACTGATACATGGGTAGAGCAGAATAACATTAGGAATCGTTTTATTGAATTTTCTATACAAGGTCTCTGGCTTATCCAGCTTCTGGTTCCTGCTTATCCAGGCAATGTCACGCATGGGCTCCTGGCATGGGCTTCAAGTTAAACCAGTCATTGATTGGCCCCTCCTCTAATCTCTGAGCCAGCATTGCCTTTGTTCATCTTGTAGGCAGGATGGATTGTAGGTAGAAGGTTTTGCGGCAGGGTTAGTGTCCCAGTCCCACTACTGGGAGATGCCTGGTTATAAAAGATGGCCAGTTCAGGCTCCAAATCCTCCATTATTGGAAGTCCTTGCTAAGGCCATTCACATAGACTTCTGGGAGTTTCTACTGCATTAGGTTTCACATCACCACCGAGATATCCTCTTTTTCTAGTTGCCTCTCCTCATAATCTCTCTCTCCATCTCTCCTGGAACCTGATCCTACCTGTTCCCACTCCCACCCACCCTGAGACCACCCACAAAATCTCTTCTATTTTCCCTTTCCAGGAAGATCCATGTATCTACCTTAGAGCCTTCCTTGTTACATAGCCTTTTTGGGACTGTGAGTTGTAGCATGATTATCATTCATTTAATAGCTAATGTCTACTTATAAGTGAGTACATAACATTTTTGTTCTCTGGGCCTGGGTTATTTCACTCAGAATAAGATAATGCACATGTCTAATGTCTGTCCTTAAAAGTTCAGTAGGTTTCAATATATCCAGAATATTTTTTATTTTACACAGCTTTGCTTATGTAATTCTAGGCCTGTATGGCACGAGGACGTCATTTTAAAATAAGAAAACAAGAACTAAATGTACTGAGTCATGTTGGTTGTTAGAGATATCTATTAAGTAGAAAGTCATAATTTTTCTGAATAGTGTTTATAAATACTTGGATTAATAAATCCCTTCTCTTATTCATCATAATCTTCTTACAACATCCATTTTTTTTCTCTAAAGGGAAATACCCATAATGCAACCTGGGGTAAATATATGTATGAAGTGTATTCAATGTGCCCTCTCAAACTTCTTTTCCTTGGTTTGGATTTGTGAAAAACCACATGTAAGACTTACAGGGACAGCTTTTGCTGTCATGAGAAGACGCCCTCACAGCAAAGTCCTTGCAAGCATTTCTTTCCTTTCTTCCACAATGTTCCAAACATATGTTAAACAATGGTAACACCAGTGAACATGCCAGACTTAGCTGTGGAAAGCTCATGAAGCTTCAACACTACACAAAGAACTAGAGGCAACGAGCAAAGCTGGGAGTGAAAGAGGTGGTCTTCTCCAGGGAAGAGTACAGCAATCGGTTGCCCAGTGCCAAATGCTCAGCCCAGAAAACATACATACAATGCAAACATACATTATGTAGATTCAACAGGTTATATTTAGAATTATATGTCTAAATTTATATATGTATGCACACACATGCAATAACAATTAATGAAAAAGAGGCTGTGGATTTGAAGAGACATAAGAAAGAATTTGGAGGAAGGAAAGTACAGGGACAAATGTGTAATTAAATTATAATCTCAAAAAATCATATAAAGAAAAAAAATGCACGTGGTTTTCCCAAAAATTTTCATCTCCTTACATTAAAGATTGTTTTATGAAAAGTGAAGAGCAGAATAGACAGAGAAGAGTTGAGGTTACTCCTGCTGCTTTTAAAGGATACCATACGTTTACAAACCTGCTCAAAACCAAGCAAACCCCTAGGATCACTTCTAGACCATATGGAAGGTACTGTCTTTCTTTATGTTTCAGGTTCCAGTTCAAAAGCCTTCATCAATCACCAGTCTCATATCTGAGTTAAGATCAAGTGACAAAAATGCTGCAGGTTCCGAAATCTCTTTATTTTTGTTGTGAGAAGAAATTGGTGTGGTTTATATATCAATCAAGGCACACCAAATCCACTAATGTGGCATTTTTGTGTCTTGCTGATTACTTTAACACAGATGGAACTTTTCTCTAAAACTAACTCATTCTCAATTTTGTCATAATCTTCAAAGTATACTTTTAAGCTAGAAATAAAGTCCATTCTGTTTGTGTTTGTGGTTTATGGTGAACTGTTACTCTTAGAAAAGGAAAAAGAAGGAGAAAATAGGTGAAAGCAACTGTATAAAACAAATATCCTGGAGGAGTCCTCCTCAGCATTTTGGGCAGGGTCACCAAATGGTCAGTACTTCTCAGGGAATTGCCACAGCTCTCCTCAGGTACATGGCCCTGTGGGCTAACTGGGCAACTAGGGAGCCCAGGGGCTCTCCTCTTCGAGGTAACACAGAAACCAAAAGACATGCATGATATACACTCACTTATATGCAGATATTAGCCATATGACATAGTAGAGACCTAAATCTACAGGCCTAAAGAAGCTAAACAACCAGGAGGTCCCTAGGGAGGATACTTAAATCTCATTCAGAAGGACAAACAAGATAGACACCAGAACCAGTGGAAAAGAAAAAACAGGATGGGTGCCTACTATAAAGGGTCCTCTAAAAAGCTCGACCCAATAAGGGATGGAAGCAGATGCTGAGACTCACAGCCAGACTTTGAGCAGAGCACAGGGAGTCTTACAGAAGAAGGGAGGATAGAGGGCACAGGGGGACAGAAGCCCCACAAGGAGACCAACCAACAAAGCTAAAAACACCTGAGTCTAAAGGGTCCTGAAGAGAGTGATGTACCAACCAACGACCATGCATGGAGAGAATCTAGACCCCTTGCTCATATTAGCTCATAGGCAGCTCAGTCTCTATGTGGGTGCCTCAGTAAGAGGAGCAGGGCAGCCTCTGTCCTGTCATAAACTAGAATGCCTGCTCTTTGATCACTTGCCCCTGGTGATGCGGCCTTGCCAGGCCATAGAGGAAGAGGATCCAGGCAGCCCTGATGAGACTTGATAAGCTTTGGGCAGATGACAGAGGAGGAGAGCTCACCCTTTCAGTGGACTAGGGGAAGGAAATGGGGGTGGGGGAGGAAGGGATGATGGGAGAGGGAAGAGTTGAGGGAGTATATACCTTGTGTGTCTTTCTGCTTCTGGGATACCTCGCTTGGGATGATCTTTTCTAGTTCCATTGATTTTTCTGCAAATTTCATGATTTCCTTGTTTTTAATTGCTGAGTAATATTCCATTGTGTAAATGTACCACAATTTCTGTATCCATTTCTCAGTTGAGGGATATCTGGGTTGTTTCCATATTCTGGATATTACAAATAAACCTGCTAAGAACATGGCTGAGCAAATGTCCGTGTTGTATACTTGAGCATCTTTTGGATATATGCCTAGGAGTGGTATATTGAGGTAGCACTATTCCTAATTGTCTGAAAAAGCTTCAGATTGATTTCCAAAGTGGTGGTACAGCTTTACATTCCCACCAGCAATGTAGGAGGGTTCCGTTTCCTCCACATCCTCTCCAGCATGTGTTGTCACTTGAGTTTTTGATCTTAGCCATTCTGATGGGTGTAAGGTGAAATCTCAGCTTCGTTTTGATTTGCATTTCCCTGATAGCTAAGGATGTTGAGCATTTCTTTAAGTGTTTCTCTGCCATTCAATATTCCTCAATTGAGAATTCTCTATTTAGCTCTGTACCCCATTTTTTATTGGATTACTTGATAAGTGGATATTAGACATACAATATAGAATAAACATACTAAAATCTGTACACCTAAAGAAGGTAAGCAAGAAGGAGGACGCTGGGTAAGATGCTCAATCCTCACTCACAGAGGAGGGAGAAAACATGGAATAGGACAGAAGCCTACCACAGAGGGTCTCTGAAAGATTCTACCAAGCAAGGTATTGAAGCAGAGGATGAGACTCATAGCCAGACTATCGGCAGAGTGCAGGAAATCTTATGAAAGAAGGGAGGGATAGAAAGACCTGGAGGGGCAAGAGCTCCACAAGGAGACCAACAGAACCAAAAAAAAAAAAAATCTGGGCCCAGAGGTCTTTTCTGAGACTGATACTCTAGCCAAGGACCATGTATGGATATACCCTAAAACCCTTGCTCAGATGTAGCCCTTGGAAGCTTAGTGTCCAAGTGCCTTTCCCTAGTCAGGGGAACAAGGGCTGTCTCTGACAAGAACTCAGTGGCTGGCTCTTTGATTACCTCCTGCTGAAGGGGGAGCAGCCTTGCTAGGTCACAGAGGATGACAATGCAACCAGTCCTGAGCAGACTGGATAAGCTAGGGTGAGAGGGAAGAGGAGGAGTGGACTGGGGGAGGGGCATGGGAGGGGAAGAGGGAGGGCAGGATTAGGAGGAGATGAGGAAGGAGGCTACAGCTGGGATACAAAGTGAATAGATTGTAATAAATAAAAAAAATAATAAAAATCAAAAATGAAGTGCACATTCTCATTCAGTTTTTTCTTTCTTCTCTTTCTTTCCTCACAGTCTCCTTAGCACAGAGATGTCAGTGAACAAAATGAAATTCAATTCATACTTTGTTTTTCTCATTTTTCTATCTTTAATTTTTTAATTTTTATTTAATTTTATTTTTAATTACACTTTATTTACTTTGTATCCCCCCTCTATTTTCCTCCCTCCTCCCCTCCCAACCCCTCCCTTCCTCCCCTTCTCCAAGCATGCCCCTCCCTTTTGTGTGTTTGTGTGTGTGTGTGTGTGTGTGTGTGTGTGTGTGTGTGTGTATAGTGTAGGCACATAACAAGGGCAGGTGGATGACAGGAAGACCTGCAGGAGTCAGTGGACATCATCGTGTGAGTCCTGAGGATTTAGCACAGGTGGTCAGGGCTGCAGCCAGCACCTTTAATTGCTAAGCCACCTCTCCAGCTGGTGTATACACACAACTCCACTTAATCCCAGCAACAGTCCACCATTATTGCCATATTCAATATTCTGTTCTTACAAGAGATAATTTAATAAGGTGTGTCTGATATAAGGGAGCTATGAGGGTTTTTCTAAATGGAAAAATGAACACTCCAATAAGAATTACTTTCCAAGTTCTCTCTGTTGCCTAGAGAAATAGGAAATAAACATATATTTGTCCTATTTTATTTAGCTACATATAATAAGCATATTTACTTGACATAATTTGTCTGTTCTGTGCAATGTGCCAGACACTATTTTCTCCATTAGCCCTCCATTCCCCAAGTGTATTTATCTTTTATTGTAGAGCCCTTTGAGTTAATGATATTGAAAAAACAACATTTTTTTTCTTTTGCATAAAATCAAATGCTGACTCCTCGGGACAAAGCTCTATAATCATATCTAACCTTCATTACCCATTGATCTTATTCTTGATCTTATTCTTGCCAAACATTGCTTTCTGTTTTGAAGTTTATCTTAGCATGTCTCATATAAAATTAAAGTCTTTCTGTGTATATATCCAAAATGACATATTTACATTTATTATCCAGGATGTAGAAGTCAAA
>NW_026596256.1:9135239-9160001 GCF_907164565.1 Psammomys obesus
CAAAGCAAAGCAAAGCAAAACAAAACAAAACAAAGCAGGCTGTTTGACCCCCACCCCAGGGGAGGAGCAGTCTGTTAGGCCACAGAGGAGGACTTTGCAGCCAGCCCTGAAGATACCTGATAAAACAGGGTCAGATGAAAGGGGAGGAGGTCCTCCCCTATCAGGGGACTTGGAAAGGGGCAGGGAGGAGACCAGGGAGGGAGTGTGGGGTTGGGGAGGGAATGAGGGAGCAGGATACAGCTGGGACACAGAGTTAACAAAATGTAACTAAAAAGAAAAATAAAAAAAAAAAAAAAAAAAACAAAACAGCAAAAAAAGGGAAGACATGAAGTTGGGGGGCTAACGTGATAAAAATGTAATGTATGGATGTATAAAATTCTCAAGAAATTTATAAGAGTATAATATTAAAAAGAACATTAAAGTCATTAAAAAGTTTATGTTCTATGGGCTCTCATCTATGCTCTATGAGCTCTCATTTTCTGCATATGTGGGTTTCCATATTTGTTTCCATCTCTGGCAGAAGAAAGCTGCTATAATAATGGTTGAATATTTGTCTTTGGAGTCTGGGATTCCTCACTCAGAATAATTTTTTTCTAGTTCCATCCATTTGCCTGCAAATATGTTGATGCTATCTTTTTAATGGATAAAGCAGGAGCTTCCTCTGTCATGAACTCTGTTTCCTGCTCTTTGATCACTCACCACTGATGATGCAGCCTTGCGAGGCTACAGAGGAAGAGGATCCAGGCAGTCCTGATGAGACTTGATAAGCTATGGGCAGATAGCAGAGGAGGAGAACTCCCCCTTTCTGTGGACTAGTAGGGAGTGAGGGTAGGAGTAGGAGGAGTTGAGTAAAGGGGCTTCAATTGGGATATATAATGGATAAATTTTTAAAAAATTAAAAAATAAAAAATAAATAGGCGAACAAGCAAAATCACACCAGGTTATTTTAAATGAATGAACAAACGAACAAACAAACAAAACCACACACACATACACACACACACACAAACCCATAAAACCACAAAACTGGGAAATATGATATACAAGACCAGTAGACAAAATATGCCCAAACAAAGCAATATAAGACAAAAAGTTTACGAAAACATCATTGTGTCTTCTGTTTAAACATAGTATATGCTTTTCTTATGCATCCCATTTTAATACAGATTTCATGTCTGTGTGAACAGTAACAGTAACAAACATATTTATTATATGTATCAGACACCTTAGCTATATCTTGATGTCATTTGAAATTTTTCAGGATTTCAATATCCTAGTATTGTAAGTATTTACAATGAAATTGTTTCCGTACTTGCATTTTCCAATCTATATTATTTAATTTTCTTTAATTATTGAGTAATTTAAAATTTAATGAGTGCCTGTTCATTACATGGTGATTAAATTATGTTCTTTTTATACACTAATTTTTTTTCCCTTCTTATTTTTGCCCATTAGGCTCCTTTATTTCTCATATTCTGAAGAAGTTTTTATTTGCAAAATATATAAATGACAATCTTGGAATCTGAGGGTATGTGTAATGCTAATCACAAACACAGTTACTTCAGCTTAAAACTTGAAAAGAGGCTGCCTGTGCTTACATCTTTCCACACACATTTCAGAAACAGAAGTGTTTTTTTTTTTTCCTATCAAGTGCTGATTTCCCATTTAAAACACATAGAGCACACAGAATGTAGAGGCAGAAAGCGCCTCTAGCTCCAAACCAGGCTGAACGAAAGGAGCACAATACCATCTAGCTGTGGGTTGACATTTTCTTTGCTAGACAGGTCATACTGTTCAGTAATCTACATCCTGTTATTTCAGATTAACAGCAAAAGACTGCCAATTATTTTCAAGGAGACTGATTTATTTTAAACAATTTTGTGTGTAACAATTTTCCACAAAAATAAAAGAGGAAAAGCAGGAAATATTTGTGGCTAAATAAGTACATTTACTTTTTAAATTATTAAGAGAGAAGACACAGGGATCATCCCTTCTCCTTTTCCACATTACTCCCAATCCTCCGCAGCAGACACTGAGTGAGGTTATACACTAATTTTTAAATTACCTTAAATACTTCCTTCCTGAGATACCCTGACACTTCTTGAATACATCCTGCTTGGGCACCATGCACAAATTTCTAGTTGATTGTTTCTTTCTCTCTGAATACATCTATAGAAGTCTTCATTCTTATTCATAGGATCTTAAAAACATTTTAGAATTGACTCTGTGAATTTCACCTCTCGTACCCCAGTCCCACTCATTTGCCCATTCCTACATGTCTGCCTTCTGCCCTTGCAACCTCCCTCCTAAACAAAACAACACAAAACAAGACCCAAACCAAAGCAAAACAAAACAAAAACATCTCGATGTGGAGCTGTGGTGTGTCATGGCATATGTCACACAATACACCCTTTGGTCCAAATATTTTTATTTGCAAATGTTTATTGCAATGATTCTTTGGTCTTATTCAAGGGCAATGGCCTCTGTTACACTTCCAATACTAATCCTCACCGGAAATCCGCTTGGCTATTCTGTTGTTCCACTATATCATGGAGATCCTGCAGATTTAGCTCTGATCATCCCCTTACATGTTCCAGCAGTTCATAGATGGGGTAGATGTTGTGGTGGGATAAATGAAAGTCCTAGATCTTGGCATGAGTGGTAGCTGAGTTGGTCTGCTCACCAGCTCTTCTGCACCCATGTCCTTTGGGCCAGCTCTCCCTCAGTTTCCTGGTGAGCAGAAGGGCCAGCTCATCCACGTGCTGCCACCAGTAAGAGCAGAGACTGCCCTTAGGCTCTTACACTCTTGGGGCTGGCTCACCTGTGTCCCCTCCACCAGAGTCTGTTCTCCCATGCTGCCTAGGGAAAAGCAGGGCCAGCATTCCAGCCTAGTGCAGGCAACTCGGGTCTGGTTCAGCTCTTCAAGGCTCATGGCCTCAGGACCAGCACACTGGCAACCATGCCATCTGGATCAGGTCTACTGTGTTGTCCAGGAACTGTAAAAGGTCCATTCTTCTGTGTACTATAGTAGGTGAGGGGGTGGAGGTAGCTTTCTTATACTTCCCTGGCAAGGGGCAGGGCCATCTCTCCCAGGTATACACCATAGCATGGCTGATAAGGGGTGGAGAAAACTGTCTTGATCCCTCACCATGGCGAGCACTGTTATGACGGCCAGGTTTTGTGGTGGTGGTGGAGGTGGGATTCCACTCTCCAGATGTTGCAGCCAGTAAAGGGCGGGACTAGCTTTACACATTTCTCAGATGTGTACATGGCCTCAGATGAGAGCCCAAATCAGGGCTGTCCACATGGCCTTTGGGGATAACATGGGCTATGTACATCAACACAGACCCTTATTGCTGGAGAGCCATGGAGTCAGACATGGCCCTTGGCAGTGGCAAGGGCCAGAACTTCACCATGGCCTCTGTGCAGGCTACTCACATCAAGCCAATCCCCACCACCCTTCTGTCTCCAGTTTTACTTTACTTCATAGTACACAACTCATTCTGCTTCTCTTTCTCTACCATCCTTCATCACATGGTTGTTTGTTGTAATAGATCCCACATGTGCTAAATCAACAGTAACATTTTATTTGGAAAGGTAAGGCGTTTGAATGTGTGTCCAACCCTAAGATTTCAAAGGAAATTAATCCCTGGCCAAAGTTGTAATTCAATATGGAGTCCTCCAGTCTCAAGGCTGACCCACAACCTACTAGAGAAATTAGCAAATAGTCTAGTGATGAGCAGTAAACACAGAAGAATATGTCTTCTTGTTGTTGTAGGTCTCCATTCTTTAGGAACTGCACTTCTTCCTGGGCTAGGATGCAGCTCTGGGAGTTTACATGGGGGTTGGCTTTCTCAAAGGAAGGAGGCATAGGCCCATTGTCATGTGTATTTGTTACTGGATCCACCTCCCAAGGAGCAAGAACAGCAATCACCTTTGTGTGTCCAGTCCTTTCTGACTTCATAGTGTACAAACCGCTCTGCTTGTCTTCATCTTCCATCTCTCCACCACCTGTTTGTTCACTTCTGTCTTTCTCATCACTCCAACACACCCTGGGTGTGGCCCACGGTGTTGTCTCAGGGCTTCCCAGCCTAGGACGTTTTCTTAAACTGTCTTCCTTAGGTTGTGCTAGAAGTTCTCTTTATTTTTTTTAATGTGATCATTTAACTTGATAGTCAACTCAAAAAAATTTTCTCATGAACATTTACAAAAACATTTTTAATTTTTGTTGTTTTTCTTTTTATTATGTTTTTATTATTTAAAACAATTTTTTTATTATTTTTATTTTTAGTTACAATTTGTTAACTCTGTGTCCCAGCTGTATCCCGCTCCCTCATTCCCTCCCCCTCCCCAACTCCCTCCCTGGTCTCCTCCCTGCCCCTTTCCAAGTCCACTGATAGGGGAGGACCTCCTCCCCTTTCATTTTACCCTGTTTTATCAGGTATCTTCAAGGCTGGCTGTAAAGTCCTCCTCTGTGGCCTAACAGGACTGCTCCTCCCCTGGGGGGGGGGAGGACAAAGAGCCTGCCCTTGAGATCCTGTTAGAAATAGCCCTTGTTCCCCTTGCTTTGGAAAACTACTTGGTTACTGAGCTACCACGGGCCACATCCCAGCAGAAGTTCTATGTTATATCCATAGATGGTCCTTGGTTGAGTGTCAGTCTCAGAAAAGGCCCTGTGCCCGGATATATTCGATACTTGTAGAGCTCCTATCCTTTCCATTTCATACTAACTCCCCTTCTTTCATATGATTCCCTGCACTCTGCCATGGTTTGGTTATGAGTCTTAGTGTCTGCTTTGAAACACTGGTAGGTAGAGTCTTTCAGATGCCTTTTGCGGTAGACTCCTGTCATACATTCAATGCACATCCCATTTGTCTTTCTAAATAAGGATTGATCATCTTCACCCATGTCTACTTACTTGATTATCTTCTTTAGGTGTGTAGATTTCATTATGTTTATCATATCTTGTAGGTCTATATAAGTGAGTATATACCAAGTTTGTCTTTCTCCTTCTGGGATACTTCACTCAGAATGATCTTTTCTAGATCTCACCATTTGCCAGCAAATTTCATGATTTCCTCCCTTTTGATTGCTGAGTAGTATTCCATTGTGTAAAAATACCATAATTTCTGTATCCATTCCTCTGTTGATGGACATCTGGGTTGTTTCCAAGTTCTGGCTATTACAAATAAAGCTGCTACGAACATGGTTGAACAAATGTCCTTGTTGTGTACTTGAGCAAACTTTGGGTATATAACTAGCAGTGGTATAGCTGGGTCTTGAGGTAGCACTACTCCTAGTTGTCTGAGAAAGCGCCAGATTGACTTCCACAGTGGTTGTACCAGTTTATATTCCCACCAGCAATGGAGGAGGGTTCCTTTTTCTCCACAACCTCTCCAGCATGTGTTGTCACTTGAGTTTTTCATCTTGGCCATTCTGATGGGTGTAAGGTGAAATCTCAGGGTTGTTTTGATTTGCATTTCCCTAATGGCTAATGAGGTTGAGCATTTCTTTAAGTGTTTCTCTGCCATTTGATGTTCCTCTTTCGAGAATTCTCTGTTTAGCTCCATTCCCCATTTTTTAATGGGATTACTTGGTTTGTTACTTTTCTGCTTCTTTAGTTCTTTATATATACTGGATATTAACCCTCTGTCAGATAAAGGGTTGGTGAAGATTCTTTCCCAATCTGTAGGCAGTCGTTTTGTTTTGATGACGGTGTCTTTTGCTTTAAAACAATTTTTAAATTTAAGCATATTTTGGTTATATTCCTGTCCCCCAAGTTATTCCAGATCCTTCCTCCTCCTATCCATGCAACTTTTAAGTTTATCTTAAAAAATAAACCAAAATTCCAGTACAACAACAAACCTAGAAATCCCTCCCAAACCTAGAAAACAAAATACAGCACTACCCAAAAGAAAAAAAAAAGGCCTATACTCTACCCAAATAAATGCCTGCAAAACAAACAAACTATGGAGTCAATTACTTGTTTGCCAACTACTCCTAAACATGATGTCTGTCCTGTTGTAGTTGTTATACCCAGTGTTACTCTATTGAAGAAAACTGATTCCCCCTCTTCAAGTCGGTAAAAATGACAGTTTAGTTGTTAACCTTTACCGTAAAGACCAGGTTTTCATTCATTCAGGCATTCACTTTTAAAAATATAACAAAATATAATATAAAAGGTAAAAAGCAAAATTGTCACAATGAAGTTGAGCGAGATAAACCTACAGGAAGAAAAGAGCACAAGAGTAGGCACAAAGGAAAGAGACCCACTTGTTTGCACACTCAGGAATCCCATAAAACACTAAGCTAGAAGATATAATCTAAATGCAGAGGACCTAGTACAGAGCCATGTAAGCCCTGTGCATACTGTCTCTATGAGTTCATAAGCTTTGCACACGTGGGAGTGGAGGGCCTCATTTTCTCCATTCCCTCTGGCACTTAAACTCTTTCTGCTTCCTCTTATGCAGGGGTCCCTGAGCTGTGAGAGAAGGTAATTGTTGAGGACATCCTATTTAGCCTGAGCATTCCAAGGTTCCTCATGCTTCATCCTATCATAGTGAAAATGTTCATTGTGGCTTTCTTTATAGTAGACAGACATTGGAAACAACCTAGATACTCTTCAACAGTAGAATGGATAAAGAAACTGTGGTATATTTTCCACAAAAGATTACTGCTCATCCAATAAAAAGATCAAGAAATGTGCAGGCAAATGGATAGAACTAGAAAAAAATTATTCTGAGTAAGGAATCTCAGATTTCAAAAGACAAATATTCAACCATTATTATAGCAGCTTTCCTTTGCCAGAGATGGGAACAAATATAGAAACTCACAACCAGAAATTAAGCAGAAAATGAGAACGCAAAGAACATAGAATGAGAGACCATGGAACATAAACTTTTTTTTTTTTTTTTTTTTGCCTTACAAATTTTATTTCCTTGGGTATCTTTTTAAAAAATTAATTACAGTTTATTCACTTTGTTTCCCAGCTATAGCCCCCTCCCTTTTCCCCTCCCAATACTACCTTCCTTCCCTCTTCTCCTCTCATGCCCCTCCCCCAGTCCACTGATAGGGGAGGTGCTCCTTTTCTTCCATCTACCCAAACCTATCAGGTCTGATTAGGACTGGCTGCATTGTCTTTCCTGTGGCCTGGTAAGGCTGTTCCCCCTTCAGGGGAATCAAAGAGCCAGCCCCTGAGTTCATGTCAGAGCCAGCTCCTGTTCCCATTACTAAGGCAACCCACTTGGACATGAGCTGCAGCGGGCTACATCTGTGCAGGGGTTGTAGGTTATTTCCATTCATGGGCCTTGGTTGGAGCATCAGACTCAGAAAAGACCCGTGTGGCCAGATATTTTGGTTCTGTTGTTCTCCTTGTGGAGCTCCTGTCTTCTCCATGTCTTACAATCTCCCCCTTCTTTCATAAGATCCCCTGCAATTTGCCCAATGTTTGGCTAGGAGTCTCAGCCTCTGCTTTGATACCCTGCTAGGAAGTCTTTCAGAGGCCCTCTGAAAGGCCCTCTATGGTAAGCTCCTGTCCTGTTCCCTGTTTTCTCCCTCTTCTGATGTCAATCCAATTTGCCTTTCTGAATGAAGATTGAACATCTTATCCAGGGTCCACCTTCTTCTTTAGCTTTATTAGATATACAGATTTTAGTATGATTATCTTATTTATATGTCTAATATCCACTTATAAGTGAGTATATACCATGTGTGTCTTTCTGCTTATGGGATACCTCACTCAGGATGATCTTTTCTAATTCCCACCACTTGCCTGCAAAATTCATGATTTCCTTGTTTTTAATTTCGGAGTATATTCCATTGTATAAATGTACCACAGTTTCTGTATATATTCCTCAGTTGACGGACATCTGGGTTTTTGCAGATTCTGGCTATTGCAAATAAAGCTGCTAAGAACATGGCTGAACAAATGTCCTTGTTGTGTACTTAAGCATATTTTGGGTATATACCTAGGAGTGGTATAGCTGGATCTTGAGGAAGCACTATACGTAATTGTCTGAGAAAGCTCTAGATTGATTTCCAAAGTGGTTGTACAAGTTTACATTCCTATCAGCAATGTAGGAGGATTCCCCTTTCCCCACATCCTCCTCAGCATGTGTTGTCACTTGAGTTTTTGATCTTAGCCATTCTGATGTGTGTAAGGTGAAATCTCAGGGTCGTTTTGATTTGCATTTCCCTGATAGCTAGGGATGTTGAGCATTTCTTTAAGTGTTTCTCTGCCATTTGATATCCCTCTATTGAGAATTCTCTGTTTAGCTCTGTACCCCACTTTTTAATTGGATTACTTGTTTTGTTGCTGTTTAACTTCTTGAGTTCTTTATATATTCTGGATATTAGCCCTCTGTCAGATATAGGGTTGGTGAAGACACTTTCCCAATATGTAGGCTTTGTTTTTTTTTTTTTTTTTTCTCCTGTCAGTGTCCTTTGCTTTACAGAAGCTTTTCAGTTTTATGAGGTCCCATTGATTGATTGTTGATCTTAGAGCCTGTGCTGTTGGTGTTCTGTTCAGGAAGTTGTCTCCTGTGCTGATGAGTTCGAGGTTTTTCCCCACTTTTTCTTCTAACAGGTTTAGTGTGTCTGGTTTTATATTGAGGTCTTTGATCCACTTGGACTTTAGTTTTGTGCAGGGTAATAAGTATGGATCTCTTTGCATTTTTATACATGTAGACATCCAGTTAGACCCACACAATTTGTTGAAGATGCTATCTTTTTTCCATTGTATGGTTTTGGCATCTTTGTCAAAAATCAGATGTCCACGAGTGTGTGGATTTATTTCAGTGTCTTCTATTCAATTCCACTGATTCACCATTCTTTTCCTAGTCCAGTACTATGCAGCATTTTCTACTTTTGGTCTACAGTACAGCTTGAGATCAGGGACAGAGATACCTGAAGAAGGTCTTTTATTGTAGAAGATTGTTTTAGTGATTCTGGGTTTCTTGTAATTACATATGAAGTTGAGAATTTCTTTCAAGGTCTGTAAAGAATTGTGTTGGTATTTTGTTGGGAATTGCATTGAATCCATAGATTGCTTTTGGTAAGATGGCCATTTTTACTATGTTTATCCTGCCAAGCCATGAGCATGGGAGATCTTTCCATCTTCTGGTATCTTTCTCAATTTTTTTTTTTCTTCAGAGACTGGAAGTTTTGTTTTGTTTTTTTCATACAAGTCTTTGGCTTGTTTGGTTAGGGTCACAGCAAGGTACTTTATGTCCTTTGTGGCTATTCTGAAGGATGCTGATTCCCTAGTTTTTTTCTCAGCCCATTTGCCTTTTGTATACAGGAGGGCTACTGATTTTTTGAGTTAATATTTGTACCCATGTATACGCAGCAGCAATAACAGGACACCAGGAGTTTTGACAATTGTATTAATGCTTCTCAGGGGACATGCAGTTATAGATGCAGTGGTTGGTACTGATAGAGGTGAGGATCTCATAACAACAGGGGTGAGTAGGCCTGGATATTATCAGTTCAGATACCTTCGTAGGTTAGGGATGCTACTGAGTCACTTCAAATAGGAAAATAATGCTACAAATAATTCCGATTTCCAAATATAGTTGGATTAGAAATCATTGTCTAAGAATGAATGAAGTTTTAGCATTTAAAAAACTAAAATTAAGTATAATTGCATAATTTGCAGCTTACATTTCCTCCCTGAAACTGAACTCAATTCACATATTTCTCCTTATTCCCTTCAATGTATGTATGTATGTATGTACGTATGTATGTATGTGTATATGTAGATATATGTAATTTTTTTATAATTTTGTGCTGCTTGTATGTATATTATTCCAGGACTGACCACTTATATCAGGTATTCAAATAAGAGGTTCATACCTCGCTTGACTTTCCTAAAGTTTAGCTGAAGTTCAAATTTCTTTTTTTTTTTTTTACATTTAATTATTATGGATACTTTGTTTTTATTGATTCATCATTTTTTTTTGTAGTTGATAATAATCTTTGCATTTACTTTTATCACACATATTTATAAACAGTAAAATGTGAAGATATTCTTCCATTGCTACATATCACTTACTATTTCTAAGAATAGTAAAAGTATCTAACATTATAAGTCATATTCATGTTATAATTTTGAAGTTCAAATTCTTAAGCTTTGGAACAATATGTAGTGTAGATATTAACATTGCTCTCCAATACACAGATTATTTTTTTTGTAAAAAGCAGTAAATGGACTTCTATAAAGTTAATGAAAATACACCAATTTAATTTACACCGAGGAAACGGAATTTTTGTATAGACTTCACACAATTAAAACCCTTGGCTGAAATACAGTGTATTGACTACTCCTTAGAAATGTTACTGCAAAGTTTCTTCTTTTATCATTCCATTATCATCACTTCTTGGAAACTTTCATGACCTTTTGAATATAACTACACTCAAATTTTATTACTGAACTACTATATTTAAAGTCTTAAGGACTATCTCAACTCATATATTAAAGGTGACAATCTGAGCACAGGAGTCTTGTCTGAGACCAATTCTCCAACCAAGGACCATGCATGGATATAACCTAGAAACCCTGCTCAGAGATAACCCATGGCAGCTCAGTATCCAAGTGGATTCCCTAGCAAGGAGAACAGGAACTGTCTCTGACATGAGCTCAGTGGCTAGCGCTCTTTGACCTCCCCACCCCCAGTGGGAGGAACAACCTAGCTAGGCCATAGAGGAGGACATTGTAGCCAGTCTTGGTGAGACCTGATAAGCTAGGGTCTGATGGAAGGGGAGGACTTAGAGAGGGGAGGGAGGATATGAGGAAGGGAGGGTAGGATTGGAAGGGAATGAGGGAAGGGGTGACAGCTGAGATACAAAGTAAATAAACTGTAATTAATATAAAAAATTAAAAAAGAAAAATACTTCCATTTTATCAGTATTGAAAATTAACAAAGATAAGTAACCTTTGTAACATACCCAACAATATTTATTCTAACTTAACATGAGGCTTATCCAAAGTGTAAGTCATAGTTAACTTTAATTTTAAAATACTTTAGAGTATAACCTTTAGATTACATTGCTCACAGAGGGACTAGTTATCTACTTGTACTATTGATTTATAGATTTTTTTCCAACCATCTTATATACTTCTCTTTTATTCTCAAACCTATTTGTAAATAAAAGGGTGCTGTGGCAAATGATATGGCTCCATGGATTCCATCCTCTATGTGGTCATGAGTGACTGGAACTCCATTATTTCTGAGTCGAGTGACATAAATGAGTCCATCATCTCGTAGGATGTCATGTTCACATGTGACAATGTAAGTGGAAGGCAATCTCTGTAACTGGGAATCATTGACTAACAAAGGCGATACTCTACTATCCACAAGTCCTGGATGGGAAGCATTCAGTTTTCCAAGAACTGGTTCAGTGTACACATAGTTCTTTTTATACTTCTCAGGAAGGAAGTCACTCCAGTTAACAAACTTGAGCAGATGTCTTGATTCTTCAGGCAAATGATTATTTTTGAGTATTGTCTTGGTCAATTCTTTATCATCTGATAAATATAGACATGACAACATAATTGCTACCTTCCGAGACAGAAAGGGACCATGTTCATACTCTTGATAAGATGGCATTAAGGTATCAATTGCCTGTAGTGCAGGGTATAGCAAGGTTTGTGCCTTAATTTTGTTTTTGTATTCTGGATCATCCTGTAGCTGTAAATAAAATATATAATGAATGACAATGAGTCAATAGCTTTTAAACAAAAGGATTGGTAACCCTTTTTAACAACCCAGGTAAATAAATTTACAAAACCCAAAGTATCTAATGATTACTCTCATAAGAATTGCTCATTGTTTGAAACATTGCAACTCCATTCCATCATCTCCGATGAGAAGATCGGGCACACTCTCCTGCTCACACAAGTTCATTCACACATGGCAATCAAAGGGGGCCATGATCTGAAGAGCCCTTCTGACGATGACAGAAAGGCTATGTTTAAAGATATTTTTTTAGTTTTGAGTGACAAGTCATTTTTATTTATCTAGAACATACTGCCTGCACATAAGCATGTGTCATCATGCCCAGCTTGCTTACAACAGTTTTTGACATACAGTAATCTAAAGGAGCAGCCAACATGAATATGATATAATATCATGTCATAAAACCCATTCAAATGGACACAAACACTTGTTGTTACATGTTGATAACAATACTATCATATGTTTTCCCTTTATCTATTAGTATTCTAGCATGATGAAAAAGGCAAAGAATAATTTATGAAAATCAGAAGAGGAGAAGAAGACAGTAGGTCATTTTGCATGTAATTCTTCTTTATCAGAATTGGGAAGTGCCCTGAGCTGGCAGCTCTAAGGAAACTCTATTTCTAGTTCTGCTCACGTCAGGAGAAAGCCTCCAGTGGGCGCCAAAGAGCCCCTACTTAGGCAATACACATGCTCCCACAGCAGTGCCATATCCACAGGCGTACCTGCAGCCCCCACCAGGAAGTTCAGGATTTGTTTAGGTCAAGGACACACCCTCATCAAAGAAGCCAATTTATATTGAATGAGAGGAATAGCTGAAATATCCACAGCACATCACAAGAAAAAGGATCTGACCAACTCCAAAATGCACACAATGGGCTTAAAGTCTGGCAAATTAATAAAGAAAACGAAGAAAGAATTTTTCATAAGAAAATCTTGTCAGGCTCTGGGTCCTTCCCAGGCACTTTAAGCTTGTAATTTTCCAAATAAAATGCAGTGTCTGAGAAAGATCCAATAAGTAGCAGTGAGCACAACAGTAAGACTGAGGCCAAGGCAAGTAATAGCTTTTCCTTGTGTAAACAGGCATGGTTCCCGATTGAATCAACACCTGCTGTTTGTACTTGAGGAAGAGGAAGATTGCACTTCAGATCAAGCTTTTTTAGGGTTCATTGAGATATAGAAGAAAATCATGAATTAAGTGAAATGTGAGCCTGGGAAGATGGTCTCGGTAAAATCTTTGCTGGAACAAGCCTAAGGGCTGCAACCTGAAATCAGGCTTGGGCATGGCGGGACCCTCCCCTAGTGCTAGACTGGAGAAAGGAACATCTGAGCTTACTTGTCATTTAATGTAATAGTTGATCCTTGTGAGCCCCCCCCCCCAGGATAAATGAAAGCTCTTGGGCTAAAAATCATAATTTTAAAGTCCAAACTGGCTTACCTAGCAAGTTCCAGGCCAATAAATGTTACATAGTAAGATCCTATCTCAAAAAGAGAAAAAAAAACAAAACAAAACAAAACAAAAACAAAACAAAAAACAAACAACAGAACAAAGCAAATTGCAAAGGAAATGAGGGAATATCTGACTTCCACACGCTTAAACACACATTTGTACATGCAAGGGCAAACGCACATACACACATGAATATGGATCCACACAGACACCAAAAACAACAAAAAGAGGGAACTAAATTAAGAGCTGAACGTATAGCTCTTGATGGAATGCACACACCCATCATGCAATAGTAATAGTGTAATAGTTGTAATAGTGACATAATCTGTGCTCAGTTCCTCCCCTCTGCTAAGTTTAAAATACTTATCTAAGTGCAAGCCACAAACACCAGTGATTCTGCATGTAAGACAAAATACTTTCATTGGTATGTATATGGCTGTTGTGGGGTGGGGGAACATGTATGGGCAGTTAAAGGGCATGCCTTGAAAAGTATTAGTACCAGAGTTTGGTTCTTCAGACTCCATTTACATGACAAGGAGGTATGCCTGAAGTTTGCAATTCCAGCCAGAGAATGCAGAAATGGCATCACTAAAGCAAACTGGCTAGCAAGCAAGAACAGCCATGTCAGTGAAATCTGAGTTTGACCGAGAGACCTTTTCTCAAAAATAAGGTGGCTGCATCATGGAGGATGCTTTCAAATATCAACCTCAGGCCTCCACCGAGCATATAGGAATACAAATGCAAACATATCCATAAATACATATAGAAACGCCAAACACACACACACACACACACACACACACATTTTAAAGAGTACTATATATAACAAGCATAAATTGGTATTTTACAATGTCTGTTCAGGGCTCTTCAGGATGCTGAAAATCATCGTGTATTGTTCTGATGACTCACTGCACTTTTATAGACTCACCTTGCCCTTCTCTACTTCTCCCAAGAACCTCACAATACACCTTGAGTCCCGGAAGCAGCACACAAGCCATCTTACATTAAAAAAAAAACCTGACACCCGTGGTAAATAGCCAATCTCTCAAGAGCGAAAAGACTAAAGAGCCGATCAGCTGGTTTTTAAAAGATTAAATTTGAGAGCCTGTGGCATGTTAGTTTTGAGTTCTGGCTTCATAACATATAAACGTTGTACATTGGGCTAGATACTCTCTCCTGCCAAGGGTTAGGTTCCTGTTTTCAAGGTGGGGATTATATCAGTAAATATAATGTAAAGTTTTTTAAATTTACAATTTTATTTTGGGGATATTTCACTAAGAGTGCTAGATATCATTGGCACACATTCCCCTTTTTCAGCTCCTCTCATGTCTTCTTACCACTGCCTCAGAGTTTATAACCTCTTCTCCTTTAATTACATTACTTTTCTAAAAGACATTTTAGTTTGAGCAGAGAAACAATCAACCTAACTCCATATTTTTGGGAAGGACACAGGTCGAGTTTCATGAGGGTTATCAGGGGAAGAAGTATGATAATATTAAATTAATATAAGAATATGAATTAAAAACCCTAGTTTAAAAAATACTCAAGGATACAAAAGGCTACACTGTAATACTTGGATACCTTAGCAATTTTACAAGTGGAACAGAACAGATCCTATATAGTCATATGTAAGTTTAAAAGTGTAATACATCTTACAAGATAATTTTATCAAATTTCTAAAACAGAAACTCTTTTTATACCTACTTCTGCCTTCTGGGTGCTGGGATTATAGGCATGTGCTACCACCTCCTGACTTTTAAATTTTTCTTAATGAAAAAAAAAAGTAGAAAGGAAAGAAGAGAGAAAGAAAGAAATAGGAAAAGAAAGAAAATTTTAAGAGAAAAATCATCTGATGAAGTTGGGGGTGTCTTCAAGATTCAGCTCTAGTGAAGCTCAGTATCTTTGGTCAACCAATAACATTATGAATGAAAAAATATTCTTCAAAATTAATTAGCAAATGCTATTAATAGGTAGATTTTAGAATAACTAAAATCTCATATTCTTTTTATTTGTTCAGTGAAAAGTATTATAATTTTCTGTTAATGACAGACATGTTTTCAAGCTGAAGAAATGGTTCAGCAGTTACGAGCACTTGCGGCTTTTACAGAGGACTCAAGTTCGAGTCCCAGCACCTACGTGGTAGCTCAAAACTGTCCATAACTCCAGTTTCTGCAGAGTCAAGTGCCATCTTCTGGCCTCTGCAAGCATCGCATGCACACGGTGCACAGACACATGCAGGCAAAAATCTCATTCATGCACATAAAAATAATCAAGCTAAGTAAAAATTTAAAAAAATGAAAACACAGAGATGTTGTATTTATGTGTGTAAAAAAAGCAAGATCAGTTCAAATGTGGTTAGGCACTTCCTGTGAAAATGAATTGAGGTACACCCATCTGAGATTTCTAGTGTCTATGAAGACTGTTAGACTCACTTAGCAAATATGCGTCAGTCCTTAAACATCATTAAGTTTAATTTCACAAAGTCTCACCCCTCTCAAGGATCTATGAGTAGTTGCTGGCTGTTGGGAACAGAGGAGACAGTTTTCTTTAAGGATGTGGCTACTGTTGGCTGGTCCACCCTCCAGCAAAGCCCAGACATCCAAGAACGTATGGGCAGCACAAACTGTCCTTGATGGATGCCCTGATTAGTTTTTGTTATTCAGCACAAACTAGAGTTATATGAGAAGAGAGAGCTCTTTGGAAAAGGCCTCGGTAGGACTGGCTGCAGTAACCCTGGAAAGTATTCTTCCTTAACTCGTGATTGATGTGGAGGACTCATCCCATTCTGGGCAGGAGAGATCCTGGGTTGGTGGTCCTGGATGGCATAACAAAGCAAACTAAGCAAGCCAGAATTCTCCCAGAAATTTGAAGATCGCTCCACCAGGACCATTGTGTGATATTTCAAATTAAGAATCACTGGAATGAAACATTTGGTTTCCTGGGACAGTCCACACTGGTTGCTTGGGCTTAAGAATCATTGTGAAGAAGAGACTGGGATCACTGTTGAATCTTCTGGGAAGTGTTTTATGGGGGTCATCAAGTAGAGGTTATGGTCCAGATGAGGCCAGGTTGTGCCTTGTGCCTGCAGTTGAACTTGGTAATATATAGTTTCCTATGTGGTAGTGATTGGTGAAGGAATGAAGGGGTCATGGGGAGCAGTCAAGGCTTGGCAGTAGTGTGAGAGGGCTGGAGAGGCTATTGATGAATGCAAAGCCTCAATGGAAGTAGAAACCCAAGGACTGAAGGAGTCATGGAAGGAGGTCGAGTCTTGGCAACATTGGCAGGGTCAGATTCCCCAAGGAGACCACAGGAAAGGTTTTCTCAGTGAGGGTTCATCCAGTTACAGTGGAGAACACATTTTGGAGATGCCAGTAACACGGGCACAGCAGGAGGAACAGGCTGAGAACATATGACGTGCTAGACGTACTGTGGCAAGCCCTTTGGAGTATACATCATGATCCTTCAGTGTCTGACACTGAGTTTTACTATGCTGAAGGCTTGTTTAACTCTCGTCTGATTGTGACTATGCTCTGATTCTTTCTTCTTGAAATATGAAAGTATTTAACTAAATTATTGTTTTATAGGAGTCCACAATAATAGACTTTGAAATTTTAGAGAGACTGAATGTTCTGCAGTGACTGAACCACTAAAGCCTTAGAATTTGTAAAGATTGTGGAAATTTTAATGTTGGAATGTGTTTAATATTGATGTAATAATATTAATGTAAGAAACTGGGGATTGACAGGAGAGGAAGGGTTAGAGCTGAATAGTAACGTGTTTATGTGTCAAACTGGCAAGTACTCAATTGTCCTGACTGATTTTATTCGGTTTTATTTTGTTTTGAAAATATGACACAAGCTAGATTTAGTTAACAGGAGGGACACCTAGTAAAAAGTGTCCCTGTAAAACTGGCCTATGGGTGAAACATGTAGTATTTTCTAAACAAGGGCTTGATGTGCCCAGCCCATCATGGGAAGTTCTTCCCCTGGACAGGTCATCCTGTATAAGACAAAGAAGCAGACTGTGTGATCCAGGAGGAACAAGTCACTGGGTACTATTCCTTCATGCCCCCTGCTTCATGACTTTTGCTTGTATGTCCTGGAGAATCGTAAGTAAAACAGCCTCACCACTCTGTTCCATGCAGAGAGAAACTCCCACTGCCATGGCTCTTTTGGCACGACATACTGTACCATGTCAAATCCTAAGCCCTAATAGCTAATTTCTTCTATAGCTGTGTCTTGTAAGGTCTTCTAGTCAGAGAGACAGAAAGTAATTAACACACATCAACTTCAGTGGTGTCAATGTCACAAGATATTTTACAATATATCTCAGAAAAACTAATAGTAAAACTTATACTAAACAGTAGTTAATACTCGTTGCTGTATTTTTTTCTTATTTTTTATTTAACATGATAAAGGTAGGCTGAATGCTGTAGTTCTAGTCAAGTACCTGGGGCTCTGGTGTGGAGTGATTGCAAATGCAAGGCATAGCCATATTACACAGAAAGTTCAAGTTCAGTCTGGGATGCTTAACAAGAGACTAGAAAAGAATTTAAAAGGAGGTAATTGCATAGTTCCATGGCAGATCACTTGTTTGGCAAGCCTGCAGCATTGGATTCAATGTCAAGCAAACACACACACACACACACACACACACACACACACACACACACACAGAGACAGAGAGAGAGAGAGAGAGAGAGAGACAGACAGACAGACAGACAGACAGACAGACATTTTGTAATATTACAGTACAAACACCATTCAAATACAGCAAATAAAACATTTCTTTTGTGTTAGGACTAAACTGTGCTGGTTTCAAAAATAAGTGACACATACAACATACCAGTTGAGTCACCACTGCTGTCAAGGCACCCCCAGAACTGTCTCCTGAAATACAGACGCGAGCGGGATCCACTCCATACTGTGCAAGAACTTTTTCCTGGAGAAAGAACTTGACCAAAGAAATACAGTCTTCAAGGGCAGCTGGGAATGGATACTGAGGCGCAAGTCTGTAGCTTAAGAGATAAATCAAGCAAAAAAAAAAAAAAAAAAAAAAAAAAAAAAAAAAAAAAAAAAAACAAAAACAAAAACAAACAAACAAAAAACCCAAAGAATTTATGATTAAGCTTATGTATTCTTCAATTATCTCTCAATTTTCTTAGCGAACACAAACACACACAAACACACGCCCGCACACATGTACAGACACACATGCTCTACAATGAATCTTTACTCTCATCAAGTAAGCCTGGGCCTACTAATAACTTCTTTTTTAAAACAAGAAGTAGATTCTGATTTAATGGGTTAGGGTATTGTTTCTATGGGAAGAAGAGTGACATAGGTTGTGTCTTCACCCTCATAAACTCTGTAAGCTTCACTGGGCCCTCAGTAGAATTAGTGACTCAAAAGCATTTCACAATCCTTGATTAGATAATTCAAGAAATTTAAAATAAGTAAATCTGAGAGCAAAGTATTTGTAGTTGCCTTTCATTAGAAATTGATTTAGATCAAAATTTCACAGAATTGTAGAATTTCATTTAATAAACATGAAGATTTGAATTAAAATCAAAAGTTTGTTGTATGACTATAAAAGGTATATCAATATTTATTAGTAAAATACTATGATTCTTAAGACAAAATACTATCATTTTTTTACTCTCTCCCTGCTCACCCACCTCTCAATGTGTGTTTTCATTGTACTTATAGTTCTATAATAATCAATATTATTCAGACAGTTCTTGTGAATTTTTAAATTATATGTTGTGTCTAAGTGTTTCAAAATAGCATAATATAAACCAAGAAACATCAAGATAAGGTTATATTTCATAGTAAAGAATAAAAATTGCCTAAAATAACTATAAATAGATTAAAGTAGATATAACCTATTGCACTTCTCTTAAAATATTTGAAGTATGTGTTAAAGTTGGTTAAATCATAGTGAGAAAGGCAAACTGTCATCACAATTTTGAAATTTCTCAAACATAAATAATTCTGTTTGCTTTAAAGAGATAGTTGTGAAAGGACAGTGTTGAACTTGCTAGTTTTTGCTACATTACACTATTTTATTGTCAGTCAAAATACCTCACAGAGTTTCAGCACAAATCTGCAGTATTGTATATGAATTTCTGTCCTATAAAATTGACATGAAAAAGCTAAATTTTTCCAGCCCCATGATGGGTTTGAGAAGTACAGATTACACTCAGTATGTCATAAAGTAATAAGCATATATTTAACTTTCAGGTATATTGTTGGACATTTGACCCAAAGTCATAAAATACTAAGAGCTGTAAAGATTCTTGAAATGTTTGAATGGTCCCAGCATTGGTACTAATATTACTGGACCCAAGAATAATTTTATCACAAGATATTTTTTTATGTCAAATAAAGCCCAACACCTTTCAAACCTGATGGGTATACATTGTAGGCAATAACCTGGGCAGGCTTTTTATTCCTAGATGCTTATTCCTTTTTATTGCACAGGTATCTACCATGGCAGAGATGAAAGCAAAATGGACCTTGTTGAGGACATATTAATATTATAATGCTAAGAAAAACATAACTCCAAACTTCCTGGCAGTAATCCAGCTACCACTGAGGACTGTGTGACTATAAACCAAGCTCATGCTGGGAGCACAAGGACCACAGAAACAAAAATTGATTATCTTACTCTGGTGCCACAACAACAGCATCAAGTTTGTTGGCTGTCTCTCGGTTCAGGGAATCAAAGGAGTGCATCTCTAAAATGAAAGCAATAAGTGGAAAACAGAGCTGTATAAATGCCATATCCATTAAAATGGCTTTAAATCAGAACTCTAGAAGTAAGCTGATGATAATATTATAAGAGTCATAAATTCAGATAGTCACCATAATTAATCTTTAAAGATCTTTTAGAGTTCTTCTACTGTTTAATAAAGGTACTTTAATTTACTAAATATACTTCTTGTGGTTATTTTAGAAAGTAAGCACTTTCCTTTGTGAGAAAAGAGGACTTTCAAATAAAGTCATTCATATTTAATACATTTACAAATAAACTTTTTTTATAATGTACATATTTATTTCATAATTACATAGCATAATAGCATTTAGATCTCCAAACTTTCATCTTTTTTTCATAAAATATGAAATAAATGTGTTTCCTTAGGGTATTGCACTGTATTAACCCATACTTACATGGATGGATATCACACGTGATTTTTCTAGTGTTTCACTACCACTTAGTTTTCATTAATAGGCACTTAAAATCTTGCTAAAATTTCCCTAAAGACCTACTACTGTTTATAACATTTTAGAAATAATTTGTTTATAAGTGGAAATTAACAGGGCTTCTTAATTTGAGAAATATATAGAAATATCTTTCCAACTTAAAATTAAAACAATACCAAAACTTGAAATCAGAAATACGAAAATGCAACTTTAAGTTTCTTTAAGAAGACTTTTTTTTTTTTAAAGATTCTTATTCTATAGGTATCTGATAACATCTTCCAAAACTGTCTCCCTTTACATCTTAACATTGATGAACCTTCAAATAATTGGCTGACATCAATGACCACACCGAATCTTTCACATATTTAACTGCTACAGAACCTAAGTCAATATGTCCTGCAGGGTTGACTGGGTTTAAGTAGAAAGATTGACATCTATCAATATCTCATCTTTCACTTTGGGTGTTATTTCAGTGGCAGGGGAAAGAACAGCAATGTATGAGAAGGAGAAAAAACCCAAGAGGTTTCCAACTACTATCTACTCATTTGCAGGAAATCTGTCTCTTAGGGAGATGGTTCATCATCAAGAGCTAAATAGTATGGACTTCATGTTTTCATCTTATAGCATCTTTAAAACACAAAATATACTACTTGATTCTTACTTTATAGATGAGAGAGCTAAAACTAAGACAAAACTTGTTTAAAGAAAAGATTCAAAACTTTAGTGGAGGTCCTTGACTTTAAAAGAGACGTCATTATTCCTCTGCTTATTGCCTGAGCTTTTCAGAAAGTGGACAATAAAATCATTAATAAGTAATGCATGCATCTTTTTTTTTTCTTTTTTTTTTAGTTTTCTTTTTTATTTTATTTTTTTATTAATTACACTTTATTCATTTTGATACAAAACAAATAAACTTTAAGTTACTTTTTTGAACATAAGTGAGCGTTTTAATGTAGTTAAAAATATATCACTATGTTCTCACCTGTGTAATTTCTTACAGAAATTAACTATGGTTTGAATCTAGTGATAATACAAAGAGGTGGGAACAAAAACAGGTAAATTTATTATGATTAGAATCTTAATAGAAAACTGATAAATTTTATCAACAAAACCCAATTCACTGTTGTTTAGCATCTCTAGGACCATGGGAAGATGTTTAATCCTCATTCAGAGGAGCAAATGGGATAGACATCAGAAGTATGAGAAAACAGGGAACAGGACAGGCGCCTTCCACTCAGGGTATCAAAGCAGATGCTGAGACCATAGCCAAACTTTGGGCAGAGTGCAGGGAATCTTATGGAAGAAGGGGGAGAAAGAAAGACATGGAGGGGATAAGAGCTCCACCAGGAGATCAACGGGCTAAAAATTCTGGGCCGAGGGGGCCTGCAGAGACTGATACACCAACCAAGGACCATGCATAGAGAGGACCTAGACTCCATGCTCAGATGTAGCCATAGGCAGCTCAGTCCCCATGCAGGTGCCCTAGTAAGGGGGGGACAGGCATAGGCACAGTCATGAACTTGGTTGTCTGTTCTTTGATCAACTCCCCTGGTGAGGTGGCCTTATTAGGTCACAGAGAAAGAGGATCCAGACAGTCCAGATGAGACCTGATAGGCTAGGGTCAGATAGAAGGGGAGGAGGTCCTCCTCTATCAGTGGACTAGGGGAGGGACATGGGGGAGAAGAGGGAGGGAGGATGAGACCATGAGGAGATGACCAAGGGGGCTACAGCCAGGATACAAAGTGAATAAAGTTTAATTAATAATAATAATGATACTAATGACTAAAAAACCCAATTCACCTAAAAAGCACAAAATGGCATTCATTAGATAAAACACAAGCATAATGTCTGCTATCAAATGGTCAAGGAAAAAAGAAAATCATTGCGGTATAACAAGGTCATGGGAATGAATAGAGTTTCAATTTGTGTAATAAATGTAATAGATTTAAAGCATACATTAAAAATATACTTACTGAAGCTTCCTGCAGTAAAGGTGCCACCGTGAATGAAAATTACAGCTGGTCTCTGTCTTTCAGACTTCCTTTTTGGCAAATACAGACGAACAGGAATGTCACTTAACTCTGTGTCAATCACTGTAATGTTTTCATCTGAAACTGGCATTGTGTTTTGAAGTGACATAATCATGAAGAAAATATCTTCAAATTTCATAAGACCCATACTTTCTAATAATGTGGCCTATCAAAACAACATCCAAATATAAACATTAATATTTTTATTTTAGTAACAGTAAATGCACATAAGGATGAAATTGAAAAAAAATAGGTGGCAGGTACTGTGTATAGCACATCCCTTACCACACATTAAGTGGGTATCACAGAAGATGGGAAAGAAAGATAAGAAACGTAGAAGTAGGAGAAGACGGCTGAAGTACAGTGTCTTCAGACATGGCAAGGCAGTTGTACTTATGAACTCACAGATGCTCTCGGTATCTGCATGAGACATGCACATGCCAAAACCAAACAATACATAAGTGTCAATTTGGTGTTTGTAACTTCAGAGTTCCTAACCCTAACCCAGGAGCTATTGGCGCTTCATGGCTCCTGAGGATGGAAGAATCAGGCCTTTAGCCATATGGTCATTGGTAGGTTGTCCTAGTTCCAGTATATAGCTCTACATCAATATACATACTGGCAGCATTAACTGGTTCAGTGAGTTATAAAAAATATTTTTTAGAGGAGACATGATGTTAAGAGAGGCATAAAATAAGGAGTGCCTGGGAGAAGTTGTATGGGAAAGTGCGGTGAATATGATATTTATCACAAATGCACTTCTCTTTATGTATTGAAAACAATAAAAATACCCTCAGTTAAATACAAAGGCAAATAAAATCAGAAAATATTTGTGCCAACTCATTCAAAGAATTATCATTCTTACTTTACTTATATACTTATACTTATATACTTACATGAAAGTACTGCTGCAAATGCTTTACCCACCAAGTCATCTCTGTAGCCTTCAATTCATTTCAATATCAAAATATAATTATTTAATAACTGCATTACTAATAGTCTGTTTCTATTTTTAAGCTACAGAGATGTTTCTTCTCTTTTCCTTAAGGGGATCTCTTTTTATTTCACTAGCTGGAATGAATCTCTCTTTAGTATTTTAACCTTTTTTTCTATTACGTGACTACTAGTTCAACTAAAGGAACTATATTCTTTTTGTTACTAGTGTATTTCAGGAGCATGTGTTAATGTAATTGTCTCAAAATAGAAGAGTACATAATTCTTATTTTGATAAGCTTAGTATCTTTAAACACCTGTTTGTTGGTAACAGTGTTTTAATTCACGTTAGGGAGCCACTATGTCTATTAAAGTATCTTATTAGCCACCAATTTGATAAGGCATTGGCAATTTATTAGTTAAATCAGATGTTATCTCAAGTTATCTTTATCCTGTTGGAGATTTTATACTGAACAGAGTCAAAAATAATGAGAATAGTTAGAGATAATTATCTCTAAATCCTTGTAGAAAGTGGTTATTGTTGATTTTTAAAATTCATATTCACCAATCTTCTTGAACATCTTTAACAAATATACATACATATTCTCTTTTAGTTTGTTCATAATCTGACTCTCAAAACATTGACAAAAATAGTCTATATTCTTACTTGAAATTTAAAAGATACCCGTGTCTTAATTATTTTTTATTTTCTACTGCTGTGATAAAACACTATCACTAAGGTAACTTCCAAAAGAAAGTCCTTAATTTGGTTTAAGGTTTGAGAGGATTAGAGTATGTGATAGCAGAGCAAAGAAACATCTATAAGCTTAGATGTTTTTTTAGAGAGATTTTTATTTTAATTTAGAGTAGTCAGAGTACAAAACTCAGTATGTTTGAGAGAACCAAAGCAGAGAGAAAGCCTTGGGAATCACAAGTCTTTTGAAACCTGTGCCCAGTGACACACCTCCTTCAAAACCTTCCCAAACGTTTCCACCAACTGGGGCTCAAGTATTCAAATACATAATATGCTCTTATGGGAGGTACCACACCACAGTACTCAGAATACCCATGATACATACCATAATTACATGACCCCCCCCCAAAAAAAAAGCAAATGAGAAGACTATCTCACTGAAGGAAATAAAATGAAATTGTCTACATCTGAAGTCAATGATTTTAAAACATCTATTATAATTATGTTCCATGAGGAAAAGATGAATTCTCTGGGCACAAATTAAATAACAGATGTCCTTAAGAAAGTAAGTGCATTAAGAATGACTCAATGAAAAAGTTATAATAGAACTAGAAAAGTATTTATAAAAATACAGTATTTATTAGTTGAATTTGATAATAACATGGAGATGATGAAGAAAGATTCATTGACCCTAAAAATATATCAAAAGAAAATG
>NW_026596256.1:9160011-9161167 GCF_907164565.1 Psammomys obesus
TGATGAAGAAAGATTCATTGACCCTAAAAATATATCAAAAGAAAATGCACAATCTAGAATAAAAATAGTAATTGAAACAAAAAAACATATATTTAGATTCACGGATGTTTATGATTTCACATTTATCTAGTTGGAGAAAAGAGATGAAGTATTAGAGCAGAAAAGTTATATTTGATGAACTAATAGCTGAAAACTTCCAAGATTTTAAATGACATATATTTACATAACTAATACCCTTATCAATACTTAGAAAAGGGAGACATGCACCCAAGGACGACTCAGTAAATTTAAGTGCTTGAGTCGAAGGCTGATGACCTGAATTCTATCCAAGACCCACAAAGTGAAAAGAAGAACTGAATCGAAGTTGTCCTTTGACCTCCAAGTACATGCTATGGCCTGACCTGTGAATTCACCTGTACATTCACCTGTGAATGCAAATAGACAACTCACTAAACAAATTTAATAAATATATCTTAAACCTTAAATTGAAATATATTCAGCAAAATCACAACAAAAGTACTGTGCAACTATGACTTTTAATTTAAATTAGAGTAATCAGAGCACAAAACACAATATGTTTGAGAAGGAATGCACATGGATCTGATTTCCTCATTAGAAAATGTACACATCAGAGGACAGTGGAGTAAGTGCTGAAAACAAAGACACAAAAAGCATATTTAGATGTAAGAAGAAAATACTTTAAAAAATAAATATAGGAGAAAAACAAACATATTAACAAAATTGAAAATCTATGAGAATTTATCTTCAGCAGATTTATTCTTAGTGGAAATTGTGAAGGAGTTCCTCAGAGCCAAGGGGCTGACACTATAGACATTGTTATTGAGGAAACAGATAATAATAACAAAACAACAAAGGAGACCAGTGTTTTCTTTAAAAACCCATTGAACCAGTGTGTCTCATCTCAAAAAGAAATATAAAGTGAAAAATAAATAAAAGAAAAAAAATTGAAAATAATAACTCAATTTGAAATAAAAATAAATTTATTGAGAAAAGTATATTTTGAATGATTCAAAGAATGGCAGCAAAAGGAGTAATGAATAGAGTGTTTTAAATAGTAAATAATATTCCATTGTGTAAAAATTCCACAGTTTCTGTATCCATTCCTCCGTTGATGGACATCTGGGTTGTTTCCAAG
>NW_026596256.1:9161177-9179136 GCF_907164565.1 Psammomys obesus
CTACAAGGACCAAATATATCTGGGCACAGGGTCTTTTCTGAGACTGAAACTCAACCAAGGACCATCTATGGATATAACCTAGAACTTCTGCTCGGATGTGGCCTGTGGTAGCTCAGTAACCAAGTAGTTTTCCAAAGTAAGGGGAACACGGACTATTTCTAATAGGATCTCAAGGGCAGGCTGTTTGACCCCCACCCCAGGGGAGGAGCAGTCTGTTAGGCCACAGAGGAGGACTTTGCAGCCAGCCCTGAAGATACCTGATAAAACAGGGTCAGATGAAAGGGGAGGAGGTCCTCCCCTATCAGGGGACTTGGAAAGGGGCAGGGAGGAGACCAGGGAGGGAGTGTGGGGTTGGGGAGGGAATGAGGGAGCGGGATACAGCTGGGACACAGAGTTAACAAAATGTAACTAAAAAGAAAAATAAAATAAAATAAAATAAAAAAATAAATAGTAAATAATAATACTATTGCAGAATGAATTGTAATCACAGCAAAATTGATGTCAGATATGAATAGAACAAATGTAAAAGATACTTCTATATGGGTCTTTTAAATGCCACGTATGTAGCACAGCTGTAATCTGTAAGACCTATCTCTGAAACATATAAAAGTTAGAAGTAAACAACATGATAAATTATTTGTGACACATAAATAATTAAAATAGAGCCAGTTTATTGGCTGTAAAACTAGTAAACGAAGTGCTTATCAATTGAACTCCCAATGAAAGCTTGTCAATCACTGGAATGATCATTTAAAAAACTGTCATTACTTGTTAATGTATATCCATGTATAAGCAAAACAATGAACATGTTTCATAATCCTGCTTTACATTTGAGGACACAAAAGTCAAATCTTACAACTATATGCTTTCAGAATACATTTATATTGATAAGTGATAAGCATTGGGTCACTTTAACGTTTTATGATATATGAACTATTCAAGGATGATGGCATAGCAATTTTTCCATAAAATGGCACATGTTCACCCTCGTTTCCCCTGTTGTCCAGTCAACAATGTGAGGCATTGAGAAGCCTGAACCAGGACAGGAGTGTACCACAAAGGGGCTCTGAAAGACTCTACCCAGCAGTGTATCAAAGCAGATGCTGAGACTCAATACCAAACTTTGGGCAGAGTGCAGGGAATCCTATGAAGGAAGGAGGAGATAGTGGGACCTGGAAAGGACAGGAGCTCCACAAGGAGAGCAACAGAACCAAAATATCTGGACACAGGGGTCTTTTCTGAGACTGATACTCCAACTAAGACCCATTCACGTTTATAACCTAGATAACATAGAACCCCTACTCAGTGTAGCCCATGGCAGCTCAGTATCCAAGTGGGTTACCTTAGTAAGGGGAACAGGGACTGTGTCTGACATGAACTCAGTGGCTGGCAACTTTGATCACCTCCCCCTGAGGTAGGAGCAGCCTTGCCAGGCCATAGAGGAGGACAATGCAGCCAGTCCTGATGAGACTTGATAAGCTAGGGTCAGATGGAAAGGGAAAAGAACCTCCACTATCAGTAGACTTGGAGAGGGGCATGGGAGGAGATGAGGGAGGGAGGGTGGAATTGGGAGGGAATGAAGAAAGGGGCTACAGCTGGGATACAAAATGAATACACTGTAATTAATATAAAAATAAAAATTTAATTAAAAAAGAAGAAGAAGAAGCCAGAACCAGGACTGCAGAGATGGCTCAGAGTTTAAGAGCACTGGCTGTTCTTCCAAACGTCCTGAGTTCAATTCTCAGCAACCACATGGTAGCTCACACAATTTAAAAAAAAATGATATCTGGTTCCTCTCTTCTGGCCTGTAGGCATATGTGCAGGGAAAATACTCTATAAATAATAAATAAAGCCTAAAAGCCTGAAGCAGGATAACAGCTAACTTTGGACTCAGAAGAAAATGTGTTAGCTATTTTAATGACTAATTTAGCTATCTACATCCTAGAATTACCTTAGGAGAGAGTCTTATTAAAGGACTGTCTAGACAATCTTGGCTGTTGAGCATATGAGGAATTGTTTTGATTATGTCAACTGATGTAGGAATATAGAGCTTTAAAGTAGGTGGCCCTGTATCCTAATTTTGGACCTAGAAATCTAACATTTAAATATATGTTATGTTTATCTAACATATAAATATATGGTATGTAATATCTAAATATAACATGCATAGAGTTATTTCTTTGCTCTTGATCCTACATAAAAACTGCATACTTGATTTTCTGGAATAATGAACTGTATTCTTTGTTCTGAACTAAAATAAACACTCTTTCACGTAGGTTGCCTTTGCCATGGTATATTATCACAGAAACAGGAATGAAGAAAGGACAGTTGTCCAGCATGGGGATATTGCTGTCTTTATGAAGCACAATAGTTTTGTCTTCCTGTGTCTTCTCTGATCATTCATTGCTCGCTCTTTTTTCTATGCTCTAAACCTTCCTATTGTCACAATAACCATGAGGCTTCCGAACAGTAGCACATTTTGGTAAAAGAGAACATGGTGTATTCTTGAATGCTGTCATTATAAAATCTGAATCTCAGTAACATGGACCTAAAGACAGACAACAACAGTGGAGGTGCCAAGATGTGGCCTTGTAACTATGTGGGTCTGAGACATGTCAAGGATGAGTCCTACAGAAAACTTTCTGCTCCTGAGTGCATAGTGTAGCTTTCTAGTGGATTCAATAGACAAGATATCACAACATCCTAATTCAAAAGCAAAGAGGAGAGCAAGCTCTACAATTATTTCACAAATATTGCAAAAATGATATGAAAATATAAATTAAAGGAAAAGAAAAATAGCAATAAATATCAACAATTTCCTGATTATTAAAATATAACTTATTTGAATATCAACATAACATTTGTATATACTTGTAATGAAAATATGATTACCATTGAGTTAATTAACACAGTTAATATTAATGAATGTAAACCAAATTCTTTTAGCATAAGAATACACATTTTTGAGTACTGCAAGAAGCTTAGAAGCTAACTAAAAAGGATAAAAAAGATACTAAAACTGTGGAAAGTTAAATATATACCAAAATTTTATAATATGAATGATTTATAAGTATGAGTTGAAGAAAATAAATGAGCCTAGATTTTCTGAAAAGCAACAAATATGTTTAAGCATCTGAACAATTTCTCAAATATTCTTTTAGGAATGTTAGCTCTTTTGTGTTATCAATATATAATTACCTTTAGAAATAGCATCTTCCAAACATGTGTCTCTCAATAGACAATAAAACACATTAATGATTAACTAAAATGTTAACTACATAAACTACAATATTACTTGGTGGATAGCACTAAAGAAAAGCAAAGTCTTTTTTAAAATACTGACAAAAGGAGACTTTACATATATTTGCAACAAGGCTTCCCAATTTCCCAGGAAAAAAAATATTACCATAAGTGATGCTATTTTCATACCAGCATGTATGATTCTCACTTTCCAATATTCTTCAATGTTTTCTGGTATGGGTATATAAACATAATAAGCAAAGAGGATACAAAAAAATCCAAAGCACAGAGCTTTGTACTCCATGATAAATCGTCTCCAATCTTCTCCATGTGGCTAGCCAAAGGCTGCCTCATATATCAATTGCTAGAGTAAGACAAAGGTAGAAGGCAAATTCTTTCAGGTAAAATGACAATAATAGCAACACTCACTGAACATGTGCTTCCAAATTCAGGCCACTGTTGTAACAAGTTATGTAAATGAATGCCTTTGTGCAACAGGATGTGTCATAATATATCTATTGACAATTTTCATCAAGAGCAAAAGCTTTATGATAGTAGCAAGTTCTTTAATCTTAGAGAAACATCTTAGAGAGAGAGAGAAAGAAAGAGAGAGAGAAAGAGATACACAAAGAGACAGAGACAGGAAGAATGTAGCATTACTGCAAAATTCCTTACAAAGATGCTTCAGTTCTTTGATCATAGAAAACAGCAGGAGCTCAGATAACATTTAGGAGTCTGCCCCTATTTACCCACTTCTAGCATCAGTTGGTTTTTACTTCCCATCAAGTTTCTGACTTCAACTGCAACTGGGGAAAAACAGAATGGTGAGTCAGGGAGATTAAACTTTTTAAGCCCAGGTCCAAACGGCAGAGTTCTGGTTGTCAAATGGGATTGGTAGAAGGTATCGAAAGTTCTGATCACTTGTAGGAATTTTCATGCTGTTTCTGTTGATGCTCATTTGATAGTCACAAGGCACCTGGCTTTCAGGAGACAGACGTCTCCTATCACTACAAAGTGAAAAAGAGTTGGGGAACCAGGTCAGGCCTCTTACCTCACCTCCTCTTGGGACTCGACCTTCAGATATAATGTCTGATTGCAATTGTTCTCCATGGAACCCTGGGGCAAAATACATGATCTCCTGACTCTTACATCATTAATGACTCTAAAGCCTGTATCACATGCACAACACTGACAAGTTTGGGTGTCAATTTGCAATGAACCCTGCTCCTCTTGGACCAGAGCACAGCTACAGCAGCAACTGTACACTGAAGCTGATGAAAATATTCTAGGCAATTATTTTCTTGAAGCTAGAAATCCCTTAAATTCTCTCTCTCCCTCTCTCCCTCCCTCTCTCTGTTGGGTCCTCCCTTTGGACACCTTTGCTAATGCTCCACTACAGAGCAGATAGCTTCTCTTTGATGGTTCTAATCTCTTGAAAAGTTACATTGCCCCCCTTAATACATGATTGACTGTACTCTTTTTTTTAACTTTTATTAATTACACTTTATTCATTTTGTATCCCCCCATAAGCCCCTCCCTTCTCCCCTCCCGGTCCCACCCTCTCCCCCTTTCTGCATGCATGCCTCTCCTCAAGTCCACTGATAGGAGAGGTCCTCCTCTCCTTCTTTCTGATCTTAGTCTATCAGTTCTCATCAGAAGTGGCTGCATTGTCAGGGTTCTAGGTTATCTCCACGAACAGTCCTTGGTTGGAGTATGAGTCTTTGGGAAGTTCCCTGTGTTCAAATTTTCTTTTTCTGTTGCTCTCCTTGTGGAGTTCCTGTCCTCTCCAGCTCTTACTATTTCCCACTTCTTACATAAAATTCTTAAATGTCCTGGCATCTTTCAGAGGCCCTCTGTGGCAGGCTCCTGACTTGTTTCATGTTTTCTTCTTCTTCTGATGACCATTCTCTTTGCCTTTCTGAATGGGGATTGGGCTCTACCCTGCAGGGTATCAAAGCAGATGCTGATACTTATGGCCAACATTTGGGCAGAGTGCAGGGAATCTTATGAAAGAAGTGGGAAATAGTAAGATCTGGAGAGGACAGGCGTTTCACAAGGAGAGCAACAGAACCAAAAAATCTGGGCACAGGGGTCTTTTCTGAGACTGATAACTCCAACCAAGTACCATGCATGGAGATAGCCTAGAACTCCTGCACAGATGAAGCCCATGACAGTTCAATGTCCAAGTGGGTTCCATAGTAATTGGAACAGGGACTGTCTCTGACAGGAACTGATTGGCCTGCTCTTTGATCACCTCTCCCTGAGGTGATCATCCTTGCTAGGCCACAGAGGAAGACAATGCAGCCACTCCTGATGAGACCTGATAGACTAGGATCAGAAGGAAGGAAAAGAAGACCTCCCTTATCAGTGGACTTGGGGATGGGCATGCATGGAGAAGGGGAAGGGAGGGTGGGATCGGGAGAGAAAGAGGGAGGGAGCTACAGCGGTGATACAAAGTTAATAAAGTGTAATTAATAAAAAATGCCCTGGTGTCTTTTTATTGCTCCAAGTTGCACATTTCATTTCTTCCTGTCCCTTTTGCTCCAGGAACTTAAATCATTTCTCTTTCATGAATAGTCATGAATACTGGAAAGATGGTGTGTTTTATTAAAGCTGAGCACTGCACAGTCTCTTATTCCATGCACACTGATAAGTTCTGAATGTCTTGTTAATCAACATTTACTGTAGAAGAGATTTTTCTGATGGTGTCTGAAAGATACACTAATCTATGGCTATAAAATTAGGAACTTAAATGGTATTTTATTAGTATATTTACTAAGCAGGATAATATTTTAGATTCTCCTCTGGGGCTATGAATTATCCAGCCATATTTGTTTTTGTTTTTTGTTTGTTTGTTTTTTCATAATTAACAGTACCAAAAAACATTACTGTTTTTTCATAATTAACAGTACCTTCCATATTGAGGATCAGGCTTAAATTCAATCAGAATTTGGTGGGCAGTTACTTCCACAACATTGAAGCCACTATTTCACCAATCTTGTCTGGCCAATTATTATTGTAGCATGCAGGGTCCACATTATGGTGACCCCGTTGTTGATTTTTTTCTGCCTTGTTAGCATTCATATAACTTCCCAGCAATATGGCAGATAGCCAGTAAGCATTAATCTACCAGGTCAGTACCAACTAGATTTCTCTCTACCCTATGTCTCCAGTATGTGGTGTCTTCAGACACAGGATCTTACCTTCACGTTAAAGAGTGATGGCGACAGTCTGCAATGTTTGGAGAGTGCAGGAAACCCATTGGCCAACACCTCCAGAAGAGGTAACATATTTCCATAACTGTGCTATTTATTACATAACATATTTTGTCTGGGAAGGCATTGACCCACTAGTATAAGGTATCAACTTTTATTTATGCATATGAATACATTTCAGGAAGCTATACTCCAATAGCACATTTCCATAAAGCTTTTCCAAGGATTGTTAGTATTTTTTTTATCTTTTTAGCTATCATTTGTCTATTCTTCTGTCCCATCCTCTACTTCTTTTAACATATCGTGTTCCAATGTATTCAAATTCTTTCTTCATACCACCTGTACTCCATCTCACATATCTTGAAATCCCCTGTGTGAAATTAATTTTGAAGCGTAATCTCATTTAAACACACATACCTAAAGATTCAAAGTTCACATCCGTATCTGAGAGAAAATTTAGGACACTTGTTTTCTATACTTGAATTATACACTCAGAATGATTAATTACATCAACTCCAAACATTTCACAATTTTATTTTTAACAGCTGAATGAATAATATTTCAATAATTATATGCAGTAAATTTTCATTATCCATTCATTTTTTTTTGGCTGTCTAGGCTGTTTTCATTTCTGGGCTATTGTTAACACAGTAGTAATAAACACAGGTGAGCAAATATCTGTGTAGTAAGAGCCTGGCATAAGTATAATAGGATTGATACAGACAATGTGACATTGGCTGTTATTGTTGGGGCTATGTCTGCATCTATTACAGTCCTGGCCCAACAAGTTCATACTCAAGGTCATGTTAATAATTTATCCAGAGATGTTTCCTTGGTGTTGATTACTCAGGAAAAGATTGATGGAGGATAGACAGAGTCAGACAGAACCAATGCTGTATTAGGAACCCATTTTATATATGGGAACTCAAATTCAAAATATTAAGATTAGGCTCACCACTTCATGCCATGCTAATTATAAATGGCTTGGTATAATTCTGCTGCCTTACGGTGGCTCTGAGGTTACATGGGAACACATTTAGGCTCATCTGTGAGGAGTCTGGAATAATTCTTGGCCATGGAAATGCACAAGATTCATACTCAAATCAATGCCACTTCACATGCCCATTTACAAACCTCCTCAGTACAGGAAGAGGCTAAAACTATTTTTGACTCAATCAATTATTTTTGTTGACTAAGAACTTTTGGTCTTTTATTATAAATTTAGATATAATTCTAGCTATGATAGTGATGTTGTTATTTTTTTCCCAGTAGTCCTCAGAAAAACAATGGATTGAAAGCTACTTATTGAAAGATTTGTGAGATCCAGTTTTAAAAAGGGGGTGGGCAGAAATGGCATCGGCCAAGTCTCTTCTGGGAAAGGTACATGAGTGTAATGCAGAGGGCTGTTCTTATGGCAAGGCCTGAAGAGCTGGGTCCACACATGGCAAGGACCTGTGGAATATCTGTACAGAATCTCCTGGCCTTTTCTACGGAAAGATTTTGCCTTGTGTTTGTGTTTTGGGCTTTGCTTTTGGAAGTTTTTACTTTCTCTTTATCTGTGATAGATATTTCCCCGAATCAGAAAAAAAACAAAAAACAAAAAAATTGAACTGTGATTCATTCTTGTTTGTCTCTTGGAATAGAACAATCACTACTACTCTGTTTTTAATGATTTCATGTGGTTGAGTCAACACAAGAGCCTGGTCTGGTTGCATCTGGTAACATCTGGATGTTCTCTCCTGATGGGAACTTGGTTCTGATAACAGTCATTTGCCTACTGACCTGTTCTGAATATCTCAGTGATTATCAAAATGTTAGGAAAGTCTTGCTGGATCATTGGTTCTAAGACTTAATAGGAACATTCAGAGGTGGGCCAAGCAAGAATGAGGAGCTGATTCAGGATACTAATTTGCCAAGAGTCCTGGGTGTTAGAGGATTAGATCTCCTCATCAGGATGTGGGGAGACACCAGGTACCAATCAGGAAATCAGGATTTCCTGGGACTGTAGTCTATCATGCCTCTATACTGTCACCACAATTGCTGCCAACCACGGTCACTTGGTTATGTATCAGTGTGCTGGGTTAATTATGAACTGCTTGCTGTTATGTTTCCTTCTTCTTGATATTGTTCATGGGTTAGCAGGTATCCAGGAGATGGAGGAGAAGCAAGGAAAAAAATAGTGTGCATATTATTGTTAAACACAGGACATTCTTAAAAGACAGTGTACATGGGAAAATGAGAAAAATGAATGTAAAAACCTTTTCAGCTATGAAAAAAATAGATATATAAATAAAGGTAGCCTGAGCTGTGTCCGTGCCAGAGTGTGTCAACTGTACCTCTTGATCCAAGACTTCTCTCGCCTACTCACACATCCTCCTTCAGTTTTGAACTTCGTGGTGGGGCTGATCTCTGGCAGAAGATCATATGTTCTGTTTCTAACCTTTTGAGGAAAGTCCACAGTGAATTCCATAGATGCTGTACTGTATCTCTCTTCCATCAACAGTGAATAAGTCTTCCCCTTTCCTGCAGTTCACACCAGAATTTGTGGTTATTTATTTTATTCACCTTATCTATTCTGATTGATCTAAGTTGAAATCACATAGTACCATTTCCTTGCTACTTAAAATTTTCAGCGTTAAAAAAAATCAGCCATTTATTTGGCACACATTTTATTTTTAATCATCCATATGCTTAATTGTAAAACAGTCTCTGTCAAAATATTTTGTATTATGAAATAGCAGATGCCTCAGCATTCTCTCTCTTTATCACCTTTTCTTCTTTTATTTTCTCTTTTTTTATTAAACATAGATTCTTCTCTCGTACAAAATAATCAAAACACAGTTTTCTTTCTCTTTACTCTTCCCAGTTCTTCCCCATTTTCTCTCCAATATAGATCTACTCTCTTTCTGTCTCTCATTTTAAAACAACAACAACAACAACAACAAACAGGCTTCTAAACATCAAAACATAACAACACTCCAACCAAGGAACATGCATGGAGATAACCTAAGACCCCTGCACAGATGTAGCCCATGGCAATTCGTGTCCAAGTGGGTTCCATTGTAATGGGGACAAGGACTGTCTCTGACATTAACTGATTGGCCTGCTCTTTAATTACCTCCTCTTGAGGGGGAAGCAGCATTACCAGGCCACAGAAGAAGACAATGCAGCCACTGCTGATGAGACCTAATTGACTAGGATCAGAAGGAAGGAAAAGAAGTCCTCCCCTATCAGTGGACTTGGGGAGGGGCATGCGTGCAGAAGGTGAAGGAAGGGAGGGATTGGGACAGGAAGAGGGAGGGAACCACAGGGGGGATACAAAGTGAATAAAGTGTAATTAATAAAGACTAAGAAAACACATAACAACACAATAAGATAAAACAACAACAAAAAGTCATACTGAAGTAGGATGAATCAAACCAACAAGTAAAATAGCCCTAAGGGAAGGCACATGAATCAGAGACCCACTCATTTACACACTCAACATTCCCATAAAGAGCTCAAATATATACATGGAGGACCTGGTGCAGACCAGTGAAGACCCCGTGTTTGCTGCTTCATTCTCTGTGAGATCACATGAGCTTTGCTCAGTGGCTTTGGAGGGATTTGTTCAACTTGTTTCCTGCTTTTCCTGTGGTTCCCACACTCCAGTCTCCAACTCCTCCTCCTCCCCCCCCCCCTCCTCCGGGTTCTCTGAGCTTTGAGAGGGGCAATTTGATGGAGCCTTCCCATTCAGAGCTGTGTATCATGGGTTTTTCTGAGCTTAAATTATTGTCGAAAACATTCAATAGTACTTTGTGAGTTATTATGAAGTAATATACGCATAACTCATGGGACTTGTCTGGAGATTTCTTTGTTTGCAATGATAAAAAATCTAGTACTATACTTTGCCTACTCACTTGATTAAATGATTAATGGATAATTCAAACAAAGTTTAGTTCAGCATAGGTCAATCAATGAGCCTTTTCTTTCATAAATAAAACAACAAAAGAAGAATTATTCTATAGAATTGTGATTCTTGTTCCTCAGAGAGCCCACCTAGGCACAGAGCTGGAAGTGAGCCTTTTGCTGCAGGAAGTTCTGAGCACTATCTCTGGGTGGAAAAAGATGGAACATAGAACGAGATTTGTGTCAAAAGATCTCTGGTCCAGTCAAGGGTGCAGGAAAAGGAGATTTTTCTCCAAAATAAGTGTTATTGCTCTTTTAGCTGGGCTGAAGGTACCATTCCAGGTGGCTATGGGGAGCTCAGGGCTGCAGAAACCAGCTTGACTTAGAGTAGTTGGGAGGCTGCTGAGAACAGCCTAGAGCTCACTGTTACAGAAAGGCACTGCACTTCGCAGGCAGAGGTGAAAAGCAGAAGCTGGCAGTGGCTAGGAGAACTCTAGGGGTAACCGTAGTGGTTCTGTAGTGGCTCTTCGGTGACTCTGTTGTCTGGTCAGCAGTAGTCAGGGGCACAGTGACAAATTCTTTAGGAAGAAGGGAAGCCCTTCTTTTCCCACCTCAGAATAAACAGCCAGTCTCAGAAATCCTTTGGTGAGGAAGATGGTGCTCAACGATTTATTTCTTGTGAGACAGAGATTTATAAACCTTGGGCAATGGAGAGAGGTTTTGAGGATGAATGTTATGGGACTTAAAGTGCTGGCAATGCTCCATTTATATGGGGAAAGATAAAAGTGACAAGATCATGTGACTGACCACCTCTAGCCACCTGGGTTTAGTGTCACATGCTCCTGAGGCAGGCACTGAGCAGGAGAGAGCTTTGTCATTACCTTCTGTTCTCAGGATTAGGTTTTAAACCTCAAGTTTGGGATTGCCAGGGTTTGGACGCGCTCTATCTTGGCAGTTCCGTGCCAGTTCTTCTGGAGGAACAGTCCGCGAGCCCCACAGAGAATATCTTATCTGGCATGATAAAAGCAACAGCAAAGAAACCTGGTTGTTTGAAACAGCCAGTGTTTAAATATCAGGAGAGCCTCTTATTAATGAAATCTTAGAGATTAGTTAGAAGATTGTTGTTGGGGTAAACAGAACAAATTCTCAAGCTGAAGCCAAAATAAATAACTTTTTTTTTTTTAAATGACGTTGGGTTGCAAATTAAATCCACGGAATACACTTCAGTACATTTTTTAAAAAGCTGACTCAACAATAGGGTAAGACTCAAATCAGGTAAAAGAACCCGTATGCAAGCAGCCCACTCACCGGCATCTCAGAAAATTGGATACTGTTTTTAATGACTTCTAGAAAGAAATAAAACTTATTTACTATGCTGTTATGAGCTGACAAGTGTGCGGGTCCCATCAAACAAAGACGCAAACAGGTTGGAGAGTGTCGGCTTACGTAACTTCCTAGGTGTACACTCTCTACACGTGCTAATGACTCACTTTGGAAATTGAGAAAAGCAGTGAGAATAGTCTGACTGCCACGTATAGCAGCTTAGCTATCACCATGGATTATGAATCACTGTTTATCAATGGATGAAGTTCTCTTAATTTCCTTCAATTCTAAATTTACTAAAGTATACTTAAGGATCACATATGTAAACTAAAAAAAATATTTACAGTTTAAACGTTAAGATTCTTTGCAATAGTGAAAGGCTTACTAATAAGAGTATGTAAGTTTCAGAAGATGTGAATTATAAAAGTTTAATTTATAATAAACATATGGAAGTTATGTATAGTCAATATATAATTGGAAACCTTTACAGGAATACAAAGTAATGCTCACTCTATACAACTGTTATTGCCATTTTTCTCTCTTAAATGTTCTCCTTATCATTCCATACTTTTAAAAATTTTTCTTTTTTATATTAAATACAGTTTATTCACTTTGTATCCCAGCTGTTGCCCCTTCCCTCATTCCCTCCCAATCCCACCTTCCCTCCCTCATCTCTTCCCATGCCTCTCTCCAAGTCCACTGATAGAGGAGGTCCTGCTCCCCTTCCCTCTCACCCTAGACTATCAGGTCTCATCAGAACTGGCTGCAGTGTCCTCCTCTGTGGCCTGGTAAGGCTGCTCCCCCCCAGAGGGAGGTGATCAAAGAGCCTGCCGCTGAGTCCATGTCAGAGACAGTCCCCTTACTAGGGAAACCCACTTGGATACTGAGTTGCCATGGGCTACATCTGTGCAGAAATTCTAGGTTATATCTATGAATGCTCCTTGGTTGGAGTATCAGTATCAAAAAGGACACCTGTGCATTGTTTTTTTTTTTGTTTGTTTTTGTTTTTTTGTTCTGTTGCTCTCCTTGTGGAGCTCCTGTCCCTTCCAGGTCTTTCTATCTATCTCCATCTTCTTTTATAAGATTCCCTGCACTCTTCCCAAAGTTTGGTTATGAGTTTCAACATCTGCTTTGTTACACTGCTGGGTAGAGTTTTTCAGAGGCCCTCTGTGGTAGGCTCCTGTCCTGTTTCCTGTTTTCTCCTTCTTTCAATATCCACCCCATTTCTCTCTCTGAGTGAGGATTGACCATCTTACCCAGAGTCCTCCTTCTTGCTTAGTTTCTTTACGTGTACAGATTTCAGTATGTTTATCCTATATTATAGGTCTAGTTTTCATTTATAAGTGCTTCTGGGATGCCTCACTCAGGATGATATTTTCTAGATCCCACCATTTGCCTGCAAATTTTATGATTTACTTGTTTTTAATTGCTGAGTAGTATTCCATTGTATAATTTCCTCTATTGAGGGACATCTAGGTTGTTTCCAGGTTCTGGCTATTACAAATAAAGCTGCTATGAACATGGTTGAGCAAATGTCCCTGTTGTGTACTTGAGCATATTTTGATTTTTAAAATTAAATTATTATTTTTATATTAATTACAGCTTATTCACTTTGTATCCCAGCTGTAGCCCCTTCCCTCATTCCCTCCCAATCACACCCTTCCTCCTTCATCTCCTCACATTCCCCTCTCTAAGACAACTGATAGGGGAGGTCCTCCTCCCCTTCCCTCTGACCCTAGCTTATAAGGTCTCATCAGGACTGGCTGCAATGTCATCCTCTGTGGCCTGGCAAGGCTGCTGCCCCCTCAGGGGGATGGTGGTCGAAGAGCCAGCCACTGAGTTCATGTCCGAGATAGACCTTGTTCCCATTACTAGAGAAACCCACTTGGATACTGAGTTGCAATGGGCTACATCTGAGCAGGGGTTCTAGGTTATATCCATGAATGGGCCCTAGTTGGAGTATCAGTCCCAGAAAAGACCCCTGTGTATAAATATTTTGGTTCTGTTGCTCTCCTTGTGGAGCTCCTGTCCTTTCCAGGTCCCACATCTCTCCCTTCTTTCATAGAATTCCCTGAACTCTGCCCAAAGTTTGGTTATGAGTCTCAGTATCTGCTTTGATACAATTCTGGGTAGAGTCTTTCAGAGTCCCTCTGTGGTAGGCTCCTGTCCTGTTTTCTGTTTTTTCCTTCTTCCAATGTCCACCCTGTTTGTCTTTTTGAGTTAGGATTTGATCATCTTACCTAGCGTCCTCCTTGCTTAGGTGTACAGATTTTAGTATGTTTATCCTATATTACAGATCTAGTATCCACTTATAAGTCAGTATATACCATGTGTCTTTCTGCTTCTGGTATACCTCATTCAGGATGATCTTTTCTAGATCACACCATTTACTTGCCAATTTCATGATTTCCTTGTTTTTATTTTTTTGTTTTTATTAATTACAGTTTATTCACTTTGTATCCCCTCTGTACCTCCCTCCATCCTCCCCTCCCAATCCCACCGTTTCTCTTCCCCACCTGTGTCGCTCTCCCAGTCCACTGAAAAGGGAGGTCCTCCTCCCCTTCACTCTGATCCTAGTCTATCAGGTCTCAGCAGGAGTGGCTGCATTGCTTCTTCTGTGGCCTGGTAAGGCTGCTCCCCCCTTCAGGGTGAGGTGATCAAACAGCAGGTGAATCAGTTCATGTCAGAAACAATCCCTGTCCCCATTACTGTGGAGGCCACTTGGATACTGAACTGCTATAGGCTACCTCTGTGAAGGGGTTCCAGGCCATCTCCATGAGTGGTCCTTGGCTGGAGTATCAGTTTCAGAAAGGATCCCTGTGTCCGGACTTTTAGGATCTGCCTCTGTACTTGTGGAGCTCCTGTCCTCTCCAGGTCTTACTATCTCCCACTTCTTTCATAAGACTCCCTGTACTCTGCCCAAAGTTTGGCTGAGTCTCAACATCTGCCTTGATATCCTGCAGGGTGAGTCTTTCAGAGGTCCTCTGTGGTAGGCTCCTGACCTGTTCTCTGTTTTCTCCTTCCTCCCATGTCCATCCTCTTTGCCTTTCCGAATGAGGATTGAGCATCTTAGCCAGAATCCTCCTTCCTGATTAGCTTCCTTGGGTGTACAGATTTTAGTATGTTTACCCTATAGACATACCCTGTGTGTCTTTCTGCTTTTGGGATACCTCACTCAGGATGATCTTTTCCAGTTCCCACCATTTACCTGCAAATTTCATGATTTCCTTATTTTTTTTTTTTTAATCACTGAGCAATATTCCATTGTGTAGATGTACCACAATTTCTGTATCCATTCCTCAACTGAGGGGCTTCTGGCTATTACAAATAAAGCTGCTACAAACATGGTTGAGCAAATGTCCTTGTTGTATACTTGAGTGTCTTTTGGATATATGCCTAGCAGTGGTATAGCTGGATCTTGAGGAAGCGCTATTCCTAATTGTTTAAAAAAGTGCCAGATTGATTTCAAAGTGGTTGTATAAATATACATTCTCATCAGCAGTGGAGGAGGGTTCCCCTTTCTCTACATCATCTCTAGCATGTATTGTCACTTGAGTTTTTGATCTTAGCCATTTTGATGGTGTAAGCTGAAATCTCAGGGTCATTTTTGTTTTCATTTCCCTGATGATTAAGAACATTGAGCATTTCTTTAAGTCTTACTCTGGAATTTGGTATTCCTCAAGTGAGAATTCTCTGTTTAGCTCTCTACCACACTTTTTAATTGGATTACTTGATTTGTTGCTGTTTAACTTCTTGAGTTCTTTATATATTCTGGATATTAACCGTCTGTCAGATATAAGGTTAATGAAGATCCTTTCCCAGTCTGTAGGCTGTAATTTTGTTCTGATGACAGTGTCCTTTGCTTTACAGAAGCTTTTCAGTTTCATGAGGTCCCATTTATTGATTGTTGCTCTTCAAGCCTGTGCTGCTGGTGTTCTTTTCAGGAAGTTGTCTCATATGCCAATGAGTTATAGGCTCTTCCACACTTTTTCTTCTAAGCGGTTTAGTGTGTCTGGTTTTATGTTGAGGTCTTTGATCCACTTACACTTTAATTTTGTGTGGGGTGATAAATATGGATCTATTTGCATTTTTCTACATGTAGACCTCCAGTTAGACCAGCACCATTTGTTGAAGATGCTGTCTTTTTTCCACTGAATGTTTTTTGGCATCTTTGTCAAAAATAAAGTGTCCACAGGTGTGTGGGTTTATTTCTGGGTCTTCTATTCAATTCCATTGATCCACCAGTCTGTTTCTATGCCAATACCATGCAGTTTTCTTCACTATTGCTCTGTAGTACAGCTTGAGATCAAGGATGGAGATACCTCCAGATGATCTGTTGTTGTACAAGATCATTTTGGCAGTTCTGTTTTTTTTTTTTTTTATTTTTCATATGAATTTGAGAATTTTTCTTTCAAGTTCTGTAAAGAATTGAGTTGGTATTTTGATGGGAATTGCATTGAATTTTAGATTGCTTTTGGCACGATGGCCATTTTCACCTTGTTAATCCTACTGATTCATGAGAATGGGAGATCTTTCCATCTTCTGACATCTTCTTTAATTTCTTTCTTCAGAGACTTGAAATTTTTTTCCCAACAGGTCTATCATTTGCTTAATTAGAATGACACCATATTAATAGTGGCTATTTTGAAGGGTGTTGTTTCTCTGATTCTTTCTTGGCCCTTTTGTCTTTGGTATACAGCAAGGCTTCTGATTTTTTTTTTTTTGAGTTAATTTCACAATCAGCCACTTTGCTGAAGGTGTTTAGCAGCTGAAGGTGTTCTCTGGTTGAATTATGAGGGTTGCTCATGTATACTATCATATCATCTGAAAATAGTGAAAATTTGACTTCCTTCTTTCAGATTTGGATCTCCTTGATCTCCTTTAGTTGTCCTATTGCTCTAGCTAGGAATTCAAGTACTATGTTGATAGGATATGGAGAGAGTGGGCAGCCTTGCCTTGTCTATGATTTCAGTGGGATTGATGTAAATTTCTCTCTGTTTAGTTTGATATTTGCTATAGGCTTGCTGTTTATCATTCCATTCTTATCATGGTCTGGAAACAGCCATGACTTTTGCATATAACCACACTAACACTGTAATGCTGAGCTACCATATTGAATTCTTAGAGACTATCTGTCGCTATATAATACATGATATTAATGTATATAATACTTTATCAGTAACTAAGATAAGAAAAATTTTATTTCTCAAATATTCAAAATGATCTTTATGCTAAGTTATATTTAGGTTTATATAAAACTCAAATTATAATCATGTTTACTAAACTTTAGATTAAATTACTAATGACTACTTAAATGTACTTTTGATTTATAATTTTTGTCTAACCAACTAATATACTTATCTCTTATTCTTAATCCTAAATGTAAATTATATGGTGGTGTAGTGAGTGTTAAGGCTCCATGGATTCTGTCTTCTATGTGGTCATGAGTAACTTGAACACCAACATTTCTAAGCCGTGTGATATAAATAAGTCCATCATCTCTTATAATGTCATGTTTACAAGTAAGGATGTAGGGCAGTGGCAAACTCTGTAACTGGGGGCCACTGGCTATCAAAGGGGAGAGCCTGCTATCCAAGAGTGCTGGATAGGAAGCATCTAATTTGCCAAGAACTGGTTCAGTGTAAATTTGGTTCTTTTTATACTCCTCAGGAAGAAAGTCACTCCAGTTAACAAACTTGAACAGGTGTCTTGATCCTTCAGGCATGTGCTTATTTCTCAGTATAGCTTGTTTCAGGGATGTGTCTTCAGTCAAGTATAGGCTTGCCAACTTAATTGCCATCTCCCTTGACAGAATGGGACCATGTTCATAGTCTTGATGAGATAGCATCAAACTGTCAATAAACTGTAGTCCAGGATATATCAAGGCTTGTGCCTTAATTTTATCTTTATGCTCTGGATTATTCTGGGGCTGTAAATACAAAAATAATATTCAATAATTTTTATACTAAGGTAACTATAGCTTTGCCTTAATAACCTTGGAGAAATAAATTCATAAAATGTAACACTAGTGATTGTTCTCCTCACATTTATTCATTGATTTGTTGATGTGAGGATGTGTGTTTCCACCTTCATCAATGAAGAAATGGTGCATGCTACTCTACTCACAGACAGTTATTTACAGTATGATAACCAAACAAAACATGATCAGGGAATCCCAGAGAAAATGAAAGCATAATTATGCTTAAGACTACTTTCTAGAAATTTAACTTTTTGAGTGTTTTGTTTTGGTGTGTATTTCTGTGTGTGTGTGTGTGTGTGTGTGTGTGTGTGTG
>NW_026596256.1:9179146-9185969 GCF_907164565.1 Psammomys obesus
TGTGTGTGTGTGTGTGTGTGTGTGTGTGTGTGTGAGCAGGAGAGAAAGAAAGAGAGAGAGACTATATTCATTTATACCAGGTTGTTTTGGAACATACTGTTCTCCTGTTCTCCTCTCTCAGCCTTCCAAGTGCTCAGGTCATAGGCACATGTCATTATGCTCAGCTAGTTCAAAACACACACACACACACACACACACACACACACACTTCATATACATATGCAAATACAATGTGTATATGAACAAAAACAACATATAAAATAATTCAAAAATTGACATCAAGCTTATTCAAACAGAACCTTAAAGTGTTAAAGAAAGCAATTCAAACATGAATCCTACCTTTAGGAAAGCACACAAAGTAATTATGAAAATAAAACTAAGCGAAAAAGATGGAATGGTCTGAGCATATACCTGTCTTTACCATAAATCGGAAATGCCCTGAGTTTGCAGCTATAAGAAGATGCTCCTTCCTTTCATTTTCTATGCAAATTCTATCTATGCACATTCAGGCAAGAAGCTTCAGTGGGATCCTAAGGCTCATTATTTAGCCAGCACATGTGTGTCTTCAGTAGTGCCATATCCACAGATGTCTACATCTGCAGCCCTTCATGGGGAAGATTAGGATTCAATTGCAGTCCTCAAAGCCACAACCTCATCAAAGAAGTTAATCTGTATAAAATGAAAGAATTAGTTGAAATCTCAACAGAACATAAGAAAAAGTGTCTTCCCAACGCCAAAATACAGACATAATAGATACGAGGTTCCAGAAGCTAAGAAAGAAATAATTTCCTAAAAGAATCTCATATAGGCTCTTGATTTAAAAATAATAATAATCGTCATGGTACATGGTACAAAAACTGAGGGAGATTCAAGTGGTAACTTCTCCATAAGCATTCAGGTGTAATCCCAAATGAGGTGGTAGATGATTAAGGTCTGAAAAACCCTATGCCCATGGAGTTGCCTGGTCTAGCAGGATGCTGAAACTCCAAGGTCAGTGAATCAGCTTATTTCAAAAGCAATCAAAACTGAGTGAGGAATAGGTTAATTTCTACATGCTTGAGCACACATATGAGCCTAAACCAGCATGAATGTGTACACTCCTACGTACATGTATACATATTTATAAGAAAAATAAAATAGATATTAAGGGAAATCCATCACTCATTAGGGAAATGGGCAAAAATAATGCCTTTCTTGGCAGGAGTTCAAATTTCCACAAACTTTAAATCAAAAGAAGCAGAAAGAAACATCAGTATATTAACAGGTTAGCATAATCTTTAAGCCTTAAAAGATATAACTGAGCTGGACTGACGTGCATGCAGATTTGGGCCTTCTCCAAGGTAAAATCAGATAAGAGAATGGCAATCTGAACACCTTTCCTGTTTTCAAATCTGAAGTCACCTTTCTTGTTTTTAAATCTGAAGTCATTACCATAGGAGAAAAAGAAAGAGGGTAATTTTTTTCTCACACTTAAATATTATCCAAATTCATCAAGAGAAACAATCTCAAAGTAGCTTATATTGCCTTTCACAGTCTTTTTCAGCCATATAGGCTGGATATAAGGTAATGCTGCTATTAGAAATTACTGTTAGTATTAAAAATGTGGCATTTTCCTGGTACAAAAGAATGCTGTATGGACCTGGGATTATTCAGATTCCAAGTAAATGGGTCAAAGTAAAGTTTATGGGTCAAAAACTAAAATAAATGAATGAATAAAGGAAGAAAGAAAGGAAAGAAATGAAAAGAAAGAAAGAAAAAAAGAAATTACTAAGGAGGAGGACAGCATTTGGGATCTGGATCCAAGTGTTAGTATTCCCATGTGGCCCTGAGACACTGGGCTTCTTCACTCAATACCCATTATACTAAAGCTACTAAACTGTCATGATAGGAATATATGTCCATACCTCATACTGTGTGTTCAAACTAATATCCTTTATTATTAGACACCTATATAGTGGATCCCAATGCACTGAAACTCTATCAGAATATCACATACCAAATATCCCAGAGAAGCTCTGATGATCAGGTGCTCCAGCTCAGGCTCTTTTGTAAAATAGAAATTATGGAAAACTTCCTGTTGCCTGTGTTAGTATAAGACTGTGAAGTTGTCCTAGGAACAGCTTCAGAAGTCTCAGTGTTGGCCACGCAGCTAGATAACAAGTCTCATTTAACCAAAAAGCATCTGAAATTGCAAGGCATGGAAGTGGATCTGTAACAAACCTCTGTTTTTCACCTTTTCCAACAGCCCTTTGTGGGATCACACCAGCACTCTGTGTGAAGCTGTAGCTATTAACATGGAATGCATCTGGTTCCTGATTCTTCATTGGAAAAACCAAATGTTTGGGACTTTCATTTTAAAAACAACAGGCCTTAGCATGTCAGCACAAGGGCAGAATAGTCAAACCTCTATAGAAACACAACATACCAACTGAGATGCTGTTGTTGCCAATGTACCCGCAGAACTGTCTCCAGAAACACAAATGCGAGCAGGATCTACTCCATACTTTTCAAGGATTTTGTCCTGGAGAAAGAATTTGACCATAAGAACACAGCCTTCATGGGCAGCTGGGAATGGATAATGAGGAGCAAGCCTGTAGCTTTAAAGAAAAAACAAACAAAAAACAACAACATGAAAAACCACAATGATCTTTTAATTTCACCAACAGATATATTAATAAAATTTGTCCATATTTTTAATCTTTAATTTTATCAATTAAACCTATACTTACTATTTGGATCTTTTATTCTGTTATTCCGGGTGTTTTGGCATAGGAGCACACCTCAATTGATCTGTCTTATTATTTATATCTATCATTTTAAACTATTAGAATTCTTCTGTTATTTATATGCCAGTATAAACAATATTATTCAGATGGTCCTTGTAAGATTTTATATTTTAAAAAGTGCCTAAATGTTTTAAAAATAGCAAAATCTACATAAAGTAATTTTTACAATTTGAACATATGCCAAGGGAAATGATTACAAGTATCTAAAAAATATAGAATTATTAAAGTAAATGCAACGTAACACACTATTGTAAAAGCTTCTATAAAATAATAATGTGGTAGATTTAGTTAAAGTTACCAGACCATCCTTAAGATTGTAAGTCAGGGCGGGGCAAGATGGTGGTGCCGGGAGGACTCTCATTCTGACCAGCAGCACAGCAGGATCAGCACAGTGACCAGCAATCAGAACTCATGGCCATAAAACACAGGCAATTGTGTTTCCCAGGTGAGAGGATACCCCACGGTGGGTGGTTCAATCAGCTTTTAACTCACCCGGCTAAACTGATCCCGGTTCTGCCAGACGCTTGGCCACCAGCCCCAGCCCAGAGCCACACACCAGTGTCTCTGGTCACCGTCCCAGACTGAACCATGCACACTACACTATCAGAGACTGGAATTTTCAGTTGAAAGATAACCCCATGGTGCAGGAAACGATTGGGACCAACCTTAGGTCAACCAGACATCTCCTGGAAAAGACTTGGGTTCCACGGGTGCCCCAGGAGCCAGCCCAGAGCCAGAGCTGGGGACCCAGCGCCTGCACAGAGCCCTGACTGCATGCCTGATTTGCTGCCTCAGATAGAACTGTGGGCCCCAGGGCACCAGAGACTGCGTTTCACTGTCCGGTGCAAACACAAAGGGAGGGAAGCAGCTGGTCTGATCTCAGAGCACTCAGCTGACTCCCCCACCCAAAAAGGTGTCAGGAAAATTACCCAGTTTAGGCAGACGCCCAGGCTCCCAAAGTCCAGAAAGGCAGACACAGGCAGTTTCTGCACGCCAGCTAGCTGGAGGAGACTGAGCGGTGTGCCCCAGGGCAAAAAAAAAAGGAGACTGGGAGTCCCTGTCTCCAGAGAATCCAGAAGGAAGGAAGGAAACTGTACTGACTTAAATCACCCAAGCCTTCCCTGGAAAAAGTCTCCCAGACCAGCGCGGCCGAGCTGCCATCACTCAGCTGTGCTCCAGACACAGGCACAAACGGTTGCTGCACCCCAGATGTCCAACTGGGTCACAGCTGCTGATCATTAAATTTACAGCAAGAAACCCAGAAACAGGGCAGCTGTCTTCAGGACTTCCCTGGGTGAGAGGAGAACCCTCTCAACTAACAAAGACCACAGTTACCACTCAGGTCTCTATCCCTGAGGTGAGCAGCAGTAACTCCTGCAAAAACGCCAACCATCCAGGGACTATACCCAAAAAGCTGAGAAGACATCCTTCAGGAAAAACCAGCTTTCTGCCAAGGGGATTCTCTCCACCACAGGATCCCCAGGAATGACCAGAAAATAACCCCGAACACCTAAGATAGCACAATGGGTAGAGGCCAGCGTAAAAGCTCAAGCAACAAAAGACAGAGCAATATGGCATCTCCAGAACCCAGTTACCCAGGGACAAGTAGCCCTGGACACCCCAGCATAACCGAAATCCAAGAAGATGACCTAACAACTATGCTCATGAAGATGATAACAGAGGAAACAAATAAGATACGTAAAGACATAGAGGAAGATAAACTCAAACAGAATATTGCCATCCATAAAGAAATTGAGGAAGTTGCAGCCAAACATTTTATGGCCTTTAGAAAGGAAATGCTTAAAGCACTGAATGAAATAAAAGAAACAGAGTTGAAGGAACTAAAAGAAAAACAGGAAAGTACAATCAGACAGGTGAAGGAAGTAAACAAAATAACTCAAGACCTGAAGATAGAACTGGAAAAATTAAAGAAAACACAAATGGAGGAAATAATGGAGAGGAAGAATCTAGGGAAGAAAACAGGAACTACAGAGGTAAGCATAACCAACAGACTACAAGAGATGGAAGAAAGAATATCAGGTGTAGAAGATACAATGGAAGAAATCGATGTATCTGTCAAAGAAAATGTTAAATCTAAAAAATCCCTGACACAGACCGTCCAAGAAATCCAAGACAATATGAAAAGACAAAACTTAAGAATAATAGGTATAGAGGAAAAAGAAGACTCCCTTCTCCAAGGCCCAGAAAATATTTTCAACAAAATCATTAAAGAAAATTTCCCCAAGTTAAAAGAGAGGCCAATAAGAATACATGAGGCCTACAGAACACCCAACAAATTTGACCAGAAAAGAAAATCCTCCCGCCACATAATAATCAAAACAGTAAGTATACATTACAAAGAAAAAATACTAAAAGCTGCAAGAGAGAAAGGCCAAGTAACATATAACGGCAAACCCATTAGAATCACACCTGACTTTTCAACAGAGACTATGAAAGCCAGAAGGGCCTGGACAGATATCATGCAGACCCTAAGAGAACACAGATGTCAGCCCAGGCTACTATACCCTGAAAAGCTCTCAGTCCTCATAGACAGAGAAAACAAGATATTCAATGACAAAAACAAATTTCAACAATACCTACACACAAATCCAGCATTACAGAAGACACTGGAAGGGAAAATACACCCCCCCCCAAAATAGCTTCTTTCAATAAAACACAGGAAATAATTAACCTTACTACAGTAAAACAAAAAGCAACCAAGCACACAACCTTATGATCACAGCCAACCTCAAAATCAAAGGATCTAACAAACACTGGTCATTAATCTCTCTCAACATCAATGGACTCAACTCTCCAATAAAAAGACACAGATTAGCAGAATGGATATGTAAACAAAACCCAGCAATCTGTTGCATACAAGAAACACACCTAAGGCACAAAGATAGACATTGCCTGAGGGTAAAGGGTTGGAAGATGACTTTCCAAGCAAATGGACCCAAGAAACAAGCAGGAGTAGCCATTCTAATATCTGATAAAATAGACTTTCAACCAAAATTAATAAAAAGAGATGGGGAAGGACACTTCATACTCATCAAAGGAAAATTCCACCAGGAAGACATCACAAACTTGAACATCTATGCCCCAAATACAAGAGCACCCACATTTATAAAGGAAACATTGATAAAATTTAAACCACATATAGATCCCCACACATTAATAGTGGGAGACTTCAACACCCCACTCTCAACAAAGGACAGGTCAGCAAAACAGAAATTAAACAAAGAAACAATATCTCTAAAAGAGGTCATGAATCAAATGGACCTAACAAACATTTACAGAACTTTACACCCAAACACAAAAGAATTTACCTTCTTCTCAGCACCTCATGGAACCTTCTCCAAAATAGATCATATAGTTGGTCACAAAGCAAGCCTCAACAGATACAAGAAGACTGAAATAATCCCTTATATCTTGTCTGATCACCATGGAATAAAGCTGTACCTCAACAATAACAGAAATAGCAAAAAGCCTACACACACATGGAAACTGAACAACTTGTTACTAAATGACAGCTGGGTCAGGGAAGAAATAAAGAAAGAAATTAAAGTCTTCCTAGAACTCAATGAAAAGGAACACAAAACAAACCCATACTTGTGGGACACAATGAAAGCAGTGCTAAGAGGAAAGTTCATAGCACTAAGTGCCTTCAAGAAGAAATTTGAGACAGCTCATTCAAGCAACTTAATGGCTCACTTAAAAACCATAGAAAAAGAAGCAGACACACCAAGAAGGAGTAGACAGCTGGAAATAATCAAACTCAGGGCTGAAATCAATCAACTAGAAACAAATAAAACAATTCAAAGAATCAATGAAACCAAGAGCTGGTTCTTTGAGAAAATCAACAAGATCGACAAACCATTAGCCAAGCTAACTAAAAGGCAGAGAGACACCACCCAAATCAACAAAATCAGATATGAAGAGGGGGACATAACTATAGACACTGAGGAAATCCAAACAATCATTAGGACTTACTTCAAAAGTCTATATGCCACAAAATTTGAAAATCTAAATGAAAT
>NW_026596256.1:9186369-9187202 GCF_907164565.1 Psammomys obesus
CTAGGCATATACCCAAAAGAGGCGCAAGTACACAAAAAGGACATTTGTTCAACCATGTTTGTAGCAGCTTTATTTGTAATAGCCAGAAGCTGGAAACAACCCAGATGCCCCTCAACTGAAGACTGGATGCAGAAACTGTGGTACATCTATACAATGGAGTATTACTCAGCAATGAAAAATAAGGAAATCATGAAATTTGCAGGTAAATGGTGGGACCTGGAAAGGATCATCCTGAGTGAGTTGACCCAGAAGCAAAAAGACACTCATGGTATATACGCACTCATATAAACATACAATATAGAATAAACCCACTAAAATCTGTACATCTAAACAAACTAAGCAAAAGAGAGGACCCTAACTAAAATGTTCAATCCCCATGCTGAAAGGCAAAGAGGATGGACATCAGAAGAAAAAGAAAATAGGAAACAACCTCGGAACCTGCTACAGAGGGCCTCTGAAAGCCAGAAGAAAACAGGAAACAACCTTGAATCCTGCCACAGAGGGCCTCTGAAAGCCTCTGCAGTATAGACTGTCAAAGCAGATGCTGAGCCTGATGGCCAACTGATGGGCAGAGTGAATGGAATTTTATGTAAGACATGGGAAATAGGAAGAGCTGGAGGGAACGGGAACTCCACAAACAGAGCAACAGAACAAGATAATTTGAACACAGGGAACTTCCCAGAGACTCATACTCCAACCAAGGACTATTCGTGGAGATGACCTGGAACCCCTGCACAGATGTAGCCCATGGCAGTTCAGTGTCCAAGTGGGTTACATAGTAATGGGAAGAGGGACTGCCTCTGACATAATCTGATTGGCCTGCTCTTTGATCA
>NW_026596256.1:9187302-9187811 GCF_907164565.1 Psammomys obesus
GGGAGGGTGGGATCGGCAAGGGAGGAGGGAGGGGCTTATGGGGGGATGCAAAATGAATAAAGTGTAATTAATAAAAAAAAAAGTAAAAAAAAAAATACCACAATTTCTGTACCCATTCCTCCATTGACGGACATCTGGGTTGTTTCCAGGTTCTGGCTATTACAAATAAAGCTGCTATAAACATGGTTGAGCAAGTATCTCTTTTGTGTTCTTGAGCAAAGTTTGGTAACATACCTAGCAGTGGCATAGCTGGGTCTTGAGGAAGCACTATTCCTAATTATCTGAGAAAGTGCCAGATTGCTTTCCAGAGTGGTTGTACCAGTTTACATTCCCACCAGCAGTGGAGGAGGGTTCCCCTTTCTCCACAATCTCTCCAGCATGTGTTGTCCCTTGAGTTTTTCATCTTGGCCATTCTGATGGGTGTAAGGTGAAATCTCAGGGTTGTTTTGATTTGCATTTCCCTAATGGCTAATGAGGTTGAGCATTTCTTTAAGTGTTTCTCTGCCATT
>NW_026596256.1:9187911-9208588 GCF_907164565.1 Psammomys obesus
TCTGTCGAGAATTCTCTGTTTAGCTCTGTTCCTCATTTTTTAATTGGATTACTTGGTTTGCTGCTTTTCAGCTTCTTTAGTTCTTTGTATTTACTGGATACTAGTCCTCTGTCAGAAAAAGGGTTGGTGAAGATTCTTTCCCAATCTGTAGGCAGGCGTTTTGTTTTGATGACAGTGTCCTTTGCTTTACAGAAGCTTTTCAGTTTCATGAGGTCCCATTTATTGATTGTTGCTCTTAGAGCCTGTGCTGTTGGTGTTCTGTTCAGGAAGTTGTCTCCTGTGCCAATGAGTTCTAGGCTGTTCCCCACTTTTTTTTCCAACTGATTTAGAGTATCTGGTTTTATGTTGAGGTCTTTAATCCACTTAGACTTTAGTTTTGTGCAGGGTGATAAATATGGATCTATTTTCATTTTTCTGCATATAGACATCCAGTCGGACCAGCACCATTTGTTGAAGATGCTGTCTTTTTTCCACTGAATGGTTTTGGCTTCTTTGTCAAAAATCGAGTATTCATAGGAGTGTGGGTTTATTTCTGGGTCTTCTATGCGGTTCCATTGATCCTTCTTTCTGTTTTTATGCCAATACCATGCAGTTTTTATTACTATTGCTCTGTAGTACAACTTGAGATCGGGGATAGTGATACCTCCAGATGATCTGTTGTTGTACAGGATCATTTTCGAGATTCTGGGTTTTTTGTTTCTCCATATGAAGCTGAGAATCTTTTTTTCAAGGTCTGTAAAGAATTGAGTTGGTATTTTGCTGGGAATTGCATTGAATCTGTAGATTGCTTTTGGCAGGATAGCCATTTTCACAATGTTAATCCTACCAATCCATGAGCATGATTTCCTTATTTTTCGTTGCTGAGTAATATTCCATTGTATAGATGTACCACAATTTATGCATCCATTCTTCAGTTAAGGGGCATCTGGGCTGTTTCCAGCTTCTGGCTATTACAAATAAAGCTGCTACAAATATGGTTGAGCAAATGTCCTTTTTGTGTACTTGAGCCTCTTTTAGATATATGACTAGGAATGGTATGGCTGGATCTTGAGGAAACGCTATTACTAGTTGTCTAAGAAAGTGCCAGATTGCTTTCCAGAGTGGTTGTATAAGTTAACATTCCCACAAGCAGTGGAGGAGGGTTCCCCTTTCTCCACAACCTCTCCAGCATGTGTTGTCACTTGAGTTTTTAATCTTGGCCATTCTGATGGCTGTAAGGTGAATTCTCAGGGTTGTTTTGATTTGCATTTCCCTAATGGCTAATGAGGTTGAGCACTTCTTTAAATGCTTTTCTCCCATTCGATATTCCTCTACAGAGAGTTCTCTGTTTAGCTTTGTTCCCCATTTTTTAAGTGGATTACTTGGTTTGCTGCTTTTCAGCTTCTTTAGTTCTTTATATATACAGGATATGAGTCCTCTGTCAGATAAAAGGTTGGTGAAGATTCTTTCCCAATCTGTAGGCAGTCGCTTTGTTTTGATGACGATGTCCTTTGCTTTACAGAAGCTTTTCAAAATCATGAGGTCCCATTTATTGATTGTTGCTCTTAGAGCCTGTGCTGTCGGTGTTCTGTTCAGGAAGATTTCTCCTGTACCAATGAGTTCTAGGGTCTTCCCCACTTTTTTTTGTAGCAGATTTAATGTGTCTCGTTTTATGTTGAGGTCTTTCATCCACTTGGACTTTAGTTTTGTGCAGGGTGATAAGTATGGATCTATTTTCATTTTTCTACATGTAAACATCCAGTCGGACCAGCACCATCTGTTGAAGATGCTATCTTTTTTTCCATTGTATGGTTTTGGCATCTTTGTCAAAAATCAGGTGTCCATAAGTGTGTGGGTTTATTTCTGGGTCTTCTGTTCGATTCCATTAATCCACCTTTCTGTTTCTACGCCAGTACCATGCAGTTTTTATAACTGTTGCTCTATAGTACAGCTTGAGATCAGGGATGGAGATACCTCCAGAAGATCTTTTATTGTAGAGGATTGTTTTAGCAATTCTGTGTTTCCTGTTATTCCATACGAAGTTGAGAATTTTTCTTTCCAGGTCTGTAAAGAATTGTTTTGGCAATTTGATGGGAATTGCATTAAATCTGTAGATTGCTTTTGGTAAGATGGCCATTTTTACTATGTTAATCCTGCCAAGCCATGAGCATGGGAGATCTTTCCATCTTCTCATATCTTCTTCTAATTCTTTCTTCAGAGACTTGAAATTTTTTTCATACAAGTCTTTGACTTGCTTGGTTAGGGTTACACCAAGGTACTTTATGTCATTTGTGGCTATTGTGAAGGGTGTTGTTTCCCTAATTTCTTTCTCAGCCCATTTGACTTTTGTATACAGGAGTGTTACTGATTTCTTTAAGGTAACATTGTATCCGGCCAATTTGCTGAAGATGTTTATCAGCTGTAGGAGTTCCCTGGTAGAGTTTTGGTGGTCACTCATGTATACTATCATATCATCTGCAAATAATGATAATTTGACTTCTTCCTTTCCAATCTGTATCCCCTTGACCTCCTTCAACTGTCTTATTGCTCTAGCAAGGACTTCCAGCACTATGTTGAAGAGATATGGAGAGAGTGAGCAGCCTTGTCTTGTCCCTGATTTCAGTGGAATTGATTTATGTTTCTCTCCGTTCAGTTTGATGTTGGCTATAGGCTTGCTATATATCGCCTTTACTATACTATGTTTAGATATGTGCCTTGTATCCCTGATCTCTCCAAGACTTTAAACATGGATGGGTGTTGGACTTTGTTAAATGCTTTTTCAGCATCTAGGGAGATTATCATGTGGTTTTTTTTTCTTTCAGTTTGTTCATATGGTGGATCACATTGACGGATTTCCTTATATTGAACCACGCCTGCATACCTGGGATGAAGCCTACTTGGTCATAGTGGATATTATCTTTGATGTGTTCTTGGATTTGGTTTGCAAGTATTTTGTTAAGTATTTTTGCATCAATGTTCATAAGGGAGATTGGCCTGAAATTCTCTTTCTTTGTTGAGTCTTTGTGAGGTTTAGGTTCCAAGGTGATTGTGGCTTCATAGAATGAGTTTGGTAATGTTCCTTCTGTTTCTATTTTGTGGAATAGTTTGAAAAGAATTGGTGTTAGCTCTTCTTTGAAGGTCTGGTAGAATTCTGCGCTGAAGCCATCTGGTCCTGGGCTTTTTTTGGATGGGAGACTTTTGATGACTGCTTCTATTTCTTTGGGGGATATAAGACTGTTTAATTGATTTACCTGGTCCTGATTCAGCTTTGGTGAGTCAAATCGATCAAGAAAATTGTCCATTTCATTTAGATTTTCAAATTTTGTGGCATATAGACTTTTGAAGTAAGTCCTAATGATTGTTTGGATTTCCTCAGTGTCTGTAGTTATGTCCCCCCTTTCATTTCTGATTTTGTTGATTTGGGTGGTGTCTCTCTGCCTTTTAGTTAGCTTGGCTAAGGGTTTGTCGATCTTGTTGATTTTCTCAAAGAACCAGCTCTTGGTTTCATTGATTCTTTGAATTGTTTTATTTGTTTCTAATTGATTGATTTCAGCCCTGAGTTTGATTATTTCCAGCTGTCTACTCCTTTTTGGTGTGTCTGCTTCTTCTTTTTCTAGGGTTTTTAAGTGGGCCATTAATTTGCTTGAATGAGCTGTCTCGAATTTCTTCTTGAAGGCAGTTAGTGCTATGAACTTTCCTCTTAGCACTGCTTTCATTGTGTCCCACAAGTTAGGGTATGTTGTGTCTTCATTTTCATTGAGTTCTAGAAAGGCTTTAATTTCTTTCTTTATTTCTTCCCTGACCCAGCTGTCATTTAGTAACAAGTTGTTCAGTTTCCATGAGTGTGTAGGCTTTTTGCTATTTCTGTTGTTGTTGAAGTCCAGCTTTATTCCATGGTGATCAGACAGGATACAAGGGATTATTTCAGTCTTCTTGTATCTGTTGAGGCTTGCTTTGTGACCAACTATATGGTCTATTTTGGAGAAGGTTCCATGAGGTGCTGAGAAGAAGGTAAATTCTTTTGTGTTTGGGTGTAAAGTTCTGTAGATGTCTGTGAGGTCCATTTGATTCATGACCTCTGTCAGAGATATTGTTTCTTTGTTTAATTTCTGTTTTGTTGACCTGTCCTTTGTTGAGAGTGGGGTGTTGAAGTCTCCCACTATTAATGTGTGGGGATCTATATGTGGTTTAAATTTTATCAATGTTTCTTTTACAAATGTGGGTGCTCTTGTATTTGGGGCATAGATGTTCAGGATTGTGATGTCTTCCTGGTGGAATTTTCCCTTGATGAGTATGAAGTGTCCTTCTTCATCTCTTTTTATTAATTTTGGTTGAAAGTCTATTTTATCAGATATTAGAATGGCTACTCCTGCTTATTTCTTGGGTCCATTTGCTTGGAACGTCGTCTTCCAAACTTTTACCCTCAGGTAATGTCTATCTTTGTGTCTTAGGTGTGTTTCTTGTATGCAACAGATTGCTGGGTTTTGTTTACGTATCCATTCTGTTAATCTGTGTCTTTTTACTGGAGAGTTGAGTCCATTGATGTTGAGAGAGATTAATGACCAGTGGCTGTTAGATCCTTTGATTTTGATGTTGGCTGTGGTCATAAGGTTGTGTGCTTGGTTTCTTTTTGTTTTGCTGTAGTAAGGTTAATTATTTCCTGTGTTTTCTTGACAGAAGCTAATTTTCTTGGGTTGTATTTTCACTTCCAGTGTCTTCTGTAATGCTGGATTTGTGTGTAGGTATTGTTGAAATTTGTTTTTGTCATTGAATATCTTGTTTTCTCCGTCTATGAGGACTGAGAGTTTTGCAGGGTATAGTAGCCTGGGTTGACATCTGTGTTCTCTTAGGGTCTGCATGTTTACCTCTGTAGTTCCTGTTTTCTTCCCTAAATTTTTCCTCTCCATTATTTCCTCCATTTGTGTTTTCTTTAATTTTTCTAGTTCTATCTTCAGGTCTTGAGTTGTTTTGTTTACTTCCTTCACCTGTCTGGTTGTATTTTCCTCCTTTTCTTTTAGTTCCTTCAACTCTGTCTCTTTGATTTCTTTCAGTGATTTAATCATTTCTTCTCTGAAGGCCACAATCTGTTTGGCTGCATCTTCCCGTATTTCTTCACGGATGGCCCTAATCTGCTTGTCTCTATCTTCCTCCATTTCTTTACGGATAGCAATGATCTGTTTGGTTTTATCTTCCTCTAATTCTTTACGTATTTTATCTGTTTCCTCTATTATTCTCTTCATCAACATAGATGTAAGGTCATCTTCTTGATTTTCTATTATGCTGCATTGTTCAGGGCTGTTCGCCCCTGGATGGCTGGGTTCTGGAGATGCCATATTGCTCTGTCTTTTGTTGGTTGAGCCTTTACGCTGACCTCTACCCATTGGGCTGATTTAGGTGCTGGCTGTTAGTTTCTGTGCTTCCTGGAGTCCTGAGGTAGGGAGTATCCCCTTGGCCGGAAGATGGTTTTTCCTGAAGGAGTCCTTCTCTGCTTTTTGGTTATGGTCACTGTATGGCCAGTGTTTCTCAGGAGTTGCCACTGCTCACCTCAGGTTTATAGCCCTGAGTAGTAGCTGTGGTCTATGTTAGGCAGGGGGGGGATCTCCTCTTACCCATAAAATTTGTCAAGACAGCTGCCCCACTGCTGGGTTTCTTGTTATAAATTTAGTGTGCTGCTGCTCACTAAATTTCCATGTACAGTCCTCTTGAAGAGACTGCTGATTCCCTAGCTGTGGGGTTTTCTCCCAACAGGGAAACTCAGTCTGTTATCCTGGGGCGCACAGTTCTGTCTGAGAAAGTGGGAGGTGCACTCAGCAAGTCTCTGGGCCAAAGGCTGATTGCTCTGCTCTGGACCTGGAGGATGTGCACCTAGGTTGAGTTGGCGCCTGGGGGCACTGCTCTGGTCTGGAGGCTGGGTGCCTCACTCTGGACCAGAAGCTGTGTGTCTCTGTCTGGGATGGCGGCTGTAGGCACCGCTCTGGGCCAGACGCTGTGGGTGCAGCCCCCCTGAAGGATCAAGGATTCCTACAGTTTTGGCAGTCCAGCCAGGGACAACTGGCCGATCCCTGGCACAGTATCTGAGGGCTGCTGTAATGGCTCTTTGGCTCCTGCAGGTCCAAGGATGCAGCTGTGTGTCCCAGTGCCCCAGGGGAATGCAACAATGGCGGCAGAGCCCAGCGCTTCTGCTTGCACTAGAGTCTGCGTGAGTCCAGGAAGTGTTTTGGTGCTGGGTGTCCTAAGCGTTAGAGCTGCTGACCCCCTCCGTTGGGGATTTCCTCCTGCCAGAGACACGCAGTCTGGTGTCCTGGTGCCCTGGTGCCCACAGTTCTATCTGAGGTGGCGAATCACGCGCGCAGACAGGGCTCCGTGCAGGCAGGTGCCTTTGTCCCGGCAATGGGTCCGCGCTGGCTCCTGGGGCACCCGCGGAACCCAAGTCTTTTCCAGGGGATGTCTGGGTAACCTGGGGTCGGTCCCAATTGTTTCCTGCTCTGTGGGGTTATCTCTCGACTGGGAAATCCAGTCTATGGTGTTGTGGGCCCACAGTTCAGTCTGGGACCGTGACCAGATCGCGCTGGCGGGTAGCTCTGGGCTGACGACCAAGCGCCTGGCGGAACGGGGATCTCTTCCACGGTTTAGCTGGGTGAGTTAAATCTGATCGAATCCCCCACCGTGGGGTATCCTCTCACCTGAGAAACACAACCACTTGTGTTTTATGGCCGCGAGTTCTGATTGCTGGTCACTGTGCCAATCCTGCTGTGCTGCTCCTCAGAATGAGAGTCCTCCCGGCGCCGCCATCTTGCCCCGCCTCTGGTGGTATTTTTACATAATGGAATACTACTCAGTAATCAAAAAGGAGGAAATTATGAAATTTGCAGGCAAATGGTGGGATCTAGAAAAGATCATCCTGAGTGAAATATCCCAGGAGAAAGACAAACATGGTATATACTCACTTATATAGCCCTATAAATTATGACAAACATAATGAAATCTATACACCTAAAAAAAATAATCAAGAGAGTAGACATGGGGTAAGATGATCAATCCTCATTTAGAAAGACAGATGGGATGTGCATTGAACATATGACAGGAGTCTACTGAGCGCATCTGAAAGACTAAGTAGCAGTGTTTTCAAAGCAGATACAAAGACTCATGACCAAACCTTCGGCAGAGTACAGGGAATCATATGAAAGAAGGGGAGTTAGTATGATGGGGAAAGGATAGGAGCTCTACAAGGACCAAATATATCTGGGCACAGGGTCTTGTCAGAGACTGTCATTCAACCAAGGACCATGTATGGATATAACCTAGAACCTCTGCTCAGATGTAGCCTGTGGTAGCTCAGTAACCAATTGGTTTCCCATAGTGAGGGGAACAAGGACTATTTCTAACAGGAACTCAATGACTGGCTCTTTGACCTCCCCACCCCTTAAGGGAGGATCAGTCCTGTTAGGCCACAGAGGAGGGCTTCGCAGCCAGTCCTGAAGATACCTGATAAAACAGGATTGGATGAATGGGAGGAGCCCCCCCCCATCAGTGGACTTGGAAAGGGGCACAGTGGAGATGAGGGAGGGAGGGTGGGATTGGGAGAGAATGAGGGAGCGGGACATGGCTGGGATACAGAGTTAATAAAATGTAACTGATAAGAAAAAAATAAAATTAAAAAAAATATAAAAAAAGAAAAAAGATTGTAAGTCAGATATTTCAGAAAATATAATTATTCTAGTTGCTTCAGTGATTGATTACAAGGACAGCACTGACCTTCCAGTATATTTACTTGATTCTATTACACTTGCAGTGAAGATTCCTTTCAGTGTATTCAGATAAGTCCATAATTCTGTAAATCCATTCTGCACTATGGAGTCAATGGGAAACATTCACCCTCATGATGAACGTTTCATAAATATAGAGTACATCCAGTAAATATTTGTGTAATATGTATCTTCCCATCCTTGGTATATGATGGAAAGTTGCATCAAAATCATGATATATGAAGAACTCTAATTGAAGAACACTTGAATGTCCCAACACTGATCTAATATTAATGTTGGTATAATGTTCTTTTGAAATGTATACACTTTACCCTTGTTCATTCAAACCCCCTCTCTCATTTCATTCTGGACATTGCATTGTGATACTTATTCTAAACATCCTGTCTCAACTTGGTGAAAAATTCTAAATAAAGCAAGTAGCCACAGTGTTGAGCAGGGAAAGGAAGTAAGCGGGAGATGGGAGGAGCCAGAGGACAGGAAAGAGGGGAGGAACTGGAGGACAGGAAAAGGTGGGAGCAGAAAGCAGAGAGAGGAGAGCTGAGTTGGAGAGAGATCTTGGAACTATGTGGAGAGATGGACCAGACCTAATATATCACAAAAAACAAGTATAATGGGTAAAATCTAAATGTTAGGAAAATATGAGGGCTTGGAGGTTTAAGAGGGAGTAATCATTGCCCAGCATTGTGTTCTAGGTTAACTAAATAAACCCAGTCTCTGTGTGGTGATTTGGTTATACAGCTGTTTAGGATTAATAGCAAGCATTACTAAAAGAATATCAATAGTAAATATTAATCAACACCTACAACACTAAGTCCATGATTAAATCTAACCTACAGTGTTTTTATTAGTAGCTCAAGTGAAATACATCCCAGGACTGTAGTGGCTGCCTTTCCCAGGTAAGAAAAAAAGAATTTAAACCTAAACTTCAGAACAAGGATCCAACCATGTCTGAGGCTTAGGTGGCTTGCTTTGTAAACCAAGCCTAGTCTGGGAGGGCTATGACCATAGCATGAAAATTGTCATTCTCTTACTCTATTCCCACAACAACAGCATCAAGTTTGTTTGCTGTCCATCGGCTCAGGTCATCATAGGGCTGCATCTCTGAAATGAAAGAGATAAAAACAAAACTGTGGTTTGTGGATTATCAAGTTATGGAAACAAAGCTACATCTAAGACCAGTGATAGAAATGTGAATTATGATTAATTCGTGAAAACCCTGTAATCGCTGCTACAAAAAGGAAAACTCCATTAGAGTAAGAAGAATTACTTATTTTCTACCCATTAATTTTTTTTCCTTACCCAATGTAGTGAGGTAAAATCTAGTTGTTCACTATGGGAGCAGCTTGTCATATCTAGCCTATTTTGGGCAAATCAGAATTTTTTCAGTTTCAAGGAAGTGTCGAATTTAGGAGATGTCTTCATAGAGATAGGTCCTGACACGTCATGCTCTGCTCCTTCCTGGGACCAGTTTCATGAAGAGGAGGATTGTGGGTAGGAAGTCCTGACAGAGAGTATATAAGGATATGTTGCACTCATGATGATCCATTAGCAGGAACTATGGCCTTAAAAACGCTTGATCAACAATAGGCACATTGTTTTTAATGTTTTTGGTTGAATTCTGTATTCCCAAGAGAGGAAAACATTTATGTCTTGACTCTGTAGTTCTTCAGCAGCATTATTTCTTTTCTGTACTTGGTAGTTAAATGACAACAGTTTATCAGATCCTATCACCTGACAGTTACTAGGGAGACAGATTTACAGAAATGAGTAAGATAATACTATATAAATGGATCTGTAATCATCATTGCCTTATTTTGAGTATCAGTTAAGATTCTTCTAGGAAGGAGGAAATAGAATGTCGGTGACTACTGTTAATAATTGCACTATTGCAGTTTTTATAACAAATAATATAAAAACAAACTTCCGTGATAAAAACCAAAAATAGAACACTTACTTGGCAAAGGAACATAAAATATTAATAAATGAAGCATAGAACATATTATTTTTGCTTAAAACAGATTTTCTCCTAAAATCATTTTCTTGAAAGACAAACCAACCAATAGATCTGAAACATAAATTGTGACTGAAAACATTAGACACTCAAAAGAGAGAGATAGGGTGGAGTAATTTCAGTAGATGATAACCATTTACTACAAAGTTCAGAAGACATCAAACTTAGCAATGTTCTTTCAGTATGCACACGGGACATGGTAAACAATGACCAGTGGCTCTATTTAAACTATTTGTTATGAAAGTGACTGGATGTCTAAGTTGTGTTTCTTGAGTATAAATACTTGAATATACATACATATTACTCAAAGAACAAAAAGTCTGAACAGTTTTAATAAAAACTACCCAGAAACGTCCAGACATTACATAGATTGTGTTCTTCCATTCCTGGTACCTACTTTTCCAGCATTCAAACAGAGTATGAAAAATAAAGTATAAATAAGAAAAGATATGTAAACAGTCTCTCTGAGGCATCATCGCTGAAGAGGCCTGCAGATGCCATGAATAAAGTACTCTACATCGTCTCTTGCTGCACAGCCCAGCCTGGCCCTGAACACAGTCCTCCTGCATGTCAGCTGCACTGAGGTACTCCTGCGCCACTATGCTTGCTCTCTTATCTTACTTTGACAAATTGCTAGATGTGATACCACACACTAGTATTAGAAAAAAAATGTAATAAAACAGAAACCACCATTTGAGACAAATACTTCCTGATACCATGAAAACCAAACTGGGATTTCTGAATTACAGAAAAGGCTGAAACAGAAAGGGGACAAAACCCAATGTGAATCAGAAAAAAGTAACACGTGCATTCTGTAGCTTCTTCCTCACAAGAACATGCTCAGCCTGGGCACGTCGGGCAGAGGCAGGCTCTTTGTTGCGTCGAGGTCACTGTACTCCTGTCTGAGTACTGACAGGGAGGACACAGCTTCCGCAAACATGCTCTCCTCCATCTCATCAACTTGTAGATAGTGGTGGAGGTGAGCCTTTTTCTTGTAGAGCATCATGAACCTTTCTCTTAGCTCCATGAAGGCAGGCTTCACACATGTGTTATTTGCTAAAGCTAACAGTGAATGAGAGTGACCCACAGGTAGGACTGAGCACAGGCTAGTCTTCCAGCCCTCTTGATTCCAGGAGACACAGCAGAGCAGGTTTTAACCTTTCAATATTTCTGGGAAGATCTGAAATCTGCACGTTTCCTCTAATGATGAGGGCACAGGCAAGGTAGAGACTATGTCTGGGGTCTGCTTGAATAAGCTGGTGATCTTTACTAAACATCTGATCCAATCTTTGAGGGGGAATGTTAACATCTGCCAGTATGTACAGAGGTGTTAGGCTTGACACAAGATAATGAAGTCGAGGGAAAGGAACCAAGTTCATGGTGATTTCATTCAGGTCCATATTAAGGAATCCCTCAGATCTTGCAGAGCTTGTCAGGCTGAGGAGCAGGTTTGCCACAGTGTTGTTCATTGTGTCAAAGGGCTTCTTGTGGCACTTTTTAACAGCCCCTACATTCGAGGTAATGAGACTCTTAGGCTTCACAGCTGTATCCAACTTTCCAGAACTGACCACAAGATCAGTTTTGCCAATGATGTCAAATAAAAATTGGTTGTCAATGTGCAGCACACAGTCTGCATGCTCATTGAGCTCCTCCATGGCAAACATGAAGGCTGTTATAAGGTGAGGTGACAACATTGTCCTCGCTCCTCCCATGGAGTGTATGATGAAGAAACACTGCCAGCAGTCACAGTGCTCTGCTGCTTCCGGAGTTTCTGTAAAATCTGTTCCCGGTAAAGACTTCCAAAAACTTTGTGACCCACAGCCCAATTATCTCCTGAGCCAGAAATGTCAGCGATGAGCTGTTTGCTATCAAATACATCTCTCAGTGGTCCTTGGAGAATTTCATTCACTACTCCTTCTTCCATGTCAATAAAAACAGCTCGGGCTTTTAAAGAAGATATTCTCCCTTTGGAAATACTGCCACCATCACCAACCACTCTGGTGCCACCATTCCTGAAGAAGCTCCTTATTGCATCACCATAAATTCCTTCCCTGTAAGACTACGGACCATGTCATCCCGCCCCGGGGACCAGCACGAACCTTCCCGCCGGTATTCCCGCCCTTGCGTTTGAGCCAAACGACGCTCTTTGAAGGGTCTTCAGCAGCATATTTTCTGCATGTCTAGTTAGGAGAAGGTGAACTTAACCAGCATTTTTATATTCATAAATTCAGAGTTTTGCCATAATTAGTTTTTTTATGTCGCTGATAGTCAGGATATTTGTCCTTTTTAAACTTTCTTCTTTTTATATTCAATGTTATGTTTTTAAGATTTGTTTATTTTATGTACCTGAGTACATAATCTGCGTGTACACCTGCATGTCAGAAGAAGGTATCCAATCCCAGTATAGATTGTTGTGAGCCACCATGTGGTTGCTGGGACTTGAACTCAGGACATCTGGAAGAGCAGACAGTGTTCTTAACTGCTGAGCTATCTCTCCAGTCCCCTATCTTTAATATTACAATACAATTACATAATTTGTTCCTTCCTTTCCTCTCTACAAAGTCTCCCAAATACCTTTTTCTATCTTTCAAATTCATGGTTCTTTTTTCATTAATTGTTGTTATATTAATATAATATACATCTTATATTACATGTATATACCTACATATATTTCCAAATATAACCTGCTCAGTCTGTAAAATGTTACTTGTATTCAGTATTGACCATTTAGTGTTGGATAACCAATTGATGTCCTATTCTTTGGGACAGACTGTTTTCTTTCAGTGTTCCTTAGTTGACTGAAGTTCTTTGTTTGGATCTGAGGCCTGGTGGGCTATTCCTAGTCCACTTTGGCATATGTATTGGTGTTGCCCCTTGCAACTTGAACTAAAGCCAGATGTACTTCTTTGTTTAAAGTTTAAAATGTTGCCACAGATTTAAACACTTAAATAAATCCATTCATATTTAAAAATCATAAGAAACTTGTTTACTTTCTAAACAGAATTAATAATTTCAGTATTTATTAAAATAAGCAATATCTATTCCAAGATGGCAGTGACCAGCATGCACCTTATTCAGAGGAGCTGAAACTCCGAATTGGAAATCGATTCCGGAAGCTGCAGCGCAGTTACCAGTTTCTGGAGTTCCTACAACTAGCAGCTGAAGCAGAGGAGGCACCCCACAGTGCACACAGCTCGCCTGCACACAATGCTGCCTGCTCCAAGCACAGATCTCCCTCCTTGATATTTGAGATTGAGAACACTCAAACCCCCAGCATTTCCCCCAAGACCTCCGATCTCCAGCCTTGCCTGAGTGGGAGGCAGCAGAGGAATCACATAGTGCTTCCCAATTCAGAGAGCAGAGCCCAGCCTGCTGTGCTCCCAGCTTCTAGCACAGAGCACAGGGCAGGGCACACAGAGCCCGCAACAGAGTACTTGTCCCACCCACACCTTCAGCCACAGACCTCAGAGTCCAGCCTGCAGAGCCCTCTACAGACTGAGACCACAGGGTATTCAGGAAACCTGCACAGGTGCTTTGTGCCCGCAATCTGCGCTTGCTAACTGCGTCAGCATCCACATCCCCTCCTGCACTTGCTCCCAACCCCATATCCCAAGCACCTACACTCTCTAGCACTCCCCTTCAAGACACACGTGCGCACGTGTGCACACACACACACACACACACACACACACACACACACACACACACATGCTTACTCCCCCCACAATAACGAATCTGCACCTGTGGCTTTTCCTCGTTCAGGTACAACTTTAGCAGCAACACACACTCTCAAATCATTGGACTTCCCTGATCTTCCTGAAGAATAGTCCAGACATCAGAGAAAGACAATTCTAGTCTGAAGTTCAGACTCAAGGAAAAAACAGTGAAGATCACATATAAGCAAATGGCCAAAGGTAGGTGTAAGAATGCACCCAACAAAAATCAGGACACCTTAGCCCCACCAGCAACCCAAAAATCAATGGATATTTTAATTCAGTGGAAACACAGGAAAATGACTTTAAAGATATGCTTATGCAGTTACTAGAGGAACAAAAAGAGGAAATGAACAGAGGTCTCAAAGAAATACAGAAGACAATAACTGCCCATGTACAGGAACAATTAGAGACACATAGAGAGGAGACAAACAAACAAAAAAATATAGGAGCCACATTCACTCAGATGAAGGAAATGGTGCAAAGCATGAAAACAGAATTAGAATCTATAAAGAAAACACAAACAGAGAAAACCCTGGAACTGGAGAACTTAGAGAAAAGATCAGAAACCACAAAGGTAAGCATCACCAATAGAATACAAGAGATGGAAGAGAGAAGCTTAGGTGCTGAAGATACACTTGCTGAAATTGATTCCTCCCTCAAAGAAAAGGTAAGATCAGAAAAGTAACAAACACAAAACATACAAGAAATTAAGGATGCCATGAAAAGACAAAACCAAAGAATAATAGGAGTAGATGAAAGAGAAGACTCCAGGCTCCAAGGACCGGAAAAAAATATATTTTAAGTTTTATTTATTTTATTATGTTTACAATGTTCAGTCTGCATGTACACCTGAACACTAGAAGAGGGCACCAGATCTCATTATATATGGTCATTAGCCACCATGTGGTTGCTGAGAATTGAACTCAGGACCTCTGGAAGAGCAAGCAGTGCTCTTAACCTCTGAGCCATCTCTCCAGCGCCCCCGGAAAATATTTTTAAGAAAATCATAGAAGAAAATTTTCCCAACTTAAAGAAAGAGATGTCCATAAACATACAAGAAGCCTACAGAACACCAAATAGACTAGACCAGAAAAGAAATACTTCATGTCACATCATAGTCAAAACACTAAACCTTCAAAACAAAGAAAAACTATTAAAGGCAGCAAGGGAAAAAAGGTCAAGTAACATATGAAAGTAGGCCAATCAGAATCACACCAGACTTCTCATCAGAAACTATGAAAGCCAGAAGGGCCTGGGCAGAGGTCATGTAGTTTGTAAGGGACCACAGATGCCAACCCAGACTACTATACCCAGCAAGGCTTTCAATCAAAATAGATGGAGAAAACAAAATATTCCATGATAAAACTAAATTTAAGCAATATCTACACAGCAACCCAGCCCTACAGAAGATATTAGAAGGAAAGTCCAATCCAATGAAAATAATTACACCAAAGAAAATACAGGATATAGATAATTTCCCAACAAAATTAAAAGAAAAAAATAACAATGAATCATAGTAAGACCACCAACTCCACAATAAGAGGAACTAATAGTCATTGGTCACTATTATCTATCAACATAAATGATCCCAACTCTCCAATAAAAAGACACAGACTAGCAGAATGGTTGCAGAAACAGGATCCAACATTCTGCTGCATCCAAGAAATACACTTATGCAAAAAAGATAAACACTACCTCAGAGTAAAGGGCTGGAAAAATGTTTTTCGAGCAAATGGACCCAGAAAACAAGCAGGGATAGTGATCTTAATATCTAATAAAATAGACTTTCGACCAAAATTAATCAAAAAAGATAAGGAAGGGCACTTTCTATTCATCAAAGGAAAATTACAACAGGAGGACATCACAATTTTGAACATCTATGCCCCAAATACAAGTCCACCTGTGTTTGTAAATGAAACAGTATTAATGCTGAAATCACACATTGATCCCAACACCTTAATAGTGGGAGACTTCAACACTCCACTCTCACCAAGGGACAGGTCATCCAGTCAGAAGCAAAACGGAAACAAGGGCACTTACAGAGACCCTAAATCAAATGGACCTAATAGATATCTACAGAACTTTCCACCCAAACTCAAAAGAGTATACCTTCTTTCCAGCACCTCATGGAACCTTCTCCAAAGTAGACCATATGGTTGGTCAAAAAGCAAACCTCAGCAGATATAAGAAGATTTAAATAGTCCCTTGTATTCTGTCTGACCATCATGGTCTAAAGCTGGACCTCAACCACAATAGAAACAACAAAAAGCACATACATGGAAACTGAACAACTCGCTACTCAATGACAGCTTGGTTAAGGAAGGAATAAAGAAAGAAATTAAAGACTTCCTAGAATTCAATGAACATGAAAGCACAACACACCTAAACTTATGGGACACAATGAAGGCAGTGCTAAGAGGAAAGCTCATAGCACTAAGTGCCTTCAAGAAGAAATTTGAAACATCACATACAAGCAACTTAATGGCCCAACTGAAAGCCCTAGAAAAAAAAAAAAAAAGAAACCCATACACCCAAGAGGAGCAGACAGCTGGAAATAATCAAACTCAAGGCTGAAATTAATCAGTTAGTAACAAATAAAACTATTCAAAGAATCAATAAAAGTAAGAGCTGGTCCTTTGGGAAAATTAACAAGATAGACAAGCCATTAGCCAAACTAACAAAAAGGCAGAGAGAAACTATCCAAATCAGCAAAATCAAATGAAAAGAGGAACATAACTATAGATTGAGGAAATCCAAACAATCATTAGGTCTTACTACAAAAGCCTATATGCCACAAAATTTGAAAATCTAAATGAAATGGACAATTTTCTTGATAGATCCCATCTATCTAAATTAAGTCAAGATCAGGTAGAAAGATTGAATAGTCCCATATCCTCCAAAGAAATAGAAGTAGCCATTAAAAGTCTCCCTTTCAATAAAAGCCCAGGGCCAGATGGTTTTAGTGCAAAATTCTACCAGACTTTCAGAGAAGAGCTAACTCCTATTCTCTTCAAACTACTCCACAAAGTAGAAACAGAGGGAACATTACCAAATTCATTCTATGAAGCTACAGTCACCTTGATACCTAACCCACATGAAGACCCAACCAAAAAAGAGAACTTTAGACCAATCTCTCTTATGAATATTGATGCAAAAATACTCAATAAAATACTTGCAAACCAAATCCAAGAACACATAAAAGATCTCCACCATGATGAAGTAGGCTTCATCCCAGGCATGCAGGGGTGGCTCAATATATGGGAATCCATCAATGTGATCTACCATATTAACAAACTGAAGGAGAAAAACCACATGATCATCTCCTTAGATGCCGAAAAAGCATTTGACAAATTCAACCCCCATTTGTGTTTAAAGTCTTGGAGAGATCAGTGATACAAGGCACATACCTAAACAAAGTAAAGGTAATATACAGCAAGCCTATAGCCAACATCAAACTCAATGGAGAGAAACTTAAATCAATGCCACTGAAATCAGGGACAAGCCAAGGCTGCCCATTTTCCTCATACCTCTTCAACATAGTACTTGAAGTCCTAGCTAGAGCAATAAGACAACTAAAGGAGATCAAGGGGATATAATTCAGAAAGGAAGAAGTCAAAATATCACTGTTTGCAGATGATATGATAGTATACATGAGCAACCCCAAAAACTCAACCAGAGAACTCCTTCAACTGATAAACACCTTCAGCAAAGTGGCTGGATACAAAATCAACTAAAAAAAAATCAGAAGCCCTCCTGTATACAAAAGACAAAAGGGTTGAGAAAGAAATTAGTGAAACAACACCCTACACAATAGCCATTAATAACATAAAATACCCTGGGTGACTCTAACCAAGCAAGTGAAAGACCTGTTTGAGAAAAACTTCAAGTCTCTGAGGAAAGAGAATGAAGAAGATACCCGAAGATGGAAAGATCTCCCTTGCTCATGGATTGGTAGGATTAACATAGTGAAAATGGCCATCCTGACAAAAGCAATCTATAGATTCAATGCAATTCCCAGCAAAATACCAACATAATTCTTTACAGATCTTGAAAGAAAAATTCTCAACTTCATATGGAGAAACAAAAAACCCAGAATTTCCAAAACAATCCTGTACAACAGATCATCTGGAGGTATCTCCATCCCTGATCTCAAGCTGTACTACAGAGCAATAGTAATAAAAACTGCATGGTATTGGCATAGAAACAGAAAGGAGGATCAATGGAACTGAATAGAAGACCCAAAATCAAACCCACACATCTATGAATACTCGATTTTTGACAAAGAAGCCAAAACCATTCAATGGAAAAAAGACAGCATCTTCAACAAATGGTGCTGGTCCAACTGGATGTCTACATGCAGAAAAATGAAAATAGATCCATATTTATCACCCTACACAAAACTAAAGTCTAAATGGATTAAAGACCTCAACATAAAAACAGACACATTAAATTGGTTAGAAGAAAAATTAGGGAAGACCCTAGAACTCATCGGCACAGGAGACTACTTCCTGAAGAGAACACCAACAGCACAGGCTTTAAGATCAACAATCAATAATGGGACCTCGTGAAACTGAAAAGCTTCTGTAAAACAAAAGACATTGTTATCAAAAACAAAACGACAGCCTATATATAGACTTGGAAAGGATTTTCACCAACCCTACATCTGACAGAGGGGTAATAGCTAGTATATATAAAGAACTCAGGAAGTTAAACAGCAACAAATCAAGTAATCCAATTAAAAAATGGGGCACGGAGTTAAACAGAGAACTCTCTGTAGAGGATTGTAGAATGACAGAGAAACACTTAAAGAAACGCTCAATGTCCTCAGCCATCAGGTAGATGCAAATCAAAACGACCATGAGATTTCACCTTACATCCATCAGAATGGCTAAGATCAAAAACTCAAGTGACAACACATGCTGGAGAGGTTGTGGAGAAAGGGGAACCTTCCTCCATTGCAGGTGGGAATGCAAACTTGTACAACCACTTTGGAAAGCAATCTGGCACTTTCTCAGACAAATAGGAATAGTGATTCCTCAAGATCCAGCTATACCACTCCTAGGCACAGATCCAAAAGATGCTCAAGTACGTATCAAGGACATTTGCTCAACCATGTTTACAACAGCTTTATTTGTAATAGCCTGAACCTGGAAACAACCTAGATGTCTCTCAGTTGAGGAATGGATACAGAAATTGTGGTACTTTTACACAATGGAATACTACTCAGCAATTAAAAATGAGGAAATTATGAAATTTGCAGGCAAATGGTGGGACCTAGAAACAATCATCCTGAGTGAGGTATCCCAAAAGCTGAAAGACACACATGGTATATACTCACTTATATAGACCAATAAGATAGGATAAATATACTGAAATCTATACACCTAAAGAAGATCTGCAATGAAAAAAAAAAAAAAAGGAAATCATGAAATTTGCAGGTAAATGGTGGGACTTGGAAAGGATCATCCTGAGTGAGCTGTCTCAGAAGCAGAAAGACACACACGGTATATATTCATTCATATAGACATATAACATGGGATAAACGTACTAAAACCCTGAACATCTAAAGAAACTAATCAAGAGAGCGGACCCTGACTAAAACACTCAATCCCTATCCCCAAAGGCAAAGAGGATAGACATCAGAAGACTAAGAAAACAGTAAACAACCTAGGAACCTGCCACAGAGGGCCTCTGAAAGGCTTTGCCCTACAGACTATCAAAGCAGACACTGAGACTTAAGGCCAACTGATGGGCAAAGTGCATGGAATCTTAAGTAAGAAGTGGGAAATAGTAAGATCTGGAGAGGACAGGAACTCCACAAGGAGAGCAACAGAACCAGAAAATTTGAACACAGGGGTCTCCCCAGGGACTCATATTCCAACCAAGGAACATGCATGAAGATAACCTAGAACCCCTGCACTGATGTAGTCCATGACAGCATAATATCCAAGTGGGTTCCATAGTAATGGGAAGAGGGACTGCCTCTGATATAATCTGATAGGCCTGTTCTTTGATCACCTCCCCCTGAGGGGAGAGCAGCCTTACCAGGGCACAGAAAATGACAATGCAGCCATTCCTGATGGGATCTGATAGACTAAGATCAGAAGAAAAGAGAGGAGGACCTCCCCTATCAGTGGACTTGGGAAGGGACATGCGTGAAGAAGAGGAAGGAGGATGGGACTGGGAGGGGAGGAGGGAGGGTCTTATGGGTGGATACAAAGTGAATAAACAGTAATTAATAAAAATAAATAAAGAAAAAAAGATTTTATGATTGGTATATCATAAAAGAAAAGCAAAGTCTCTTTGAAATTAGCACTGAAGAAATTTTCATAAGTAATTGTTACAAGGCTTCCTTGATCCCTAGAAAAAATTTAAAACATTGTTTTAACTTCTCAAAGAATTAATAAAATGTTAAAACATTACCGTAAATGACAACATTTTCATTCCAGCATCCAGGAAATGAACTTTCTAGTGTTCTTCAATATTTTCAGGCAAGGGGGTATGCATGTAATAAGCAAAGAGAATACAAGACGATCCAAAGCACAGAGTTTTGTATCCCATGGTAACTCTTTCTCCAACTTCTGTACAAACAATGATTACCATCCCGTATACAAAGTGAAAGGGAATAAGTAAACTCTTTGAGGTAAAATGGCTATTAGAGCAATACCCACCTATCATTCATTCATATTGTAGTGAGTTTTGCAATTACATGTCTAGTGACACTAAATTTATGACCACATATCCAATGTACATCAATATTAAACAACATAATGGAAGCATTAATTATTCTTTCTTATCCATACAGCATTAGCAAAGCATAACTAATTATGACTCTTAACAGAACACACAATAGGCCAAGAAATACCATTCATCAAAGATTTTTAAAACATCTGCTCATATACAGGGTCTCCATAAGTTCAAGTCTGATGAGGTCCCAATGTTGAGAGGGGGATGTGAACTTAAGCTCCAATCCCTAATCAAGAAGCTATCTGCAATTAGCACCATCTTATAAATTAAAAATTAGTTTCCTCCAATGGAGTCTCATTGGCTATATTAGCCATACTTAAGGGTAGGCCTCATTCTCAGCAATAGATGGAAAACACAAAATTAGCCCAATTGTCTTTTTAGACTTTTTATTTCATTGTTTTGTTTGGGCATTGTGTGTGTGTGTGTGTGTGTGTGTGTGTGTGTGTGTGTGTGTGTGT
>NW_026596256.1:9208598-9263666 GCF_907164565.1 Psammomys obesus
TGTGTGTGTGTGTGTGTGTGTGTGTGTGTGTGTGTGTGTGTGTGTGTCTTACTGGTCTTTTGCTGGTTTGTTATGGTTTGTGATTTTTGTGGTTTAATCTCTCTCAATTCTCTCTTTGTGTTGTGCTTATTTTTTTTTCTCTATTCTGTTTTCATTGTCTGTTTTATTTGCCTACCTGATTTCTAAAAAGAGAAAGGAAGGAAAAAATGAAGGAAGGAATAAGGGCATGGATTAGTGAGTGTGTGGGGATGTGGGGGTGTAGGAGGGATTTGGGGGAATTGGAGGATGAGAACTGTAATTGGAAAACAATCTATGGAATTTTTTTCAATAAAAAAGGAAAAAGTTGAAATGTTAAATGGCACTTAATGAATCTGAAGGGTAGAGCACATATGGCTTAGAAAATGAAAATCTACTGAATCAAATGATATTTGGCCTAGAAAAATGGAAAGTCATACTAATGCCAACAATACAGAATTAATTCATCAGATGCACAAACATTTATGAAATTTTCACCATAAACTAAATTTAAAATTTGCTAATTCATGTAATTACTTGTATAATTTTTTAGAAATCTTTAAATATTGATTAAGAAAATATTTGCCGTATATATGCACATCCATTGTTAAATATATGGCAAAAAATGTTGAGTCAACTTTGGCATTTGCTCATTTCTTTGTGAAACATCCTCCATCTTTTTATTATTCATTGTTATGACTTTCCATGAGTGCTATCACAGAGTAGTGTCATCATTAAAGGCCACTCCCAGGTTTCTACACTTACATGGGGAAAGCAGCTGCGTGCACACTCTTAATTGTTCCATGTCATTCTGTGCTGTAACCTTTACCTTCCATGCTATGATTTCTGTCTGAATATTAGAATACCTGAAGAAAATGTCGTACTCAAGCACATTTTGGGAAATAAAAGTGCACAGGTTATGGATGGAAGAGGTTAAGATGATAAGGAAGCTTTAAAATCTGAAGGGGAATCCCTCAGGTACATACTGGAAAGTCAACCAAGTTTTAAATGACTGGATTACACTTGGGAAGTTCATCTTTTTCTCCTCTCATCTCCTCTCATCAGCGGTTCTCTACGTGTGGGTCACAATCTATTTGGGGGTCCAAGGATCCTTTCACAGGGCTCACATATCACATATCCTGCACATCAGATATGTACATTATAATTCACAAAAGTGTCAAAATTACAGTTATGAAGTAGCAACTAATATAGTTTTATAGTTGGGGGCTCACCACAACATAAGAAACTCTATTAAAGGCTTACAGCATTAGGAAGGTTGAGAACCACTGACTCATATGGAATTCATTAGTCCTGTCCTTTTCTTCATTTACACAGGTAAGCTATTTTGTTGTAGAAAGATTATTAATATTTAATATTGCTTCATATGGTTCTTAAGGCAGTGGTTATTCCTTTACCTGCCTAAGACATAAACAAATGGCAGAGAAATCTATTATATTTTATTTGTTTGTTTTTTGAGACAGGGTTATGATGCCCGGCTGAAACCTATTAAATTTTTAATGAGTCTTAAACATTAGGGTTGGGTAGATATTAACCCTCCGAGCTATCTTATATTCTCACCAGCCAAGACCCTATAAATACTTGCACATGTTCCATTTGGGCTGCTTTTCTCCATCAGGCCAGAGCAACCTGCTCCCAGCTGCCTCATGTCTCTAGTTCATATTACCCTGTGGCCACTTGCTTTTCTCTTCTCTTTGCCCCCCCCCACCTTGTGCTCCTTCTCTGCACCTCTCTCTCCCACAATCCTTTTGCCCTCCAACTTGTGAACTTTAGCTCTGCCTCCCTCTCTTATGCCCAGCCCAACTGTAGGCAATTCTTTTGGCCAATCTTTGGGATAATTTGGGAGACAAGGTTACACAGTATCACTTGGTATTTGTGAGCATTTGCTTGTACAACAGTAAAGAACTCAGGGGACAAGCAGTTAGCACTTGAATATATAGTAGCTCCAGATCAACCACAATACCATTTGCTTTCAAAATTTCAAGAATGGAATGTATAATCACTAAATAGAAAAAATAATAATTAAATTAGCCCTCTGGCATAGTACATCTGAAGAGCAAAGACAGTATTAATGACTATGTCAGGTTTTACGAAGTGGATTAAATTCCACCAGGATTTCCTGTTGCTGTGGTAAAATACGTTGACAAAAGCAACTTAATAGATAGAGGGTTTATTTGCCTCATAATTCCTGGTTATAGTCTACCTGGGTGTAAAATTCAATGTGACAGGAACTTGAATCTGTTGTTCATATCATATCAACAGTTAAGAGCAGAGCATTATGAATTAATGCATGTATGCTAGTGCTCAGCCAGCTTTTTCTTCACCTCTGCAATCCAGGGTCCTCTGCCTAGGCAATGCCACCACCAACAATGGGCAAATGTTCCTCCCTTATTTAATGGGAATTAACTATCTTTTCCCCCCAGCATTTTTATTTACTTATTTTTATCTATTACAACTTATTCACTTTGAATCCCAGCTGAAGCTCTGTTCCTCATCCTCGTCTCCTCCCAATCCCGTCCTCCCTCCCTCTTCTATGCCCCTAGTCCTCTCTCAGTCCCAGAAGCAGAAAGACACACAGGGTATATACTCACTTATAAGTGGATATTAGACATATAAGATAGGATAAACATACTAAAATCTGTACACCTAACGAAGCTAACCAAGAAGGAGGGCCCTGGGTAAGATGCTCAGTCCTCATTCTGAAGTGTTTTAACTATCTTTAGAGGTTCCACTACACTGTTTGTGTGTCCACGACTTTAATAACTCTTCTAACAAACTTTCTATTCCTCTTGAACCACACATCTGATCCTATCACTGTCTGAATTTAAAAGTTCCCAAAGTCTTTAAAAATTACAACACTTAAAGTTGAACATGAAGCTGAGGATTTTTGGAAGATGGTAGTTGTGAATAGGCAGGGTAGATGTATATTGTATAAATGAATAAAGTTGTATATGAAAGAATAAAAACAAATATTTGAAAAATTGTTTGGTGGGGAGACTCTCAGATCAGCAGGTGACTCTCCCGTCTGTTAAAATGCCTTCAAGCCTGTTAAAGCAGATCCTAGGACATAAGCATGGGAGTCACCTCCCATGCCAGGGTGGACTTCTTGGTGATATGAATGCATCTGAATTGTTCATGATCCTGTTAGTTACCCCTTACCCATACTCCTATAATTAACCCAATAAATATTGGTTTACTAAGTTAGACTTTTGTGTAATCATTATTTTTTCTAGTGTTAGTATCCTATCAGTGTTGAATAGATATTTGTTCAGTTCTCCCATGAAAAAATCAAAGATGTTTATATCTCAGGGAGTTACGATTTTATCCATTACTTAAAATGGGGGAAGCTTTAAAATAATGGGTTGTGGTGTTGTCACTTTAGAGAATGAAAAAATAAAACTTCCTGTTGGAATAGTATAGACCAAGAGAGAAGCCAAATTTGAATTCTTCTCTTTTCTCTTTGTCAGTTTATGATCTGTGGCCTGTCTGTTGTTTATCTATTGTGTCTGATATTTGTCTATGTTGCCTGTCTTTTTAAATTTTTATTATTTTATGTATTACAATTTATTCACTTTGTATGCCAGCTTCAGCCCCCTCTCTCAGCCTCTCCAATCCACCCTTTCTCCTTCATCTCCTCCCATGCCCAGTCCACTGATAGGGGAGGTCCTCTGCCTATTCCATTTGACCCTAGCCTATCAGGTCTCATCAGGACTGGCTGCATTGTCTTCCTCTGTTGCCTGGTAAGGCTGCTCCTCCTTCAGCAGGAGGTGAACAAAGAGCCAGCCACTGAGTTCATGTCAGAGACAGTTCCTGTTCCCATTACTAGGGAACCCACTTGGAGACTGAAATGCAATGGGCTACATCTGTGCAGGGGATCTAGGTTATCTCCATTTATGGTCCTTGATTGGAGTATCAGTCTCAGAAAAGACCCCTGTACCCAGATTTTTTGGTTTTGCTGGTCTCCTTGTGGAGCTCCTGTCCCTCCAGGTCTTTCTATTTCCCTCTTCTTTCATAAGATTCCCTGCACTCTTCCCAAAGTTTGGCTATGAGTCTCAGCATCTGCTTTAATACCCTGCTGGGTAGAATCTTTCAGAGGCCTTCTGTGGGTAGGTTACTGTCTTGTTCCTTGTTTTCACCCTTTTCCAATGTCTGTCCCATTTGTCTTTTTGAGTGAGGATTGAGCATCTTACCCAGGGACCACCTTCTTGCTTAGCTTGTTTAGGTGTACAGATTTTAGTATGTTTATTCTATATTATATGTCTACTATCCACTTATAAGTGAGTACATACCATGTATATCTTTCTGTTTAAGGGATACCTCACTTGGGATGATATTTTCTAGTTCCCATGATTTGCCTGCGAATTTCATTATTTCCTTGTTTTTAATTGCTGAGTAGTATCCAGTTGTTTAAATGTACCACAATTTTTGTATCCATTTCTTAATTCAGGAACATCTGGATTGTTTCCAGGTTCTGGCTATTACAAATTAAGCTGCTATGAACATGGAAAATGTCCTTGTTGTGTACTTGAGCATATTTTGGATATATGCCTAGGAGTGGTATAACTGGATCTTGAGGTAGCACTATTCCTAAGATCAATAATCAATAAATGGGACCTCATGAAACTGAAAAGCTCCTGTAAAGCAAAGAACATTGTTGTCAGAACAAAACAACAGACTACAGACTGGGAAAGGATCTTCCCCAACCTTATATAGGACAGAGGGATAATATCAAGAATATATAAAGAACTCAGGAAGTTAAACACAACAAATCAAGCAATCCAACTAAAAAACGGGGTGCAGAGCTAAACAGAGAAATTCTCAGTAGAGGAATATCGAATGCCAGAGAAATACTTAAAGAAATGCTCAATGTTCTTGGTCATCAGGGAAATGCAAATCAAAACGACCCTGAGATTTCACCTTACACCCATCAGAATGGCAAAGATCAAGAACTCGAGTGACAACACATGCTGGAGAGGATGTGGAGAAAGAAGAACCCTCCTCCACTGCTTGTGGGCATGTAAATTTGTACAACCATTTTGGAAATCAATCTGGTGCTTTCTCAGACAAGTTGCCTATCTTAACAGGGTCTTTTGCTCTATATTTATTGAAAAGCAAAGAAAATGTATTACAGGAAAGGAATGAAGAATATTTTTCATTGTGAACTCTTCAATATTTTACAAAGAAAGAGTTACTTTATTGACCCAAACTGACTCAGAAGAATTCTTAAAACCATAAACAGGTATTAGCCTACATTCAAGTGTCTAGTGGAAGTTTTGGTTATGTTATATAAATGTGTTTTTGTTGTAATCTTGTGGGATGCAAGAATGCTCTTTTAGTTTGATAACTGATAACAGCCTCATGAGTGGGGTGCCTGATATTTGTCAGTTGGAAACTGCCTCATGTGAAGACCGTGGTTTTTATCAACTGAAAAACATCCTTGTGTGGACTCTTGAGAAAATATAAATAGGAGCCCAGAGAGAAAGACACAGAGAGAGAGAGAGAGTGCTTTGCTTCACTCTGAGATGCTCCTAGAGAGAAATGCTCCAGAGAACACTTCAAGGAAGTTGCTCCTGCTGTTTCTGCTTGTGGTGGTCCTTGTTACTGCTATTGCTGGATTTCTGGTTTGCTGAATATTTTAACAATGAAGAGTGGCAGCACCCCAAGAAACTATATTTAAATAGGTCTACATCTCCAGTCCCTACTAGCCTTCTTACGCGTCTACTTAGGTTTCAGACTTTGAAGGGTGTTAGAGGCATTTAGGAACCCAGTAACCCTAACCAGCAGGAAGTAGCTAAAGGGAACTATGCTCCCTCTCCCATTAACCTTTCTCTCCTACCTGGTGTTGGGTTGTTGGAAAGGATTGGGGTGAAGAAGAGAGAAATAAACATAAGGAGACCAAATAAAATAGTTTAAAAAAAATCAAAGCATACAGGTGGCATCAATACTTGGTTAGACATAATGGGAAACTTGTTTTCTAAAGATGTAGAGGAAATGGCAGGTTTTGAAAGGATGATACTATTGTTTAGTGATCTCAGCAAAATGGCGGCAGCTGTCACTGCATTCTCTCCCAGATGAGGTTTTCTGTTTTTGCTTTGTCTTCTTCCTCTATTCTGTTAGAAATTAGAAAAGTTAAGGGTGGATATGAAGGGGTCTGAGGAACAAAAAGTGGATCAAGTGTGAAAACTGGAAGTGTCTCCAATTCTAGCATTTTGAAAAGGAATACAGAGTTAGCTGTGCAGCTAGAGAGCTTTGGGTAGAAACAGAAGCACTTGGGAAATGAATAGAGAGGCTAGAAAAAGAAGGAAAAAAATTATTCACACCTGGTTACAGAGAGCCAGAGTTCTCCACTCTTGTCCCAATGCCTAGCTCGATGCACTTTTGCTGCCTGGTACCTGGAGCCTCTGTCTGAGGCAGGGGCAGGGAAGAGCAGGAGATCATACAGTGCAGAAGAATTAATACTGAGCAAAGTGTGTTGCCAGAGGAGTTGCCTGGGACTATACAGGCACCATCAGCTTTCCTACTAATTGTACAGTACATGCCTGCTAATGGTGGTGGTCATGATGAGATAACATAGCTTCCAATAAAAAAAATTAGATCTAAAGCATTTTAAAGAGTTCATTGTTTCCTACAGAATGGGTTCCCCATTCCTTAAACAAATATTAAGTAAATGAGCTATACAAAATAGAAATATTCCCCAAGATCAGAAGGGTTGCTGTCAGCTGTGGTCAGCAGTTACAATTTTTGTCATAGTGGAGAGATGAAAAGACAAAAACAAAATATAGCAAGGGGGATAAATGTTGTTAAAGATCAACTGCTTGGTGAAGGCGTTATGATGACCTATAAGAACAGATTCAATCTAATGATGTGGTTACAGAGTACTGTCATATTGTGGTTTAAGAAATTGGGATATGGTTGATGAACCTGGAAAAAATCTGCTTCATTTACTAATATACTACAAGGCCCTGGCAAAGCCTTCACAGACTTTATACAGAGATTGGCTTCAGCTGTAAATAAAGTTGTATCAGATCCTGACACTTGAAGGGTATTGATAGAGATCTTGGCATTTGAGAATGCAAATGCTGAATGTAAGAGAGAAATTAGACTATTAAAAGCATGAGCGGCCCCAATAGATGAATGAATAAGTCACAAATGGTATTGGTTCGCATGAGCATCAGCCAATATCATAGGACAAAACATAGCTAGAGGTCTCAGATATCAACATACCCAGTGCTTTAAATGTGGTGAATTTGGTCATTTACAAGAAATTGTAGGCTAAAACTTTCAAAGCTCAAAATAACAGATGCATTAACTCGGGAGAATATGTTATTCAGAGAATGAACAAGCAGTTTCTAGCTGCAAGGGAATGCAAAGACTTCTAGGGTTTTGTAGCTGCTGTGGAAAGGGAAAACACTGGACTAGGGCTTGCAGGTCCAAGAGGGACATACAAGATAACCTCTTGCCACCAGACAATGAATGAAGGGACCTATCAGCTTGAGGTCCCACAGCAAGAAATATGAGCCATCTTCCTTTGGTCAGACAGGAGGTAACAAGCAGGCAGGAAAAAACAAAACTAAGTATCTTATGCATCCTACTAAAGGCCCTGCATTCTTGGATCTGGCCACAGATAAACCGCTTACACTGTCCCCAAAAGGTGAGTGTTACAAAATACTGGTGTTTATGATCCTTTACCTTCAAAGACAGTAGGAATAATCTTGGGAAGAAGTAGACTAATTTCTCAAGAATTTATTGTGCATCCAGGTATTAAAGACAGGAATTGTAAGGAAGCATTTAAAATCATGGCATGTGTGAAAAAAGGAGATGCAACATAATTTAGGGGATAGAATTTTTCAGCTGTTACTCTTTCCCTACATCAAGGGCAAAGCTGCTCCTGTAAAAAGAAGAGGGGAATTTGGGAGCACTGGAAGATGTGTGTTCTGGCAAGCAGTGATTAATTATCACAGACCCATATTAATATTGCAAGTCAATAGTGTTGAAATAGAAGGTTTGGTAGTATCCTTTCCCAAAAGTCTTGGAATCCAGATTAGCCACTTCAGAAGGTTTATACATAGTTTATAGTAATTGGTAAATTATCTCAAATAAGACAAAGTGTACAATGGATTAAATGTGAGGGATCAGAAAGGCATACAGGGAAGTCGAGACTCTATGTGGCTGACATACCCATAAATTTTTGGGCGTGTATCTTTTACAACAGTGGGGTACTCAAATTAAAATTTCTGCAAACCTAGAGACAGCCAGTGATGAAATTAGGGGTGAAATGATTGATGCTCTTGGGGAAGGTGTTGATAAGCGTAATCAAGAACAATAATAAAATGTGCCAGTTGTCCAAATACACAGGGATTGAGTTTTCAAATATATGAGTGGCCACTATTGAAATACCAACAGCTCTACCCCTAAAATTGATATCAAACAGACATGTGTGGCAAAAGCAATGGCTTATAACAAAAAATTGCAGGCACTTGAACAACTGGTACAAGAACAGCTGGAGGCTCAATGTATAGAAGAGTTTACCAGCCCATGAAAATTTCCTGTTTGTTGTAAAAAATAAATCTGGAAAATGGAGGATGATGGATTTAAGAACAGTGAATAGAATAATCCAACCAATAGGTCCTCTACAGCCTGGAATTCCTTTATCTTCTTTGTTACCTAGATAATGACCTATAATAATAAGTTACTTAAAAGATTGTTTTGTACAAATACAAAGGTATTGTTTTGTACAATACCTTTGCATGAACAGGATAGGGAAACTCTTGCTTTCTCTGTAACTACTCTGAACAACAGTGGTTCAATAAAGAGATACCACCATTTGAAGATATTTCCACAGGGAATATTAAATAGTCCGATTTTATTTCAATGTTTTGTATGACAACTGTTAAAAATAATTCATAAGCAATTTCTTCAGTCTATCATTTCTTATTACATGGATGATTTTTTTTTGGTTGATTCTGATGCAGATACCTTAGAGAAAATGTTTAAGGCAACACAAAAATTCTGCCATGCTGAGGTTAACAGGTTGTTCCAGAAAAAAAAAATACAAAGAAGAAATTTAATTATTTATTTGGGTTATAAAAATAAGTCAACAAAAATTTTGACCACAAAAAGTACAGATTCATAGGGACCAATTGCAAACTCTAAATGACTTTCAAAACTTAATGGCAGATATTAACTGCCTGAAGCCTACCATTGGATTTAGTACTTACAAGTTAAATAATTTGTTGTAAACATTACAAGGAGATTCCGATTTAAATGGTCTAACAGCTGAAGCTGAAAAAAAGCTAACTCTGGTAGAACAAAGACTGCAAGACACATATGAGGAACAAATTGATCCTAAACTTGATTGTATTTTGGTCATTTTGTTTCAACTCATTCTTCTAATGGGTTCATTATACAAAGTGAAGATAGTATTATGGAATGGAATTTTTAAAGCACATAAACAAAGTAAAAAAATTGAAAACATGCATAAAAAAGATTTCTGAATTAATTATAAAAGGTAGGCTAAGACTATGTCAATTGTCAGGAACAGACTTGGCCAAAATTTTAGTACCTCTTATTAATACTGAGATTATGTGATTGATAGTAAGCAATGAAGACTGGAAAAATCTTGCAGCAACTACTTAGGAGAAGTTAATAACAAATATCAGAAAAGCAAACATACATAGTTTATAAAAAGAACTAATTGGATTCTTCCAATAATTGTAAAGAGATCACCAATTCCTGGGAAGCAACATTCTATATTGATGCAAACAAGATGAAAATGGCAGGTTATAAGTCAGACAAAATAAGCAAGGTGATTAAAAGCCAATATACCTCAGTTCAAAATTCAGAATTGTATGCAATCCTTATGGTATTATTAAAATTTCCTGGATCTCTTAATGTAATTATTGACTATCAATATGCAGAAAGAGTTGATTTGCATAGAGAAACTGCTGAATTTATTCCTGATAACTCAGAATTAACTTTGCTATTTATGCAATGGCAACAGGCCATCAGAAGTGGAAAGTATCCATTACATAGTACTCATATTTGGTCTCATACAGTTTTGCCATATCCATTGACACAAGCAAATGAGGAATTTGACCATTACTAATAGGAAATGTGACAAGGCTTTGGCACATGTCTCTAGTACAATGAAACAGGATTTTTTTCATATTACAACATAAATCATATTACAGGTATACACACAATCCTACAGCAGTTATAGAAGCATCTAATTTCACTTTAACAGATAAGCTTAATAAACAGGAGTAATAAAGACCCTCCAGAGACAGATTATATAGTGTTTTTATTAACTTTAAAAATTTTAAATGCTATTGAGAAAGAAACAACAGCTGTGGAGAGACCCTGGATAGAAGAAAAAAACTGCTGAATCAAAACAGCTTGTATATTTTAAAGATGGAAACCAAGATATATGTTATGTTGGGGAAGATGTTTTGTCTTTGTATCCACAGGAGGAGAAAAGCTGATAGATTGATAAAGATTAGATTTGAACAGGAGAGCTCTTCTGACTAAGGAGACAGAAGAGACACCAGACAGCTTGGTCTGTCCAAACTAACTTATAAAGCTTAACAAATACTTTTCATTTGATCAGGCATGAATATATAAAAATTAAAAAAATAATATTTTGAATGATAATTTACCAAAGGCACACTTGTCTTACTGGCATGAAATGAAAAATGGGTTTTCCTAAACCACATATCTTAATTTATGATAGAATGTTAGATTGCAGAGTGCTGTATGGTCTATACCATCTTGGACATCAGCTTTTGAGTTTTCTATTTACGTAAAATAAGTATTTTTGTTGTTTGGTATTAAAAACACAGTTAAGAGATTTTAAATGTTTGAAGTAAATTCAAAGGGTCACTACAGCTTAAATTTGTTTTCTAAATCTCTAAGAGTTGGAATGATTGAAGCTAAAATTAAATATTTGAACAGAGTGGTAGTAGCCCATGCCTTTAATCACAGCTGAGACAGGTAGTTCTCTATAAATGAGCTGTTTTCTAAATTTCGTAGTTACAGTGAACAAGGTGCTGGAGGCACATGCCTTGAATCCCTCCACCTAGGGACAAAACGTAAATACAGATCTTAATTGGGATGTTTGTACTAGAGAAATCACATACCATATTTACAGATTATTATAAAAACCCTTTACAAGGTTACTGGAAAGACTAATTTCCAGTGGGGACAGGGACAAACAATAGCTTTTGCAACTGCTGGTAAGCTCATCTTTGTGCATGCAAATATGATCAGTAATGAACCAGATGATACCCTAGTTATTATTGATATCATAGTTATTAATGAATTGACAACTGGGGGCTCTTCATAAAACAACCCCCTCCTCACACGTCTACCAACATTTGTCTGCGGGCTTCTATTGCAAATGCATTCCAAATATGGAGAATAAATACTCTCTTTTAAGAAACAAATTTGTACATATTATGAGGCATGGAAAACCTCATACTCAGTTATTGCTAACCACAGTATGGTCATAAGGGCACTCCTTTCATGATGGATTGGATCCAGGCAAAAGCACAGCCCTTCGCAGGCTTAGTCATGGAAAGAAAGGTCTTACAGTGGACCCGGTACCTAGCTGAATTCTTTCCTGACCAGGATGAGGTATCAAAGGGGCCTGTACCTTCCTACATTGAGGACATAACTCAATTGCCTATAATCCCCATCTCTAAACCACTCACCCTCCCCCAAAAGAAGCACTTACTGAATTTTGAAAACCAATAAAATAGTCACAGCATTTGGCTAACTTATGGTTTGCTGATTGTTAATCACCCATGATGGAACCAAAACTAATGGAAAGGGGCAGCCTATAGACAGGGGGGATGGAATGGCCAATACAGAGAAAGGAACATCAAAATCAGTATAGCACTATTGGCTATAAGACAAACTTCTAGGAAAGCGAAAGGAAAATCTCTGTCTTCTCCAGTTCATGGAGGTGTGCAATGGTATGGCTTTATGGTCATCAAAACGAAAAACCACTAATTGGCAGATAAATAGCAAAGATATCTAGTCACAGGAGGCATGAATAGAAATGGCAAAACTTAGGAAAGCTTAGCAAAAATATCAAATTTTATGTAGCTCATAGAGTCAAGTCTGACAAAATGTCTGAAAATAATGAAATAGTGAACAAATTAGCATCATGTTTAAGACTAGAATATTAAAATTTCCAGGGAATAAATTCAGAATAAATCATTAAGAATGGTAGATCATACATTTGAAACCTGAAAGTTTACCCCTAATATTAAAAAAATAAGGGTACATAGAGAACCAAGACTCTTCTGATCCATAGTCAGAAGATTCTTGCTTTATCCATTGTGCCACTGGCCTAGTGCTAAGAAGAGGGCACCAGAGCTCATTATAGATGGTTATGAGCCACCATGTGGTTGCTAGGAATTGAACTCAGGACCTTTGAAAGAAGAACCAGTGCTCTTAAATTCTGAGCAGGAGGGGACAAGAGCTCCAAAAGGAGACCAACAAAGTAAAAAACAAAACAGAAAACAAACAAACAAACAAAAAAACTGAGCACTGGGGGCCCTGAAAAGAATGATATCCCAACCAAGGACAATGCATGGAGAGGACCGAAAACCCCTGCTCAGATGTAGCCCGTAGACTCAGTATCCAAGAGGGCTCCCTAGTAAGGAGAACAGGGACTTTCCCTGGCATGAACTCAGTGGCAGGCTCTCTGATCACCTTCCCCTGGGGGCTACAGCCTTGCTAGGCCACAGAGGAAAACAATGTAACCAGTCCTGTTGAGACCTGATAGGCTAGGGTCAAATAGAAGGGGAGGAGGACCTCCCCTATCATTGCACTAGGGGAGGGGCATAGGAGGAGAAGAGGGAGGAAGGGTGGGATTGGGAGGAGATGACGGAGGGGGTCACACCAAGATACAAATTGAATAAATTGTAATAAATGATAATAATAATAAAAAATATAAAAAGTAGAGAAGCAAATTAAACCAGGACAACCATAGAGAATAACTATTACAAAAAATATGTAGCCAGCCAGTGGGTCACTCCTTTCGGGAGGCACATACTTTCATTCCAACACTTGGGAGGCAGAGGCAGGCACATAAGAATTACATGGTTAAATTTAAGTTGACTTAGGTCTCCGGCTTGCAACAGTGAGGCCCCCACCCACAGTTTTTTTTTTTTTCTCTCCAGGTCTTCTATCCTCCAGACCCCTACTTCCCCCACCTCAGGTCTGGTCTCCACCCTTATTTCTCTTTATACCCCCTCTCCTACCTTGTTACTTTTCTTTAATCACTACCTCTGTCTTTTTAATTTCTCCTTCTGAGTAAGATTTAAGCATCTTCTCTCGGGTCTTTTGGGGTCTGTGCACTGTAGTATGTTTATCCTGTACTATATGTCTAAAAATCACTTATAAGTGAGTACATAAGATGTGTGTCTTTCTGAGTCTGTTTTACTCAGAATGAGCTTTTCTAGAAAGATATGAGGGGCACCCTAATGAGACTTCTAGTAGCAGTGGCAATGGAGACTGAAGAGCACATCTTATAATAAGACCTTATAACTCTTAGAGGATGAAGACTAGCAACCCACTCACAAAAACTTAGATCCAAAACTTACCCTGTCTACAAGACCTGCAGGCACATAGATAGAACCGATAGAGCAGAGATTAAGCCAATGTCCAACCAATGCCCGGCCCAACCTAAGACCCACCCCATGAAAGGCAGCCAACCCCTAACACTATTAATGATACTCTGCTATGCTTGCAGACAGGAGCCTATTAGAGTTGTCTTCTGAGATGTTCCACCTAGAAAAACTAAAAATAGATGCTAAGACTCACAGCCAAATATTAGGCTAAGCATAGGGAGATTAGTGGAAAAGTGGAGGAAAGGATAAAAGGACATGCAGGTGACAAGAGCTCCACAAGAAGACCAGCAGAGCCAACTAACCAGGGTCCAGAGGGGCTTGTGGAGTCTGTAGCACCAAGCAAGGACCATGCATGGACTGAATCGAGGTCCTCTACATATATGTATCCAATGGACAACTCAGGCTTCATGTGGGTCTACAAGTAAAGGTAATGGGATTGCCTCTGACATGGTACTTTTTGATCACTTCCCACTGATGGGACTGCCTTACCAGGCCACAGAAAAAGGGGACAAACTCAGTCCTCATGCAACTGAATGAACTTGGGTCAGTGGGTAAGAGGGCTCCCCTTTTTTGTGGAGTAGCACTGGGAGGAAAGAAGGGAGGTGATGGGTGTATGTAAATGTACAGTGAATAAATAAATAAATTAAAATCTGCTTGAAAATGGTTTGGCTGAAATTCAGAGTGAATAGCCATTGTGATTTAAAACTAAATATACTTAAACTTTGAATTTATATGTAAAGAGATGTAGATATATATATGTATGTATGTATACAAGGGATAGATATATTTATCCACACATACCAATGTATATTTAGTTTTAAAATTTCAAAATAACTTTTTTTTAAATTTAACTAATAGATAAATAAATAAATAGATCCAAAACCAAACCAAAATAAACAAACAACAAACAAAACATTTTGCCCTAGAAAATACATAACCTGCCAAAAAAGAAACCTCCTAGAATTAGGGTTGGGGCAGGGTTGTGTATTTTATTTTTCCAGGAGAATAAAAACATCCAACTAAGGAATTTGGAGAGTATAAGAAAAGTGAAACATCTGCATCACCAAGAGAATATCCTCCCCCCCGCAAAGAGTAACATGGCCAAGTGGTATCACCTACCTCTAGCTTGTCTCTGCTGTACTCTAAACACATAAGTGGCAAATGGTGTTTATGTGGTCCAATTCAATTGAAAATAAAAGCTGGCTTTGTGGTTGGAATGAGGCTGTCTCCTTCTTTAAACCCATGCATGCTTGTTAAAGGAAAATACAAAATCTCTGTCTCATATCAGAAAACCCACCTGGTATGGGACAGAGGAAAACAAAAAAGGGAACTATTTTATTGCCACTAATCTATAATCTTTGGTTTCTATTTGACTCTTCAAAACTTTTCTTTCATCATCATCATCGCCATCATCATCATCATCAATATTAATACAAATTAGTCACTTTGTAGCCTGGCCATAGCCCCCTCCCTCATCTCCTCCTGGTCCCACCCTCACTCCCTCTTTCCCACCTATGTCTGTTCCCTAGTTCACAAATAAGGGAAGTCCTCCTTTCCTACTATCTGACCCTAGGACTCCAGGTCTCATCAGTACTGTTTGGATCCTCTTTCTCTGTGGCCTTTCAAGGCCACCCTACTAGCGCTAGGCGATCAAAGAGCCGGCAACTGAGTTCATGCCAGTGTCCGCCCCTGCTTCCCTTACTAAAGAATCCCCATGGAGATTGAGCTGCCCATGGGCTACATCTGAGCAGGGGTGGGGGTGTAGGTCCTCTCCAAGCATGGTCCTCAATCTGGTGCTTACTCAGAAAATTAGTAATAGTGCTACCTCAAATCCAAATATACCATTCCTGGGTGTATTTCTGAAAGATGCTCAATCATACAACAAGAACATTTGCTCAATATGTTCATAGCAGCTTTAATCATAATAGCTTAGAATCTGGAAACAACCTAGATGTCCCTCAACCAAGGAATAGATGCAGAAATTGTGGTACACTTACACAATGGAATACTACTCAGATATTAAAAACAAGGAAATCATGAACATTTCAGGCAGATGGTGGGAACTAGAAAAGATCATCTTGAGTGAGGTAACTCAGAAACAGAAATACACACATGGTATATACTCACGCATAAGAGGCTATTAGACATATAATATAGGATAATCATACTAAGATCTATACTCCTAAAGAAGCTAACCAACAAGGAAGACCCTAGGTAAGAGGCTGTGAAAGATACCACAGAAGTCCTCTGAAAGACTCTACTGATCAAGGTATTAAAGCACAGGCTGAGACCCGGAAGGCAATGAGTAACTCTTTTATTCATTCTATTGTAAAGAACACCTGGTAAATTGCAGGTATTCACTGATTAGCCATTTCTAGGGATGATAGTAAAATATTAGTGGGTTTTCTCCAGGCTATTCCTTGGGTAGGGGACTTCATTGTCTCCTTTCTGGAATTGGTGACCTATGGCCTATTTCCTGGGACTTGTTGCTTTTGCAGTGGAGGTGGGTGTCAGGCCTGGTTCTTTAGTATGACTTTGAACCATGGGAACATACCTCTGACTGTGTTTATGTGGACACTTCCTTAAAGATGTGATTGAAGAGAGAAGGACTCTGGAGACTGACCACATCATCTTAAGGTCACAGTCCACAAAATGAAAGATAAACAAGACAAAGGGATCTGAAAACCAGTGGCTATCCACATTAAAATGCCCAATTCCCCTTCATGAAATTCTCTCAAGAAAAATAAGATATGCCACTTAAACTGCTTCTTTTCAGATCTTTGCCACAGGAACAAAAATAAAAACTGAGGTAATAGAGTGTATTAAGTTGTTAAACCCAAATTGTTTAGGTGTTTCCTCAGGTGGTTCTGTAGCCAAAGGGTAAAAGGTGGCTCCTCCTACACAAAAGTGAACACCTACACAAAACACAGAGCCCAGTGTGGTTACCTCACTCTAGAAAAATGTAGAGTGTCTTTTCAAACACAGATGTAGGTCAGTCAGCCTAAGAGGAAGACAAACCTTATAAGCCACGTGTAGGAGTTTGGTTTTAATTACACTGTTCCGCCTTGCCTGAAGTCTCTATTGTTTCTTCCTTTCTCACACTTTACTTTCAGGGTCATCTTGGTGAATGATTATTTGGTCACCCACTGATAAAGCTGTTTGAGAGTAGCCATGTGACTGCCTTTTTATGTGATTAGACTGACAAGGAAAACATTTTAGGAGGGCATTTACACACTCATAGAGGAGTTAAGTACAATGAATTATGCATTGAAAACACTAATAAGGAGGGTAACGATTATTTTGCCGTTCCTTAATTTAAAAAATGAAAACCCACAATTCAGAAAGCTGCAAGAACAATAGAATCCCGACACTCATCAGAATGGCAGGGTGTTTTCTAAATTAGAGATGAAGTCAGTTCTATGACACACTTTAGATACTGGCTAGAAGGTGAGTATTTTTTCTGCATCAGTTAGAGAATTTCAAAACACCAAACAGCGTAATGCAAAGGCAAAGTGTTTATTGTCAAGAATTACAAATTCTTTGAGTAGAGCAGTGGCACAGGTCTTTGTATTTGTTAGATGGTTGTGTCCAGCAGAGACATTATAATCCTGTTATTGGACGAGTCCATTTAAACTATCCAAATATAAACTCGGTCTAGTGACATCTGCCTTTAATTCATCCCCTTGGGAGCCAGAGGCAGGCTGATCTTTGAGCTAGGGAGACCACCAATTTTGAGTGGGGTTCAGCATTTATTTGTATTTAGGGTTTCTCACACAATAATATCTATCTTTTCTTTTCCTAATTGTGCAATTATATTTTCTTTGTGCCTCTTCTGTAGTATGTATCTGGTCTCTGACTATCTACATGCAGAGAAATGACTGAAATACTGATGGATTGAGGTATGCAAGCATATTCTCCTCTTTTTTTGTGGAAAAATGAGCTGCATTCCAGAGAAAGAGAAATTAATGCAGGGGACAAAAAGCCATAATAAAAAGGAAATTTACTGCCTAATATTAGGGTTAGGAAGAGCTGTAAAAACATCTCAAGTTGGGATTTATATTCTTTCCTCTCCTACCCTAAGGTCCCAGATGATTATCCTTTTGGGTGTTCCCTGCAACTACTGAAGGAGGCCTGCAGTGATCTCTCTAGCCTAATTTGTCAAGAGATCTCAAAATAAGAGCCTTTGGTTGAAACTTTGGTCAGAATAAAGACTATCCAAAGCACCCAAAATGTTCAGAGAGTTTTCTTTTTCAGAACCATTATTTCTATAATGATACTGTTGTCTGTTGAACACAAATTTTATAAGAGGGTTAAGGAATTAGAGACAGGATAATGAGTATGGGTCTCAATAGAACAGAAATCATGTGATAAAAAATACCACGATCTAGGTTCAGAGAAATAGGATTAGAGAAAGTAAATGCAATGGCTAGATGCTTAGTCATAGGATGAGACAAGCATAAAGGTATATATATATGAGAAATGGCACTTACTGGACAATAGTTTTAGACTATAGAACAGTTTGTAGGAATATATAAGTCCAGTTTTTTCAATTAGGTTGTTTTCTCAGAGGTCATAGGACTCCCATGGTTATCATAGGATTCCAATCCTGCCATTTATATTTGAAAAGTGGGGCCAATTTTTTCTTCCCCTTTCTCCAAAATTATCCCTGAGTCTTGAGAGAAAAAAAAAAGTATAATGTATATGTTCTGTTTAGGGCTGAGTATTAAAATAAATCTTATTATCTACATCTTGGCCAGCTATAGTTAGTGGTAATCACTGTCTGCTGCAAGGACAAACTTATTTGATGAGGAGTGACAGATGCATTATTCTGGGGTATAATGAAAAGACGTTAGGAGTTTATCTAAAAATGTGTCCAGTTAGCACCATAATATTAATACTGTTATGCTCAGTTTATGAGACCCTCAAAAGACCACCAGGAATGACTCCATTGAAAAATACATGAGGGTTTATTGGATACAAGCTTAAGCCCAGGTCACAAAACTTCCTGTGAAAGCAAGAGAGAAATAGGCAGGGCAGTCTAGGGGAACTAGGTTTTTAGAGGGAAAAAGCAGGAACTACATGCCTTGGCATTACATGATTGGATAAGGGAAACTGACTTTTGAAATGATTGGTTTACTTTAGGCACCAAGACCATAGAGGGTTCTGGCTTGGCGGTCTAGGCTGGTCTCCTAGTAACTGTATCTCTAGTGGGCAGGTAAAGAATGCAGTTAAGCTAGTTCTTCCCTGCAGGTGGCTGGGCATGTCTCCACTTGGCTGGCCTTTGTTCAAGCTTGTGCTTTAAACTTTAAACCAATACTCACTAATGTTTTATTCTTGGTCTCTTAATATGTTCCGCATTAAGATTATGACACATCTATCCATAGAGTCTTCACATGACATTAGTACCAGATATGAGTTTCATGTTGTGGATCAGAATTTAAATCAGATCAGAAAGTGCTTGGATACTCTATTGATGTTCATGCTATTCTTGTACCAGTGGGCAACTCTTACTAGGGCAGATGTTATTGTAGTTCACAATAGTGGGTTCAAAGCTGAGTAAGACTTATAATTACTTTTATTCTTCAGTAGCTTGCACAACACATTCTAGCACTTTAAAAAATAGGTGGTAGAGAGTCTAGCTTCAATGTAAAAAAAAGCTTAATATCTCTGTACTCTGTGGCTCAAGTCTATTGTTGTCTTTAATGATAGTATCTTTCCATCAGGTTTTTGAGGATGATACAGAGTAATGGCAATAATGTGTTTTGGAATCTGTGGTGGTCTGAATAAAAATGGCCTTATAGGCACACAGGGAATCACAGTATTAAGAGGTGTGATCTGGTTGAAGAAAGTATTTCAATGGGGGTGGGCTTTGAGGATTCAGATGCTCAAGGCAGGCACATTGTCACTCTCTTTTTCTACTATCAGCCAATCCAGAGGTGGAACTCTCAGCTACATTCCCAGCACCATGTTTGCCTTCATATAACCATGCTTCCTTTCAGGACGATAGCAGACTAAACTTCAGAACTGTAAGCCAACTCCATTTAAATGTTTTCCTTTATGAGAGTGGCCATGGTCATAGTGTCTCTTCACTGCAATAGAAACCCTAACTAAAACCAAACTTAGTACTAGGAGTGGGGGGTGAGCCTGCAAAGAGTTGTGATAGAGTGCATGTTAATGTGCCAGAGGTGAATAGACAGCCATTAAAGTGTCCAAATACAAAATTTAAATTTTTTTAAATTTTTTATTAATTACACTTTATTCATTTTGTATTCCCCCATAAGCCCCTCCCTCCTCCCCTCCCGATCCCACCCTCCCTCCCCTTTCTGCATACATGCCACTCCCCAAGTGCACTGATAGGGGAGGTTCTCCTCTTCTTTCTGATCTTAGTCTATCAGTTCTCATCAAAAGTGGCTGCATTGTCCTCTACTGTGGCCTGATAAGGCTGCTCCCCCCTCAGGGGGAAGTGATCAACGAGCAGGCCAATCAGATTATGTCAGAGGCAGTCCCTCTTCCCATTGCTATGTAACCCACTTGGACACTGAACTGCCATGGGCTACATCTGTGCAGGGGTTCCAGGTCATCTCCACGAATAGTCCTTGGTTGGAGTATGAGTCTCTGGGAAGTTCCCTATGTTCAAATTATCTTGTTCTGTTGCTCTCCTAGTGGAGTTCCCATCCCCTCCAGCTCTTACTATTTCCCACTTCTTACATAAAATTCCATTCACTCTGCCCATCAGTTGGCCATCAGGCTCAGCATCCTCTTTGCCTTTCAGGATGGGGATTGAACATTTTAGTTAGGGTCCTCTCTTTTGCTTAGTTTGTTTAGATGTACAGATTTTAGTGGGTTTATTCTATATTGTATGTTTATATGAGTGAATATATACCATGTGTGTCTTTTTGCTTCTGGGACAACTCACTCAGGATGATCCTTTCCAGGTCCCACCATTTACCTGCAAATTTCATGATTTCCTTATTTTTCATTGCTGAGTAATACTCCATTGTATAGATGTACCACAGTTTCTGCATCCATTCTTCAGTTGAGGGGCATCTGGGTTGTTTCCAGCTTCTGGCTATTACAAATAAAGCTGCTACAAACATGGTTGAGCAAATGTCCTTTTTGAATACTTGTGCCTCTTTTGGGTATATGCCTAGGAGTGGTATGGCTGGATCTTGAGGTAGCGCTATTCCTAGTTGTCTGAGAAAGCCCCAGATTGATTTCCAGAGTGGTTGTACCAGTTTACATTCCCACCAGCAGTGGAAAAGGGTTCCCCTTTCTCCACAACCTCTCCAGCATGTGTTGTCCCTTGAGTTTTTCATCTTGGCCATTCTGATGGGTGTAAGGTGAAATCTCAGGGTTGTTTTGATTTGCATTTCCCTAATGGCTAATGAGGTTGAGCATTTCTTTAAGTGCTTCTCTGCCATTCGATATTCCTCTACAGAGAATTCTCTCTTTAGCTCTGTTCCCCATTTTTTAAGTGGATTACTTGGTTTATTGCTTTTCAGCTTGTTTAGTTCTTTATATATATTGGATATGAGTCCTCTGTCAGATAAAGGGTTGGTGATGATTCCTTCCCAATCTGTAGGCAGTCGCTTTGTTTTGATGACAGTGTCCTTTGCTTTAAAGAAGCTTTTCAATTTCATGAGGTCCCATTTATTGATTGTTGCTCTTAGAGCCTGTGCTGTTGGTGTTCTTCTGTTCAGGAAGTTTTCTCCTGTACCAATGAGTTCTAGGGTCTTCCCCACTTTTTTTTCTAGCCGATTTAATGTGTCTGGTTTTATGTTGAGGTCTTTGATCCACTTGGACTTCAGTTTTGTGCAGGGTGATAAGTATGGATCTATGGAAGAAGTCAAATCATCACTATTTGCAGATGATATGATAGTATATATGAGTGACCCCAAAAACTCTACCAGGGAACTCCTACAGCTGATAAACACCTTCAGCAAAGTGGCCTGATACAAAATTAACTAAAAAAAAATCAGTAGCACTCCTGTATACAAAAGACAAAAGGGCTGAGAAAGAAATTAGAGAAACAACACCATTCACAATAGCCACAAATGACATAAAGTACCTTGGTGTAACCCTAACCAAGCAAGTCAAAGACTTGTATGAAAAAAATTTCAAGTCTCTGAAGAAAGAATTAGAGGAAGATATGAGAAGATGGAAAGATCTCCCATGCTCATGGCTTGGCAGGATTAACATAGTAAAAATGGCCATCTTACCAAAAGCAATCTACAGATTTAATGCAATTCCCATCAAATTGCCAACACAATTCTTTACAGACCTGGAGAGAAAAATTCTCAACTTCGTATGGAATAACAAGAAACCGAGAATTGCTAAAACAATCCTCTACAATAAAAGATCTTCTGGAGGTATCTCCATCACTGATCTCAAGCTGTACTATAGAGCAACAGTTATAAAAACTGCATGGTACTGGCGTAGAAACAGAATGGTGGATCAATGGAATCGAACAGAAGACCCAGAAATAAACCCACACACTTACGGACACCTGATTTTTGACAAAGATGCCAAAACCATACAATGGAAAAAAGATAGCATCTTCAACAAATGGTGCTGGTCCAACTGGATGTCTACATGTAAAATTTAACTTTTAAATGCATAAAAAACACTGTTAGATTTGCTTGTGAGTTCAGCTGTGACTCATTGAAAAGAATGTTTGACTACCTGAGAGTTTGTTTGAGATTCAAAAAGAGAAACATTAAATATCTCTGGAAGGTGGATTTTAAGCTTTCTGTACCTAATTATGAAAAACAAATAATCTGCTCAATTATTGCTTTTGTTTTGACTGGTGGTGCTGTCTACATGTTGAGTTTTAGGGCTTGAATCGTACTTCCATCATATAGTCAGTTATGCTAAGGTCTAGGGACATCCTAAGTTCTGAAGGCCTGTTACACTCAAGAGTTTAGTTGTAGCTATGCATGGTCTTATCTGATAGTTTGGTGGTGTCCAAGCATCAAAGGAAAACAATGGATGCTTTTTAAGGCCTCATTCCAGTTTGGTTCATTCATTACTCTCCTTAGGAATTTAGAATGTTCAAGTAGGTTACCTGGATGAACCCTTTACACCCCTTGATTGGCACTAGGATGTTACAGGTTAGTAGATGGGTTATTTTTATTTACCTTTAAAGAATCAGTAGACAGGAAACAGCATAGTAATAAGTAAAAATGTTTACTGCCAGGTGTTTCAGATTTCCTGGGTAGAGAAGGTGCACCTAGGGCATGGGAAACCATTATCTATAAAGGTTTTTTTTTTTTTTTTTTTTTTACTGTATTTTAGGGTGTCTCATTGGCGGATTTTCTGCTCTCCCGTTTTTCCCATGTGTTCTTTCTATGGTGAGGACTGTATATCTGTTGCTATTCACAAGCATGGAAATAACTAAAATGTTGACTGACTGAAGTGAGACTGGGTTCCCTAAAGTCCTCTTTTCCTGTAGTATAACAGTCACAGAGAGACTACTCTATGTGAAGAAAAACAAGCTACTTTTAGAAAGATAGAAATTTATTGCCATTGACAAAACAGACAAACATCCACTAAAACTTACTGCCTCTTGCTGGAAGCAGACAGTAATTATGAAAGGACTTTATGTTTCCCTTTCTCCCATCCTAAGTGTCCATCACCTCATTCTGAAGTACCCATAATCGAACTGAGGGACGAAGATAATATCAGTGATGAGTAATGAAATGAAATGAGTAACGTTGGTTAGAGACTACAGTTGTCTTTCTTACCAATTTCTGCCCCATTTTTTTCTCATCTCTATGAGTCTAGAATATGTCAGCACTCTTCCTCCCTCTTCCATTGATGGCAATACTTACATGAGACAAAAATCACATGTAATTCTCTTCTTACCTTTTTTTTTTTAGAAGCTAATTGACTTCAGGAATGATGTTAGCTAACATTAATTGCACCTGTGTAAGGGGTCACACAAGCTAGTATGTGTTGATTATGGAAATTACACACATCTCATCCCTTTCAGATGAGCAGATAATGAAGCTTCAGTGCTTCATATCCTATCATTGAAGCAGTGGTGACTAGTGATGGCTTTATTTTATTGTTGACTGTACCATGAACCGACAGAAAACTGCAGCCCACCTGTCAAGATTTGGATGCTCATTCATCATTTATTATAAGTTGTCCTTAAAGTTTGAAGACCAGAGGACATTACTGAAAAAAATGGGGGAGTGATTATATTAGCTGAATTTTAGGACTTACTTGATAGAAGCTTGATGTAACCCGGAGCTTTCTTATCTGGAGAGATTCTGAATAGTAATATCAGAACAAGAGTCATACTGTCTCTGATCCTAAAATGAATTAATGTCACATTCTGATGTGATATGATCTATCATTTAATGACCTTTTTTTCAGACATACACTATGTTTTTTTGTTCCTTTGAGATTTTTTTTGACTAGAATTATTTATTTCACCCTTGTTTTATTATGGTATTTATCAATAATAAGTCTTAGACTTACGGCTTATATAATTGTCTTTTGATATATGTGCATATTATGGACTGGTTAATTCAAAATGATAAACATTTAAAATCCACCTTCTATAATATTCATGTCTACAAGTAAAGTCAGCATTGTTTAACCACTTGGCTCTTGAAATTTTTTCTGAAATGCTGCCAAAGTTTTCTGTGCATTGAAGACTGCTCTCACCACACCCATCATTCCAACCTCCACTTATCAACATATTACACTCTGTTATGAGGTCAGGTTTTATTGTTTGTTAGTTTTGTTTTTGGATAGGTTTTATAGCTAAGGGCATGAAAGTTTTTGCATTCTAGTCAAATGTTCTATCGCAAAGTTAAATGCAATGTGTTATCTGTCTGAAATTTTCTTGACATAATGTTCTCCATGTTAAAATTATGTCATATGTCATATTATTTTATTTATTCATCCAAAATGGCCACTTACATTGAATCCATGTACGGATAGAGCTTTAAACTACATTTTTCTTATACTTTATTTACATTCCCAGAAACTATAATTTTATATTAGGTAGTAACTAATTCTATTTCTAGTTATTTTTTGACATTTAAACCAGTTTTTATAAAGGTTATATTCATTTTTGATTCCCACAAAAGAGAGTGGAGTTTTCTTTTTCTTCAAACTATCACAAACATTTTAGTTTTTAATTATTTTCATATACATAGAGTGAAATTCTATTGTTTTACTTTCATCCTTAATTCAACTTGTTCCTGGCAGTATTCAACATTTTTCTTCCCAATTCCCATTGTACTTTCATGTCCTCTATGAAAAATATTCTACTCATGTCCTTTGTCCATTTTACGACAAATCATTTCTTTTCCCTAAGGTAATCCCCTTATATATATTAGGCATTAATCTCATCTTATATAGGCTCATTTTAAATTGATTATTAACTTTACAAACTGGTGGAACAGAAAAGTAATCCCTAAAACTAATCCATAAGTGATCTGCTATTTGCAGACAGGTAACAAGGGGCAACAGAGGCCTGAAAGTAATTATACATGAGTTCCCCAGAACTAAGGAAATGCTGGAAAGGATCAAGAAATTACTTTACATGTTTACTTTCCTTGTAGTCAAAGCACTACAAGTGTTCTTGTTTCCAGGGCAAAGAGGAGATGGTACATTAAGACACTGAAGTATAGGTGGGAAATTGGGATGTCCCACCTACTTTTACATTTTCATCACTGTGATTTTCAGTTAGGAGATGAAGTGTATAAGACTGTCATTGACTTCATCTGAATGAAACATCTTTGACCTAGAACGAGCATGAATTTTATTGGGCTAGTGGTAACTCCTGTTACCTGTTGATCAAATCTGCCTGAGGCAGTGACCTAACCCAAGATCCTAGATATTCATGTGAGCAGTTGCCAAAGAGAAGATACTTTAAATTCACTGAAAGGCCAATGCACCTGTTTGTAGATCACCTCTTTCTGACTTTTGACAATATCTCCTAGTTATCCAGATGTGTAAAGAGGTTTAAACAATAACATATCACTTTTGGTTGCTGGAACAGTCTAGAAAAAAACTTTTCTAGAGAAAACCTGAGAACATAGAAGAATGTTTCATATCTACCAAAGCAGTGAAAGTGATAAAAATAATGTCACAGAGAGTGGTGGGTTTCTCAACATTTTTCATGTGCACTAATTATGGTAGCAAAAATCTGAGAAAAGTTATAAACTCAAACCTGACAGTGCTATGGTGGATTGTTCTAATTGCCACAGTGATGGGATCTGGGATCACTTAGGAGATAAGCCTCCACAAGCTGTGGTCTTAGACTGTATAGAAAGGATAAAGTGAGCTGAGCAAAACATAAATGCCTCATATATCTCTGTTTCCTGATAATGGAGATGATGTAAATAGCTTCTTCAACCCCCTGTTGCCTTTATTTATCTGCTATAACAGACTATAAACTTCAAACAAAACCATCCTCCCATAGGTTGTTTCTCATAAGAAATTTTACCAGAAAAACTGATAAAGAAATATTAAGATGGATGTTTAGTAATCTTTGTATATAGCGTCACTCTACTGACCCAATAGTTGAACTCATCCCTTAGGGCAATTTTCAAATATTCCATGATCACACAATGAAAGGAGGAACCTACCATCCATCAGTTTTCCAATCTATGCATATATTACCTGAATTTTCCTGAACATTCCAGAGGGGAAGCTGTAGCTCCTTTCCAATTTATTTTTCAATGGCAAGATCACAACTTGAGTGCTATTAGCCATTAATTATGTCAATATAAAACCAGACACACTAAACTTGTTAGAAGAAAAAGTGGGGAAGAGCCTTCAACTCATTGGTACAGGAGACAACACCAACAGCACAGGCTCTAAGAGCAACAATCAATAAATGGGACCTCATGAAACTGAAAAGCTTCTGTAAAGCAAAGGACACTGTCGTCAAAATAAAACAACTGCCTACTTATTGGGAAACGCTCTTCACCAACCTTATATCTGACAGAGGGCTAATATCCAGTATATATAAAGAACTCAAGAAGTTAAACAGCAACAAATCAAGAAATCCAATTAAAATGGGGTACAGCGCTAAACAGAATTCTCAATAGAGGAATATCAAATGGCAGAGAAACACGTAAAGAAATGCTCAACCTCATTAGCCATCAGGGAAATGCAAATCAAAACGACCCAGAGATTTCACCTTACACCCATCAGAATGACTAAGATGAATAACTCAAATGACAACACATGCTGGAGAGGATGCGGAGGAAGCGGAACCCTCCTCCACTGCTGGTGGGAATGTAAACTTGTACAACCACTCTGGAAATAAATCTAGTGCTTTCTCAGCCATTAAGTGGTATTAGCTGAATTTTCAATCAGTTGCATTAGCTCATTGTTTCTCATATGATATTTAATTTTCACTTTATCCTATGTGATGTGTTCCATCCTCCTGGATATTCCAAAGCTCAGGTTGTCTTGTGCATCAGAAATGCTGATGAAATTCACACCAGCAGGGTGAGAGAGTATGGATGGTAAAAGAAAAAAACCTCTCAAATGGCAATTCTAACATTTTTAAGTTCATTTTTGGTAACTTAACAAGAGAAGAGACTAAGAAACATGCCATTTTCACAATTTCTAATTTAGTATTCTTGTAGATGCAGCCACTTACTAGATTAGTCCCCTTTTTCTTTCATAGCTATTCTCTACCTAACAAAAGAAGTTAGGTTGAGCAGTTTTAGTAACCTAATCAGTCTTTCTGTTCATGTTGCAAGGCTATTGTTCCTAGTCAGTACACAATGCTTTAGTTGGTTGAAAACTTTCTGCTCTTGTTATGACATCACAGTTTCTATCTTAACATCAGAGCAATGGATTGCTTTCTATGCATAGTTGCCTCAGGTAACTCACATGTTAAAGAACTATATGCAGAGATGTTAGTGTATCTACATCCAATTTTCTGTGATCAAAGATCTCATTCAGCACATCAATTTGTGTGCCTAGAATTACATTAGACCTACAAATACTGAAAGTATTTGACATCATGACTTAAACATAAATAGATTTCCAAAACCTGCTGATGTCAAGGGTATCTTCTCAAGACAGAAACTTTGTCAGTTACCTTTCTAAAGGGGCTAAACACATGTTTGGATGAGGTATGTGCTGTCTTCAGGGCCTGTGAAAACCTACCAGACTTTGCTCTCCATTTTATTTATGCATTTCATTAAGTGTAAAATATAATTTTTTAAATATATGGGTTATTTCTATCACTTTGTGGTCAATGCTCTAAGCATTCAACCTGTGGTTTTTATTCCACTTACACACAAAAAAGATTAACCACACTTCATTTTAACCAAATTATGGTTTTATGGTAAAGTAGGTCCCAGGAAGTCTTTCATTAACAAATCCTTAGACCTAATCCTCCAGTCTTGTCCTAGTGTTGCAAAAGAACACCAGCTGATGCCTTCCCTACCCACTGCCCACACCTTTGTTGATTCCCACAGATCATCCCTCCTAAACTTTTTGTTGCTTTGTTCCAGGCCCCAACTCTAGCAACACCACTTGCTAAATCACTGGCCATGCCTGTCAGAAAACTAGGTAAGTTTTCCACAGACACCCAAACCACACAAAGGCCAAAAGAAGAAAGTAGTATAGACCAATTTCCCTGAGACATAGATGAAAAAAAATACTTAATAAAATACTTGTAAACCAAATCCAAAAACACATGAAAAAAGAGCATCCGCCAAGTAGACTAGGCTTCCTCTAAGAGATGAAGAACTAGTTCAGCAAATGAAAATAAATGAATGTAATCCACCATATATATATACATACATACATATGTATACATACATATACATATATACATATATGTATATATTTATATATAAACGTGATCATCTCATTAGATGCAGAGAAGGTCTCTGACAAGATCCAACACCCCTTTATGATAAAGTCCTGGAGAGATTAGAGATATTAGGGACTCCTGAGTGTGTGAATGGGTACAACTTTGATCCTTGCACCTTTGCTTGGACACTTTTTCTTCTGTTGGTTTGCCTTGTGCAACTTGTCGAGGTAATGGTTTTTATTTTATCTTTTTATATTTTATTTTGTTATAATTTGTTATCTCTTAGAAGCCTTCTCTTTTCTAATGAGAGATGGACAGAAAGTGGATATAGATGGAAGGGTAGGTAAGGAGGAACTGGTAAAAGTAGAGAAAGAGAAAGCCATAATTAGGATATAATGTATGAGAAAAGAGTCTATTTTTAATAAAGGAAAAAAATAAAATTAAGGGGAGTGTATCTGGGGCTACTGGTGACTACATCCCTCTGACTTTAGACAAACATCCCAGACATAGAGGAAAGGACTAATGGCAATGTTAGAGGTTGGAGATCTGACCACGTGGCAAATTTTGCTTGGTATTGTATGGAGCTGTCTGCCTTCTGATAGCCTAGTGCCCACTTCACTTTGTTTATTAAATGAATGGCAAAGGAAACAGCATGAAAATTCCTCTCATTGATCAAAGATTTACATCAACGTTTGGGATGTCTTCTCAAAACCCCTACTGAAAAATCAGAGCCCTTCAGCTTTGCCTTGGCCTTAAAGTGCTCAAATGCACATGAACATCACTCTGGTATTGCTAGTAGCAATGGTTTTTACCTTCCAGAGACTGATGGGAAGCAAAAACCAAGTGCCATTGGTTAGGCGAACTTTGGATGCTATACTGGGTCTCATGGTTTTCTATGGCTGTAGAACTAAGGCATCAAAGAGTATTTCCTATTTATCTCTCCTCCTATCCTTTCTCCCCTTCCTTCCTTCCTTCCTTCCTTCCTTCCTTCCTTCCTTCCTTCCTTCCTTCCTTCCTTCTTCCTCCCCTCTTTCTCTCCCTCTCCTTCCTGTCATGTCTCCCTCCTGCTCATCCTCCCCCATCTCCCTCTGTCCCTTCCTCACTCTCTACTTCTTTAATATTTGGGAAAAGATCTAGTTCCACAGTAAGACTGACCAGGAGCTTGCTTTGTGGCCAGGTTCACTTTGAATTCATGATTCTTCCCAATGACCTCCCTCTTGCTGGAACTTCAACTATGCCCCATCATATATGGTTTAAGTTTATTTTTAGGTTTCTTTTTTATTTTTTCTTCCAAATATTTCTCCTTTAAAGTCTTGTATTTGACCCTCTCTACGTCAACAGGTAATTGAGAGATTTTCACCTGGCCTCCAGTTTTCCCCTCTCAGGCCTGTCTTTTGTGTCTAAGAGGGAAAACCTTTTCAGTTTAATGGATCACATGATTGGTTAGGCTAACCAACCTAGTCACCTTGTCTGAAGGTCCCTTGTCTAAAAACTTCATTCCATCTATAGAATTTCCCCAGAGTGCTAAGATTATTGTTTGACTGACCAAGTCAGATAACATGTGTCTTCCCAGTGACTGGCAATCTTGAGGGTCACCTCATATTCTACTTACTACAAGGTCTGCACGTTTTTTTGTGAGCAGTTGTGAGTCTGTTGTGAACTCCTCTGTATTTATACTGTTTGCAGGTCACCAAGATAGTGGAGTGTGGGCTTGTGTCTTCTGTTGGTCTAGTCCTAACTCATCCTTAATCTCTTCTAGCCCAGCTCCTCTTCACTTTTTCTCTCTTGTGCTTGTGAGAGACAACCAGCCTTACATAAGATCAATGAGCAAAAGTGTCTCTTAGGTTTTGTTATCTTCTACATTTATTTTTTTTTTCTCTCAGGTTCTGTTGAGATTAATTTTATTGCCAAGCCATTCATGCCTGCATGTTTATGTTTTACTAAAGCAATGGAACAAAATAATTTTATAGTTTCTTCAATTCTTTCCTATTAAGAAAAATGTGATTCAGATTCCAGACAGTTAATTGTTTTTCTTTCTTATTGATTATAAACTCTGCTTTTGGAAACTATGAGGAGAAACAGAGCTTATCTGACTAGATGGGAGGGAGGATAAGGTTCTCTGAGTTCCATGTGAGTCCTGTGCTGTTCAGAGGAGAGAGGACAGAAATATACGCAAGGGTCACAGTATTTTAAATACTGTGTTGGTGTTTCCAGAGTGCACAGGCAGGGTTTTCCCACTCTAGTGGTTTTCGGCCTCCTTAACGTTCTTCCATCCACGATCCACATGGCTGTAGTTCCTCACATTGGAGATTGACTTTTTGCTTGATATTCTAATATTCAGATAGTTATCAAAGCAGGGTTGGGTTAAGATTACAACATGAGACAGATAAGCATGCCAGGAACACCTTCTGCACACCAGTTAGTGAGGAGGGTGGGAGAGCCCTTATCTGCAGAAAGTACTTTATGGCAGAGCTGGTAGAATATAGAAAAGAGAGAGAGAGAATTTTCACCAACAACCAGATAAATGCCAAGTTACACTCAATTTTAAAAATATTCTGTCTAATCTGAATATATGCTATAACAAGATGCAACAAGTATGTGTTTAATCAATATGTAGGTTTTCCATAATTACATAACTAACTATATAAATATATGAATTTTAAGTTTAATATATGGTATGTGGCAAGCAAATTTAAGCATTAGATGAATTGCCTCACAATTTGGAAAAGAATAGTAATTTCATTTCTAATTGCCTTTAAATCTCACTGACAGAGTAGATTGTAATTTTCTAAATGATCTGTGCTATGGGCCTTAAAGTTGATTAAATATTCCCTAATATTCTGTCTTGCTTTTAAAGTGTTGTAACTACTGTTTTCAAAATGGCAATAGAATAAAGGGATTTCTTGTTTCTTTTTTGGTGTGCTCTAATTAGGGCCATAAATGCTCATGCTCTTCTGATGTAAACTGGTGAAAGAGGAACACTGTTCCTCACTCTTCTCCTAAGGTTTTTGTCATTGCTGTGCTTTTTAATAAACATTTTGTAGTAAATTATGTTTCATAAAGTTGCCCAACCAGTTTCAACCGTGGCTTGAACTTGGAACTGAATGTCAAGACATTGTTGCTAAAACCATTGCTTTACTTCCTACCTTTGTCCTATTGCTCCACAGTTTATATATGGGATGCTGTTTACTGTCACCACATACGCTTGTGGAAAAGATTTATCATGTGGTACAAAACTCTTTGCTTTGGATTTTTTGGTATTCTATTTGCTTATTGTATTTATTTACCTCTTCCAGAAAATGTTGAAGAACCTTGGAAAGTGAGACTCATCGATGTTGTTATAAAAATGGCTTCACTTGTGGTAATGTATCTTCTAATGGGGAATTGGGATGCCATGTCATAAATATATTTGGAACTTATTTTATTTCAAATGATTAAAATGGATTTAATACTTTATGATATGTAAACCAGATAATCTTGATATTTATTTGGTCACTAACATGCTTGACTGATCTCCAGCAGAGGTATATGCAGTCTTTGCCAAAACACTAAACGTTTTGAAAAATCAATATTAGGATCAAAGAAATAGTATTGTCTAAAAAGAATATTTGGGAATTGTTAAGAAGCCTGGATATTTTTGATGCTTTTGGTATCTAGACTCATAGATTCTCTGGAATCTTTTTAAAAAATATTTTATTATTATTATTATTAATTACACTTTATTCATTTTGTATCCCCCCATAAGCTCCTCCCTCCTCCCCTCCCGATCCCACCCTTCCTCCCCTTTGTGCATGCATGCTCCTCCCCAAGTCCACTGATAGGGGAGGCCCTCCTCTCCTTCTTTCTGATCTTAGACTATCAGTTCTCATCAGAAGTGGCTGCATTGTCATCTTCTGTGGCCACAGAAGATTCTTGGAATCTTACAGATGATGTTCATCTAGTTAAAAAATTTGGTGAATACTAATTACTTATTGTTCTAGTTATTTTCTCTTTTAAGTAATTCTCAAACTTTTTATTCACAGTAGTTTTGTATATTCTTTGTGTTACTGAGACCTCAAAGTAAACTTTGATTTGGGTACATTTGTCAATATTAACCATGTGGTCAGCTTTCCCAGTAATGATGATGTTCTCATTATGTTAACACAATGAAGACTGTTAAAATTAGATGAAATACGTTTTAATAACATGCCAAAGTGACAGTGGCATTTATTCTATCTTCTCAGATTTCTTTTCTACATTTATCTGTGGAAGATAGTTGACTCTCCTGTCTGGATTTTTCAATAGTCTGTTTTCATACCCCATCTGTAAAATCAGTTGGAAAAACTGCACTGTGTACTTATGAGCAGATTAGAAGTGCATATTTTGACACACTCCCTGACATGTCTCAAAGACCCACAGTGGATCAACAGCCACTTCCTGTGATCTAGTGTTTTTATTATCTTTCTTGGTTTTAAGTTGCTGGACTTCAGAGGTTTTTTTTTTTTTTTTCTCCTTCGAAAGTATCTTTTTTATTTTCTTATGAAAACTTTTTAATGCCCTCCAGTAAAACTGAAGCAGGGAGAAAGATAAAACCATCTGCAAGATCAAGTATTCACAATCTTTGAAAAATCATGTAATTTTATTTTATAGAAGTAATGCATAATATTAATAAGGTATACACAGCAGGCATTTTATGTCAAAATTTGATCAAAGTAGTATATCAGTCCATTTATATACATTACAGATTATCGAATGTTCACAAATTTAAGATGTATATATTCACACTACTTCTACTTTAAAAGCACATAAATTGATGAATTTATTAGATATATATCTTTGAAATAAAGTTAGAGTCATACACTCAGGACAGTTCCTGGGAGAGGCTTCCAACTCAATCTGAAGAAATGTGTTTTCCAGAGACAAATGATCAGGGAATTTGTTGTGAGACTTTGCCTCCTAAATGTGCCAAAGTAGATTGGGAAAAGCCCATGCAGCTAACCTTACACAGAGAACTACAAGCAACTAAGGAATGCTGAGTGCAAAAGAAACGGTCTTTCCCAGAGAGGAGTACACCAATTTGTTTTCCAATATCTAATGGTCAGCTCTGAAAACCAAACATATTAATAACATTATACAGACTGAGCAGGTTATACTTAGGAATATATGTACATATATATCCACATACGTATGTAATAAAAGTTAGTGAAAATGGTGACATGTACATGAAAGAGAATAAGCAGCTGTATATGAGAAGGCTTGGGGGATAGAAGGATTAAGGAGCATTGTTTTTGTTTTTGTTTTTTTAAATTTTTTATTAATTACACTTTATTCATTTTTTATCCCCCCATAAGCCCCTCCCTCCTCCCCTGCCGATCCCACCCTCCCTCCCCTTTCTACATGCATGCCACTCCCCAAGTCTACTGATAGGGGAGGTTCTCCTCTTCTTTCTGTTCTTACTCTATCAGTTCTCATCAAAATTGGCTGCATTGTCCTCTACTGTGGCCTGGTAAGGCTGCTCCCCCCTCAGGGGGAAGTGATCAACGAGCAGGCCAATCAGATTATGTCAGAGGCAGTCCCTCTTCCCATTACTATGTAACCCACTTGGACACTGAACTGCCATGGGCTACATCTGTGCAGGGGTTCTAGGTCATCTCCAAGAATAGTCCTTGGTTGGAGTATGAGTCTCTGGGAAGTTCCCTGTGTTCACATTATCTTGTTCTGTTGCTCTCCTTGTGGAGTTCCCTTCCCCTCCAGCTCTTACTATTTCCCACTTCTTACATAGAATTCCATTCACTCTGCCCATCAGTTGGCCATCAGGCTCAGCATCTGCTTTGACAGTCTATACTGCAGAGGCTTTCAGAGGCCCTCTGTGGCAGGTTTCAAGGTTGTTTCCTGTTTTCTTCTGGCTTTCAGAGGCCCTCTGTAGCAGGTTCCGAGGTTGTTTCCTATTTTCTTTTTCTTCTGATGTCCATCCTCTTTGCCTTTCAGGATGGGGACTGAACATTTTAGTTAGGGTCCTCTCTTTTGCTTAGTTTGTTTAGATGTACAGATTTTAGTGGGTTTATTCTATATTGTATGTTTATATGAGTGAGTATATACCATGCATGTCTTTTTGCTTCTGGGACAACTCACTCAGGATGATCCTTTCCAGGTCCCACCATTTACCTGCAAATTTCATGATTTCCTTATTTTTCATTGCTGAGTAATACTCCATTGTATAGATGTACCACAGTTTCTGCATCCAGTCTTCAGTTGAGGGGCATCTGGGTTGTTTCCAGCTTCTGGCTATTACAAATAAAGCTGCTACAAACATGGTTGAGCAAAAGTCCTTTTTGTGTACTTGTGCCTCTTTTGGGTATATGCCTAGGAGTGGTATGGCTGGATCTTTAGGTAGCGCTATTCCCAGTTGTCTGAGAAAGTGCCAGATTGATTTCCAGAGTGGTTGTACCAGTTTACATTCCCACCAGCAGTGGAGAAGGGTTCCCCTTTCTCCACAACCTCTCCAGCATGTGTTGTCCCTTGAGTTTTTCATCTTGGCCATTCTGATGGGTGTAAGGTGAAATCTCAGGGTTGTTTTGATTTGCATTTCCCTAATGGCTAATGAGGTTGAGCATTTCTTTAAGTGCTTCTCTGCCATTCGATATTCCTCTACAGAGAATTCTCTCTTTAGCTCTGTTCCCCATTTTTTAAGTGGATTACTTGGTTTGCTGCTTTTCAGCTTCTTTAGTTCTTTATATATACTGGATATGAGTCTTCTGTCAGATAAAAGGTTGGTGAAGATTCTTTCCCAATCTGTAGGCAGTCACTTTGTTTTGATGACAGTGTCCTTTGCTTTACAGAAGCTTTTCAATTTCATGAGATCCCATTTATTGATTGTTGCTCTTAGAGCCTGTGCTGTTGGTGTTCTGTTCAGGAAGTTTTCTCCTGTACTAATGAGTTCTAGGGTATTCCCCACTTTTTTTTCTAGCCGATTTAATGTGTCTGGTTTTATGTTGAGGTCTTTGATCCACTTGGACTTCAGTTTTGTGTAGGGTGATAAGTATGGATCTATTTTCATTTTTCTACATGTAGACATCCAGTTGGACCAGCACCATTTGTTGAAGATGCTATCTTTTTTCCATTGTATGGTTTTGGCATCTTTGTCAAAAATCAGGTGTCTGTAAGTGTGTGGGTTTATTTCTGGGTCTTCTGTTCGATTCCATTGATCCACCATTCTGTTTCTATGCCAGTACCATGCAGTTTTTATAACTGTTGCTCTATAGTACAGCTTGAGATCAGGGATGGAGATACCTCCAGAAGATCTTTTATTGTAGAGGATTGTTTTAGCAATTCTCGGTTTCTTGTTATTCCATACGAAGTTGAGAATTTTTCTTTCCAGGTCTGTAAAGCATTGTGTTGGCAATTTGATGGGAATTGCATTAAATCTGTAGATTGCTTTTGGTAAAATGGCCATTTTTACTATGTTAATCCTGCCAAGCCATGAGCATGGGAGATCTTTCCATCTTCTCATATCTTCCTTTAATTCTTTCTTCAGAGACTTGAAATTTTTTTCATACAAGTCTTTGACTTGCTTGGTTAGGGTTACACCAAGGTACTTTATGTCATTTGTGGCTATTGTGAAGGGTGTTGTTTCTCTAATTTCTTTCTCAGCCCTTTTGTCTTTTGTATACAGGAGTGCTACTGATTTTTTTGAGTTAATTTTGTATCCGGCCACTTTGCTGTCTGTGTTTATCAGCTGTACGAGTTCCCTGGTAGAGTTTTTGGGGTCACTCATATATACTATCATATCATCTGCCAATAGTGATAATTTGACTTCTTCCTTTCCCATCTGTATCCCCTTGATCTCCTTCGACTGTCTTATTGCTCTAGCAAGGACTTCCAGCACTATGTTGAAGAGATATGGAGAGAGTGAGAGCCTTGTCTTGTCCCTGATTTCAGTGGGATTGCTTTAAGTTTCTCTCTGTTCAGTTTGATGTTGGCTATAGGCTTGCTGTATATCGCCTTTACTATGTTTAGATATGTGCCTTGTATCCCTGATCTCTCCAGTACTTTAAACATGAATGGATGTTGGATTTTGTCAAATGCTTTTTCAGCATCTAGGGAGATTATCATGTGTTTTTTTCTTTCAGTTTGTTAATATGGTGGATCACATTGATGGATTTCCGTATATTGAACCACCCCTGCATACCTGGGATAAAGCCTACTTGGTCATAGTGGATAATATCTTTGATGTGTTCTTGGATCCGGTTTGCAAATACTCTGAACACAAGTCTACCACAGAGAATACACCAGGCTACTTTTACCCAAAATATGCCTTTTTTTCTTAATGTCATATAAACACAGAGATAATAGGAATATTATTAGAATATAGGAGAGTGTGACAGAGACACAGAATGTGTGGCAGATGGGAAAATGCTACCTAATTCATTGCTGCAGAATGGCTCTCTGCTTTTCCATCTACATACCTACACTTCATATTCTTAGAGTGCATCATTCTCTGGGTCTTCCTGGAATGGCGTCTTTCTCTACTAAATAATCTTTCACTGTGTTTACTGGACAATTAAAGAAGAGGTGAATGAGTCAGTGCCTTTCAGTAGAGAAACTGCTACATCTTCTTTGAATTTTTTATAAATCAAACTTAGATAATGACTAACACATCTTCATCAAAAACACACAATTGTTGAAGTTGACTTTTATTTTCTTAAGTTTCAAAATAGAATGTTAATGTAAATATATATATATATATATATATATATGCCTTTTATCATATAGGCACATATAGGAAATACATGAGTTCTTAAACTGTCCATCCTAGTGATTGAATAAAACCAACTGGATTTCAATTGATATGTAGTTTGTCATTGCCATAACTGAATTATTGCAGCTCAGATAGTTTCCACTAAAAGTACATTTTAAACACACTTCATGAATTAAAAATTAATAGATTTGATAAAATAACTTAGAAAAATTAAGTACTGAGGAGTAATCCATTCAAATTATATACAGTATAACATGCAAAAGCACACAAATTTTATCTTTTCATACTTTTTTATTTTGGAGATTCTAATGTAATCACAACATTTCTTCCTTCATGTTTCTATCTACATATCTTCCCGTATACCCAGGAGTGTTCTTTTTATACTCCTATTAATCATTATTGCATGAATATATGTATTTTATGTACATATGTTCGTAAATATAACCTGTTCCATCTGTGTAACGTTTCTTGTATGAATGTTATAAGACTGACCGTTCGGTATTGGCTACACAGTATTTCCCCGGGGAATATCAGCTCTGCTGCTCTCAGCCTTCCTTACTTTCCTGTAGTTATCTGTGTGCAGCTGAGGCCTGTCTACGTGTCTACACTGGTACATCTATTGCCTTCATTCCTACTTTGTATTTCCCTCCCCACTTTCTCATTTCCCCTAATTACTTGTGCCCTCCTATTGCCTATCTCCCTTCTTCTGTATTTACATCCATTTCTCTTCCTAAAGAGAACCCTTTTCCATATAAGCATTAAATGAGGTTAGCTCTTATATAGACACTTAATTGTTTGTTTCTCTTTTTCTCAGTGGTAGAATGCTACTCTGTAGCATTAGCATTCATTATATAGGGAAGTGTATGTTGACAAGCATCATTCAATAATGTCTTGAATTTAATCCAATAAAATATGGAGAGTATCTACATTTGTTTCATGATTGGAGCTAAGAAATATATAACAGTTAAATTTATAATGACACATTTATTTGATTTAAAGTTTCTTTATAATTAGACATAATAATGAAATTTTTTTAAATTTTATTTTTTAAAACAATCTTAATTTTTAACTATATATTGATGGTATGCTTCCCTCCCCCAAGTCCAGATGTTCTCCACTTCCTACCCAGACAACTTTAACCTCTTTATCAAAAACCAAACAAAGACTCAATACCAAAAGAAAACCAAATAAAACAAGATATTAAAAAAAGAAAACAAAACAAAACCCCCATAAAAGCTTTAACAAAATAAAAACACAAAAAACTGTGGAGCTGATTATATGCTGGCCAACTACTCATAACATAAAGCCTGACTTGGAGTGATTGATATACCCAGAGTCACTCCATTGGAAAAAATGGATTTTCCATCTCTCAGCAAGTATAAATAACAATTCAGTTGTTAATCTTTACCTAGTGGCAAGGTTTTCATTTGTTTTAAAAAAATATAACAAAATAAAATATAAAAAGATCGAACAAAAACTCACATTTTGTCCAAATGGGACATAACAAACCAAAAGAAGGAAAAACACTCAAGTAAAGACACAAGAATCAGAGACCCACTCATTTACACACTCATAAATCACATGAAAAAGCAACAAAAACATAAAATGGAAGCCATACATAGATTTAGAGGTCCTGGTACAGATCTGGGCAGGCACTATGTATAGTGCCATAGTCTCTGTGAGTTCATGTGAGCTTTGATCATGTTGGTATAGAGGTTCTTGTTATCTTGATGTCCTGGATTCCTTCTGGCTGTGATAACATTTATGTTCCCTCTTATACAAAGATCCCTGAGTTCTGAGGAAAGGGATTTTATGGAAACATACAGAGTATTCAAAGAACTCTCACACTCTGTAATGTTTGACTTTGGGTCTTTAGCAATGGGCTCTTTCTGTGACTTTATTGAGAACAAAGTAGAGTCTGTGTATTGACTAAAAATATGAATTAAATATAAATACTTTAATCTCATTCTGTTCAACTTGTATCCCCCTTGATAATCTTCAGTTGTCTTTTTTTTGTTGTAGCTAAGACTTCAAGTGGTATATCAAATATTTCTGGAGACAACAACACTGTTTTGTTACTGATTTTAATAGGACTGTTTTGAGTTTCTCTCCCTTTTTTATGATGGCTATATTTTCTTGCTCTAAATTGTCTTTATTATGTTTAGATATGTTTCTTGTATCTCTAATCTCTCCACAACTTTTATCATGAAGAGTTGTTGGATTTTCGTCAAAGGCTATTTTGTCATCTGATGAGATTATTATTTATTTTTTCTTTCTGTTTCTTTATATGGTGAGTGACATTTATTGATTTTTGTGTGTTAATCATCCTTGAATGTCTGAGATGAAACCAACTTAACATGGTGGATGATCTTTTTGATGTGTTCTTGGATTTGTTTTATAAGGATTTTGTTAAATATTATGGAATCCATTTTTATAAGTGAAATCATTCTGTAATTTATTTCTTTGTTGGATGTTAATGTCTTTTGTGTGTGAGGGTAACTGTGGCCTCTTAAGATGAATTGTGCAATGTTCTTTCTTTTTCTATTTTGAAGAATATTTTGAGGAGAATTGGCACTAATTCTTTTTTGAAAGTCTGACAGAATTTTGCACTAAAATATCTAGCTCTGAGAATTCCTTTTATTTATTTTTATTGGGAGATATTTAATTCATACTTCTATTTCACTAGGGGATACTGGTAAGAACCTAATGAAAAATTATCTATTTGTTTTAGAATTATAATTTTCTGAATTTCCTTGGTGTCTGCTGTTTTGAACCCCATTTTCATCTCTAATTTTCTCAATTTAGATGCTCTCTTATTGCCTTTTAGTTAGTTTGGATAAGGGTTTTTGTATTTTGTTCATTTTTTTTCCACAGAACCACTTTTGTTTCATTGATTCTTTGTATCATTTTCTTTGTTTCTGAGTTTGATTACTTCTTACATTATAATCCTCTTGAGTATGATTACTTCTTTTTGGTCTAAAGGTTTCAGGTGTACTGCTAAGTTGATTGTATGAGATCTCTCCATTTTTTTGATGTAGGCACTTAGTCCTATAAATTTGTCTTTTAGAACTGCCTTCATTGAGTCCTGTACATGTGGATATGTTGTGAATTCATTCTTCTTCAGTTCTAAAAAATATTTCATTTCTTTATTAATTTCTGTCTTGACCCATTTTTCATTCAGTATAGAATTATTTAGTTTCCATGAGTTTGTTAGCTTTCTGTTGTTTCTATTGTTAATATCCAGCTTTACTCCATGATAGTCAGATGGGATACAGCTTGTGATTTTGATTTTCTTGCATCTGTTGAGCCTTGGATGAGTATGTAATATACTTCTTTATCTCTTTTAATTAGATGTGGTTGGAAGTCTATTTTGCTATAAGATAAAATGGCCAAACTTCCTTTTTTCTTAGGTCCATTTGATTGGAATATCTTTTTCCAATTCTTTTCCCTGAGGTGATGTCTATCCTTGGTACATTTCTTAGAGGCAACAGAAAGATGGGTCCTTTTTCCTTATCAATTCGGTTAGTATGTTTGTTTTCACTGGGGAATTGAGACAACTCGTGTTGTGAGAAATTGATGACCTACAATTATTAATTCATGTTATTTTATTGTTGTTGTTTGTGGTGGTGTTGATTGTAATGGTGGTAGTGTGTATGTCCTTTTGACTTTTCTTGACCTTAGGTTTTGTTTTATTGAATATAGTTAACCTCTGTACACTGGACCTTACCATTTGACACCTTCTGTAGACCTGTTTATATGTATGTATGTATGTGTGTGTATATATATTTGGGTTTAGTTTTTATCATGGAATGTCTGTTTTATCACAAAACGCCCAAATTTGGTTTATTATTATAGAATGCCTATTTCCTTCAACTATGGTGATAGAATATTTTGCTGAGTATATTAGCCTGGGCATAGTATCTGTGATCTCTTAGAGTCTGTAGAACATCTGTTCATGTCCTTCTCCTTCTAAGGTGTCCATTGAGAAGTCAGTTGTAATTCTAATAGTTCTGCCTTTATGTGTTATTTTTCCTTTTTCCCTTGCAGGTTTTGATATTATTTCTTTTTTTCTGTACATTTAATGTTTTGTTATTATGTGCCAAGGGAACTTTCTTTTCTGGTCTAGTATGTTTGGTGTTCTGTATGCTTCTGTACTTTGATAGGCATTTTTTTCTTTATGTTCAGAAAAAAATTTCTTCAATAATTTTGTTCAAGTATTTTTCTGTACATTTTTTACTGTATTTCTTTTATTTTTTTCTCTTTCTATTATTTTTAACTTGGTCTTTTCATAGTATTTTGGGTTTCCTGGACATTTTGAGGTAGGAATTATTCATATTTAACATTTTCTTTGGTCGGTGTGTCCATTTATCCTATATGTCTTCAATGCCTATGATCTCTCTTCTATAACTTGTGCCCATTTATTCTATTCTTTTAATTTTTGAGATTCTGTGTTCTATCTCTTGTATTCTGCTGGTGAAGGTTTTTTCTGTAATTCCTGTTCAAGTTTCTAAATCATATGAAAGGGGAGGAGGTCCTCCCCTATCAGTGGACTTAGAAAGGGGCAGGGAAGAGATGAGGGAGGGAGGGTGGGACTGGGGAGGGAATGAGGGATACAGAATTAACAAAATGTAACTAATGAGAAAAATAAAATTTAAAAAATTATATTTTCTGATTTTCCTCAGTTTTTGTTTTTCTTCATTGATTTCTCTGTGTGCTTTCTGGTCTTGAGCAGTTTTACCCATTTTCTTTCAGTTTTTGCGTTTTCATAGATTTAGATTTTTCTTTTTTATTTATTTCTTTTTTATTACAATTTATCCATTTTGTATCCAGCTCTAGACGCCTCCCTTGTCCCCCCCCACTCCTACCCTTGCTCCCTTTTTTCCTTCCATGCTCCTCTTCCAGTCCTCTGATAGGGGAGGTCCTCCTCCCTTCCATCTGACCCTAGCTTATCGGTTCTCTTCACGGCTGGCTTCATTGTCTTCCTTAGTGGCCTGGCAAGGCTACACCACCAACTCCCCAGGGGAAGGTGATCAAAGAGCCAGCTATTGAGTTCATTACTAGGGAACCCACTTGGAGACTGAATTGCCATTGGTTACATCTGTGAAGGGGAACCTGATGTCCCTCCACTGAGGAATGGATATAGAAACTGTGGTACATTTACACAATGGAATACTACTCAGCAATTAAAAACAAGGAAATAATGAACTTTGCATGCAAATGGTGGGAACTAGAACAGATCATCCTGAGTGAGGCAATTCAGAAACAGAAAGACCACACATGGTACATACTGTACATACTCACTTATAAGTGTATATTAACCATATAATATAGGATAAACATACTAAAATATGTACACCTAAAGAAGCTAATCAAGAAGGAAGAGGTAGGATGGTCAATCCTCATTAAGAAAGGCAAGTAGGATAGATATTGGAAGAGGGAGAAAACAGGGAACAGGATAGAAGCCTATGACAGAGGGCCTCTGAAAGACTCTACCCAGCAGGGTATTGAAGCAGATGCCGAGAATCATAGCCAAATTTTGGGCAGAGTGCAGGGAATCTTACAAAAGAAAGTAGAGATAGAAAAGAGGGGATAGGAGCTCTGCAAGAAGAGCAACAGAACCAAAAATTCTGGGCCCAGGGGTCTTTTCTTGAGACTGACACTCCAAAAAAGGACCATGCATGGAGAAAACCTAGAATTAGTATTTTTAAAAGAAATTTATTCACTCATCTTTAAAAACTTTTATCATGTTCATAAAGTCTGTTTATGGTCTTTTTTTTCTTGTAATTCAGCTATGTCAGAGTATTTAGGGACTGTTTGATAAAGTTGAATGGCCCTTATGTATACATATTGTCCTGGAAGTTTTCATTATGTTTTTATGTTGGCATGTAGGGCTCTGGGACTGGAAAAATTATAAATCTAGGTGCTGCTATCTGATCTTCTCTTTATTTGTGGGTGTTTTTTTCTTCAGTTTGTGTTTCTTCTTAGAGTAGTGTGGTTTCTGTGTGGCCCAGTGGGAGAACTTTGGGATCCTGATAGTTTTGGGCACCAAAAGTTCTAAGCAAAATGTGTTTTTATGTATTGCATCCTTAGGTCTGGGAAAGGAAATGGACTATGGACAGTTGAAGGGCTTCATGAGAAGAAGGAAAGCATGGTGTTCAACCACAACCTGCTTACTTAGTTCTCCAGGAATGTGAGCAGATAGTGAGGAGAGAGTGCAGCAGAAGTTCTGCTAAAGATCTGGGTTGAGATTGTGAGATTGTGTTTGGATGAATGGAGGGAGAGATGAATATTGGTCCTTGGTGTACTTCCTTTCCTTTTTTGAATCTCCTGCTGAAGTTGGCCCCTGGAACAGAGCAATGGATGGGGGGTTGTAGGAAACTTGGAGGGGAGATCTGTGTGATCCACTGAAGACAGGTACAGGAGGGGAAGTGAGACCACAGCAAGTCTGCTGCAGAGCTGGGAATGAGACTAGGGGATTGGACTGGGATAAATGGAAGCAGAGGTGAAGATTTGCAGGTAGCCTATGCGCTTTTATGGAAGCAGTTGTCTGTGGGTTCCTATAGAGAATATTGGTCAATGGATATATTTCCGTAATATTGGGGAAATAATTTCAGAGTGAGTCTCATTAATAACTAAGAGATGGGATTCAAATGTTTCTGAGAGTATATTTTACATTTTAATGAGCTTGAAATAAACAATGAATAATGTATATATGTTTAAAACAAAATCTTGGAAGGGGGTGGAGACAAGATAGCGACTAGCACACACAGTTTCTGAGCAGTGGAATAGCTAAACTTCTGAGTTGGTGAATGGAAGGACCTCTAACCCAGGAAAACAACGGTGAGGCTTTCTAAACAACAAGGAACATCGCAGGAGGTGAAAACTTTGGTCTCGGGTCACCCAGGGACTTGTTTGGGGAAGGAGAGAAATGATCCTTTGATCTCACCACACTCCCCTCCCCCAGACATCCCTCCTCCTCAGCACAGCAGACTCTTCTGTCTTTCTCAGCACAGACCTAACTGTCTGGGGCCTGCACCCGCCCTTTAGCAGCAAAGGCCAGAAGTATGTGTCCAGGAGTCGCAGATTCGCGTTGGGGCTGCACCATCCATCCTGGGCCCAAGTCTGCTAGACGCCATACTAGCTCCGCAGGAGCACGGATCACTGACGGTACGACCCGCCCAATCCCACAGTGACAGAGAATATGCTATATACTCACCAAAACCAGACAGAAACGCCATAAAAGCTAGACACACCAGGCGCTGGGCCTCCCAAGCTTGGAGAGCATAGTGAAGAGACCCCAGGACTTCCCAGAAAGCATCGGGACTGGGACTAGCGACCCAGTCTCCAGTTACAGCAGGACTTTCTAACCTGGCAGCTGAGCAGCACTGAGCTGGCGGGGCATATCAGCCCTCCAGTTTAAGACTAACCAGGGCCAAACCAGAGAACAGAGAGCCTGCTTACCCCGATCCCTACTGATGTGACCACCCTGAAATCTCCAGCTGCAGCAAGACCTCAGAACCTGGCAGTGACAGCAGCACAGAACTGGCAGAGCACATCAAAGAAGCAGGGCCAAACCAGAGAGCAGAGAGTCCGGATATCCTGATCTCTGCCAAGTGACCTGCCTGTAAGTGAGTGCACCCTTGAGAATCTGCAGATCCCCAGATCCTGGGTCCTTCTAAAACAGAAGCCAGGCATCGAACCCCCTCCCACCCACATACCCACTTTGTGAAATAGAGGGGCACTAGGGACATTGGTGTTCCTGCTCTGTGGGTCTAATTGAGGAGTTAAGGCAGTTAATGCCAGAAATTGCACTGCGATCATCACTAGCGCCTGCGACATATACATTGCAGAGCCCCCACACACACTCAAGGGTTCAACATTAGCCATCACTCTGTCCCTCGAGACACACGTCCATGCACACTTACACACACACACACACACACACACACACACACACACACGCACGCTTGCATTTTCCCCGTTTGTGCCTGCGTACTTTTCTCCCACAGATACAGCTAGTCCTCAGCACATGCTGAGAGTTCTCAGCTTCCTGAAGAACTCTCCAGATGCCAGAAAGAGACAGTACCAGTCTGATCAGCAGAATCCAAAAACAAACAGGGAAGGTCTCAGATAAGCCAATGGCCAGGGGTAGGCGAAAGAACACTTCCAACATAAATCAGGACATCATGACTTCACCAGAAAACATCAAAATCGATGGATACTCCAATTCATCAGAAGCACAGGAAAATGACCTTAAAGCCATGCTTGCTCAATTATTTGAGGCTCATAAGGAGGAAATGAACAAATCTTTCAAAGAGTTGGCCAGTCAATTGGAGGTAAAGAAAGAAGAAATAGACAAAACCCTTAAAGAAACACAGGCAAACATAGCCAAACAAATAGAGGCAAAAGTAGAGAAAAAATTAGTGGCATACAAAAAGGAAATGAACAAAGAAATAGAGTCCATTGTAGAGAGACAGGAATCCAAATTCAAACACATGGAAGAAATGGTGCAAGGCATGAAAACAGAATTAGAGTCAATAAAGAAAACACAAAATGAGAAAACTCTTGAGCTGGAGAACTTGGAGAAAAGATCAGGAACCACAGAAGTAAGAATCACCAACAGAATACAAGAGATGGAAGAGAGAATCTCTGGAGCTGAAGACACACTTGCAGAAATTGATACTTCTCTCAAAGAAAAAGTAAAATCAGAAAAGTTCCAATCACAAAATATCCAAGAAATCAAGGATGTTAGGAAAAGAAAAAAATCTAAGAATAATAGGAATTGATGAAAAAGAAGACTCCAGGCTCCAAGGTCCAGAAAATATTTTCAAGAAAATCATAGAAGAAAATTTTCCCAACTTAAAGAAAGAGATGTCCATAAATATACAAGAGGCCTACAGAACTCCAAATAGACTAGACCAGAAAAGAAACACATCATGTCACATCATAGACAAAACACTAAATCTACAGAACAAAGAAAAGATATTAAAAGCAGCAAGGGAAAAAGGCCAAGTAACATATGAAGGTAGACCTATCAGAATCACACCGGACTTCTCATCAGAAACTATGAAAGCCAGAAGGGCCTGGGCAAGTATCATGGAGACTCGAAGAGATCACAAATGTCAACCCAGACTACTATACCCTGCAAAGCTTTCAATCAACATAGATGGAGAAAAAAAATATTCCATGACAAAATAAATTTACACAATATCTACACAGCAAACCAACCCTACAGAAGATACTAGAAGGAAAACTCCAATCCAACGAAAACGAGTTCACCCAAGAAAACAGGGCATACAGATAATATCCCAACAAAAATGAAAAGAAAACAAGCAATGAAACAGGGTTAGATCACTGACTCCATTACGAAAGGAACTAACATGCATTGGTCACTATTATCTATCAATATCAATGGACTCAAATCACCAATAAAAAGACACAGGCTAACAGAATCGTTACGGAAACAGGATCCAACATTCTGTTGCATCCAAGAAACACACCTATGCAACAAAGATAAACGCTACGTCAGAATAAAGGGCTGGAAAACTGTTTTTCAAGCAAATGGTTCCAGAAAACAAGCTGGATTAGCCATCCTAATATCTAATAAAATACACTTTCAACCCAAGTTAATCAAAAAAGATAAGAAGGGCCACTATATTCTCATCAAAGGAAAAATCCACCAAGAGGACATCACAGTCTTGAATATCTATGCCCCAAATACAAGAGCACCGACATTTGTAAATGAAACATTATTAAAGCTTAAATCATACATTGATCCTAATACCTTAATAGTAGGAGACTTCAACACTCCACTCTCACCAAGGGACAGATCAACTAGACAGACACCGAATAGGGAAATAAAAGCACTCACAGAATCCCTAAATCAAATGGACCTAATAGATGTCTACAGATCTTTTCACCCAAACTCAAAAGAGTACACCTTCTTTTCAGCACCACATGGAACCTTCTCCAAAATAGACCATATAGTGAGTCACAAAGCAAGCCTCAACAGATACAAAAGGATTGAAATAATCCCTTGTATACTATCTGACCACCATGGACTAAAGCTAGACATCAACAACAAAAAGCTGACACACACATGGAAACTGAACAACTTACTACTCAATGACAGCTGGGTTAAGGAAGAAATAAAGAAAGAAATTAAAGACTTCCTAGAATTCAATGAAAATGAAGGCACGACATACCCAAATTTATGGGACACATTGAAAGCAGTGCTCAGAGGAAAATTTATAGCACTAAGTGCCTTCAAGAAGAAATTTGTAACATCACATACAAGTACTTTAATGGCCCAACTGAAAAACTTAGAAAAAAAAAGAAGCAGATACACCCAAGAGGAGCAGACGGCTGGAAATAATCAAACTAAGGGCTGAAATCAATCAATTAGAAACAAATAAAACTATTCAAAGAATCAATGAAACAAAAAGCTGGTTCTTTGAGAAAATCAACAAGATAGACAAACCCTTAGCCAAACTAAACTAAAAAGCAGAGAGAAACCATACAAATCAGCAAAATCAGAAATGAAAATGGGGACATAACCACAGACACTGAGAAAATCCAAACAATTATTAGGTCATACTACAAACGCCTATATGCCACAAAATTTGAAAATCTAAATGAAATGGATAATTTTCTTGACAGATTCCATCTACCAAAACTAAGTCAAGATCAGGTAGAAAGACTGAATAGCCCTATATCTCCCAAGGAAATTGAAGCAGTCATTAACAGTCTCTCCTCCAAAAAAAGCCCTGGGCCAGATGGCTTCAGTGCAGAATTCGACAAGACCTTCAAAAAAGTGCTAACACCAATTCTTATCAAACTATTCCACAAAATAGAAACAGAAGGAACACTACCAAACTCATTCTATGAGGCCACAGTCACCTTGATACCTAAACCACACAAAGATCCAACAAAAAAAGAGAACTTCAGACCTATCTCCCTTATGAATATTGATGCAAAAAATACTCAATAAAATACTTGCAAACCGAATCCAAGAACATATCAAAGATATCATCCACCACGACCAAGTAGGCTTCATCCCAGGCATGCAAGGGTGGTTCAACATACGGAAAACCATCAATGTAATTCACCACATAAACAAACTGAAGGAGAAAAACCACATGATCATCTCCTTAGATGCCGAAAAAGCATTTGACAAAGTCCAACACCCATTCATGTTTAAAGTCTTGGAGAGATCAGGGATACAAGGCACATACCTAAAGATAGTAAAGGCAATATACAGCAAGCCTATAGCTAACATCAAACTCAATGGAGAGAAACTTAAATCAATCCCACTGAAATCAGGGACAAGACAAGGCTGCCCATTGTCTCCATATCTCTTCAACATAGTACTTGAAGTCCTAGCCAGAGCAATAAGAAAACCAAAGGAGATCAAGGGGATACAAATTGGAAAGGAAGAGGTCAAAGTGTCACTATTTGCAGATGATATGATAGTATACATGAGCGACCCCAAAAATTCAACCAGAGAACTCCTTCAGCTGATAAACACCTTCAGCAAAGTGGCAGGATACAAAATAAACTCAAAAAAATCAGAAGCCCTCCTGTTTACCAAAGACAAAAAGGCCGAGAAAGAAATTAGGGAAACAACACCCTTCACAATAGCCACTAATAACATAAAGTACCTTGGGGTGACTCTAACCAAGCAAGTGAAAGCCCTGTTTGAGAAAAACTTCAAGTCTCTGAAGAAAGAAATCGAAGAAGATCTCAGAAGATGGAAAGATCTCCCGTGCTCATGGATTGGTAGGATTAACATTGTGAAAATGGCCATACTGCCAAAAGCAATCTACAGATTCAATGCAATTCCCAGCAAAATACCAACTGAATTCTTTACAGACCTTGAAAAAAAAGATTCTCAGCTTCATATGGAGAAACAAAAAACCCAGAATCTCCAAAACAATCCTGTACAACAACAGATCATCTGGAGGTATCTCTGTCCCCGATCTCAAGCTGTACTACAGGGCAACAGTAATAAAAACTGCATGGTATTGGCATAGAAACAGAAAGGAGGATCAATGGAACCACATAGAAGACCCAGAAATAAACCCACATACCTATGAATACTCGATATTTGACAAAGAAGCCAAATCCATTCAATGGAAAAAAGACAGCATCTTCAACAAATGGTGCTGGACCAACTGGATGTCTATATGCAGAAAAATGAAAATAGATTCATATTTATCACCCTGCACAAAACTAAAGTCAAAGTGGATCAAGGACCTCAACATAAAACCATATACTCTAAATCAGTTGGAAAAAAAAGTGGGGAACAGCCTAGAACTCATTGGCACAGGAGACAACTTCCTAAACAGAACACCAACAGCACAGGCTCTAAGAGCAACAATCAATAAATGGGACCTCATGAAACTGAAAAGCTTCTGTAAAGCAAAAGACACTGTCATCAAAACAAAACGACAGCCTACAGATTGGGAAAGAATCTTCACCAACCCTTTTTCTGACAGAGGGCTAATATCCAGTATATATAAAGAACTAAAGAAGCAGAAAAGCAACAAACCAAGTAATCCCATTAAAAAATGGGGAACGGAGCTAAACAGAGAATTCTGGAAAGAGGAACATCGAATGGCAGAGAAACACTTAAAGAAATGCTCAGCTTCATTAGCCATTAGGGAAATGCAAATCAAAACGACCCTGAGATTTCATCTTACACCCATCAGAATGGCCAAAATGAAAAACTCAAGTGATAACACATGCTGAAGAGGTTGTGGAGAAAGGGGAACCCTCCTCCATTGCTGGTGGAAATGTAAACTAGTACAACCACTTTGGATGTCAATCTGGCTCTTTCTCAGACAGTTAGGAATAGTGCTACCTCAAGATCCAGCTATACCACTCCTAGGTATATACCCAAAATTTGCTCAAGTACACAAGGACATTTGTTCAACCATGTTTGTAGCAGCTTTATTTGTAATAGCCAGAACTTGGAAACAACCCAGATGTTCATCAACAGAGGAATGAATACAGAAATTGTATTTTTACACAATGGAATACTACTCAGCAATCAAAAAGGAGGAAATCATGAAATTTGCAGGCAAGTGGTGGGATCTAGAAAAGATCATTCTGAGTGAAGTATCCCAGAAGGAGAAAGACAAACTTGGTATATACTCGCTTATATAGACCTACAAGATATGATAAACATAATGAAATCTACACACCTAAAGAAGATAATCAAGAAAGTGGACATGGGCAAAGATGATCAATCCTCATTTAGAAAGAAAAATGGGATGTGCATTGAAGGTATGACAGGAATCTACCGCAAAAGGCATCTGAAAGACTACCTAGCAGTGTTTCAAAGCAGACACTAAGACTCATAACCAAACCCTCGGCAGAGTGCAAGGAATCATATGAAAGAAGGGAAGTTAGTATGATATGGAAAGGATAAGAGCTCTACATGGACCAAATATGTCCGGGCACAGGGTCTTTTCTGAGACTGACACTCATATGGACCATCTATGGATATAACCGAGAACTTCTGCTCAGATGTGGCCCTGGGTAGCTCAGTAACCAAGTAGTTTTCCAAAGTAAGGGGAACAAGGACTATTTCTAACAGGATCTCAAGGTCAGGCTCCTTGACTCCCCCCCACCCCCCGGGGGAGGAGCAGTCCTGTTAGGCCACAGAGGAGGACTCTACAGCCATCCCTGAAGATACCTGATAAAACAGGGTCAAATGAAAGGGGAGGAGGTCCTCCCCTATCAGTGGACTTGGAAAGGGGCAGGGAGGAGACCAGGGAGGGAGTGTGGGGTTGGGGAGGGAATGAGGGAGCGGGATACAGCGGGAACACAGAGTTAACAAAATGTAACTAAAAAGAAAAATAAAATAAAAAAAAGTACTTTGCATCCTGCTGGAGGAGAAAAATAATTATCACCTGGCTCAAGCCTTGTGCCCAATAACAGTGACTTACCAGCAATACACACTGGTGCAAGGCTGGCACAACTGTTATGAGAGTAACCAGCCCCTTTTTGATTAGATTTAAGAACCACTCTGTGAGATAAAACGAATATCTGATGCTGCTAAAGCGAATGAGAATCTGAGAGTAGGGCCCTAAGGTAAACTTAATCCTATTATTCTGATAAAGGAACACACAATAAAATGACTCCTAATGACATATTGCTACACCCATATATCAGAGTATCTCTAACCCCTCATCAGAGAAACTTCTTCTTGTAGTAGATGTCAATTAACTAGAGACCCACAACTGGACAATGAGAGAAGAGTGAAAGACTTTGGAACACTCAGTTCTACGTGGAACCTTAGCAAACCCCTTTTTTCAAAGTTCAGAAATTTATTCAGGAGAAGGAACAAAAAGATTGTGAGAACCAGAGTGGATAGTTACAAGGAAACAGCATCACCTAGATATAACAGGATTGATACAAATACGAGCTCACAGGTACTATGACAACAAACACAAGACCTGCACAGTTTCAAACCAGGCAAGATCTCAGCATGGAGAAGAAATTGACACAAGGTTCTACTACTACCCAAGAAGCTGTTTGCAATTGATACCTACATGCTGAGAAAGGGAAAATCAATTTTTCCCAATAGGCATTGCTGGATATAGCTTTTGTTTGGTTTGTTTGTTTTGTGTTACTATTTTGTTCTTCTGTTTGTTTTGATTCGTTTGGGGCTTTTTGTCATTTGTCCCTTTGCTGAGAGAGAGGGAGAAAAAAAAAAAGAATTGAACCTGGGTAGGTGGGAGAATCTGGGAGGAGATGGAAAGGTAGAAGACTATGACAAAATATATTGTATGGAAACATTTTTAATAAAAAAACATCAATTACAGTTAAAAAAAAAAGAGAAAATCTTGTAAATCAGAAGTATATACAGCTATTGGTATAGTATAATGAAACCATTGCCAAAACAAAGGTTGATGAAAATCCAATGTTGTCATGAGAGGACAGGTAGCATCACGTCTGATTCTAAGATTCTTTCTTTCTCAGGCCAGAAGTAGCATGACACTTGGCTTGAACTTAGAGGTCATAATCTCTTCAGAAATCAAAGCCACAGGTTCTATCACGTTCTTACCAAGTAAGTTTTCACACTCTCAATGATCACCACTCACTCATTACTTTCAAGCTGTTCTACGATATGTAACAGTGTAAAAGCGGTTAAGTGAGAGGCAACTTTCTAATGTTGACCTACTGCTAGAATCAAGGTAGGATCAATAATATAACACATAATGAATCAATTTAAAACATCTAAATTCCGTATAAAACAAAACAAAATGAAAATAATTATAATTATTGCTATAAAATGTCATATTTTATAAAGAGCACCACAGGAACTAAGGAGTGGAAAATTCTGTACCATTAGGTTAATAACAATGTTCTGGAAAATAAAAATTTATGGCTCTCATACAAATGTAAAAATAACTGTACTTAATGATTGCATTTTGTCAGGACCTGTTATAACTTCTCCAAAATAATAGACATAATGAAAGTTTTGCAAAGAAACTAAAAAACAATAATGAGGTTTTCCTTTGTTTTCTTTTAAGCCAAGCAGAGATGTAAACTATTTCAAAGACATTAAACCTGATAAATTAAAATCTAGATAGGTAGATGTTTTCTTGGCAACATATAGCTCTTTCTTGATGTCATTTTTCACCCTTAGTCAAAAGAAAGAGACAAAGCTCACTACTTCTCAATCCTAAATTCATGATATATTCTCTCTGTGTACAGAGAAAGATGAGTTGTTAAGCAGAGAGCTTTGGGCAAGTGAAGGTCAGTGCACCAAGTTGAGAATTCAGTTAGAAGCAGGAGTTAGTTCAAGGAAAGAATGTCAAGTCCTGCACCTCACTTAGCTTTTATTTGAAATGTGTGAGAGATGTATTGGGTGATGATTATAGTTTTTTAATGAGAACACACTGCTTTGGTTGACACATACATAAGTTCTCTCAAAATGAGTTATGAATATTACCATGTAAATCAGATTAGCTTTTTAAAGGTGAATAAATTTTGATTGGAAGAGGAAATTAGAGGTAGTTTATGTAGCATTTTAGAATATCTCAGACCAGGGAAGACTGGCTGTCTGGAGATTCCAGACCTATAGAGGTTAGAAGAAGAAGAAATGGAGAGGAAATGGGATGTATATATATGATGAATTGAACTTACTTTATAACTCACCTAGCTCAGTCTCTGATATTTTCCATGTCCTGAAGGTGGAGCACAATGTCTTTAGAGAGTCACACAGCTGAGCTTACTTCTGTCTGAACTCAATTGTGGCTTTTTTTTTTTCTAATTCTACCTGATTTTCACTTTTCTTTGTGCTGGTTTTAGCTTTGAATTCATTTTGTCGTTGTTAAAATATTTGAGTAACGTTCTTTCATTCAGATACATATTGTGTTTATATGATTCTGGGACTTTAGTTTGTCAATCCTGGCTTTGGTGCTGTTTGTGAGGCAACATGAAAATGATTGTTATATTTTATCAGTGATTTTACAACACTCAATTCACAGCCAATTTTGATCTGGCTATTTTGATGTCCTTCTAATATATCCTCCTTCTCAGCCTAGCCACCTTAATAAGCAGGCATGTAGCTATAGTGAAATAGTTTTATTAACTGGACCAACAGACAACTTATAATACAACCTACTAAAATCATGAGCATAAAGTAGGTGTTTATTAGCATTGTCCCCAAACAAATACAAGAGGTGACCTCACATAAAGAGGAACAAGGTATCAAAGGAGATGCTGAGACTCATAGCCAAACTTTGGACAGAGTGCAGGGAATCTTATGTAAGAAGGGGGTATAGGAAGACTTGGGACAGAAGCTCCACAAGTAGAGCAACAAATCAAAAAATTCTGGGCACAGGGGTCTTTTCTGAGACTGGTAATCCAACCAAGGACCATTGGCTGTGCAAGAACCCCTGCACAGATGTAGCCCATGGCAGTGCAGTCTCCAAGTGGATTCCTTAACAATGGAAAACGGGAACTGTCTCTGACATGAACTCAGTGGCTGGCTCTTTGATCACCCTCCTTGAAGGGTAAGCAGCCTTACCAGGCCACAGAAAAAACAATGCAGGCAGTCCTGATGAGACCTGATAGACTATGGTCAGATGGAAGGGGAGAAGGACCTCCTCTATCAGTGACTTGGGGAGTGGCATGGGGGGAAAGTAGGGAGGGATAGTGGGATGGGGACAAATGAGGGAGAGGGCTACACTGGGCATACAAACTGAATAAACTGTAATTTAAAAAAATATAAATAAATTAAAAAAGAGGAACAAGTGACCCTGACCCCTTCAGTATGGTCATCTTTGTCTCAGGATCACTTATCAGTCTTTGTGTCTATAATTTCACTTCACATATGCCTGGAGTTGGGCATCTATGCCCTCTTTTGCTTGTCTGGATTTTTACATTTTCTGTGAAAATCTAAAACCTTTTTCTTCTCTCAACTCATCGAAGCACTCAGGTTTCATTTTATTTCATCATTTCAATTCTCCCTCTTTTCTCGTTTTTCCTTTCTTTATATGTGTTTATACTGTATTATATTTGTTGATACATTCTTAAATTTGTACAGTAGAATCAGTTTTGTTATGGTTTGTATCTATATTTGTTGGTCTTCTGTGGCACAGCCATATCCACTGGAAAGGGTGAAAGCCATGAAACCAGCACAGCTATTGGACGCAGTTCTAGCAAAGTTGAGCTTCATGTTGTGCTCTGTCATTCTGTTTTTCATTTTTAGATTTTGTTTTCTGTGTTTTGAATTCTTGGGAACTTTCTACTTTTTGAATTCTTGGGAATTTTCCTGAGAAAATTACTTCTAAAGTGTGTGTGTGTGTGTGTGTGTGTGTGTGTGTGTGTGTGTGTGTGTG
>NW_026596256.1:9263676-9297505 GCF_907164565.1 Psammomys obesus
GTGTGTGTGTGTGTGTGTGTGTGTGTGTGTGTGTGTGTGTGTGTGTGTAGAAAAGTTGTAAACGTATTATTTCTTTGGCTTATAGGAAAATAACATTATCTGTCCCTATTTGGAAGTCTTCCTGATCCCCTGGAGATTGTGAACCTAAGAATTTCTAAATGAGGTCATGACTCCAGGAATCTTCTTTGGGGATCCACCCCTAAGTAAACTTAAGCAGATTAATTAGTACAGGGTTAACAGAGATAACTGACAGTCTCTGCCTGGCCAATAGAATTAGGAATAGATTAAGACCTCATTTTACAATACTTTAAGAGCTCTCTGAAAATATGGTTTAAAGGCACAGGTCATATAGGCTATGCCCCTGGAGGAATAGAACTGAGTATGTAAGATAGATTGACTAAAGTAAACTTTTCCTGCTTATAGCATAGATAATGAAATTATATAGTAAAAGGATTTAGGTGTTAGTATTTGCTATTCATAAAAAGAGAAGTTCTGATCTTTTCTGTTTGTCTAGAATTCTTTAAAACTGCAAATATTACCACCATAAAAGCAGGCTGTTATTCAATAAATGTGTTGGAGAAACGTGTTAGATAGCTACACCCAACAGTTTTTGGGCAGCTGCAGCTCTTTAAACTCAGTGCAAGAAAGCCAATGGCAAGGCAGCTGTCTCTGGGAATTTCCATGGTGCAAGGAGAGCCCTTGGGGTCCTGAGGAGTCCAGTTAGTCCACAGGATCATACACCTGAGGAGAGCTTCAGGAATTATATGAGTACCATGAGCCAATAGGAGATTGTAACCAACAATCTGAGGAGGGCTCCTTTGGGAACATCAAACTTCTTGCCCAGGGCTTTTCCTACCCTGCACCTCCCTCACTGGACTCCATAAGGCTCAAGAAACTACCAGCCAATTCCAGAGACAACCAGATGGATAAAGGACAGGGCAAAACCAAAATCAACAAAAGCTAAAGGAATACGGTATCTCCAGAACCAGGTTATCCAAAGGCAAGCAGCCCTAGACACTCTAACACAACTGAAACTCAGGAAAATGACCTTTAATCTATGCTTATGAAGATGATATTAAAAGAAACCAATAAAATCCATAAAGAATACAAGAAGATACAGTCAAACAGATTGTGGTCTTTAGAGAGGAAATAAGTAAATCACTGAAAGAAATAGAAGAAAGTTCAAATTAACAGATGGAGAAACTGAATAAAGGTCAGGATCTGAAAGTGGAAACATTAAAGAAAGCACACACTAAAGAAATCCTGGGGAGGGAGAATGTAGGGAAGAAAACAGGAACTACAGAGGCAAGCATTTCCAACAGAATATTAAGTTGGGTTAAGAATCTCAGGTATAGAAGATACAAAGGAAGAAATTGTTGCATCTGTCAAAGAAATAAAAAATTTATAAAATTATTGACACAAAATATCCAAGAAATCAAGAACAGACATTAAGGAAATCCTTAGAATCATTAGGACTTATTTCAAAAGCCTATATGTCACAAAATTTGAAAATCTAGACGAATGAACAATTTTCTCAATATATTCCACTTACCAAATCTGAATCAAGACTGGCTAAATAAATTAAATAGTCCTATATCCCCTAAGGAAATAGAAGCTGTCATCAATAGTCTCCCTTCCAAACAAAGCCCACGGCCAGATGGTTTCAGCACAGAATTCTACCAGACCTACAAAGAAGAGCTAACACCAATACTCTTCAAACTATTCCACAAAATAGAAACAGAAGGAATATTACCAAACTCATTCTATTAAGCCACAATCACCAGACCCAACAAAGAAAGAATTTCAGGCCAATCTGTGCTTTTGGTCTCATATGCACAAAATCATTATCTACTAAGTCTGATGTCATAAAGCATTACCCATTTCCATCTTTTCTCCCGGGGGAGGAGTATTTGGATAGTTTTTAAGAACTTTAAAGTTAAAAAACTAAAAATTGTAAAAATCATCACAAAATGCATAAGTAATAAAGCCCCATTCTATCTGTGAGCTCAAAAACTACAATATGTCTGAGAAATGAAGCCCAGATAGCCACCCACATATCTTTCTCAGGATAAAATAAAATCAGAGATGTTCTCTTTCCAAATGTAGTTGTTTCACTGGACTTTATATCAATATATTTAGATGTTAACATAGTATTATAATATACTATGCATACTTGATATATTTGAAAAGATGCTATATTTTAAATGTCTTAAACAGGGGACCATTACTATTTATAACTTATCTGGTGAACAAATTTTATGTTTGACTTCTGTAGTTTCTAATAGTGTCTAGGGTTTGCTATCACATACTCCTTTGGCAGTTTCCTGAGTTCTTCCTTTATGTTTGAATGAATTGCCAAGGAGAACCCCGTGGCTTGATCAGATTCGGATTCATTACTCAATGAACAGAATATGTGGTAGAATTTGATTTTTTTAATTCTTCTTTCATATACTGTGTTGTGTGTTTGTGTTCATGTGGTGTATGCATTTGTGTACACGCGTGTGGAGGTCAGAAAACAACCCTTGGCAGTTAATTCTCTACTGCCACCTTGTGGGTTCTGGGATTAGCAGCGGGTCATCAGGCCTCCAGGAAAGCACCTCTAGCCATGGAAGGAACATGTCACCAACCTTCAATTTTTAGTTTAAAAAATTTATTGTAGAAACCTTTCAAGTAAGGAAGCATCACAGAGCGAAAATAACCTGATTCAAAGTCTAAATAAATCAGTGAATTACTGTACAGTTAGAAAAGCAATTCTGAAACTATGGACCTTCACATTGGATTTTATGCTTCACTGTCAAATATATGTTTATGAATTTATTTACCACCCATAACTGAAAAAAAAAAGCCTATTTCATTGTTAAAACTACAGAAAAAAACACTTGGTGTTTTCCCCCTCTTTCTTTTGTGGCTCATGTTCACTATCTACATTCAGTTCTTCTTGGCCAGCTAATACATTTATATAGAATAATGAAACATGCTCCTTATCGTTTGGGGTTTTCTTAGATTATTCAGACTACAATAGCATAGCAAAATATTATAGAAAACATATCTAATATAAACAACGAACAACAAAGTTTTGTTCCTCACAACTCTAGAGGGAATAAAGTCCAAAAAACAAACAAACAAATAAACAAAAACAAAAAAGAGAAAGGAAAAAAGAAAATAAAGATGTACTGTATGGTGAAGAAGCCTTGTGTTAATTCACTCATTAAGGAATGAAGGAAGGATTGATTTAGGCTCATAGTTTAGGAAGATTCTTCCCTATCATGGGGGGAAGGGCATAGCAGAAGGAGTGGCTTGTGTCTGTCATTTGGACCAGGGGGCATCTAGTTAGTTCCCTCACACTAACAATGGAAAGAAAACTGAGCAGGGGGCCTTGGTACTCTCCATGCATGGTCCTTGATTGGTACATCAGCCTCTGCAAGCCTACCTGGGCCCAGATTTGTTGCCTCTGTCTTCTTCTGGAGCTTCTCTCCACTCTGGGACCTTCTGTTGCCCCACTATTTCTTACAACTCACTGCACTTTGTTCAAAGTTTGGCTGTGAGTCAGCAATCTGCTTCTATCCCCTGCTGGGTAGTCTTTCAGAGGACATTTATGGTAGTCTCCCATTTTGTTCCCTCTCTTCAACTGCTTCAGGTGTCTATTGAATTTGCCCTTTTGAATGAGAATTAAGCATCTTCCCTAGGGTCCTCCTTGTTATTTAGCTTTTTTCTGTCTGTGGATTATAGTATGTTTATCCTGTATTATATGGCTAATGACTGCTTATGAGTGAGTATATTCCATGTGTCTTTAGGTCTCTGCTCAGATGTAGCCAATATGCCGTTCCGTCTCAGTGTGGCTCTTCTAGTAAAAGGAGAAGGGGCTATATCTGATATGGACTCCATTGCCAGCTCTTTGAACACTTTCCGCTGGGATGGGGGCCCATTTCCAGGCCACAGAGGAAGAGGATGCAAGCAGTTCTATTGAGACTTGATAAGCTGAGTCAGTTGGTAGGTGAGGAGGACTTCGGCTTTCTAAGAAATAGGGGAGGGGAATGGGAGGATGAAAGGTCGAGAGAGTGGGACCAGGAGGAGATGAGACCTACAATGAGGGCAATAATTGGGATGTAAATTGAATAAATTATAAAAAATTAAATTTAAGTTAAAAATAATGTTCTACATTTTGTATCTGTAATGCCCTTTAAGGAGCCACTCCTTTATGGTTTACACTCTAGTCCATTTCAGTCTTTGGATGTGGTAGAGTATAAATGTGTCCACGCTCATGTCTTGTACTGAGAAAAGGCCCTTGTCCCCCCCCCCCCCATAAGAAGTCGTTTAAACAAAGAAAAAAATTTACTTGTACAGCTAGCAAAACAAAGAAGTAGAAACTCTCACAAAAGATGGTCCCATCTCAGATTTCAAATCATGGACTAGCAGAACGAGGACTAAGCTATTTATAAGTTTTGTGTGGTTCTTTTCTGAGGGATGGATTTTTGGTCTCGAAGTTTACTACACGTTCTAGGCGCTACAAATCTAAAGAAAAACTGTGTAATAGTTAGGGTTTCTGTTGCTGTAAAAAGATCGTGTGACCATGGCAATGCTTAAAAAAAGGAAGACGTTTAATTGCGGTTGGCCTACATTTTAAAGATTTATTCTATTATCTTCATGGTCAGAAGCACAACAGTACATAGGCAGACATGGTGCTGGAGAGGTAGCTGAGTTCTACATCTGGATGGGCAGACGATAGGAAGAGAGTGCCACAGTAGGCCTGGCTTGAACATCTGAAAAGTCAAACCTGCCCCAGTGACACACTTCCCTCAACAAGGCAATACCTGCTCCAACAAAGCCACACTCCCTGTTGAGCTATTTTCTTTCAAACCACCATGTTTAATTCCCTGGCCCCTAAAGTCTTGTAGACCCATCATAATGCAGGAATGCATTAAGTCCAACTTTATAATTCCCCATAGTCTCTCACAGTCTCACCAAAGCTTAGAAGTCCAATGTCTCTTTTGATATTCCAGGATTCTCTTAACTATAATCCCCTATAACACCAAAACAAAAAAAGAGATCACATATTTCCAACATATAATGGCACAAAATATACATACCATTCCAAAAGGGAAAAAGGGGACATGATGAAAAAAATATTGGCCCAAAGGAAGAATGAAAATCAGCTGGACAAACTCCATCCAAACTGTGCATCTCCATGTTTGATGTCAAAGTGCCCTTCAGATTTTCAACTCCTTCCAGCTCTGTTGACTACAACACACTTCTTGGGCTGGTTCCACTCCCTGTGAGCAGCTTTTCTCAGCAGGTTCCCACAGCTCTGGCAATTCCAACATTTTGGGGTCTCCATGGCCATCCAGGCTTCACCTTCCCAGCTTCACACAGTGGCCTTTCTAGGACTTCAGGAATATACACCACTGACACATGTCTGGCCACAGTGACTTTCCCTAGCCATGGAGGGAAATTCTATAGTCCCTTTCTTCCATACTTGACTAAAGCCAGAACTACCTGGCCAAAGTTGCCAAGTTTTGCTGCTTGCTGGGGCTGGAACCTGCCTGCCTCATTCAATTACATCTTCTTCAGTTTTCTGTTTTCAATGATATTCTTCACTGTTTAAGATTGGCTGTCCTGGAACTTTCTTTGTAGACCAGGCTTGCCTTGAACTCAGAGGTCTGCCAGCCCCTACCTTCTGAGTTCTGCAATTAGAGGTGTGCACCCCCATGCCTGACCCTAAGCTTTTCTTTAATTTCTTTTCACAATTTGGAAGCTTAAATGAACTGTATTTTGCTTTGAGGTCACTACTTCCTGTATTCTATTTAGCATCAGGTTTTTCTTTAATCTGTTTGCACTTCATGGTGTCCCCTTTCTCCTCTCACTTTATACATTTTATATTTTTCTTTGCTTGGCCTCCTCCTTTTATTAATATATATATATTTATATATATATATGTTTATATATATATGTTTATATATATATATAAACATGGGCACTAGGAAGCACAGGACACAGTCCACAAACACTGTGTTATTTGGAGACATCCTTTGCCAAAGCTGTTTATCCAATACTCTTCAATTTAGCCTCAGGTAGACTTTTTAAATAAGGGCAGAAAGAAGCCACACATTTCACTAAAATATCACAAGAACACTCTCTAGACTACATATTGAAACACTTCTTGGAAACCTCTTGAGTTGGTCCTCCACAGTTCAAATCAGCCTCACCACCCTGTCTCCCATGCAACTGCTAGAATGTCCCATTAAGTCTGTTTTAAAATGTCCAATCACTTTTCTAGTCCAAAGTCTCAAAGTGTTCCATGTTTCTCAAAATAAAAACATGTGTGTTTGTAGTTGAAATTCTCTACAACATCATCTAATAGAATCTTGTTGAGTCATGTTACATGAATTCTCTGAATTCGGCTTTTTGGTCTTTTTTGAAATATGAATTTTTATATTTTTATTTTTTCAGTAATTAATTAATTTGGTCACTTTGAGCCTGATTGCATCTCCTTCTTTTCTTTTCTCCCAGTCCTACCTTTGTATTCACTCCTCCCACTTCTTCCTCCCCTTTTTTGAGAATTGGAGGCAACCCAAATGGGTACTAACCCATGCTGGCATATTAAGATACAGCAGGACTAAGAGCATCCTTTTCCACTGAGGCTAGGTAAGGCAGCCCAGCTCGGGAAAAGGGCTTCAAAGGCAGGCAACAGAGTTAGAGACTTCTACTCACATTTTTAGGAGACACACAGGATGACCAAGGGGCACATCTGCTACATATGTGTGGAAGGCCTAGGTCTGTCCATGCATGTTCAGTCTTTGTGAGCCCCCACTAATTTTTACTCCATATGTCTTCTTGCCATGTCTTTGACCCTCTTAGCTCCATCAATCCTCCCTCCCATTCTTCCAAAAGACTCCCTGAGCTCTGCCTATTGTTTGGCTGCATGTCTCTGCATCTGTTTCCACCAGCTACTAGATGAAGCCTCTCAGAAGACAGTTATGCTAGGCTCCTGTCTGCAAGCATAGCAGAGTATCATTAATAGTGACAGATGTTGGCTCTCTCCCGTGGGCTGGGTTTCAAGTTGGGCAAGTCACTGGTTGGTCTTTCCCTCAGTCTTTGTTCCATATTTATTCTTACACTTCTTTTAGGCAAGGCAAATTTTGGGTCAAAGGTTTTATTGATGGATTGGTGTCCTTCTCCACGGGAAGACCCACCTGATTATAGGAGGTGTAAACTTCATCTGCCTTATTCCCTGCTTCTAGGAGTCTTAGCTAGGGGTCACCCCTATAGACTTCTAGGAGCCTCCCCTGTCCCAGAGATGTTTCCCCATGAATCCCCATCCCAGTTCCCTTCTGCTCACCTTCTCCTGCCCAGTTCCTGTCATCCATCTATTTCAGATGTGTGCTTTTTTTTCTTTTCTGAGTGAGACTCAAGCACCCTCTTTTGGGCCCTTGTTGTTACTTAGCTTCTCTGGGTCTGTAGATTGTAGCATGGTTATCCAGTACTTTATAGCCAATACCATCTATTAAGTGAGTGTATACCATGTATTTCTTTCTGGGTCTTGATTACCTCATTCAGGAAGTCATTTTCTATTTCCATCCATTTGCCTGCAAAATTCATGCTTTCTTTTTTTTTAATAGCTGAGTAGTATTGAATTGTGTAAATGTACCTCATTTTCTTTATCCATTCTTTGGTTGTGGAGCATCTAGGTTGTTTGCAACTTTTGTCTATTAAAATAAAGCTTCTATGAACCTAGTTGAGCAAATAACCTTTTGGTATCAAGGAGCATATTCTGGGTATATGTCCAGGAATAGTATAGTTGTATCTTGAGGTAGAAATATTCTCAGTATTCTATGAAACCACTGTATTTATTTCTAAAGTGGTTGGACAAGTTTGCAGTTCCACTAGCAATGGAAGAGGTTGCTCTTTGGTATTTTTAATTAAAGTAAAATGTAACATGTTTCCTTACACTTTTTAAATGTTTTTCACCACTCTCCTCTCTGTACTCTTCATCTCCTGCTCCTCTTCTTTCCCACACAAATAGTCACCATTATACTTTCAGCTTACATATATTTGATTACTGTTTTCTTCTTTATTCTTTAAGTCTATTTTACCCTTTTATGATTTTCTTGTTAGTGTCATGAGCTATACACATATCCTCCACCTTTGTACATATAAAGACATTAAAACCTAGGGTATACATGTGACAGAATGCTTGCTGCATTTAGATTCCTGTTACTGGAATAAAGAATGCTTGAAAAGCAGAAAGCAATGTATTCTAGGAGATTGGTGGATAAAAATAGGTAATAAAAACATTCACTTCCTGATGTGATTAGGGTCATAATTCATCTCCAACTCTCATTACTTTTCTCTTAAGGCTTAAGACACAATTTCCAAGCTGGTTACAATAAAGATACTGGAGAGTTATGTTTGATATCAGAACTAGTAAGTGGCCATCACTTTGCAAAATTTCTGTATTGAAATTTGAATGGTGAGATGGCCACTTTCTAAAGTGTCCTAAGACATTTTTGCCAAAAAGAGAAATAGTTCTAAATTCTAAGCATAGAAAGACAGTAAGTATTTACAAAAGTTTTGTTTCCAAGACACAGTACCTTCTTTAGTTTGGAACTGAAGAAGAGTGCCTACGTTACAAATTTTAATAGATATATATTTATACAAATGCACATGTTTTTATACATGCATGTGTGGTTTTATTTGAAACTTTATACTATTTTTAAAAACTTCTTTAATGTGTCAAAAATCGCTCTGATACTATCAACAACATCTGTTACTTCTCAAACATTATTTTTACACAACTGCCATGTTGATCACCTATTTGTCACATTCTTCTAGTACTTGGAATTTTAATTTTATTCTATTTTTTTAAATATATAACTTATTAGCTTATTATATAGAGAAGACCACATGCACCACTGACTTAGACAAATGGTATTTCACATTGTTCTTCTAATTTCTATCTGTGTACTGGTGATCAGACATGGAAGATTCTTGAGTCCGTACTCATAGCATTATACACGGGTGTAACATTTGTACACAAAATCATATACTATGGAATATTCTAGTCACATAAAAATTATACAATGATTTAACTGAAATTATTCAGTAATGTCTTAGATAACTTACCAAAAAAGCTAAAGAGTATTTTTCCTTCAAGTTTTCCTTCAAGTGATTTTAAGAAAAAGAAACTGTTTTGTAGATGCAAATGGGAACATGAAATATTATTATTACAGAGTAACTTAAGACATTTTAAAACATTTAAATGAAACTAGAAACAATGCAGACAGCATAGTGGGTAAAACCCTTGTTGATCAGGCATGAGGATCTGCGCTCTGCCTCCAGAATTCAGAGACAGCGGGATACAGTAGCATGCATCTCTGCCAGTGGGAGAGGAAATGAAGACAGGAGAATCTCAAGCCCCAGGGTTAGAAACATCGGAATACACAGTAGGAACGATTGAAGCTGACTTGAACAAGGTTAAAAGCTGAGGACCAACACTGCAGTTTATACCTGACTTCCATAAGCACATATGGTTGACATGTTTACAAGCATGCGTGCACACACGCACACACACACACCAATGTCCAACACCAAAATGAATGGCCAGTCAACGAGAGAAGATGAAAATATTTGAACAGACATAGGATGTCACTTCAGATAATTTTTATCACTGAATGCTTAGCATTTTTATTTTTTCATATTATTTTTTGAATATTTAATATTTTTCAAATTATTTAATTATTTATTTGCATTTACTGCTTTTCCTTTTAAATTAGTTATTTGGGAATTGTATATAATGACTTCTGACCATATTTACCCCTCCTGAAACTCCTTCCAGATTTACCCGTATTTCCTTATAAAAATTTGTGTATTTCTTCTTTTCCCTCATTAATCTATTCTAATCTGCACTTCCTATATACTTTTCCTTCAGCATGTGACCATTCACTTGATATGCCAAGAAATACACTCTTTTTTATTTGTTCTGTTCAGCTTTATACCTCATTTTTTTATTAATTACACTTTATTCATTTTGTATCCCCCCATAAGCCCCTCCCTCCTCCCCTGCCGATCTCACCCTTCCTCCCCTTTCTGCATGCATGCCACTCCCCAAGTCCACTGATAGGGGAGGTTCTCCTCTTCTTTCTGATCTTAGTCTATCAGTTCTCATCAAAAGTGGCTGCATTGTACTCTTAATGAAATCAGACTTGTTGCATTGTCTTCCTCTGTGTCCTGGCAAGGCTGCACCCTTTAGGTGTTGGTGATCATAGAGCCTGTCTCTGAGTTTGATGGGAGGGGTATATGGGAAGAAGACTGAGGGTGGGTAGGATTGGGAGGAAATGAGGGAGGGGCCACAGCCTGAATACAAATTGAATAGAATGTAATAAATGATAATAAGATATAAAAAATCTAATGCAAAAAAAAAGGAAAAGAAAATTGACTCTCCTTGTCCCACCTGCCATAAATTGTCAGTAGATCCTCAGCTAAGGATGGCATTTTGTGACCAACTTTTTTCTACACAGCAGGCATTGCTCTTGTTTGGACTTGCACAGATCTTGTTCCTGCTGTCACAACCACTGAGTTGATAGTGTCAGCTGTGAGCAACAACTGTCCTGTTGTGTCAGGAGGACACTGTTTCTTTGTATTCATTCAATATCTCTGGCCTATGTAGCCTCTCAGTCTCCTTGTCTGAAGTGATCTCTGAGCTTTGGCAGGAGAGAAGGCAGTATAGGTGTTTCATTTAGAGTTGAGTATTCAGTAGTCTCTTATTCCACACCTTGGTCCATTTTGCATCTGTGTGTTAATCACAATCTACTACAAACAGAAGCTTCTCTGGTGAGGATTGAGAGATGCCTTAATCTATGGCTATAACAATAAGTCAATAGGAGTCAATTTAATTCTACGTACATTTAATAGAGTGGCAGTAGTAAGTTCTCCTTTTATGGCCTATGACCTACTTATTCAAAGATTCATGACCCAACAATGGTGCCAGGTATGAGTTTTGTCTCATAGAAAGGGACTTAAATCCAATAAGAATGCCATTGTTTTCTCCCATCATGTTCAAATCTCTGTTGAAACAATGGGTGAGTCTTGGTAGTCCAGTAGTGATTGTAAATCATAGCTTTCACAGGTGGGCAAGATTAGCTTTTACTTTCTTCCTCTGGTAATATGCATAGCAACTGCCAACTTATAAAAGGTAGCAAATATAGATGAAGTTTCTAGGTCAATAACAGATTAACATCTCCAAGCATTTATTTATTGTTTGTTTGACAGTTTTATGCATTTACCTGATGAATTCTCTTTCTGTGCCTACTAGAATCCAATTCTCAGCAATTAGGTCTTCTTCTCTTCATGCTTTTGTGCCATCCAATGATTTAATAAATTTCTTTCTTGAGCATTGGAAGATTATTTACTATAGAAAGGGTAACACATTAACAGCTATGAAAAAATGACTACTCATTTCTCATCAACCAATAACTAACTATATTTTCTCAGGAAGGGATGGGATTATCCATGATGAATTGTTGACAGACACAATTTTGTTTAGGTCTAAGTCAGATACCCATGCTGAGATTTTCATGCTTCCAAAATACGTTAGGTTATAAAAATTTAGAATATTATTACATGGTTTATTTTATTATCATTCAATCTTTTACATTCGTCTTTGTTAAAATAAAAATTTAGAGAGTCTTTCAGGGGCCTTCTGTGGTAGGCTCCTATCTTGTGCCCTGTTTTCTCCTTCTTTCAATGTCCATTTCATTTGCCTTTCTGAAGGAGGATTGAGCATCTTAACCAGGGTCCTCCTTCTTGCTTAGATTCTTTAGGTGTACATATTTTAGTATGATTATCCTATATTATATGTCTAATACTCACTTATAAGTGAGTATAAACTATGTGTATCTTTATGCTTCTGGGGTACCTCACTCAGAATGATCTTTTCTAGTTCCATCATTTGCTGCAAATTTCATGATTTCCTTCTTTTTAATTGCTGAGTAATATTCCATTGTGTAAACGTAACTACCCTGCAGGGAATCAAAGGAGATGCTGAGATTCATAGCCAAACTTTGGGCAAAGTGCAGGGTATCCTATGAAAGAAGGGGGAGATAGAAAGACTTGGGCAGGACAGGAACTCCAAAAGGAGACCAACAGAACCGATAAATCTGAGCCCAGTGGTCTTTTCTGAGACGGATACTCCAACCAAGGACAATTCATGGAGATAACCTAGAACCCCTGAACAGATGTAGTCCATGGCAGCTCAGTGTTCTTGTTCCCTAGTAATGAGAACAGAGACTGTCTCTGACAAGATCTCAGTGGCTGTCTCTTTGATCACCAACCCCTGAGGGAGGAACAGCTTTTTCCAGGCCACAGAGGAAGACAATGCATCTAGTCCCGATGAGACCGCAAAGACTATGATCTATGGAAAAGGAGGAGGACCTCCCCTACCAGTGGAATATGGGAGGGTTATGAGAGAAGAAGGAGGGTGGGTAGTAGTGGGAGGGGATGAGGGGTGGGGGCTTCATCTGGGATACAAACTGAATAAAATTAATATATAATATATAAAATTAATATAAAATAAATACATTTATACAAAATTAAAATGTATAATGTTTCAAATTTTGTCTATTTATAGGCCACATTATTTGAAGAAATGGGTCTCATGAAGTATGAAGACACAATTTTAACTTTATTATCAGTTTTCCTTACAAAACCAGTTTCAGATGAAAACATAACAGTGATTGACACAAACTTTAGTGACATTCCTGTTCGTCTGTACTTGCCAAAAAAGAAGTCTGAAATACTGAGACCAGCTATCATTTACTTGCATGGTGGAGCTTTTGTCTTGGGAAGTTGCAGTAAGTGTATTTTTTATATGTATGTTATTCATGTATTCGTATTGAAATAATTGAAGTGTACTGACAACAGATTTGTGGATAGAGCACTGGATTATTTCGTTTGTCGGTTTTCAGTTTCTTGAGTCCTTTGTATATTTTGGATATTAACCCTTTGTCAGATGTAGGATTGGGGAAGATCCAGTCTGCAGACTGCCATTTTGTTCTATTGACTGCCCTTTGCCTTACAGAAGCATTTTGGTTTCAAGAGGTCCCATTTATTAATTGTAGATCTTAGAGCCTGAGCTGTCGCTGTTCTTTTCAGGAAGTTTTTTTTCCTGTGCCAATGAGTTGAAGGCTCTTCCCCACTTTCTCTTTTAGTAGATTTAGTGTATCTGGTTTTAATGTTGAGGTCTTTGATCCACTTGGACTTGAGTTTTGTGCAGGGTGATGAATGAGGTTTTATTTGTATTTTTCTTTTGGAAAAGTTATTATTATTACGTTATTATTTATAATTTATTCTCTTTGTATTCCAGTTGTAGCTCCCTCCGTCATCCCCTCACTGTCCCAAACTCCTTCCCTCTTCCTCCCCATTCCCTCTTCCCTAGTCCACTGATTGGGGCAATGCCCCTCCCCTACTGTCTGACACTAGCCTATCAGGTCCCATCTGGACTGCCTGGATCCTCTTCCTCTCTGGGCTGGCTAGGTAGCCCCACTAGGAAGAAGTGATTAAGGAGCAGGCAACTGAGTTCATGTCAAAGACTGTCTCTTCTCCTTTACTAGGGAACCCACATAGAGACTGAGCTGTCTATGGTCTACATTTGATCAGGGAATCTAGGTCATTTCTATGTATGGTCTTGGTTGATTCATCAGTCTCTGTAGTCCCCCCTAGACTAAAGAGGTTAAATGTCAAGGAGGACTCTATCGAATATGCTTAATTCTCATTCACAAGGGAAAACAGGATAAACACCAAAAGAAGTAGAAGAAACAGGACTGGAGCCTACCACAGATGTCCTCTAAAAGACTCCACTCAGGGGGAGTGCAGAGCCTCACAGCTAAACTTTAGACAGAGCACAGGGAGTCTTATGGAAGAAGGGGGATATAAAAAGACCCGGAGGGGACAAGAGCCACACAAGGAGACCAAGAAAACTATTTGTATTTTTCTATGTAGACATCCTTTTAGACCATAACAATTCGTTGAAGATGCTCTCTTTTTTGCATAGTATGCTTTTGGCACCTTTGTCAAAAGGCAAATAAACTCGGTGCGTGAGTTTATTTCTGGATCTTTGTTTTGGTATCAGTGATCACCATTCTGTTTCTATGTCAACACCATCAGTTTTATTACTGCTCTACAGCATAGCTTTAAGTCAGGGATGGAGATACCTCCAGAAGTTCTTTTATTGTAGAGGACTGTTGTTTGCTATTCTGTGTTTTCTTGTTTTTCAATATAAAGAATAGAATTGTTCAAGGTATTAAAGTAATATGCTGGAGTTTTGATGAGGTTTGCACTGAATCTGCAGGTTGCTTTTGATAAGATGCCATCTTCACTCTGTTAATTCTAACAATCCGTGAGCATGGGATACCTTTCCATTCTGCTCTCTCTGTAATTTCTTCAGAGACTTGAAGTTTTTGTCAAACAGGTCTTTGACTTGCTTGGTTAGAGTTACTTTGTATTATTCGCAACTATTGTGAAAGGTGTAATTATTTTCTCTCTTGGCCTGTTTGTTTTTTTCGCATACAGCAGGGCTACTGAGTGATTTGAATTAACTTTGTATCTATCCACTTTGCTGAAGGTGTTTATCATCTGTAAGTGTTCTCTGGTGGAATTTTTTGGGTCACTTAAGTATACTGTCATATCATCTGCAAATATCAATACTTTGACTTCTTTCTTTTCAATTTGTATCTTCCTGACCTCCTTTAGTTGTCTTATTGCTGTGGCTAGGCCTTCAAGTACTATATTGAAGAGATAACATGAGAGTAGGCAGCCTTGTCTTGTCCCTTATATCAGTGAAATTGTTTTAAGTATCTCTCCATTTAACTTGTTGGCTATAGCCTTGCTGTATATTGCCTTTATTGTGTTTAGGTAAGGTCTTGTATCCCTAATCCTTTCAAGACTTTTAATATGAAGGGGTGTTGGATTTTGTGGAATGATTTTTTTTTTTTTTTGCATCTAATGAGATGATCATGAGATATTTTCTTTCAGTTTGCTTATATGGTAGATTATGTTGATGGATTTTCATATATTGATCCATCCCTGGATTCCTGCACTGAATACTACTTGATCATGATGGATGATATTTTGATGAGTTCTTAGGTTCTATTTGCAAGTATTTTCTTGTGTATATTTGTATCAATGTTCATAAGGGAAATTGGTCTGAATTTTTCTTTCTTTCTTGTTTCTTTGTGTAGTTTAGGTGTCAGGGTAACTATGACATCATAGAATGAGTTTGGCAATGTTCTTTCTGTTTCTATTTTGTGGAATAATTTGTGGAGTATTGGTATTGGCTCTTCCGTGAAAGTCTGGTAGACTACTGCCATGACAGGTACTGGCCCTGGGCTCTTTTTGAATTGGAGATTTTTAATGTCTGCTTCTATATCCTTTTGGGTTATAGGACTATTCACATTTTTACCTGATCTTGATTTAACTTTTCTAAGTGGAATTTTTCAAGAATATTGTCCATTTTATTTTTATTTTTCAATTTTGTGAAGCACAGCCTTTTGAAAGGAGACCTAATGATCCATTGAATTTTCTCAATGTCTGTTGTTATGGTTCTCTTTTCATTTCTGATTTCATTGATTTGGATACTCTCTTTTTGCCTTTTAACTATTTTGGTTAAAGGTTTGACTATCTTTTTGATTTCCTCAAAGAACCAGTTCTTGGTTTTATTGATTCTTTGCATTGTTTTTTTTGTTGTTGTTTTATTTCTAATTTATTGATTCCAGCTTTGTGTTTGATTATATTCTGCCATCTACTCCTCTTGGGTGTGTTTTCTTCTCCTCCTCTTCTTTCTCTAAAGTTTTTTTTTTTTTTAAATCTGCAGGTAACATACCTTTATATGCTTGAGACCTTTTATTTTATATGACCTGTTTAGAACCTCTGTGTGGTAATGGGGTTGTTTTTAGTTAAAATTCTATTAAGTGAAAATACATGAATAATTTGAACATTTCAAGACATTACCCAAATGATAAGTTGTCATATTCACAACATGATTTTGGTCAACATTTACCATAAAACACAAAATATGAGCAACTTCTTGTTTACTTTAGGATGTCATGTGTATGCTTGGTACTACTAAAATTCCCATCAGTAGGATGAAAAAATGCACTATATCATACCAATTCTATAGTGCAGCAATAGATTTATAGAAATTTCCACCTCAGACAAAATCATTATAAAGAATTTCATGGATGAGTGTATATTTGGGACCAGTAGGACATACTGGAGAGATCAGTTCTGTTTTGGTCATGGAAATTAAATCAGACAAATTACTTAAATTTTTGAGAAATGGCTAAATTATGAAAATAATTATGCATTGCCTTTAATCCTTCATTTTAATTTTAGTTAAGCTTTTTAAATAGTAAAATATGTTCTACATTGTTTAAGAATTTCTACAGGTTACTTATGCTTTTTATACCTAGAATATTAAATTTTTGTTATTGTGTTCAGATTATGTGAATTTCAAATATTTTTTAGAATTTTTATTTATTCATTACAATTAATCCACTTTGTATCCTAGCTGTAGCCCCTTCCATCCTCGCCTCCCAATCCTGCTCTCCCTCCCTCTTATCCACCCATGCCCCTTCCCCAGTCCACTGATAGGGGAGGTTCTCCTCCCCTTCCATCTGACCCTAGCCTATCAGGTGTCATCAGGACTGGCTACTATGCATTCCTCTGTGGCCTAGTAAGGCTGCCTCCTTCCCTCAGGGGAAAGTAATCAAAGAGCCAACCACTAAGATCATGTTAGATACACCCAATGTTCCTCTTACTAGGAAGCTCATTTGGAGATTGAGCTGCCTTGGGCTACATCTGTGCAGGGATTCTAGGTTATCTCCATGAATTTTCCTTTGTTGGAGTATCAGTCTCATCAAAGACCACTGGGCCCAGAATTTTTGGTTCTGTTCGTCTCCTTTTGGAGCTACTGTCCCCTCTTAATCTTTCTATCTCCCTCTTCTTTCATAGGATTCCCTTTACTTTGATCAAAGTTTGGCTATGAGTTCTCAGCACCTGCTTTAATACCCTGCTGGATAGAGTCTTTCAGAGGCCCTATGTGGTAGGCTCCTGTCTTTTTCCTTGTTTTCATCCTCTTCCGATGTCTATCCCATTTGCCTTTCTGAATGAGGATTGAGCATTTTACCCGGGGTCCTCCTTCTTGCTTAGCTTCTATAGGTGTATAAATTTTAGTATGATTATCCTATATTATATGTCTAATATACACTTTTTTTCAGAATAACAAACACTTTATTTTTTTTGAGATTCTATAACTTTTAATGTAACTAAATAAAGAAGCATTGTTTCCCATGGTCACTTATAAGTGAGTAGATCCCATGTGTGTCTTTTATCTTCTGGGTACCTCACTCGGGATGATCTTTTCTAATTCCCACAATTTGCCTGCAATTTTCATAATTTCCATGTTTTTAATTGCTGAGTAGTGTTCCATTGTGTAAAATACCACAATTTCTGTATCCATTCCTCAGTTGAGGGACATCTGGGTTGTTTACAGATTCTGGCTCTTAAAAATAATGTTGCCACAATTACGGTTCAGCAAATGTCCTTCTTATATACTTGAGCATATTTTAGATACATGCCTAGGAATGCTATAGATCTTGAGGTAGCACTATTCCTTATTGTCTGAGAAAGCACCAGATTGATTTCCAAAGTCATTATAAAAGTTGATATTCCCACCAGCAATAGAGGAGGGTTCCCCTTTCTCAAAACCCTGTCTAGCATTTGTTGTGACTTGAGTTTTTGATCTTAGCAATTCTGATAGGTGTAAGGTGAAATCTCAGGGTCATTTTGATTTCCATTTCCCTAATGACTAAAAACATTGATCATTTCTTTAAGTGTTTCTCTGCCTTTAGATATTCCTCTATTGAGAATTTTCTGTTTAGTTCTGTACCCCATTTTTAATTGAATTACTTGATTTGTTGCTGTTTAACTTCTTGAGTTCTTTATATATTCTGGATATTAATCCTCTGTCAGAGATAGGGTTGGTGAAGAACTTTCCCCAGTCTATAGGCTGTAGCTTTGTTATGACAACAGTGTCCTTTGCTTTACAGAAGCTTTTCAGTTTCATGAAGTCCCATTTATTGATTGTTGATCTAAAGCCTGTGCTGCTGCTGTTCTGTTCCAGTGGTTGTCTCCTGAGTCTATGAGTTCAAGGCTCTTCCTCACTTTTTTTTTCTAACAGGTTTAGTGTGTCTGATTTTATATTGAGGTCTTTGATCTACATGGACTTTAGTTTTGTGCAGGGTAGTAAGTATGGATCTGTTTGCTTTTTTTCAGCATGTAGTTATCCAGTTATACCAGCACCATTTGTTGAAGATGCTATCTTTTTTCCATTGTATGGTTTTGGCATCTTGTCAAAAATCAAATGCTCATAAGTGTGTGTGTGTGTGTGTGTGTGTGTGTGTGTGTGTGTGTGTGTGTTTCTGGGTCTTCTATTTGATTCCATTGACCCACCATTCTGTTTCTGTACCAGTACCATGCAGCTTTTACTACTTTTGCTCTATAGCACAGCTTGAGATCAGGGAAGGAGATATCTCCAGGAGGTCTTTTGTAATAGAGGATTGTTTTAGCGATTTTGGGTTTCTTGTAATTACATATGAAGTTGAGAATTTTTCTTTCAAGGTCTGTAAATAATTTCGTTGGTAATTTAATGGGAATTGCATTGGATCTGTAGATTGCTTTTGGTAAGATGGCCATTTTTACTATGTTAATCCTCCTTAGATGTGAGCATGGGAGATCTTTCCATCTTCTGATATCTTCTTCAATTTCTTTCTTCAGAGACTTGAAATCGTTTTCATACAAGTCTTGCTTGGTTAGAGTTACACCAAGGTACTTAAGCTATTAGTGGCTATTGTGAAGGGTGTTTTTTTTTCCCTAATTTTTTTCTCAGCCCTTTGTCCTTTGTATACAGGAGGGCTACTGATTTTTTGTAGCCCTCCTTATATGAAAGAGAAGTTTTGTATCCAGCCACTTTCCCTAAGGTGTTTATCAGCTGTAGGAGTTCCCTGGTAAAAATTTCGGTATTAGTCATGTATACTATCATATCATCTGCAATTAGTGATACTTTGATTTCTTCCTTTCCAAAATGAATTCCCTTGATCTCCTTTTTTGTCTTATTGCTCTAGGAAGGACTTTGAGAACTATGTTGAAGAGAAATGGAGAGAGTGGGCAGCCTTGCCTTGTCCCTGATTTCAGTGGGATTGATTTAAATTTCTCTCTGTTTAGATTGTTGTTGGCCATAGGCTTGCTGTATATTGCCTTTACTATGTTTTGATAAGTGACTTGTATCCCTGATCTCTCCAGGACTTTAAACATAAACCAATGTTGGATTTCACGAAATACTTTTTCAGCATCTAAGGAGATTATCATGTGGGTTTTTTTTTCAGTTTGTTTATATGTTGGATTACATTGATGATTTCTGTATATTGAACCACACTGCAGACCTGGGATAAAGACTGCTTGGTCATAGTGGATGATATCTTTGATGTGTTCTTGGATTCTGTTTTTTAGTATTTTCGCATCAATATTCATGAGGGAGTTTGGCCTGAAATTCTCTCTTTTTTGGTGGGGGGTCTTTGTGAGATTTAGGTATCAAGGTGACTGTGGCTTCATAGAATGAGTTGGTAATGTTCCTTCTGTTTCTACTTTGTGGAATAGTTTGAAGACCATGAGTGTTAACTCTTCTCTGAAGGTATGCTAGAATTTTGCAATGAAACCATCTGGCCCTGGTTTTTTTTTTTTTTTTTTTTTTTTTTTTTTTTTGATGGGAGACTTTTGATGACAGCTTATATTTCTTTACGGGATTTAGGAACTATTTAATGTATTTACCTGTGTTTAGTGTAATCTATCAAGAAATTGTCCATTTCAGTTAGATTTTCAAATATTGTGGTTTGTCAGCTTTTGTAGTAAGACCTAATAATTTGTTGGGTTGTCTCTGTCTGTTTTTATATCCCCTTTTCATTTCTTATTTTGTTGATTTGGATAGTGTCTCTCTGCCTTTTAGTTAGTTTGGCTAAGGGTTTGTCTATCTTGTTGATTTTCTCAAAGAACCAGCTCTTACTTTCATTGATTCTTTGAATTGTTTTATTTATTTCTAATTTATTGATTTTGGCCCTGAATTTGATTATTTCTAGCAGTCTACTCTTCTTAGGAATGTCTGCTTTTTTCTGGGGAGGAGGCTTTGGGTATGTTGTGCCTTCATTTTCATTGAATTCTAGGAAGTATGACTTCTTTCTTTATTTCTCCCCTGACCCAGTGTTCACTGAGTAGCAAGTTGTTCAGTTTCCATGTGTATGTAGGCTTTTTGCTATTTTTGTTGTTGTTGAGATCCAACTTTAATCCATGGTGGTCTGATAGGATACAAGGGATTATTTCAATCTTTTTGTATCTGCTGAGGCTTGTTTTATGACCAAATATATGGTATATTTTGGAGAAGGTTCCATGAGGTGCTGAGAAGAAGATACTTTTTTTTGTTTGTTTGTTTGTTTTTGTTTTTGTTTGGGTGAGGGTTTCTGAAGATGTCTGTTAGATCCTTTTGATTCATGACCTGTGTTAGAGGCATTGTTTCTTTGTTTAATTTCTGTTTTGTTGACCTGTCCTTTGTTGAGAGTGGGTGTTTAAGTCTCCCACTATTAATTTTGGGGATCTATGAGTAATTTAATTTTTGTTAATGTTTCTTTTACAAATGTGGGTGTCCTTGCACTTGGGGCATAGATGTTCAGAGTTGTGTTGTCTTCTTGGAGTAATTTTCTTTTGATGAGTATGAAGTTACCTTCCCCATCTGTTTTGATTAATTTTGTTTGAAAGTCTATTTTATCAGATATTAGAGTGGGTACTCCTGCTTGCTTCTTGGGTCCATCTGCCTTGAGAACCATTTTTTCAGCCTTTTACCCTCAGGTGATGTCTATCTTTGTGACTTAGTTTCAACGAATTTTTGGATCTCGTTTATGTATCCATTCTGTTAGTCTGTGTCTTTTTATTGGAGAGTTGAGTCAATTGCTATTGAGAGAGATTAATGACCAGTGTCTGTTAGATCCTTTGATTTTGCTGTTGTTTGTGGCAGTGTGTTTGTGTGTTTGGCTACTTTTAGTTTTGCTGTAGTGAGGTTATTTATTCCCTGTGTTTTCCGGAATGTAGTTAGCTTTCTTGGGTTGTATTTTTTTCGTCTAGTATCTTCTGTAAAGCTGGATTTGTGTGTAGGTATTGTTCAAATTTGTTTTTGTCATTGACTATCTTGTTTTCTTCATCTATGATGACTGAGAGTTTTGTTGGTATTGTAGTCTGAGCTGACATCTGTGTTGTCTTAGGGTGTGCGTGATATCTGTCCAGGCCCTTCAGGCTTTCATAGTCTCTTTTGAAAAGTCAGGTGTGATTTTGATGGGTTTGCCATTACATGATACTTGGCCTTTTCCCTTATAGCTTTTATTATTTTTTTATTTGGTCTGTATACATATTGTTTTAATTATTATGTTGTAGGAGGATTTTAATTTTCTGGTCTAATTAATTAGGTGTTCTGTAGGCCTCTTGTATGCTTATAGGCTTTTTCTTTAAATTGGGAAAATTTTCTTGAAAATCTTTTCTGTGCCTTGGAGACTATGTTCTGGGCCTTTCTCCTCTTTTCCTGTTATTCATAGGTTTTGTCTTTATGTTGTCGTGGAATTCTTAGATGTTTTGTGTCATGACGTTTTTTTAGAATTAACATTTTCTTTGACGGATACATCGATATCTTTCATTGTATCTTCCACACCTGAGATTCTTTTTTACATCTCTTATAGTCTGTTGGTTATGCTGTAGTTCCTATTTTCTTCCCTTAGTTCTTCCTCTCCATGATTTCCTCTATTTGTGTTATTTTTAATTTTTCCAATTCTATCTTCAGATCTTGAACTATTTCGTTAATTTCCTTCACCTGTCTGACTGTATTATCCTGTTTTTCCTTCAATTTCTTCAGCTGTTTGTTTGAACATTCCTCTGTTTCTTTTGTTTCTTTCAGTGATTGAATAATTTTCTTTCTAAGGGCCACAAAATGTTCAGCTGCATCTTCCTGTGTTTCTTTATGGATAGCCATATTCTTTTTTATATTATCTTCCAATATTTCTTTACGGATGGCCCTAATCTGTTTGATATTATCTTCCTTTATTTCTTTAAGGATGACCATAATCTGTTTGACTTTATCTTCATCTATTGCTTTTTTTTTTAAACTTTATTAATTACACTTTATTCACTTTATATCCCCCCATAAACCCCTTCCTCCTCTCCTCCTAATCCCACATTCCCTCCCTCTTCTTCACACATATCCTTCCCTAAGTCCACTGATAGGGGAGATCCCCCTCTCCTTCCTTCTGATCTTAGTCTATCAGATCTCATCACGAGTGGCTGCATTGTCATCTTCTGTGGCCTGGTAAGGCTGCTTCCCTCTCAGGGGAGGTGATCAAAGAGCAGGCCAATCAGTTTATGTCAGAGGCATTCCCTCTTCACATTACTATGGAACCCACTTGGACACTGAACTGCCATGGGCTACATCTGTGCAGGGGATCTAGGTTATCTCCATGCCTGGTACTTGGTTGGAGTATGAGTCTCTGGAAAGACCCTTGTTTTCAAATTTTCTGGTTCTGTTGCTCTCCTTGTGGAGTTTCTGTCCTCTCCAGATCTTACTATTTCCTACTTCTTTCATAAGATTCCATGCATTTTTTTCTCCATTATCCTCTTCATAAGCATAAACATAAGGTCATCTTCTTGAATTTCACTTATGATAGGGTGTCCAGGGCTACTTGCTCCTGGATCACTGGGTTCTGGAGATGACATATTGCTTTGGCCTTTGTTGGTTGGGCTTTTATGCTGGCCTCTACCCATCTAGCTGTCTCAGATGTTGGTTGTTAGTTTCTGGTGGTTTCTGGAATCCAGGGGTGGGGAGAATCCCCCTGGAAGAAGATGGTTGTTCCTGAAGGAGGCCTCCTCAGCTTTTTGGATATGGTCATTAAATGGCCAGTCTTCTCAGGAATTGCCACAGCTCACCTCAGGCCTATGGGCCTGTGTGGTAATTGTGGTCGTTGGTTGTCAGTGGTACTCTTCTCTCACCAGAAGAACTCCTGAAGACAGCTACCCTGATGCTGGGTTTCTTGCTCTGAATTTAATGAGCTGCTGCTGCTGCTCTTAGACCTTGTTTGCTGGGCACAGCCCTCTTGAAGAACCAGGGAACCCTGCAGTTTGGTCAGTTTGGCTAGGGAAACAGGTTGTGCAATGGAGCAGTGTCTGGGGATTGATCCCTTGGATCCCAGGCTTCTGTAGGTCTGAAGTTGGAGGTCTATGTTCCAGTACTCAAGCGTTAATCAGTTGCAGGTGAGCACAGCACTCATACATGCTTTTCTGGAGCTGGGTGTCCTGAGGTTGGACCGATGTTTCCCCCCACCGTGGAATTTCCACCCGACTGGAGAATGTAGTCTGTGGTGTTTTGTGGTCCACAGCTCAGTGTTGATGGTGAGTTGAGCATGGAAGTGTATGGGAGTGGCTCCCTACTGGTGACTGGGTGCCTGCAAGAACAAGGGAACTTTTCCTTAGAACTTTTCAGTGTGTGCGTGTTTGGGAGGGGGTATTGGCTGAATGCCCTGAGGTCAGACCTGATGTTTCTCTCAACATGGGTTTTTCCCATGACAAGGAAACTCAGTCTCTGGTAGCCTGGGGTCCACAGTTCTCTCTGGGATGGTGAGTAGGGCATGCAGGTGGATCTCTGGGCTGGTGGCTGAGCACTTGCCAGAGTCCAGGACCTTTTCCAGAGATTGTTTGGGTGACCTAAGCTCAGCCCTGGTTGCTTCTTTCACCATTGGATTTTCTCTCGACTGTTAAGCCCAGTCTCTGGTGATGTGGGGCCCACAGTTCCGTCTGGGATGGTTATCAGAGTACATGTGTGTGGCTATGGGCAGGTGACTGAGTGCCTGCTGGGACCCAGGAAATCTTTGAAGATTTAGCTTGGTGACCTGAGTATGGACCCCATTGCTTCCCACACCGTGGGATTCGTCGCACCAGGGAAACACAATCACTAGGGCCCAGAGCTCAGTCTGTTGGTCATTATGCAATCACTGCTGTCCTGCCCCTTAGACACTGTGTCCTCTAGGTGTCACTTTTCTCCTAATGTCAAATATTTTAGGCATGGATTAAAACATTTCAGGGTAATTACTATTAGGATTACTATTAGTGATGTTGAATTGCTTTTTAGTCACCAAGTGCACTGAGGGCTACTGAAAAATGCAGACTTCACAGTGTGAACACACCTCCTGTTCCACTCCTTCCTTCTTACCTCCAGTACCTGAAACCCTTAACCAGAATCCACTCCTCACTTTAAGACAGAAGTCACTAGTGAGCTTGGAGTTAATTGATGAGATTTATGATTCGAAGGTCATGAAATACATCAGTGTATCTTCTGGAGCGAGTGAGATATTTACTTGCATAATTTTAACAAATGCTTTCTAGAGTGTTCACTTTGCTTCTTTAGGATAAGTCATTGAACCTAGAGTTCTCTGATTTGACTAGTCATAGCTGGCTGGCTTTTCTTTCCTATTGAGTGCTGGTGTTACGGTTTATTTCTCGAGCCCTTCAGATACTTCCAAAGCCACTGGGTATTTGAATTCCTGCCCTTATGCTAGTGAGTGCATTCCCCACAGAGCTACCTCACCCAACACCCAGAGTTCTTTCTTCCTTTACTCCTTCCTCTTCTCTTATTGCTCTACCTAACTCTTGTAAGTCTATTAAAACTTTGGAGAGCAGTATCACTGCATTGTGCCAGACAGTTTAAAAAGTACATTCACCTTTTAACCAGGTGACCATCGCTTTGTTCTTTGCAGCTTCTATTGCCTTGTGATACATTTCAATTTCATCTCTTTCTAATTTTTTCGTTAAATTTACAACAAGTTATAGAAAATACTGAGTACCTTCTCTTTTTACCTACCTAGATAATATTTTCATTCTTAAGTTTGTTTATATGGAATGCAACATTTATCATTATTTTTGTATATTGAGATAACATTGTATTCTATACCTAGCATTAAACTAAACTGAAAATTATGATTTTCTTAATGTAGACTTGAGCTTGGTGTGCATTTATTTAATTTAAAAAATTTAAATATATTTTCTGCAGGGAACACTTATTTGTATTTATATGCCTGTACATGTGTACTTGTATATGTGTGTGCTTGTATGTATGTGTGTACTTTTGTGTGCATGTGTGTATAGGTCTTTTTGTACACATGTATGTGTGTAGAAGTGTGTGTGCGCCTGTAGATGTGTGCATGTGTGTGTGGACATGTGTGTTTGAGTGAATATGTGTGAGGAGGTATGTGTGTGTGGAGGTGTGTGTGTATGAGTATGTACCATGTGTAAGTATGTGTGTATGTGAGTGTGGAGGTGTGTAGTGAGTGTATTTGTGTGTGAGTGTGTTTCTGTGAGTGTGTATATGTGTTTGTGTGTGCATTTGTGTATGTGTGTGCTGGATTTATGGAGTTAGTACGGAAATGCTGTTTCCCTTTTATATTTCTATCACTGTTCTTAGACTTAGTTTTGTTTCTGTAACTTGATAATCCACCAAGCACACTTTTGTTTTTGTCTATTTCATTTCAGAGATGCAGCCCTATGATGATCTGAACCGATGGACAGCAAACAACCTTGATGCTGTTGTTGTGGGAATAGAGTAAGAGAATGACAATTCTCATGCTATGGTCATAGCCCTCCCAGACTAGGCTTGGTTTACAAAACAAGTCATCTAAGCCTCAGTCATGGCTGGATCCCTGTTCTGAGCTTAAATTTAATTTTTTTTCTAACCTAGAAAGAGCAGCCACTACAGTCTTAGGATGTGTTTACCTTGAGCTACTAATAAAAACGCTGTAGGTTAGATTTTCTCATGGACTTAGTAATATTAGATGATCAATGTTGGGACATTCAAGTGTTCCTCAATAATACTTCTTCATATATCATGACTTTGACCCAAGTTTCCATCATATACCAAGGATGGGAAGATACATGTTACATTAACATTTACTGGATGTACTCTATATTTATGAAACCTTCATCATGAGGGTGAATGTTTCCGGTCAACTCCATAGTGCAGAATAGATTTACAGAATTGTGGACTGACCTGAGTACGTTGAAAGGAATCTCTTCACTGCAATTGTAATAGAATCAAGTAAATATACTGGAAGGGTCAGTGCTGTCCTTGTAATCAATCCTTGAAGCAACTAGAATAATTACATATATTTTCAGAAATATCTGACTTACAATCTTAAGGATGGTCTGGCTTTCCTGTTGTAATTTTAACAATATCTAGCACATTATTATTTTATAGAAGATTTTGAAATGCTGTGTTATTTTACATTTACTTTAAAATTGTATAATTCTTTAGGTACTTGTGATTATTTACGTTGACATGTGTTCATATTTTTAAATTATATATATTTAAAATAAATATTTTATATTTTATTATTTTAAAACATTTAGACACTATTTGAACTATAAAAACCCACAAGAACTATATGAATAACACTGTTTATATTGGTATATAAATAGCTAAAGAAGTCTAATTCAAGTTCTCTGGTTTGTGATATGAAATTCTGTATTTTTATAGTATTCTGACCGAAATCAATTCCTAAATGAATGTACCTATATATAATTGGAGACCATATTCTCTTATTTTACATTTTCCTGGGAAATTCTTTCAATACTTATGGATTACTTTTGAGTCAGCAACTTCACAGAGGGCCTGGTAAATTCTTCAGACACAATGAGGGTGAGGTCTCATCCTCTCTCACTCATTGTAGCACAGATCCAGTGCTAAGTCTAATGAAAGGTTCAAAACAGAGACCAATGTTATTAATATATCTGTTGGTGAAATTGAAAGAAATCTGTGGATTTTCTTATTGTTGTTGTTGTCTGTGTTTTTGTGTAAAGCTACAGGGTTGCTCCTCAGTATAAATTCCCAGCTGCCCTTGAAGACTGTGTTCTTGTGGTCAAATTCTTTCTCCAGGACAAAATCCTTGACAAGTATGGAGTAGATCCTGCTCGCATTTGTGTTTCTGGAGAGAGTTCTGGCGCTATGTTGGCAACAGCAGCAACTCAATTGGTATGTTGTGTTTCTCTAGAGGTTTGACTATTCTGCCCTTGGGCTGACATGCTGAGGCCTTCACTGCTCCTGTCTGTCAACAGGGTTTCTCCTTGGCTGGTTCTAGTATTTACATCTCACTCTAGCAGCTGCACTGGGCACCACAAGTATACTTCCTTTTACTCTTTGTGTACCTGACTCTACATCTGTGAAATAGCTAATGAAATTCTATGAGGTGGCCTGCAAGACAGATCGAAAAATAACTCAAGCATTTACCACACGGTATTTGATAGTCAGATCACGTCTTTGCCAGACCACGGCTTTTCTTGGTTGAGGAGACATTGTTTAGCCATGTGTTTAGCAGCACTTTCCTTCCAACATTTGGGAGGCCAGAAAATTAAAGAAAGTCTCTTTGTATCTTTAGAGTTTAATACTACTCATATATTCCATGGTAATAGTTATAGTCTTCCCCAAAAGTGCGGTGTGACTCCACAAAGGCTGCTGGAAAAGGTAAAAAGCAAAGGTTTATTATAGATCCACGTCTGTGCTCTGCAATTTCAAATGCTTCTGGTCAGGTGAGACCTGTTATCCATCTACATGGCCAACATTGAGACTTGTGAAACTGTTCCTAGGACAGCTCCTAAGTCCTGGAATAACTCAGGCAACAGGTAGTTTTCCATAATTGCTATTTTACAAAAGGACAAAAGGGTTGGAGCTGGAGCTCCTGATTCTCAGAGCTTCTCTGGGAGATTTGGTATGTGATATTCTGGAAGTTTCAGTGCATTGGGATCTACTATTTTAGGTATCTAATAATAAAGAATAGTAGTGTGACCATACAGTATGAGATACAGGCAGATATTCCTATCATAAAAGTTTAGTAGCTTTAGTACAATGGGTATTGAATGAAGAGACCAAGTGTCTCAGGACTGCATGGTAATACTAACATTTGAACCTCAGATACTGTTCTTCCTAGTCATACCCTTTAACCCTTCAAGTTTAAGCTAACGTGTTTTTGTTCTGGATTTTTTTTTCAGCTTCTTTTGATTTGAACCTGTGAAAATTTGAACTACTGCAAAGAAAGCCATTATTCTTGTTCATTTTTCTAAAATGTGAAGAATTTTATTCATAATTCTTTTCTATTTCATGTAAATGCATATACATGTGTGCTGGTTCATGCTTAAATGTGTGCTCAAGCATGTAGACATCCATACATTCCATATTTACTTTTGATCTCATTTGAAGTAAGCTGATTCACTCACCTTAAGTTGCAAAATTCTGACAAACTAGGTGGCCAGTTGAATCCAGGGATGCACTTGTCTCCAGCTTACATTTGCTTACCTGTGTTCATAGCAGGTTTATTCATAATATCCAGAATCTAGAAACAACCTAGATGTCCCTCAACGAAGGAATGGATACAGAATTTGTGGTATATTTACACAATGGAATACTACTCAGCAATTAAAAATGAGGAAATCATGAAATGATGGGAACTAGAAAAGATTATTCTGAGTGAGGTATCCCAGAAGAAAAAAGACACACATAAGATCTACTCACTTATAACTGGATATTAGACATATAATATAGGATAAACATACTAAAATATGTACACCTAAAGAAGCTAAGCAAGAAAAAGGACCCTGGGGAAGATGCTCAATCCTCATTCAGAAAGGCAAACAGGATAGACATTGGAAGAGGGAGAAAACAGGGAATAGGACAAGAGCCACCACAGAGGGTCTCCGATAGAGTCTACCCAGCAGGAGACTGATGCTGAGACTCATAGCCAAATTTAGGCAGAGATGCAGGGAATCTTATAAAAGAAAGGGTAGATAGAAAGACCTGGAAGGGACAGGAGCTCCACAGGGAGAACAATAGAACCAAATTATCTGGGCCCAGGGGTCTTTTTTTGAGGCTGATACACCAACCAAGAACCATGCAAGGAGAGTTCCTTAGACCCCCTGCTTAGATGTTATCCATTTCACCTCAGTCTCCAAGTGGGTTCCCTAGTAAGAGGAGCTGGCATTGTCTCTGACATGATCTCAGTGGCCTGCTCTTTTTAACACCCCCCCTCATTGTAGCCTTATCAGGGCACAGAGGAAGACAGTGCACCCAGTACTCTTGATACATGATAGGCTAGTGTCAGATAGAAGGGGTGGAGGTCCTTCCCTGTCAGTGGCCTGGAAGAGGGGCATGGAAGAAAAGTGAAAGTGGGATTGTGAGGGGACGAGGAAGGGGGCTATAGCTGGGGGCTACAAAGTGAATAAATTTTAATAAATAAAAATTAGTTATTTAAAAAAGAATCTACCAATGCATTTGGGATCACCCTAGCTTGCTTATGGAGAAGCCATCACTTGAATCTCCCTCTGTTTTGGTTCCATGTTCCATACTGTTTTCTCCTTGACTCTTCTGATAATACTGCACTCCTTTTTTAGATCAAGAGACTATATAATATTCTCTTAGGAAATTATTTCTCTCTTTAATTTGTGGAATCTTGTATCTATTATGTGTTTGTATTTTTTAGTTGGCCAGACACTTTTCCTTATGTTTTCTTAAAATTTCAACTAATCCTCCCATTTTAGATAAATTAACTTCTTGGATGAGGGCCTGTCCTTGACCTAAACAGATCTGAACTCTCCCATGGAGGGCTGCAGATGCAGACATCTGTGGATATGGCACTACTGTAGATTCACATGAGATGACTAAGTAATGACCCTTCAGACCTCACTGCAGGTTCTTGAATGAATTTTCATAAGTAGAAAAAAAAAGGAAAGAGAATCTTCCTACATCTGCAAACTCAGAGCATTTTCTCTTTCACATAAAGACAGGGCTATATAGACCAACATTCCACATGTTTTTCTGCTTTATTGATTTTGTAAATTACCCTGTTTGTTTTCCTAAAGTTAGGATTCATGTTTGAATTTTTACCTGTAACATGTTAAAGTTCCATTTTAATTTACATGTCAAATTTAACTTATTTTTACATGTTGTTTTGTTCATACATACACATTATACATATAAGATGTGTGTGTGTGTGTGTGTGTGTGTGTGTGTGTGTGTTTTAAGGATGATGAGCATGGGGACACATACATATGACCTGAGCGTTTGGGACACAGAGAATGGAAAGCAGCGTATTCCAAAATAATATGGTATATACAAACATAGCCCCTCCCTCTCTTTCTCTCTCACATTACACATAATCAGACACCCCAAAATGAATTTTTAAGATGTAGTCTTAAGCACAGTTTTTCCGTTATCTTCTCTGGAAACCCCTGGCAATGTTTTGTTTGATTACCATCCTATGAATAAATGTGAGGAAGTAGAAGCGTGCACTGTATTTTCTTTGATGAATGTAAAATGACACATCCTCTCATCTCCACAGCAATGAGTAAATGTGGAGAGAATTATCACTAGTGTTTACACTTTATGATATTATTTACCCTGTTATTAAGATAAAGCTATGAATACTTTTGTATAAAAATTATTGAGTACAATTTCTATATTTACAGTTCCAGAGTAATCCAGAGTACAAAGATAAAATTAAGGCACAAGCCTTGGTATACCCTGGACTACAGATTATTGACATCTTGATGCCATCCCATCAAGACTATGAATATGGTCCCATTCTGTCAAGGAAGATGGCATTTAAGTTGGCAAGCCTCTACCTGTCTGAAGACACAGCCCTGAAAGAAGCTATACTAAGAAATGAGCATATGCCTGAAGAATCAAGACACCTGTTCAAGTTTGTTAACTGGAGTGACTTTCTTCCTGACAAGTATAAAAAGAACCATGTTTACACTGAACCAGTTCTTGGCAAACTAAAGGCTTCCTATCCAGCACTCTTGGATAGCAGGATGTCCCCTTTGCTAGCCAGTGACTCCCAGTTACAGAATTTGCCACTGACCTACATCCTCACTTGTGAACATGACATTGTAAGAGATGATGGATTAATTTATGTTGCACGGCTTAGAAATGTTGGAGTTCAAGTTACTCATGACCACATAGAGGATGGAATTCATGGAGCCCTAACATTTACCATAGCACCAACTTATTTACATTTAGGATTAAGAATAAGAGATAAGTATATTAATTGGTTAGAAAAAAATTTATAAATCAAGTATGCATGTATGTAGGTAGTCATTAGTAATTTTAGCTAAAGTTTAGTCAACATGATTATACCTTGATTTTTAGATAAGCCAAAATTTAGTTTAGTGCAAAGATCATTGTGGTTTCTGATCTGATATAGAAGGACTCTGGAGGGACAAGGGCCCCACAAGGAGACCAACAAAGCGTAAAATGCTGGGCCTAGGGGGGACTGCAGAGACTAATGCATCAATTAAAGATCATGCATAGAGAGGATCTAGACCCCTTGCTAAGATGTAGCCCAAAGACCGCTCAGTGTCCAAGTGCGTACCCTAAAAAGGGGAAAAGAGACAGTCTCTGACATGAACTCTGTTTCCTGTTCCTTGAGTGCTTCTCCCTGGTGGAATGACCTAGCCAGCCCACAGAAGGAAGATCCAGGCAGCCCTGATGGGACCTGGCAGGCTAGGATCAGACAGTGGAGAAGGAGGACTTCCCTTATCTGTGGACTAGGGAAGAGGGATGGGGCAGGAAGAGGGAAGGGAGGTGGGACTGGGAGGAGATGGGTGAGGGAGCTACAACTGGGATACAAAGTGAATAAATTGTAAGTAATAATAATAATAACAATAATGGTCTTGATTGTTGTGTATGTTGGAGAAATATATTTAATTCTTTTAACCTTAGTCACTGATGGAGTGAAGACATTGGCTTATTACTCCCATTACTGTCATGTGTATAGCAGTAGATAGTCTCTAAGAATTCAAAAATTGTAGCTCAGCATTGCAATATTATATATATGCAAAAAGACATGGCGGTTTCCAGGCCATGATAAGAATGGAATGATAGGAAGGAAAATGTTTAAAGAAGAAAACTTGAAATGACAGTTGTGTTGGGTGAGCATTACTTTGCATTCTTGGCAAGGTTTCCAATGACATGTTGTCTGTATATGAATTTTATATGCTCAATATAAATTACTCTCTTTTAATTCAGACCTTCTGAAAATTCTATACTCTTTAGAAAGCCCTTCTTTATTGCAGAAAATCTCATCATCTAACCTGCAAATATTTCCTGTAGTTTAAATATATGAGCCTCATTTATAATTTAGTAAAATCCAACTTAAAGGGAATTAAGTGAACTTCATCCATTGTTATACAGTGATTCATAATCCATGGTGATAGCTAAGTGGCTCTACGTGGAAGTCAGACGATTCATGCTGCTTTTTTCAATTTCCAAAATGAGTCATTAGCACGTGTAGAGAGTGTACACCTAGGAAGTTATGTAAGCTGACACTCTCCAACCTGTTTGCGTCTTTGTTTGATGGGACCCGCACACTTGTCAGCTCAAACAATTGCATAGTAAATAATTATTATTTCTTTTGGGAGTCATTAAAAACAGTATCTAATTTTCTGAGATTCCAGTGAGTGGACTGCTTGCATATGATTTCTTTTACTTGGTTTGAGCCTTATCCTCCTGCTGAGCCAGATTTTAAGAACATACTAAACTGTATTTATGGATTTGATTTACAATCCAATCCTCATTAATAAAAAGAAGAAGAGAAAGAAGAGAAAGAAAGGAAGAAAGAAAGAAAGAAAGAAAGAAAGAAAGAAAGAAAGGAAGGAAGGAATGAAGGAAGGAAGGAAGGAAGGAAGGAAGGATGGAAGGAAGGAAGGAAGGGAAAGAAGAAAAAAAAAGTTTTATTTTGGCTTCTGTTTGAGAATTTGTCCTGTTTAACTCACCTATAATCTCCTAAATAATCTGTAAGATTTCATTAATAAGAGTCTTTCCTGATATTTAAACACTGGTTATTTCAAGCAACCAGGTGTCTTTGCTGTTGCTTTTATCATGCCCCTACGATATTCTCTGTGGGACTCACAGACTGTGCCTCTAGAAGAACTGGCACAGAACTGCCAAGATGCAGCATGTACAAACCCAGGAAATCCAAAACTTGAGATTAATATCTAATCCTGAGAACAGAAAGTGAGGGACAAAGCTCTCTCCTGCTTCTGTGCCTGCCTCAGGAACAAGTGACACTAAACCCAGGTGGCTAGAGGTGGTCAGTCACATGATCTTCTCACTTCCTATCTTTCCCCTTACAAATGGAGCATTGCCAGCATCCTAAGTCCCATAACATTCTTCCTCAAAACCCCTGTCCATTGCCCAGGGATTATAAATCCCTGTCTCACATGAAATAAAGTGTGGAGCACCATCTACCTCACCTAAGTACATCTGAGACTGGCTGTTCATTCTGAACTGTAGCCCTTCCTCCTAAAGGACTCATCACTAGACCCTCGACTGGACTCCCAGACAGTCAGTCACACAGAACTGCCACAGTCACTGCTAGAGCTCACTTGGCTCTGTGAGCTTCTGCTGCTCACCTCCCCCTGCTGTGGTGCTGATCTGCAGGACTGAGCTGTCAGCTTTCCCTCAGCAGCCAGTGGAACCTCCTGAGGTTTTTTGCTGCCTGGCTTGTTTTCCAGAGCCCTGAGATCCCAGGAGCCACCTGGAATGGTATCAGCAGGCCAGCTAAAAGAACAATAACACTTATTACAGAGAAAAATCCAATTTTTCTACACCCCCGACTGGAGCAGAACATAAATATTTTGATACATATTTTATTCTGAGCTCTGT
>NW_026596256.1:9297515-9424896 GCF_907164565.1 Psammomys obesus
GACTGGACTCCCAGACAGTCAGTCACACAGAACTGCCACAGTCACTGCTAGAGCTCACTTGGCTCTGTGAGCTTCTGCTGCTCACCTCCCCCTGCTGTGGTGCTGATCTGCAGGACTGAGCTGTCAGCTTTCCCTCAGCAGCCAGTGGACCCTCCTGAGGTTTTTTGCTGCCTGGCTTGTTTTCCAGAGCCCTGAGCTCCCAGAAGCCACCTGGAATGGTATCAGCAGGCCAGCTAAAAGAACAATAACACTTATTACAGAGAAAAATCCCATTTTTCTACACCCCTGACTGGAGCAGAACATAAATATTTTGATACATATTTTATTCTGAGTTCTGTCCTTTTCCACCTTAGACCAACAAGGCTTGGAACTTCTGGAGAAGCTTGCAACTATGGCTCAGTGCCCAGCACGCTCTCTGAGGACCTGGATTCAACATAACAATTCTTGATTTATTTATGAAAAAGAAGGGTCATTGTTTGACCTATACTGAACCAAAATTGACTAAAATTTGTTTGAATTATCTATTAATCATTTAATCATATGATTATACAATGTATAATAAGTACTTGTTTTGTATCATTGTAAACAGAGAAGTCTCCAGATGAGGACTGTTAGTTATGCATACATTTCCCATAATAATTCACACAGCACTATTGAATGTTTTGACAATAATTTAAGCTCGAAACCACAGGATATACAACTCTAAGTGGGAAGGCTCCATCAAATTCAGGAAACCCTGAGGATGAGGAGGTAGGGGTCTGGGAACCAGAGGAGAAGCAGGAAACAAGGAGAACAAATCCCTCCAAAGACACTGAGCAAAGCTCATGTGATCTCACAGAGAAGGAAGTAGCAATCAAGGGGCTTCCATGGGTTTGCACCAGGTCTTCTATGTATACATTAGAGCTCTTTATGGGAATGCTGCGTGTGTGAATGAGTGCGTGTCTGACTCATGTGCCTTCCCTTAGGGCCATTTTACTTCTGTTGGTTTGACTCATCCTACCTTAGTGTGATGATTTTTGTCTTATCTTATATGTTATGTTGTTATAATTTGTTTTTATCTTTTAGAAGCCTGTTTTTGTTGTTGTTGTTTATTTTCTAATAAGAGACAGAAAGACAGTAAAAGGGAGCAGATCGAGATTGGAGAGAAGGTGGGGAGGAACTGGGAAGAGTAGAGTGAGAAAAAACTGTGTTAATATTGCATTGTATGAGAGAAGAATCTATGTTAAATAAAAAAGGGAAAATAAGAAACTTCAATAAAGAGTAAGAAGCCTGCAACACTTGTTATTGAATAATACAAGCATTTTGACACAGTTTGCTTTAGTATTAGGCATATCGATGATTAAAAATAAAATGTGTGCCAAATAAAAGGCTATTTTTTTTTAAATGCTGAACAATTTTAAGCAGCAGGGAAATGGTACAATATGATTTCAACTTACTCCAATCTGAATAGCTAAGATCAATAAAATAAAAGAAAAAAAAAAAACAAACTCTGGTGGGACTGTGGGAAAGGGAAAGACTTATCCACTGTTGATGGGAGAGAGAATTAGGCCAGCATTTACGGAATTCACTGTGGACTTTGCTCAAAAGGTTACAAACAGATAGAGTATATGATCTTTTGCGGGGACCAGCCCCGAAGGTGGATGGAAACTTGAAATAGTATATATGCAGTAGGGGAAGAAGTCTTGGACCAAGTGGTGCACTTTGCACACTCTGGCACTGAAACAACCATTATTTATACATCTATTTCTTCATAGTTAAAAAGGTTTTACATTTATTTCCTCATTTTCCCATGTACAGGCTCTTTTATGAACTTCCTGTTTTTAGCAATAAATATGCATGCTGTAATTTTTTCTCTTTCTTCTCCTCATTCCCCACAGTTTCCTGCTAAACTATGAACTATATCAAGAAGAAGGAAACACAACTTCAGAAAACAGTTAATATCTAACCCAGCACACTGGTACATAACCAAGCGACCATGGTTGGCAGCTATATCAGTTACAGTATAGAGAGGTGTTAGACCACAAACACAGGAAATTCTGATTAAATGATTGGCACCTGGTGTCTCCCCACATTCTGATGAGGAGACCTAATCCCTCTAACACCCAGGACTCTTGGCAAATCAGTAACCTGAATCAACTCCTCATCTTTGCCTGGGTCACCGCTGAATGTTCTTATATAGTCCTGGAAGAAAAAATCCAGAAAGATCTTCCTAAATTTTGATAATCATCTAGTTGTGTGGAAAAGGTCAATGGGCAAATAGTCATCAGAACCAAGTTCCCATCAGGAGAGAACTTAGCCGATGAGCCCAGACCAGGCTCTTGGGTTCCCCATGTAACTTCAGAGCCACTGTAAGATAGAGGAGTTATACAGAGCTATTTATAATTAGCATGACATAAACTGGTAAGCCTAATTTTAATATTTTGTGTTTGAGTTTCCATATATAAAATGGGTTCCAAATAAAACATTGACTCTGATTCTATCAATCCTTTCCCGAGTAATCAGCACCAAGGAAACATCTCTGGATAAATTAACATGATCTGCAGTAAGTACTTGTTGGGGCAGGACTGTAATAGATGCAGACATAGCCCCAACAATATCAATCAATGTCACTTTGTATCAATCCTATTATGCTCGTGCTATGCTCTTACTAAACAGATACTTGTTCACCTATGTTCATTACTACTTTATTAACAATAGCACCAAAATAAAAACAGTCTAGATGCCCAAATGATGAATGGATAATAAAAATGTGCTGTGTATTATCATTGGACTATTATTGACATGACTGTTAAAAATGATATTATAAAATGTATGGACCTGATATAATGTATGGACTATTATACCCCAGATAACAAAAACAAATGTTCTATATTTTCCCTCACATATGAAGGATAACTTTGAATCTTTAGATATGTACGTTTAAGTTAGATAACCTTTCAAAGTCACAGAACTTTGTAATGTCACAGAGGGAATTTCAAGGGACAGGTGTTAGAGTACATTTGGTATAAGATAGAATTGAATACATTGGAACAAGATAAATGAAAAGCAAGAATGGGAAAGAAGAATAGAAAAATGGTAGATGAAAAGATAATAAATACTAAAGTTCCTTGAAAAAGCTATGTCAAAATGTGCTGCTAGAGGTTGGAGAGAGGGCTCAGAGGGTGAGATGACTGGCTGCTCTTCCCAAGGTCCTGTGTTCAATTACAAGCAACCACTTGGTGGCTCACAACCATCTATAATGAGATCTGGTGCTCTCTCCTGGCATGCACATGGTCATGTATATTTATTTATTATGTGTACACAATAAATAAATACATCTTAAAAGAAAAAGATGATCTTAAAAAAAAGAAATGTGCTATTGGAAAATAACTTCCTGAAACACACACACACACACACCTATACCAGAGGGTCAGTGCTTTCTCCAGACAAAACCAGTTTTGCAAAAATTAGCCCAGTGCTGGAAATGTGTCACCTCTTCTGGAGGTGTTGGCCAATGGGGTCTCCTGCACTCTCCAAACATTGCAGACTGTCGCCATTGCTCTTTAACATGAAGGTAAGATCCTGTTTCTGAAGACACCACATACTGGAGACATAGGATAGAGAGAAAACTAGTTGTTACTGACCTGGTAGATTAATCCTTACTGGTTAACTGCCATATTGCTGGGAGGATATATGAATCCTAACAAGGCAGAAAACTCAACAACTGTGTCATCAAATTTTGGACCCTGCATGGTACAATGATTGGCCAGGGAAGATTTGTGTAATAGTGGTTTGAATGTTGTATGGTAACTGCCCACCAAATTTTGATTGAATTAAAACCTGATCCTCAAAACAGAATTCATGCCTCGTACTATAAATTGTGAAAAACAAACAAACAAGAAACAAATTACCCTGGGATAAAGACAGAACAAAGATTGAGGAAATATCCAACCAATAATTGACCCAATCTGATAACCACCCCACAGTAGAGAGCCAAACACTGGCACTATTAATGATGCGCTATATGCTTGCAGACAGGAGCCTGACTTGACTATTATCTGGGAGGCTCCAGACAGCAGCAGATGGAGACAAATGCTGAGACTTGCAGTAAAGCTCTGGGTGTACTGTGCAAGTGTAGGGGGAAAGATGGAAGGGCCAGGTGTGGACATGAGCCTCACAAGAAGAACAAGAGATAACTAACCCAATGTCATTGGGGATTACAAAGACTGAGACATCAATAAAGGAACATGCATGATTTGAACTTGGCTCCCTGCACATATGTGGCCAAAGGGTGACTTTGTCTTCGTAAGGGGAGCCTAGCTAATGTTAGGAGGATCTCTTTCTAACATGGACTCTGTTGCCTGCTTTTGGATCACTTACCCTTTGGCAGCACTGCCTTGGCTGGCCTCAGGAGATGAGGATATGTTCAGTCCTGATGTGACTTGATGTGCTGGGGAGGGTTGATATTTGGGAAAGTATTCCTCTTTTCTGGGGTGAAAGGAAGAAGGGAGGTTGAACAAGGGAAAGAGATTGGAATGGGAGGTGAGGAGAGAGGAAACACCCTTTGGATGTTAAATAAAGAAACTGAAAAAAGAATTAAAAATAAAAGAAGCAAACAAAACAAAACAAAACAAAACAAAAAGCAACAAAATATAGCTGTAGAGGTCATAAGTCCAGAGGAGAATCAGGTATGTTATCCTGCTAAGTTAACATATTAAAAAAGCACCATCTATGTTCCTCTTTTTATGGGCATGGATCAGTGTAGTTTTTAGCCACCATCAGATAAATCTCGTTTGCAGTAAATGGTAAATAATAAGAGACTCCTAACTGATCAGTGTGCCTGGAATAAGAGATTGTGGAACACTCAGCTTTACTAAGACAAACCTTCCACCCAATATTCACGAATAACCATGAAAGAGGATTGATTTAAATTCCATGAGCAATTAGGACAGGAGGAAATGTATTGTGCAGCTTGGAGCAGAAAAAGGCATCAGGACACTTCAAAGTGCAGTCAATCATATACTGAAAGGGGTGTGTAATTGTTCAAGAGATTAGAACCATGAAAGAGAAGCTTTCTGCTCTGCAGAAAAGCAACTGAAAAGGTGCTCAAGAGTGAGACTCCAGCAAGAAAAACATCCTAAGGGGTTTCTTGGTCCACGAAAATGATTACCTAGAACAATTTTCATTGTCTTCAGTGTACAGAAGCTGCTGTAGCTCTGGTCCAATAGTACCATTGTTCATTGCAAATTGACAGCCAAACCTGTTTTCCATGTGAAACTAGGGTTAGAGTCATTAATGCTGTAAGAGTCAGGAGATCATGGATTTCCCCCAGGGTTTCACAGATAACAACTGCAATCAGAAAATGTATCTGAAGATCACATCCTAAGAGGAGGTTCAGTGAGGTAACAGGCCTGGCCTGGCTCTCCAATTCCCTTTCACTTTGCAATCATAGGAACTGTCTGTCTGCTGAAAGCCAGATGCCTGCTTCACTGTGGCTAGCAAATGAACATCAACAAAAACAGCCTGAAAATTTCTACAAGTGATCAGAACTTTGACACCCTCTGCCAATCACAGTAGAAAATCAGAACTCTGCAGTTTGCACCTGGACTTAAAATGTTTAATCTCCCTGACACACAGGGTTTTTCCCCAGTTGCAGTTGAAGTCTGAAACTGATGGGAAGTAAAAACCAGCTGATGCTAGAAGTGGGTGAGTAGGGCAGAGTCCTAAATGTTATCTGAGCTCCTGCTGTTTCCATGGTCAAAGAACTGAGGTATCTTTGTAAGGAATTTTACTGTAATGCCACATTCTTCCTGTCTCTGTCTTTTTCTTTATCTGTATATTTTTTTCTTTTTTTTTTAACATGGAAAGTTAGTAAGCTTTATTCAAATAAACCTAATCTAGAAAAGAATAAATCAAGTCCTTTGTTAATATCATACATGTACCACCTCTCACATATCTTAAAAAAAATCATGTATTCAGCTGCATTTTTATTTCATAGCTGCCTAGTCTATGCAGCCAGGCAGTTTCTAGGCAAATAAGTGAATTTATAGAAAAATGTCTTAAAATAGAGCTATCCTAAAAACAGGAACAATACAGCAGTAATAATAATAATAATAATAATAATAATAATAATAATAATAATAAACATTGAGTCCCTGTGTTGAATACCTATGTCAATAAATTATCTCATTAATTCTTAGGATACCCTACTAGGTGGAAGTCATAATTTTTATTTTGCTCTTGAGAAGGCAGAGTTATTGTCTACAGTCAGGGATCATAAGTCCCTGTATCTCTTTCATTCTCTCTCTTTCTGTGTGTGTCTCTCTCTAGATTGTTTTAATATGAGGATTAGTCAAAAGTTGTAGCTCTCGTTTCCAGTATGTTCACTTCGAACTCATCATTCTTCCATTTGAATGTCCTCATGAGGGTTTTCAGCAATACCCCACCATATCTGGTTTACTTTCCTTTCTTTCTGGCTTTAGACTAAGATCATTTTCCTTTTTGTGCCGTGTGACCTGATATTTGAGATCTCCAGCCTTGCTTCTCTCTAATTTGCTCTCTGTTAAGTTTATAAGAAACAATATGATTTATATCAGATTACTGAACTTTGGAAGCACATCTCTCATGATCTTTATCCATAATATTTTTTGTGTGTAATAGACTTTAGCCTTTATGCTGATTTTTTCACCTCTTGTCACTACTTTCATTAAAATCGCACCAAAAATGGATTATCTTTCTTTTCCTGCACTTACAGTCCCACTAAGGTGTGTTTCTCTGAGATTAAAGAACTTGCTATTCTCATAATGTTTTTGCTCTTGACGCAAATTGTCAATAGATACATCACGACACATTCTGTTGCACAAAGACACACAATTGCACAACCTGTTACCGCAGTGGCCTGAACTTGGAACGTCATCTTCAGTGAGTGTTGCTGTATTGCCCTCTTACCTGGAACAATTTGCCTTCTACCTTTGTCTTACTTTTTAGCAGTTGATATATGAGGTGCCATTTGACTATCCACAAAGAGAAGTTTGGACACCATTTATCATGGGATACAAAAATTCTGTTCTTTGGGATCTTTTGTGTCGTCTTTGCTTATTATATTTATACACCCATACCAGAAAACATTGAAGAACGCTGGAAATTGAGAATGATAGATGCTGTTGTGAAAATATCATCACTTGTGGTAATATACCCCTCCTCCCGCCCTGGGAAATTGGGAAGCCTTGTGACCAATATATATAAGTTTCCTTTAGTTAGTATTTTGAAAGAGACTTTGCTTTTCTTCAGTGCTATATCTACTAAGTAATATTATAGTTTATGTAGTTTACGTCTTAGTTCATCATTAACAGAACTTTATTAACTATTGAAAGACATACAATGTTTGTAAGATGCTATGTCTAAAGTTAATTATATATTGACAACACAAAAGAACTAACATTCCTAATGAATGTTTGAGTAATTTTTCACATGCTTAAATATAATTGATAATTTTCACAAAACCTAAACACATACATTTGCTTAAACTTATGTGTACAATTTATTCATATAAAATTTCAGAGTACATCTAACCTTTCACTACTTTAGTACCTTTTTTTTTTTTTTTTCCTTTTTGAGGTAGTTCCTAAGCTTCTGATACTCAAAGCAAGGTATTCTTGTGCCTGCCAGATTTTGGTTTAGATTCATCAATATTTCCTGTGTTAGTAATTAACTCAATGATAACCATAATTTCATTACAATATTATACAACTGTTATGATGGTATTCAAATAAATTTTATTTTAAAAATCAGAAAATTGTCATGATAGTGGCATTTATTTTTCATGTCCTTTTGTAACTATAATAATTTAGAGCTGGCAGTCCTCTCTGCTTTGGCATTAGTTTGTTGTGCTATCCCATCTGTGAAATCCACTAGAAAGCTACATTGTGAACTCTTTTTTGAGCACAATGTGTGCTGTATTGTCTTGTCCTTGTCATCTCTCAGGCCCACATAGCTTTATGACCACATCTCGGCACCTACTGCTGTTCTTGCCTGTCTTTAGGTCCCATGTTGTTAAGATTCAGATTTTATAACGACAGCACTCAAGAATACACCATGTTCTCTTTTACTGAAATGTGCTTCTGTCTGGAAGGTTCATGGCTATTGTGACAATAGGAAGGTTCTATTTAAAATCTTGGAAGTTTCCAGCTGTTAGTTCATTAAATATATCTTTTCTGCTGTAGCCTTTCATCACTTTTCTCCAAGTATATACATTTTAAATCATTAGTTTTAAATATGGTTTCTTTTAGTTTCTGTTACTATTTTTATTTTTAAGAGTTTGAATTGGCCTGAATATAATTTCATTTTGAAATAAAGGTTTTGACTGGGAATTGAATTCAGGTACCAGGAAATATTACAGAATGTATACCTGGCAGAAAACAAAGATAACTCTCCTAGCAACAGCCTCCAGGAAATATAACAGAATAAATGCTTCATAAAAAAAAATAGAGACAAACTCCCTGGCAATAATCAATGGGAATCGGTTGAGAATCGGGTGGGAAAATTCTCCCCAATGTTTCAGATATGGTTTAGAAAAATAGCCATTGTTATTATACGCCTTAACCCTTGTGATTATGTGCCTCAGAAAAGGTCATCTCCCCTTGCTAAACTTTATCCAATTCTCTAATGTCAAGGCTTGTGCCCCACTGCTTGCTGCCATGGAAACTCCCTGCTCACAGACTTTTCCTTTAAAAATCCTGTTCATTCAGAGCTCAGGGTCCCATTTCTCTACTGCTACATCAGTGAGACTTGGATCTCTTGGATCTCGAGCTCGATCGCTCTCGTAATAAAGCTCTCTTGCCATTGCATTGAGTCGTCTCCTGGTGGTCTCTGAGGATCCCGTGAACCTGGCACAACAATTTCAGATGGTATATTTTATTTTGATATATTTTCAAATTCAATGAGTCTTTGTCAAATTTTTTTCAATTAAGGTTTATTAATAAATATTGTATTTTGGATAATTTCCTAGTTCTATTATTCTAACTTATTTATTGAATGATTCTTTTTTTTTTTTTTAAAGGAAGTTTTTTTTTTTTTTTTTTTTTTTGCTTTATTTACTTTGTATACAACGTTCTGCCTGCATATACACATACACGCCAGCAGAGGGCACAAGATCTCATTATCGATGGTTGTGCGCCACCATGTGGTTGCTGGGAATTAAACTCTTAGACCTCTGGAAGAGCCAGTGCTCTTAACCTCTGAGCCATCTCTCCAGCTCCCATTGAATCATTCTTAATACACTTCTTTTCTTAAGAGCATCTGTTATTTAATTTGTTCTGAAATGATTCATCTTTACTTTATAGAACATAAATATAATAATAATAATATTTGTTGCTTTTAAATCATTGAATTCATAGGTAGACAATCTCGTTTAACATTTTTTATTTTGTTTCCCTCAGTGAGATAGTCTCATTTGCTTTTGGGGAGGACAGGTAATTATGGTTTGTATCGTGGGTATTCTGAGTATCGTGGTGTGGTGGCTTAGATGAGTGTCCGCTGTATGCTTACATGGTATATTTTAATCCTTGAGTCCCAGTCATTGGAAAGAATTCCGAGTTACTTGGGAAGAGTTTGGAGGAGCTGGGTCAGTGGGCACCAGTTTTCAGGTTTCAAGAGACTTGTGATACACAATGCTTTCTCTCTCTGCCTCATGTTTTTTTTTTTTTTCACAATCTAAACTCGCAAATGCATCTTTGCTTTAATATCATGGACTCTAAAACACTCAAAGTTCAAGACAAATTAAGTACTTTCTTTTTTTCCATTTTTTTATTTTTTATGTTAATTACACTTTATTCACTTTGAATTCCGGGTGTAGCCCCCTCCTTCATTCCTTCCCAAACCCCACCCACCCTCCCTTATCTCTTCCCTGTCCCTCTCTAAGTCCACCTGGCAGGGGAGATACCACCATCACGAAGTACTCTCTTTTATGAGTTGCCTGGATGATAGTGCTTTATAACAGCAAAAGAAAAGTAAGTAAGACACTTTGAGCTTTGTAAAATTTCTACTGCCACGGACCGGCCCAGTCGGGCTCCCGGTGTCCGCAGGAGAACAAGGCTTTAGACAGGAAGACACGGTTTCGGCGATGAATTGACAGAGACACCTTGATGGTTTTGACTCTGCTGCAACTTTACTGAAGTCAAGCTAGTATTTTTATAGTGATCTCACAAGGAAGCACCTTGAAATTGGCATGCTTTCCAGAACGTTCAGGCTTTTACCAAGGATACAAAGTTTATGTTTTTACATAGGGCAGTGCCCACTAGAAATCTTTGCCTAGAAACTTTCTGATCAACGCCAACAAGAAACAAAAACCTCAAACTATGGTTTCATTATCACTGACTAGTGAAGAGGAAAGTCAGGAGCTGTAATGGTCCTCCGAGCCAAGTCGAATACCTGCCAAAGTCTAAACACACCTTTGTCAACCATCCTCCCTTATGTCCTGCTAAAGATTTATGATCTTCCCTAGGAACAAGGCACTGAAGGGAGGGGAAACTCCCGCCAGCTGTACTTCTCATGTTATTTTTTCTTAAGAAGGAGCCCATTATTTTTTCACTATTCTTAATGCCTATTAATACTAAATCTAATTCATTACTTTTTTAAACTCATTCCTTTTACATTTTATTTTTATTAAAGCTTTTAATAATCTACTAATAATAAATTTCTTTATAAAATTAGTTGTGCTGTTTCAGGAGTCACAGAGAAAGATCAAAGAACTCATTAATCCAGCCCCAGAGTTACAACTGAAAAAGCGTAGAAATCTCAGAATACATCTCTTTTCTAAGTGGGATGAGTCTGCCAGGGACCTTCCAGGGAACAAATTTCCGAAGAAAGCGTATCTCCAGCCCTGTAGCTTATGCTACTATGGCGACACGGGCGTGGGTGTTGGCATTCTACTAAGACTATAGACTATTTTTGTCACTGCTTTGTTTGGGGGGGGGGTCTATCAGTCAGGTTATAAAGAGACTAAAGAGACAATATATTTATATTTCTTAAAGATATTCAAGAAGATTGTTAGATAAGAATTTTTAAAATTATATCCACTTTCTAATAATTAGTTATCTCTAACAATTCTCATTATTTTTTATTCTGTATTCAATATAAAATCTCCAAGAAGACTAAAACCAACTTAGGGTTGCATCTGATTTAATTAATAAATTGCCAATGCCACAGCAATTGGTGGCCAATAAAATACTTTACTAGTGGTAGTGGCTTTCTTAAGTGAATTAAAACACTGTTATCAGAAAACAAATTTTCATAGATACTAAGCTTATCAAAACAAGAATTATCTATACTTATATCCTGAGACATTTATATTAATACATGGTCTTAAAATATTCTAGTAACAAATACCTATATGTATATCTATATAGTTGCTTTAGTTGAACTAGTAGTTACATGTTAGAAAACTGATTAGAAATAGTAAGAGAGATTTACTTTAGCTATAGAAATAAATAGAGTACTTTAAGGAATAGATAAGTAACGTCTTGTAGCTTAAAAATAGAAACTCACTATTAGGAATTTAGTAATCAAATAATTATATTTTGATATTGAAATGAGTTGAAGGTTGGTTTGATGATGTAATGGATAAAGCATTTGCTGTACATGCAAAAAACATGAGTTTGGAAGTCCTGTTCCGTATAAAACTAAATAGAGTGGTATTCATTTATGACCCTGTGGCTCCCGCAGTGGCTTAGGCAGATGGATGAGAGAATCCTGGAAGTTCATGGGCTGAGAGAACTGGCATATGCAATGGCAAAGAAGAGTAGGCCCTAACTTAAACAATAAGGAAACTCATAACCAACATCTGAAAGTATCTTCTGGCTTCCATAGAAACATGGTACCTACATGCTTGCACACACACACACGCACACACACACACACACACATTTAAACTTTAAAAATTGAAACTAAAATTAATAAACAATAAATAAAATATTGGAAATATGCATACAAAGAAAGGAAGCATAAAATGTTATATCCAGATTGTATTTTTAGATAAAACATACAGTTTAAGAAGACCCTAGCTCAATGAAAAGTACAAGAACAAAATTTTGTGTTATCAAATGAGATTACTTCTGTTTCCAAATATTGCATGCTTGAGATTTCTTTTTCCAATTATAAGGAATTTTTATTGCTTGACAGTTTCATACATTCATGTGATAAATTCCTCTCTCTTCTGCTGAAACTGTTTTCAAAGTTTTCTCTTTTTGCTTCTATATCTTCTTTCTCTGTGAGACCAAATTAGTTTAATTAGTTTCTTGCCTTGGGATGGTGTAAGATTATGCACCACAGCAAGAGCAATTGTACCATTGAAAAAACTGATAAGCCCTTCACCCCCAACAATTAACTGTGTGTGTTTCCTGAGGTTGAGGTGGGGCTTCATGAACAACTTTCTCATTCATCACACAGTGTTGATTGTCCCAGTATTATGCAGATGACGTTATTAAGACCTGTAGAGCAAAAATCATAGTCCATATTTTAGGACATGTAATAAGTCTCACTTTTTTTCTTTTAGAATCCATAAATACTTTCATGTTTTCTAAATCAAGAATGATAATTCTTTGAATTCCTTGGCATAACTTTCTTTTTCAGATTTTATTTCTCCTTATACTTGAGTAATAATATTGTTTTTAATTTTTATATTAATTGTAGTTTATTCAATTTGTATCCCAGCTGTAGCCCCCTCTGTCATTCCCTCCCAATCTTACACTCTCTCCCTAATCTCCTCCCATGCCTCTCTCCAAGTCCACTGATAAAGGAGGTCCTCCTCCATTCCATCTAATCCTAGACTTGCAGGTCTCATCAGGACTGGCTACATTGTCTTCCTCTGTGGCCTGATAAGGCTCCTCCCCCCAACAGAGGGAGGTGATCAAAAAGCCAGCCACTGAGTTCGGTCACAGATAGTCCATGTTCCCCTTCCTGGGCTATTCACTTGAATAATGAGCCGCTAAGGGCTACATCTGTGCAGGGGTTTGAGGTTATCTCCATGCATGGCCCTTGGCTGCAATATCAGTTGCAGAAAAGAAAGACCCCTGAGCCTAGATTTCTTGATCTTGCTGCTCTCCCTTGGGAGTTCCTCTCCCCTCCAGGTCTTTCTATCCCATCTTCTTTCACAAAATTCCTTGTATTCTGCCCAAAGTTTGGCTATGAGCCTTAGCATCTGCTATCTGCTTTGATACACTACTGGGTAGATTTTTTTCAGAGGCCCTCTGTGATAGGCTCCTGTCCTGTTTCTGTTTTCTCCCTCTTCTGATGTCTGTCCCATTTGTCTTTCTGAATGAGGATTGATCATCTTAACCAGGGTCCTCCTTCTTGTTTAGCTTCTTTAAGTGCACAGATTTTAGTATGTTTATCCTATATTATGTGTCTAACATTCACTTTTAAGTGAGTATATGCCGTGTGTGTGTTTCTGTTTCTGGGATATCTCACTCAGGATGATCTTTTCTAGATTCCACCATTTGCCTTCAAATTTCATGATTTTCATGTTTTTAATTGGTGAATCATATTCCATTGTGTAAATGTTCCATGATTTCTGTATTCATTCCTCAGTTGAGAGGCATATGGTTTTTTTTTTTTTTCAGGTTCTGGCTATTATGAATAAAGCTGCTATGAATATGATTGAGCAAATGTCCTTTTTTTTATACTTGAGCATCTTTTGGACATATGCCTAGGAGTGGTATGAAAGTCTTGGAGAGATCAGGGGTACAAGGTCCATACCTAAACATAATAAAGGCTTTTACAGTAAGCCTATAACCAAAATTAAATTTAATGTTAGGAAACTTAAACCAATTCCACTAAAATCAGGGATAAGACAAGGCTGCCCACTCTCTCATTCTTTCTTTCTTTTTTTATTTTTTAATATTAGTTACAGTTTGTTAACTTTGTATCCCTGCTGTATCCCACTCCCTCTTTCCCTCCCAGTCCCACCCCCCATCCTCATCTCCTCCCTGCCCCTTACCAAGTCCACTGATAGGAGAGGACCTCCTCCCTTCCAACTGATACTGGTTTATCAGGTGTCTTCAGGACTGGCTGCAAAGTCCTCCTCTGTGGCCTAGCAGGGCTGCCCCTCCCTGGGGAGTGGGGAAAAGGTCAAAGAGCCCACCATTGAGCTCATGTCAGAAACAGACCCTGTTCCCTTTATTAGGGTACCCACTTGGATACTGAGCTACCAAGGGCTACATCTGAGCAGAGGCTCTAGGTTGCATCCATTCATGGTCCTTGTTTGGAGAAACAGTCTCACAAAAGACCCCTGTGCAAAAATATAGAGCTGGAAGTTCTAGCTAGAGCAATAAGACAACTAAAGGAGATCAAGGGGATACAAATAGTGAAGGAAGAAATCAAAATTTTGCTGTTTGCAGATGATATGAGACTATATGTAAGTGACCCTGAACATTCCACCAGAGAACTCCTACAGCTGATAAACAACTTCAGAAAAATGGTTGGATACAAGATTAATTGAAAAAAAAAAATCAGTAACCCCCTTGTATACAAAGGACAAATGGGCTGAGAATGAAATTTGTAAAAACCACACCTTTCATGAAAGCCACAAATATGATAAAGTATCATGGTACAACTCCAACTAAACAAGTGAAAGACCTATATGACAAGAACGTCATGGTTTTAAAGAAAGAAATTGAAGAAGATATCAGCAGGATATCTGATGTGCAACTCCTGTGAGAACCATTGGGCTGGCTGTTGCATTGGTAGCAATATCACAAATAAGCTATGCAGTGGAGAATGCATTTTGGAAGAAAAGCAGTGTGTTCCATGGAGTGGGTTAGGGGAGCTGTAACTGCTTTTGTTTTACTCTGCCTTGGATTTTTATTTTCTCATTTTTCTCACTTTGATGTGAAAGAGTGTGTGGATTTTTTCACTATTTAGGATAAAAGCTATCCCATCAGTTAAAAATAGCTGTGCCAAAAAGAAGTAAAATTTTATTGAAGGGTAGTAGATACTGGATACATGCATATGTTTATAAACTAATTCATACCTAGAATTTCCTTTTTTAATTTATTTGTTTTGATTGAAGTTTGTTCACTTTGTATGCCTCCAAAGAGAGAGAGACAGAGACAGAGATGTACTGGTGAAAAAAAAAAAAAAAGAAGATATCAGAAGGTCAGAGATGTCCGATGCTTGTGCATCAGTAGGATTAACATAGTAAAAATGGCCATCTTACCAAAAACAATTTACAGATTCATTGCAATCCCATCAAAATACCAAAGCAGTTTTTTACAGACTTTGAAAGGACAATTCTAAACTTCATATGGAAAAACAACACAAACAATACAAATAAACAAGCAAGCAAACAAAACCAGAGTACCGAAAATAGTCCTATATAACAAAAGAACTTATGGAGGTGTCTCCGTCCCTCATTTCAAGCTATACTAAAGAAAAATAGTAATAAAAAACTGTATGGTACTTGAACAGAAATAGACTCGTTGATCAATGAACTCGAATTGAAGTCCCAGAAATAAACCCAATTACCTAAGAACACTTGATTTTTACAAGGGAGCCAAAACCATATAATGAGAAAAAGACAGCATCTTTAACAAATAGTGCTGGAGTAACTGAATGTCTACATGTAGAAAAATGCAAATAGATCTATATTTATCACCCTGCACAAAACTCAAGTGCAGGTGGATCAAAGACCTCATGTAAAATCAGATACACTAAATAAATTCGAAAAAAAAAAAAAAGTAGTGAAGAGCCTCTAACTCATTGGCACAGTAGAAAACTTCCTGAACAGAACATTGACATCTCAGGCACTAAGCTCAACAATTAACAAATGTTACCTCTTGCAAATGAAAAGCTTCTGTAAGGCAAAGTAAACTATTAATAGAACAAAAGGGCAGTCTACAGATTGGGAAGATGTTTATCAATCTTACCTCCAACAAAGGCTAATATCCATTATATATATATATATATATATATATATATAAAATGAACTCAAAGAGTTGAACACCACAGAACAAAACAGAGAATTCTTTTAATTAGTATTTATTACAATTTATTCATTTTGCATCCTGGCTGTAGCCCCCTCCCTTCTCCTGCCCTCACCCTTGTTTTCTCTTCTTTCCTTATGCTCCCCTTTAATCCACTGAAAGGGAAGGTCTTCCTCCCCTTCAATCTAACCCTAGGCTATCAGGTCTCATCAGGACTGGCTGCATCCTCTTACTCTGTGGGCTGTCAAGGCTGCCCCCCGCCACACACACTCCAGAAAATGCTGATCAATGTGCCAGTCACAGAGTTCATGTCAGAGACAGCTCCTGCTCCAATTACTAGGGAACCCACAGTAATTGGAGCTACCTATGGGCTACATCTGAACAGGGGTTCTATATTCTCTCCATGCATTTTCCTTGGTTTGTGCATCAGTCTCTGCAAGGCCCCCTGGGCCCAATCTGGCTGTCTTGGTGTCCTTGTGGCACTCCTATCCACTCCAGGTTTTCTATCCTTCCCTTCTTCCATAAGATTCCCTGCTCTTAGTCCAAAGTCTGGGTATCAGTCTCAGCATCTCCTTCTATACTCTGCAGGGTAGAATCTTTCAGAGGACATGTCAGGTAGGTACCTGTCCCTGTCTTCTACATCCAATGTCTGTCCTGTTTGCCCTTCTAATGAGGAATAACCATCTTTTCTAGGGTATCCCTTGTTGTTTAGCTTCTTTAGTACTATCGATTTTAGTTTGTTTATCCTCTATTATGTGGCTAATATCCACTTACAAGAGAATATGTACAATGTGTTTCTTTCTGCTTCTGGGATACCTCACTCAAGATGATCTTTTCTAGATCCCACGATTTGCCTGCAAATTTCATGATTTCCTTGTTTTTAATTGTTGAGTAGTTAAATTGTGTAAATTTATCACAAGTTCTGTATAGATTCCTTGTTTAAGGGACATCTAAGTTGTTTCCAAATTCTGGCTATTATGAATAAAGCTGCTATGAACATAGTTGAGCAAATGTCCTTGTTGCATGGTTGAGCATCTTTCCGATATATACCCTTGGAGTGGTTAAGCTGGATCTTGAGGTAACACTATTCCTAATTGTCTGAGAACACACCAGATTGATTTCCAAAGTGTCTGTACGAGTTTACAATCTCACCAGCAATGGAGGAGGGTCCCCCTTTCTCCACATCCTCTCCAGCATGTGTACTCACTTGAGTTTTTAAACGTAGCCATTTTGATATATGTGAGGTGTAATCTCAGAGTTGTTTTGATTTGCATTTCCCAAATGACTAAGGACAGTAAGCATTTCTTTAAGAGTTTCTCTGCATTTTGATATTTGTCTGTTGAGAAATCTTTGTTTAACTCTGTGCCCCATTTTTGAATGGATTACTTGGTTTGTTGGTTTTTAACTTTTTGAGTTCTTTATATATTTTGGATATTAGCCCCGTCAGATATAATGGTAGTGTAGATCATTTCCCAGTCTACAGGCTGTTATTTTGTTCTGTTTACAGTGTCCTTTGTGTTACAGAAGCTCAGAGAATTCTTAATAGAGTAATCTGGAATAACCGAAAACCACCTAAAGACCTGCTCTTTAATTACCTCCCTCTGAGGGGGAAGCAGCATTACCATGCCACAGAAAAAGACAAAGCAGCTACTCCTGATGAGACCTAGTTGACTAGGATCAGAAGGAAGGAAAAGAAGTCCTCCCCTATCAGTGGACTTGGGGAGGGGCATGCATGCAGAGGGGAGAGGAAGGGAGAGATTGGGATGGGAGGAGGGAGGGAACCACAGAGGGAATATAAAGTGAATAAAGTGTAATTAATAAAGAATTAAAAAAAAGAAATGTCCAACTTCCTTAGTGTTCTCTATTATTTCATCTCACCCTGGTAAGAATGGCTAAGATCAAAATCTCAAGTGACAGCACATGCTGGATGTGGAGAATGTGAAACACTCTTCCATTGCTGGTGGGAGTGCAAACTTGTACAACCATTTTAGAAATCAGTCTAGTGCTTTCTTAGAAAATTAAGAATAGCTCTTCCTCAAGAGCTATATACTCACTCTTGGGTATATACTCAAAAGATGTTCCACCATAAAAGGATACTTGTTTAACTATGCTCATAGCAGCTTTATTCATAATAGCCAGAATCGGGAAACAACCCAGATGTCCCACAACAGAAAAATGGATAAAGGTATTGTGGTACATTTACACAATGGGATAATATTCAGCCATTAAAAACAAAGAAATCATTAAATCTGCAGGCAAATGGATGGAGCTAGAAACGATGATCCTGAATAACATAACACAGACCCAGAAAAAGACACATGGTATGTACTCACTAATAAGTGGATTTTAGTCATATATTACAGAGTAAACACAATATAAGGCACAGACTCAAAGAAGATAAGTAACAAGGAGGATCCAACAGGAAATAGAATTGACAAAGGTAATGGTTGAAGACATAGAACAAGGTAGGAGAGAGGGCACAAAGGTATATGAGGGTGGAGATCAGAAAGGGGGAGAAAGTTGGCAAGAGGACAGAAGGCCTATATAGAAGAGAAAAATTGAGGGTGAGGGCCTCTCTGACAAGCTGGATACCTAAGTTAGGGTAGGCTCCGTGGAGGATATGAGTGGGATTCAAGCAGACTCTTAGTAGCAGAGGCCAGAAAGCCTGAAGAAGACAGCCTCTAACTAGACAAGTCTCCCAGCAGAGGGATGGGAACAGCAACCCTTCCATAAAAACTTCAACCCCTGTCTTGTAGGTCTATATAAGCGAGTATATACCAAGTTTGTCTTTCTCCTTCTGGGATACTTTACTCAGAATGATCTTTTCTAGATCCCACCACTTGCCTGCAAATTTCATGATTTCCTCCTTTTTGATTGCTGAGTAGTATTCCATTGTGTAAAAATACCACAATTTCTGTATCCATTCCTCCGTTGATGGACATCTGGGTTGTTTCCAAGTTCTGGCTATTACAAATAAAGCTGCTACGAACATGGTTGAACAAATGTCCTTGTTGTGTACTTGAGCAAATTTTGGGTATATACCTAGGAGTGGTATAGCTGGGTCTTGAGGTACCACTACTCCTAGTTGTCTGAGAAAGCGCCAGATTGACTTCCAGAGTGGTTGAACCAGTTTACATTCCCACCAGCAAGGTGATTAATCCTCATTTAGAAAGACAAATGGGATGTGCATTGAACTTATGACAGGAGTCTACCACAAAAGGCATCTGAAAGACTCTACCTAGCAGTGTTTCAAAGCAGACACTAAGACTCATAACCAAACCCTCGGCAGAGTGCAGGGAATCATATGAAAGAAGGGAAGTTAGTATGATATGGAAAGGATAGGAGCTCTACAAGGACCAAATATATCTGGGCACAGGGTCTTTTCTGAGACTGACACTCAACCAAGAACCATCTATGGATATAACCTAGAACTTCTGCTCGGATGTGGCCTGTGGTAGCTCAGTAACCAAGTAGTTTTCCAAAGTAAGGGGAACACGGACTATTTCTAACAGGATCTCAAGGGCAGGCTGTTTGACACCCCCCACCCAGGGGAGGAGCAGTCTGTTAGGCCACAGAGGAGGACTTTGCAGCCAGCCCTGAAGATACCTGATAAAACAGGGTCAGATGAAAGGGGAGGAGGTCCTCCCCTATCAGTGGACTTGGAAAGGGGCAGGGAGGAGACCAGGGAGGGAGTGTGGGGTTGGGGAGGGATTGAGGGAGCGGGATACAGCTGGGACACAGAGTTAACAAAATGTAACTAAAAAGAAAAAAAAAAAAAACAAAAAACTTCAACCCCAAATTTACAAGATGTGCAGGAATAAGGCTAGGACAGAGAGAGCAGGGATTGAGGGAATGTCCAACCAAAGCCTGGCCCAATCAAAGACATACCCTTTGGGAGAGTGCCAACCCCTGACACTATGAAAGATATTCTGCTAAGCTTGGAGACAGGAGCCTATCAGAGTTGTCCTCTGAGAGATTCTACCAAGCAACATCTCAAAGCTGATGCTGAGATTCACATCCAAACATTGGACTATACCTAATAAGTCCTGTGAAAAAGTGGGAGGGAAGAGAAAAGGACCCATAGATGACAGGAATTCCATTAGAAGACCAACAGAGCAAACTAACCAGGGTCCAGAGGACCTTGCTGAGGCTGAAGCATCAACCAAGGACTATACATGGACTAGACCTTACCCACTTCTACAATGATGTAGAGAATGGGCAGCAATGGGCAGCTTAGGCTTCATTTGGGTCCTCAAGTAAGGAAAGCTGGGGCTACATTTGACACAATCTCTCTTGCAAGCTTTTTGATTACCTCCTCCTGGCAGGACTTTCTTACCTGGCCACAGGGCAGAAGACAGGGTGTGTCCTGATGTGACTTGATGAACTGTGGTGAAAGGCAAGAGAAGGGGGCCCTCATTTTTTGAGAGATAGGGGAGGGGAGCAGAGGACTGGGAGACATGGAGGAATGGGGCAACAACCAGGATGCAAAGTGAATTAACAATTTTTAAAAGGATAATACTAATTTATCATATAGATACCATATTCATCCCAAGCTCCCCATAACCTCTCTCAGACCCTTACTTTGTACCCCTCTTAACATCATGTCCTTTTAAAAAATACTTTTTAAAACTCATTGAGTTAGTGCTGCCTGTATGTGTATTTATGTAGAGCCAAATACTTGAGCCAGAACAAGGGCCATAGTCCCAAAGGTAGGACTCTCCCATCCCCAATAGCCATGAACTGCCAATAGTTCCTGAGTTAGGGACTCTTGAGTTACAACACCAAATCTATACTTACAATGTTTTCTTTGTTGTTGTTTGGCTATGTGCACATCTCATGCAGATAAGCAGAACATCTGTGAGTTCATAAGTGCAACCACGTTGCCGTGTATGGAAGACACTGTACTTCAGCCATCTTCCCCTACTTCTGCATTTCCATATCTTTCCCCCCATCTTCTGAGATGTCCATTTAATGTGTGGTAAGGGATGTACTATACACAAAACACTCCCATACCACCTACTCTTTTTTCCTCATTTCATCTTTATGTGCATTTAGTGTTACTAAAATAAAAATATTAATTTTACATTTGGACCCTTGTTTTGATAGGTCACTTTATTTGAAAGTACGGTTCTTATGAAATTTGAAGGTATTTTCTTCATATTAATGAAAGCTCAAAATACAAAGCCAGTTTCAATGAAAATATTACAGTGATTGACACAGAAATCGATGACATTCCTGTTCGTCTGTTTTTGCCAAAAAAGAAAGACAGAGACCAGCTGTAATTTATATTCTTGGTGGTGCCTTTATCTTGGGAAGCTTCAGTAAATGCATTTTTTATGTGTGTTTTAGTTTGATTTCATTTATTATACAAAAAGAACTCTAGGCATTTGCAAGACCTTTCTATATTTGTCCTGCAATGATTTCATTTTTCCTTGATCATTTGAGAGTAGTCACTGTGTTTGTGTTTTAACTAACAAATGCCATTTTATGCTTTTTATGTGAATTAGTTTTTGCTGGTAAATTTTGTCATTGTTTTCATAGGATTTTAATCGTAATTAATTTAGCCTTTTGATTCCCACCTCCTTGTATAATCAATAATTCAATTCATAGTAAATTCCTGTAAGAAATCACACAGGCAAGAATATGTTGATAGATTTTGACTACAATTAAAATTTTCACTTATGTTCAGAAAATAACTTAAAGTTAAGTTGTAAATGTATTAAATATGGAGATGTTTATTTGAAAGTTTAAGCCTCTTACAAAGGAAAAAAAAATGTTTTCTAAAATTACCCCAAGAAGTATTTTTAGTAAATTAAAATCCCTTTATTAAAAAGTACAACGGTGTCCAGGTGGGTTACAAAGTAATGGGAAGAGGGACCGCCTCTGACATGGTCTGATTGGCCTGCTCTTTGATCACCTCCCCCTGAGGGGGAGCAGCCTTGCCAGGCCACTGAGGATGACAGTGGGATGGGAGCTGGTGGACTGGGATCAGAGGGAAGGAGAGGAGGACCTCCCAGGTGCGTGGATCTGGGGAGGAGCATGCGTGTGGAGGGGGGAGGGAAGATGGGATCGGAAGGGGAGGAGGGAGGGGCTTGTGGGGGGGGATGCGGGGTGAATGGAGTGTAATTAATAAAAGTTAAATAAAAAAATTTAAAAAGTACAATAAGCCTAAAATATCTTCAAAGATTAATTATAGTGACTATCTGAATTTATGACTCTCATAATGCTAAAGCTTTGGGATTGTGATTTTCACCATTAGTCAGAGGTCACTGTCTGTGTAATATTGCCAGGTGTAGTTTCTTTCAGCGCTCTCAGCCCCATGCCTCCTCCTGATGAAACTGACCCAGAAAAGAACAGAGCATGATGCTTATGGGCTATGCTCTGAGGCTAGGATCATATGAAGTGAGCAATACAATGAACCCAGTGGAAGTCTTCTGAGAGAACCCAACAGGTTATCAGAGCATGACAAGTTACTCTCGTTGTGAGCAAGTGGATTTTGTCTTCTGGCCTAGCATAGGAGTATTTTAGTAGGGAGGAGATAAGGAAGGTCTTGTTGCTCTGATAGAATTTGCTTATAGCTGGTGACAAAAGTGTTGATTGCAAGATTTCCATCAAGCAACAACAATTTGAATTTCTGTTATGATTCATAGATGTGTCTGAGTTTTCACTGCTTGGCGTTTACACAGCTCTGCTCTACATTTATTGTTTTCATTTCAGAGATGCTGCCCTATGATTTCCTGAACCGAGAGACAGCCAACAAAGTTGATGCTGTTGCTGTGGCACCAGAGTAAGAGAATCAATGTTTATTTCTGTGGTCCTTGCCCTTCCAGCATGAGCTTGGTTTCCAGTCACACAGTCCTCAGTGGTGGCTGGATTACTGCCAGGAAGTTTGGGGTTATGTTTTTCTTAGCATTATAACATTAATATGTCCTCAGCAACGTCTATTTTGCTGTAATCTCTGCCATGATAAACACATATACAATGCAGAGGAGTATCTTTGCCAACAAAGCAGTGGTAACACTGAGATCATAAAGTCTGCCCAGGTAATATGCCTACAATGTGTAACCATCACACCAGAGGGAGTTTGGGCTTTATTTGATGTGATAACAAAAACAGTGTATGTTAGAATTACTCTTGGATCCAGTAATATTAGAAAGAACACTGAGAAAATTCAAACATTTCAAGGACCTTTCCAATTACAGCTCTTAGTATTCTATGACTTGCCAACTGTCCAGCAATATACCAGAAAATTAAATATATGCTTATTACTAGATGTAGTAGACCTACTGGATGTAATCTATACATCTTAAACTCATCATGGGGTTGGAGAAAAGCAGATTTTTTTTCCTTTTCTTTTTCTTTCTTCTTTTCTCAAGACAGGGTTTCTCTGTGTAGCCTTGGCAGTCTTAGACTTGCTTTGTAGACTATGTTGGCCTCGAACTCACAGAGATCCACCTGTATCTGCCTCTCTGAGTGTTGGTATTAAAGGCATGTACCACTGTGCCTGGCTGAAAAAAGAAATTACCTTTTGCCTGCCAATTTTACAGTACAGATATAAATGGACAATATTGTAGATTTGTGCTGAAACACTATGATGAATTTTGACTGACAGTAGAACAGAGTCAAGAAGCAAAGAAGAGCAGGTTCAGCTCTGTTTTGTTCCCAGTTCCCAGTTTAAATAAAAAAAATTACTTAGGTTTGAGAAATTTCTAAATAGTAGTGACATTTTGCCACTCTTATAATTTAAGCATCCTTATTACATGATATTTTCAATAGTTTTAATAGAGCACAGTAAGTAATATCCACTTTAATCACTCTACGGTTATTTTAGGTGATTTTTATTCTTTACTTTGAAATACAATCATATTTTGGTGTTGCTTGGTTTATATGCTATTTAAACACTTAGCCATGGCTTAAAATTTTAAAATTCACAAATCTGTCCGAATACCATGGTTTATTATAGAATTGAGAATAATTGAAGAATTCAATGGATACCTTAGTTCCTAAACGTGACAGTTAAAAAATGAGACAGCTCAATTGATATGTGATTCTATAATAGAACACACAGTGAGATGTGGGTGAGCAGGAGAGAGAAAAACGTGGTAGTATTTTGTCTTAGGATTCAGAGTATTTTAGTAATACATATTGATATAACATATATTCGGCAAATAAACTTGATTTTAATTCAAATCCCCCTGTTTATACATGAAATTCTACAACTCTATGGAATTTTGACCAAAGGAAACACCTAATTAACAGTGACTACCAATACTTTGTTCTCAGATTTTCTGAGTTTAAAGTTTTGAATCATCTAATCAATGATCATGAATTGCTTTTGAGTTACAAATTCTACTGAGGGCCCAGTGAGGTTTACAGAGCTTACAAGGAGACTCCTCCTATGTCAGTCTTCTCCCCATAGAACCAATATCCCAAACTCTTTAAACCATAATCTACTTTTTCTTTTAAAATAGAAATTATTAGTAAGTCCAAGTTTAATTGATGGGATTAAATATTCCATTTAGGGCATATACATATATATATATATATTTATTTATATATACATATGCATGCAAAATTGAGAGGTAATTGGATTTATAAGATTAATAATATGGTCTATGTTGGTTTTTTCTTTCTTTCTTTTCTTTTTATTTTATTTTTTCTTGATTTACCTTTAAAGCTACAGGCTTGCTTCTCAGTATCCATTCCCAGCTGCCCTGGAAAACTGTGTTTCAGTGATCAAGTTCTTTCTCCAGGAAAAGATTCTTGCAAAATACAGAGCGGATCCTACTCTGTATTTCAGGAGACAGTTTTGGGGCGCCTCAACAGCAGTGGTAACTCAACTGGTATGTTTTATGTGTCATATGTTTTTGAAACTTGTTTAGTACTAACACTAAAGAAATGTTTTATTTGTATCTGAATGGTGTTTATACTGTAATACATAAAATGTAAAATAACCAAATAAGTATGGTCTTTTTGCATAAATTTAGCTTTAGTTGTGGCTTTAATTAACTAAGTAATGTTAAATAAGGATTTTGTAATCCTACTCTTTCTCTCTCTCTTGTGTGTGTGTTTACTGGGCATTGAATCCAATGCTGTGTGCTTGCTAAACAAATTATCCACCAAGGAACTATGTAATTACCTTCTTTTAAACTATTCTCAAGTTGTTCTCTCATTAAACATCCTTGACTGAACTTGAACTTGCTCTGTAACCCATGTTACTGGCATCTCCAAACTGTTGTGGTCTCCACTTTAACTGGACTTAAAACTCAGTGAGAGAACATATTCTGTGCTCTTGTCAGGAGCTCTGACCTTGCCTTATGTTGCTATGACTCAACCTACTTCCATGGCCCCTTTAGTCTCTGGGCTTCAATTTCCACTGAGGCTTCACATTCATCAATACCCTCTCTAGGCCTCTCATGGTACTGCCAAGCCTTGGCTGCTCCCCACAATCCCTTCATTCCTACAATAATCAGTATCACATGGAAAACAATGTGAACAATGTATTACCACATTCAACTGCTGGCCAACAACCTTACCATCTGGACCACAACCTCTATGTGCTGACCCTGAGGAAACACTTCTCAGAAGATGTTGACTCAGTGATTCCAGTCACGCAGTGATTCTTCAGCTCACACATCCAGCATTAACTGTCCCGGTAAACAGAAAGTTTCACTTTAGTGGTTCTTATTTCAACATATCACATAAATGGCCCTGATAGAGTCTAGGCAAATACTGCTTCCTGGCTTGATCCTCACGGCTTGCTCAGTTTGCTTTGTTATGCCACCCAGGACCACTGACCCAGAAGCTCTCCTGCCCAGAAGGGGATAAGTCAATCACGAGTTAAGGAAAAATACTCTCTGGTTTTACCACAGGCTAGTCTTACAGAGGCATTTTCCAAAGAGCTCTCTCTTCTCAGACAACTCTAGTTTGTGCTGAGTAACAAAAACTAATCAGGGCATCCATCAAGTACAATTTGTGCTGCTCATATGTTCTTGGATGTCTGGGCTTTCCTGGAGAGTGGACCAGCCATCAGAAGCCATATCCTTAAAGAAAACAGACTCTTCCGTTCCCAACACTCATCTATTAATAGATCCTTAAAAGGGGATAAACCTTGTGAAATTAAACTTAATGATGTTTAAGGACTGACATATTTGTTAAGTGTGTTTAACAGTCGTCATAGACACTCTAAATCTCAGCGTGAGTGTACTTCAGTTCATTTTCACAGGAACTGCATAAGCACATTTAAACTGGCATTACTTATTACACAGGTAAATAGATCATCTTTTTGTTTTTATTTTTTTAATTTTTTATTTAACTTGATTGTTTTTATCAGTACAAATGAGTTTTTGCGTGCATGTGTCTGTGCCCCATGTGCATGCAATGCTTCCAGAGGACAGAAGATGGCACGCGACTCCACAGAAACTGAAGCTATGGACAGTTTTGTGTTACCAAGTATGTACTGGGACTCAAACTCAAGCAGCAAGTGCTGGCAAGTGCTGAGCCATCTCTCCAGCGTGGGCAACATGTCTGTCATTAACAGAAAAGTATAATGCTTATTACTGGAAAAATTAAAAGAATATATGATTTTTGTTCTTCTAAAATTTATTAATATCTTTTGTAAATTAATTTTTCAGATTGTATTTCTTTGGCATTTATAATTTTAATGCTTGACTAAATATACTGAGCTCCATTGGAGCTGAACCATTGGGACACCGCATAGATGATTTTTCTCTTCAAGTGCTCTTTTTTCCCTTCTTTCTTTCTCTCTTCATTAAAAAAAAAATAAAATGATGGTGGCACACACACTTAACTCCAGCACGTAGGAGGCAGAGTCAGGCTGATAAAAAATTTCTGTTTTAGAAATTTGAAAAAGTCATCTCTTAAGGTATATTATACTCTTGAACATATGCATATCTACATAGGTTCCGGATGGTTCAATTTCTAAAATTCTGAAGGGTAGGTATGTGGGCTTATTTCTGGGTCGCATAATAGTTACCACTCTAAAATTGCAGAACAAAGAAAAAATATTAAAAGCAGCAAGGGGAAAAGGTCACGTAACATATAAAAGTAGACCTATCAGAATCACACCACACTTCTCAAAAAGAAAATTTAAAAGCCAGAAGGCCCTGGGCAGATGTTGTAGAGTCTCTAAGACACCACAGATGCCAACCCAGACTACTTTACCCAGCAAAGCTTTCAATAGACATAATTGGAGAAAACAAATTATTCAATGACAATACTAAACTTAAACAATGTCAACACAGTAACCCGGCCCTACAGAAGATACTAGAAGGAAAACTCCAACCCAACAAAATCAACTACATCCAAAAAACACTTCACAACAAAAAATTAAAGAAAAACAATTAATAGTAAGACATCAACTCCACAATAAAAGGAAATAACATTCATTGGTCACTATTCTCTATCAAGATCAATGGGCTCAACTCTCCAATAAAAAGACACAGACTAACAGAATGGTTGCGGAAACAGAATCCAATATTCTGCTGCATCCAAGAAACACACCTCTGCAACAAAGATAAAGACTACCTCAGAGTAAAGGGCTGGAAAAATGTTTTTCAAGCAAATGGACCCAGAAAACACACTGGCGTAGCGATCCTAATATCTAATAAAATAGACTTTGAACCAAAATTAATAAGAAAAGATGAGGAGGGGCATTATGTTTTAATCGAAGGAAAAATCCACCAAGAGGACATCACAATTCTGAACAGCTATGCCCCAATACAAAAACACCTACATTCATAAGTAAAACATTATTAAATCTTAAATCACACATCCATCACAACACCTTAATATTGGGTGTAATTCTATACATAATTCTTCTATATGTAATTCTGCCTGTATATGTTACTTGACCCCTTTCCCTTGATGCTTTTAATATTTTTCTTAGTTGTGTACATTTAGTGTTTTGATTATTATGGTCAGGAGGATTTTCTTCTCTTGTCAAATATATTTGGTGTTCTGTGAGCTTCTTGTATGTTTCTAGGCATCTCTTTCTATAGGTTGATGGAGTTTTCTCTTATGATTTTACTGAAAATATTTTCTGGCCTTGGAGTTGAGCCTTCTTGTATTCCAATTTTTCCTAGGTTTGGTCTTTTCATAATGTCCCAGATTTCTTGGTTATTTTGTGTCAGAACTTTTTAGATTTAATGTTTTCTTTTACTGATATATATATTTCTTCAATCATATCTTCTATGCCTGAGATTCTCTCTTCGAGCTCTTCTATTCTGTTGGTGATGCTTTCATCTATAGTTCTGTTCTCTTCCCTAGGTTTTCAATCTCCATGATTTCTTCATTTTGTGTTTTCTTTATTGTTTGTATTACCATGTTCAGATCTTGAATGGTTTTATTAATTTACTTCACCTGGTTGATTGTACTTTTCTCTTTAAAGGCCTCTATCATCTTCATAAGGTTGGATTTAAGGTCAGAATGGGGAGTCATGTTGTTGAATGTCACATCATGTTTTTGTATCCTGAATTAAACAATTTCAGTTTTGCTCACATAACAAGGGTAGACTTACAAGTTATCATATCTTATCTTTCTAGACTTTTACAATCTAGTTTGAGTCATTTTTTTAAGGAATAATATCCTCAATCGTTTTCTTTTAGTTAGTTTATATATTGGATGTAAATGCATGCTCATTTTCCAGGTGGCACCACCAATTCTAGGAGGTGTCTTCATGTACCTCAGTACCAGGACTTTGTCCTTCCCTGAAGGCTTGATTTCCTTCTGTGAGTTTGTGTGGCAATAGGATGAATACATTTAATCACACTGTCTATATTAATTACATGACATACTTGCCAAGTAGGTGCTACATCATTCCAAATACTGCTTTTATGATTGCAATAATAACACCTTCACTTTTAAAGTACACACAGCTCAAAAAGTATTAGTTGACTCATCCTTGAATTCAATGCCTGCAGAATACAGAAGTGGGCACTGAATCCCGGGGTTGGAGTTATAGAGAGTTGTGAGAGGCCATGCGGGTACTGGGAATGAAAGCCAGGTTCTCTAGAAAACCAACCAAAGCTCTTGACTGAGCCATCTCTCCCACTTTAATAAAGCATTTATTTTTAAGACATCATATGACAAATTGACTTTAAGTTCAGGCAGGAATTAAATATTGGTGCATTGGAATTAGGGAATATTGCTCTATGAATTAAGAAAGTGATTCTTTCACTTGGGTGTTTACATGCACAAACATACAGGTGTACATGTAGGAATAAAATTAAAAACAAACCAGGTACCTGTAATAATTGTTACCAACTGATAATCCTGTGGTTGTGGCAGATATAGAATAATTATCATTTAATATTTTATGCTACATTTGACCTTTCTTGAAATAAGATAGGTAAAGACATTGGGTTCTAGATTAGTAGACATATTAGGGGAAATGTCTGGTTACAAATGTTGAAGTGTTTGTGACAAAAATAGGTTATTAATTGCATGTCAGCAAAATTAAGGTTAATAGTATATTATGGGTTGATCTCTCTCTCTCCCTCTTCCCTTCATCTGTTTATGTTATCACAGAAACTATTCTGTGCTGGAGCTGGCTTGGAAAGACCTGCACCAGTACTGCCTACTAGGAGGCCCTCTCCATGCTTGTTTCCATCCTATGTATTCTGCTTTGTCAGCCATACTGGGAGGCATAAGGAATCTCTACTCAACCACTGCTATACCTGCTTCTTTACTTCTCTGGGATGAAATTTATAATTCAAGCAACTTATGAGGCTGGATATTATATACTTTTTTGTATGAGTCAAAATTTTCATCTGAGGGGCCATGGCTAGCCATCAAACTGCAGTTGTTTTTCTTCCAAGAATCTGGTACAGGGTAATGAGAGAAAGGGTCTCCACTTTCACATAAAATTTAAAACCGGGGAGTCCAAGATGGTGGTGACCAAAAAGAACCATATCTGAGGGGCTTAGGATCTGAAATCCAACATTGGTGAGTGGAGAGGCAGCTGAAGCCAGAACATTGACATTGAGGCCTACTGGGTGAGAGGGGACAACCTTTGAGCTGGAATACTTTGTATCCAGGTCACCAGGGGCCTCCTCCAAGGTCTGAGAGTGGCGAATATTCAACTGTCCTGCATGTCCCCTTGCCCAAACATGGACCTCTCTGCTTGGCAGAGGTAGTGGTGGTTGCCCCAAGCCGAGCCTCCATGTTTAGTTACTGAGACAGCAGAAGTTGTGGCAGTAAGGGCCTGCCAGGTCAACGGCTCCTTCAGGCATTTCTATGGGCCTCCCAGGTCAGTTGTTGTGGCAGGCGACTGTATGGGCCTCCAAGGTCAGACGCTGTGGCAGCCAGCTGGACAGGCTTCCCAGGTCTGTGGCTATGGTTAGCCCAAGCAGGATCCTCCCTGCTCAGTGACTGAGAGAGCACAGGTAGCTGTCCCAAGTTCTGGTCTCCCTGCCAGGAGGGCAAACAGTACACACAACTGAGCTCACAGATCTCCCACACTCTCATTTGTCCCTGCCAAATCTGAGAGTAGAGAAGAGAGGGAACTCCTGTGCCTTCTGCACAAGCCCCCGAGCTAGTGAAGGTGTCTTCAAATAGTGCCTGCAGAGCTCCAGGTCCAGAGCTTCATGGTCCCTCTAAGCTAGTAGCCAGATATCTGATCCTTCCCACCCACACCTCCATTGTGAGAACACAAGGATCCTTTGGACAGTGTTCTCAACATCGAAAGCCCTGTTTTGTGGGTCTACCAGTGGAGACCAGGCAAATAATTCCTGGAGCCCAAAGAGTTCTGAATACCAGTCTTATAGTATGACAGGCCTGTAGGTCACTGAGGTATTCAGGGCACCTGCGTATGCTTATTGTATCCAGGAACAGCGCCAGCACCCTTTCCTCTGCTTGAGCTCCTTCCAGGCAACTACATGCTCTAGTACACTGTCTCTCAAGACACACATAACTCACACACCCACACTTATGCAGAAGCTTTCGCAACATTATTCCTTTAGCTATAACGGAAATACCAACATCCACTCTTGACTGGTGGACCCCTCTCTTCCTCCTGAAGAATACTCCAGACACCAGAGACAGATGGATCCAGTCTGAAGTACAGACTCCAGGAACAAACAGCAAAGTTTACAGATAAGTAGATGGCTATAGATTGGCATAAAAACACATTCAACAAAAATCAGGACATCATGCCTTCATCAGCAACCGGAAAACTCAATGACTATGCTAATATTCATAATAAAAATATGCTAATTTATTGGAAATGCAGGAAAATTATTTTAAAGCTATGCTTATCCAGTTATTAGAGGCACTTAAAGAGGAAATGAACAAAGCTCTCAAAAAAAATACAGGCAAATACAGCCACACATATAGAGGCACATAAAGAGGAAATGAATAAAAAAAATAGAGGCCATGATGGAAAGACAGGAATCCACATTCAAACAAATGAAGGAAATGGTGCAAGACATGAAAACAGAATTAGAATTAGAATTAAAAAAAAAAAAACAGAAATAAAGAAAACCCTCGAGCTGAAGAACTTAGAGAAAAGATCAGGAACCACAAAGGTAAGCATCAACAAGAGAATGTAAGAGATGGAAGAAAGAATCTCAAACACTGAAGATAAAATTGCAGAAATTGATACTTCTCTCAAAGAAAAAGTAAAATCAGAAAAGTTCCAAATACAAAATATCCAATAAATCAAGGACTTCATGAAAGGAAAGAAATCTAAGAATGCTAAGAATAGATGTAAAAGAAGAATCTATGCTTCAAGATCCAGAAAATATTTTCATGAAAATCATAGAAGAAAATGTTCCCAACTTAAAGAAAGAGATATCCATAAACATACAAGAGGCCTACAGAACACCAAATATACTAGACTAGAAAAGAAATTTCTCATGTCACATCATAGTGAAAACACTTAATCTACAGAACAAAGAAAAAAAATTCAAAAGCAGCAAGGGAAAACGGCCAAATAACATACAAAGGTAGACCTATCAGAATCTCACCAGACCACTCAAGAGAAACTGTGAAAGCCAGAAGGGCCTGGGCAGATGTCATGCAGACTCTAAGACACCACAGATGCCAACCCAGACTACTATGCCCAGCAAAGCTTTCAATCAACATAGATGGAGAAAAAAAATTCCATGACAAAACTAAACTTAAACAATATTCACACAGAAACCTAGCCCTACAGAAGATACGAGAAGGAAAATTCCAATCCAACGAAAACAACTACACCCAAGAAAACTTTGGATATAGATAAATTCACAACAAAAAAATAAAAGAAAACAATTAATAGTAAGACATCAACTCCACAATAAAAGGAACTCACATTCATTGGTCACTATTATCTATCAACATCATGACTCCACTCTTCAATAAAAAGACACAGACTAACAAAATGGTTGTGGACACAGGACACAATGTTCTGTTGCATCCAAGAAACACACCTCTGCAACAAAGATAAACACTACCTCAGAATAAAGGGCTGGAAAAAGGTTTTTCAAGCAAATAGGCACAGAAAACAAGCTAGTCCCTTGTGGTAGGCACCTGTCCTGTTACTTGTTTTAATATATCTGGCCACAGAGGTCTTTTATGAGACTGTATCTCCAACCAAGGACTATGTATGGCTATAACCTAGAACCCCTGCTTGGATCTAGCCCATGGCAGCTCAGTATCTAATTGGACTCCCTAGTAAGGGGAACAGGGACTATTTCTGACATGAATTCAATGGCTGGCTCTTTGACCAACCCCCACCCCTGAGGGAGAAAAAGCCTTGCTAGGCCACAGAGGAGGACACTGCAGCCAGTACTGAAGAAACCTGATAAACTAGGGTCAGATGGAAGGGGAGTTACCTGTCAGTGGACTTGGAAAGGGACACGGAGGAGATGAGGGAGAAAGGGTGGGATTGGGAGGGAATGAGGGAGTGGGCTAGAGCTCTGATATAAAGTTAATACATTGTAACTAACATTAAAAAAATGAAAATTTAAAAAAGAAAACAAGCTGGGATAGCTTTCTTAAGATCTAATAAAATAGGTTTTCAACCAAAATTAATCAAAAAAAAAATAAAGATGTGGAGGGACACTTAATTCTCATCAAATGAAAAATCTATCAGGAGGACATCACAATCATGAACAACTCTACTCCAAGCAAGAGCACATGCACTTGTAAATGAAACATAATTAAAACTGAAATCACACATCAATCCCAACATCTTGATAGTGGGAAACTTCAATACTCCACTCTCACATAAGGAGATCAAGGGGATACAAATTAGAAAGGAAGAAGTCAAAGTATCACTATTTGTAGATGATATGATAGTATACATTAGTGACCCCAAAAATTCAACCAGAGAACTCTTTCAGCTGATAAACACCTACACCAAAGTGGCTGGATACAAAATTAACTAAAACAAAACAAAACAAAACAAAACAAAAAACAAAAAACAGTAGCCCTCCTGTATATGAAAAGCAAGATGGCTGAGAAAGAAATTTAGGAAACAATACCCTTCACAACAGCCACTAATAACATAAACTACCTTGGTGTGACTTTAACCAAGCAAGTGAAAGATATGCTTGAAACAAACTTTAAGTCTCTGCAGAAAGAAATTGAAGAAGATATCAGAAGATGGAAAATTCTCCCTTGCTAATGGATAGGTAGGATTAACATAGTGAAAATGGCCATCCTACCGAAAGCAATCTGCAGATTCAATGCAATTCCCATCAAAATACAAACACAATTCTTTACAGACATTGAAACAAAAAAAAATTCAATTTCATATGAAAAAATAAAAAAACCCAGAGTTGCTACAACAATCCTGTATAAAAACAGATCATCTGGAAGTATCTCCATTTGTGATCTTAAGCTGTACTACAGAGAAATAGTAATAAAAACTGCATGGTACTGGTATAGAAACAGAATGGTTGATCAATGGAATCAAATAGAAGACCCAAAAATAAACCCCCACACCTACGGTACTTGATTTTTTGACAAAGAAGCCAAAATCATACAATGGAAAAAAGACAGCATCTTCAACAAAAATATGCTGTTCTAACTGGATGTCTACATGTAGAAAAATGCAAATACATTCATATTTACCACCCTGCACAAAATTAAATTCCAAGTGGATCAAAGACCTCAACATAAAACCAGACACACTAAATCTGTTAGAAGAAAAAGTAGGGAAGAGCCTTGAACTCGTTGGCACAAGAGAGAACTTCCGGAACAGAATACCAACAGCTCAGGCTCTAATATCAACAATCAATAAATGGGATCTCATGGAACTGAAAATCTTCTGTAAAGCATAGGATACTGTCATTAGAACAAAATGATAGCCTACAGACTTGGAAAGGACCTTCATCAATCCTACATCTGACAGAGAGCTAATATCCAGAATTTATAAAGAATTTAAGAAGTTAAAAAAGCAACAAATCAAGGAACCCAATTAAAAAATTGGGTACAGAGCTAAACAGAGATTTCTCAATACAGGAATATCAATTGATAGAGAAACACTTAAAGAATTGCTCAATGTTCTTAGTAATTAGGAAAATACAGATCAAAACGACCCTGAGATTTCACATTACACCCATCAGAATGGCTAAGATCAAAAACTCAAGTAATAATACATGCTGTAGAGGGTGTGGAGAATGTACATTCCTCCATTGCTGGGGGAATGTATACTTGTACAACCACTTTGGAAATCAATCTGGAGCTTTCTCAGACAATTAGAAATAGAGTTACATGAAGATCAGCTATACCACTCCTTGGCATATATCCAAAATTTGCTGAAGTATACAACAAGGACATTTGTTCAACCATGTTTGTAGCAGCTTTGTTTGTAATAGCCAAAATCTGGAGACAACCCAGATGTCCCTCAATGGAGGAATGGATACAGAAATTATGGTACATTTATACAATGGAATGCTACTCAGCAATTAAAAATAAAAAATCATGAAATTAGTAGGCTGATGGAGGGAACTAGAAAAGATCATCCTGAGTGAAGTATCCCAGAAGCAGAAAGACACACATGGTATATAATCATTAATAAGTGGATATTAGTCATAAAATATAGGATAAACATACTAAAATCTGTACCTAAAGAAGCTAAGTAAGAAGGAGGACCCTGGGTAAGATGATCAATCCTCACTCAGAAGGGCAAATGGAACGGACATCAGAAGAAGGAGAAAATAGGCAACAGGACAGGAGCCTACTCCAGAGGACCTCTGAAAAACTCTACCCAGCAAAGTATCAAAGCAGATGCTGAAGCTCTTGGCCAATTTGGGCAGAGTGCAGGTAATCTTGTGAAAGAAGGGGGAGATAGAAATACCTGGATTGGTCAGGAGCTCCACAAGGAGAGCAACAGAACCAAAAAATCTGGGCAAAGGGGTCTCTTTTGAGACTGATATTCTAAACAAAGACCATGCTTGGAGTCAACCTAGAACCCCTGCACAGATGTAGCCCATGGCAGCTCAGTTTTCAAGTGGCTTCTCTATTAATGGGAACAGGGACTCTGATATGAACTCAGTGGCTGGTTCTTTGATCGCCTCCCCCTGAAGGGGGAGCAGTCTTACCAGGCTACACATGAAGACAATGTAGGCAATCTGGGTGAGACTGTATATACCAGGGTCAGAGGGAACTGGATGATAACCTTTCCCATCAATGGACTTGGGGAGGTGCATGGGAGGCTATAATGGAGAGAGGGTTGTTGTGGGAGGGGATTAGGGTGGGGCTATAGCTGAGATAGAAAGTGAATAAACTGTCATCAATAAAAATAAATTAATTAAAAATTAAAAAAAGAACAAGAACAAGAAATAAATTAAATTTAATACCACACATTGACTCTGGGGTAAGAGTAACTACCTTCTGCAAAGCATAGCTGTGACCTTATAAAAGTCTATGAGATATGAAAGACTGCAAAAGACAGAGGTTTTGTTAACATGACAGGACCCTTTTGATAAAGTTAAACCCCATACATGAGTGTTCACCTTAGCTGAATGGCAAAGGACATGCAACGCTGAAATTGGTGAATGAAGGGGCTGTTCAAGCCTGAACAGAGTTATCTAGACTTCCAGGAAGAAAGAGACTAACCATGAACTGAATCCATCTAGATTTGGGTCGGCAGAGTCCTCCAGGAGGAGACACTCAAGGAGGTAATCCCTAGGCACTTCCCCATATCCAACTCTCTACTCCCCCTTTGGAGGAGGCTAGAAGTGGCCCACAGAACCCACCACAGACCACACTGTACCACAGTCCCAGCCAGAGCTGCAGCTTCCACCAAAAAAAACCGGAGATCTGGGGCTGAGAAAAACCAATCCTTTTGGGCACTTCCCTGCCATAACCCTGCCCCAGCAGAGGGGAAAGATAGAGAGGCACACAGTGGCATCACAGCACCTGGACCCCAGTGCTGCCAGCTGCTCCTAGCAAACAAACTTCAGCTCGAGATCTGGGACTGTGGTCATTCAACACATCCTGACACTCTCCAGGGTGCACTGCAATAAGGTTTAGAACCAAGTCCTTGCACTGGTGGCTCCCTGGCCCCTGGCAGAGAAACCCCTGGCTCAGGATTGGGGACTGAGAATTCCCAACCCGGCCTGGCACTCCCCTGAGAGTGCTGCCATAAGCTTGCCCTAGTGGAGGAGAAGGTCAGAGAGGCAGCCTGCCACAGGCCACAGCACACCCTCTCCAGCACACCCAGCGGCCCCTGGCAGAGAAACCTGAGTTCCAGATCTGAGGACACTCAACCTTACCTGGTAGTCTCCGGGAACCACCGACATATGTGCTAACACTGGGCAGCTTCTGGCAGAGAGCTCTAGGCCCGGGATCTGAGATTGAGGACACTCAACCCAACTCTTTCCAGTGCTACCCCACGACCAGCCTTCCCTGGCAGAGGTGAAGGTGAGAGAGGTGGCACACAGGGCAGGGAGACACCAAGTCCTGCTGCTACAGTGCCACAGAGCTGACTGTTAGCCTACACCCACTTCTGCCCCGGCAGGATCAAAGTGGAGAGTAGAGAGCAAGGGGAACCCCTGTGCAATCCAACTGGTCCTGCAAGGGAGTGAGTGTGCCTTCTAGGGAGTGTTTGCCCCAGACTCAAGGCCTCCCTATGCAAGCAACCAGACAAGAGATCCCTGCCACCCACACCCCTAGTGTGGACACCATAGGGATTCTTGGGACAGTGACCCCAACGCTGAAGCCTCTGCCTTGTGAGACTACCGGTGAAATCCAGGCAAACAATCCCTGGATTGTTTGAGCTGTATACTAGTGGCCTGCAGGCCACTGCAATAGTCAGGGAATTGGTGCATGCACACTGCACCTGCTAAAAGTGCATGCAAATAGCGCCAGCATCACATTCCTTACTTAGGTAAAACTGAAACCAGAACACACACTCCCAAACCAGTGAACCTCTCCCATCTTCCTGAATAAACAGTCCAGAAAACAGAAAGAGACGATCTTAGCCTGAACTACAAACCCCAGGAGCATCTGGTTATATATAACCAGATGGCCAGAGGCAGATTTAAGAACACACCCAACAAAAATCAAGACATTTCGGCTTCACCAGCAACCTCCCAAATCAGTGGACACTTCAATTTATTAGATACACAAGAAAACGACTTTAAAACTATGTTTTTCCAGCTATTAGAGGCCCATAAAGATGAAATGAACAAAGGCTTCAAAGAAATAGCCACAGAAATCAAGACAAAGAGGAAATAAATAAAACTCTCAGAGAAATGACCACGAAAATTGAGGCAAACAAAGAGATGAACAAAGCTCTCAAAAATTATCTACACAAATGAAGGCAAATAAAGAAGAAATGAACAAAGCTCTCAAAGAAATACAGGCAAATACAGCCAAACAAGTAGGGACACAATTAGCAATTTTTAGAGGTAATGGACAAAAAAATAGAAGCCATCATGGAAAGACAAGAATCCACATACACGTAGATAAAGGAGACGGTGCAAGACATGAAAACAGAATTAGAATCTATAAAGAAAACACAGAGAAAAATCTAGAGCTGGAGAACATAGAGAAAAGATCAGGAACTACAAAGGTAAGCATCACCAACAGAATACAAGAGATGAAAGAGAGAATCTCAGGTGCCGAAGATACACATGCAGAAATTGACACGTCTCTCAAAGAAAAAATCAGAAAACTTCCAAACAAAAAACATTCAAAAAATCAAGGACACCATGAAAAGACAAAATCTAAGCATAATAGGAGTAGATGAAAAAGAAGACATCAGGCTCCAAGGTCCGGAAAATATTTTCAAAAAATTATAGAAGAAAATTTTCCCAACTTAAAGAAAGAGATGCCCATAAACATACAAGAGGCCTACAGAACACCAAATAGACTAGACCAGAAAAGAAATTCTTCACGTAACATCATAGTCAAAACACTGAATCTTCAGAACAAAGAAAAAAATTTAAAAGCAGCAAGGGAAAAAGACCCAGTAACATATGAAGGTAGACCTATTAGAATCATACCAGATTTCTCAGCAGAAACTATTAAAGCTAGAAAGGCCTGGACAGAAATCATGCAGTCCTTAAGGGACCACAGATACCAACCCAGACTACTATACCCAGCAAAACTTTCAATCAACATAAATGGAGAAGTCAAAATATTCCATGACAAAACCAAATTTAAACAATATCTACACAGTAACCCAGCTCTACAGAAGTTACTAGAAGGGAAACTCCAAACCAAAGAAAACAACTACATTGAAGGAAACAGAGGAAATAGATAACTAGGCAACAAAAAACAAACAAACAAACAAACAAAAAAGAATACAGGCAATGAAACTCATCAACACCACCAACCCCACATCAAAAGAAAGTAACGATTGTTGGTCACTAGTATCTATCAACATCAACGGACTCAACTCCCCAATAAGAAGACACAGACTAACATAATGATTGCAGAAACAAGATCCAACATTCTGTTGCATCCAAGAAACACACCTATGTAACAAAGATAAACACTACCTCAGAGTAAAGGGTTGGAAAAATGTTTTTCAAGCAAATGGTTCCAGAAAAAAAGTTGGAGTAGCCATCCTAATATCTAATAAAATAGACTTTCAACCAAAATTAATCAAAAAAGATAAGAAGGGCCACTATATTCTCATCAAAGGAAAAATCCACCAAGAGGACATCGCAATTTTGAACATCTATGCCCTAAATACAAGAGCGCCTACATTCATAAATAAAACATTATTAAAGCTTAAATCACACATTGATCCTAATACCTTAATAGTGGGAGACTTCAACACCCCACTCTCACCAATGGACAGATCAACTAGACAGAAACTAAAGAGGGAAATAAAAGAACTTACAGAATCCCTAAATCAAATGGACCTAATAGACGTCTACAGAACTTTACACCCAAACTCAAAAGAGTATACCTTTTTTTCAGCACCTGATGGAACCTTATCCAAAATAGACCATATAGTTGGTCACAAAGCCAGCCTCAACAGATACAAGAAGATTGAAATAATCCCTTGTATTCTATCTGACCACCATGGACTTAAGCTGGACCTCAACAACAACAGAAATAATAAAAAGCCGACACACACATGGAAACTGAACAACTTGCTACTCAATGACAACTGGGTCAAGGAAGAAATAAAGAAAGAAAATAAAGACTTCCTAGAATTCAATGAAAATGAAGGCACAACTTGCCCAAATTTATGGGACACTTTGAAAGCAGTACTCAGAGGAAAATTCATTGCTCTAAGTGCCTTCAAGAAGAAATTTGTAACATCACATACAAGCAACTTAATGGCCCAACTGAAAACCCTAGAAAAAAAAGGAGCAGACACATCCAAGAGAGCAGAAGGATGGAAATAATTAAACTCAGGGCTGAAATCAATCAATTAGAAACAAATAAAACTATTCAAAGAATCGATGAAACAAAAAGCTGGTTCTTTGAGAAAATTAACAAGATAGACAAACCTTTAGCCAAACTAACTAAAAAGGAGAGAGGATCTAATCAAATCAGCAAAATCAGAGATGAAAAGGGTGACATAACTACAGACACTGAGGAAATCCAAACAATCATTAGGTCATACTACAAAAGCCTATATGCCACAAAATTTGAAAATCTAAATGAAATGGACAATTTTCTTGATACATTCCATCTAACAACATTAAGTCAAGATCAGGTAGAAAGACTGAATAACCCTATATCCCCCAAGGAAATTGAAGCAGTCATTCACAGTCTCCCCTCCAAAAAAAGCCCTGGGCCCGATGGCTTCAGCGCAGAATTCTACAAGACCTTCAAAGAAGTGCTAACACCAATTCTCCTCAAACTATTCCACAAAATAGAAACAGAAGGAGCACTACCAAACTCATTCTACGAAGCCACAGTCATCTTGATACCTAAAGCACACAAAGACCCAACAAAAAAAGAGAACTTCAGTCCTAACTCTCTTATGAACATTGATGCAAAAATACTCAATAAAATACTGGCAAACCGAATCCAAGAACATATCAAAGATATCATCCACCATAACTAAGTAGGCTTCATCCCAGGCATGCAAGTGTGGTTCAGTATACAGAAATCCATCAATGTAATCTACCATATAAACAAACTGAAGGAGAAACTTTTGTTATCACTGCTCAGGTCTATGGTGCTAATAAATCCAGACAGTGACAAGTGTTCCTTTAATATCCTCTTATGTAGAAAGGACCCTTAAGTGGATTTTCTATTCTCCAAAGTTTCTGAGAAATTTGACATATGATATTCTGAAAGTATTTTGTGCTTTACGAATCACTATTTGGGGATTTCTCATAACAGAAGAAGTTTTGTTTTAGGAAGAACTTAGAGGTAAGTTCAAATATCCCCATATTTTTACATCTTTAGCACAAAGAGTATTGAAGAAGTTAACTGTGTGGCTCAGGCTAGGGCTAGAGAAAATTCAAGTCCAGACGTTCTCTACCATAACTCTTTCCTTTATGGTAACCTTTAATTTCTTGGCATTTTTTTGTTTCTTTTGATATAAATTTTGTGGATATTGAAATATTACTGAGAAAGCCATTATTCCCTAATTTTTCTTAATGTGTGATAGTTTAATTTAATTTAAAATTTTTTTTTGTCTATGTGCATCACTCTCTGTGTGAGTATGTGTTTGTGTGTGTGTTTGTGTGTGTGTGTGTGTGTGTGTGTGTGTTGTAGTCCTTTCATGTTGTGGTCCTTATCATTGTTTTGGAATGGATTTTTCCAACTGAGCCATCTCCCCAGGCTCACATTTCACTTAGTTCATCAGTTTCTTCTATATCTCAATTAAGTATCAAAAGCTTAAAGTTTAACCTTCCTCGTATTCATGTACCACTAGCAGGTGTTGATTTAATTGGGAACCATGACTGTTTATACTTGGAAAAGCTATTACTTGGCTTGGTGTCAGTTTTACTGTGCTTACTGCTACTTCTTACTTCCCAAGACACTGAATTTTATTTGAAAAATTACTGTCTTAAAGCCATTGGGAAGGATCAAGAGCCCAGAAAAGATTTTCTTAGGAAAAAATTCTTTCTTCATTTTCCTTATGAACTTGCAAGATTTTATGCCTATTGTGTGTGCATTTTTGAGTTGGTCAGATCCTCTTTCTTGGGATGTGCTGCAAATGTTTCAGCTATTCCTCCTATTCAACATAAGTTAACTTCTTTTATGAGGACATGTCCTTGACCTAAACAAATGCTGAACTTTCTGGTAGAGGGCTGCAGGTACACTTGTGGACATGGCTCTGCTGTGGGAGCACATGTGCTGCCTAAGGAAGGCTCTTTGACACCCACTGTAGGCTGTATGGAGTGAATAGGACTAGAAATTGGAAGGTAAGAGTCTCCTTAGAGCTGCCAACTCTTGACACTTCCATTTCTGATGAAGACATGCTACACACAAAATGGGCTACTATCTTCTACTCTTCCGATTTTCAGAAATTATTCTTTTTATTTTCTGTCATGCTAGAATACTAATAACCAAAGGTAAGACATATGATAGTATTGTTATTAACATGTAACAGCACATGGTTGTGTCCATCTGAATGGGTTTGGACATGTTCTTTTATTATATCCATTGTTGCTGCTCCTTTAGATCACTATGCATCAAAAAAACTGTTGTAAGAAAGCAGGGCATCATGACACTTGCCTATATCCACATCACTTGGGAGCCTGATACAAAAGGACACTATGTTCTGAACAGACAAAAATAATTTGTTACCAAAGTCTAAAAACAAACAAACATTTCCCCCCCCCTTTTTTTTTAGACCAGACCAGGCTGACCTCGAACTCACAGAAATGCCTGCTGCTCCCTCCTGATGCTGGGATTAGAGGCATGCAACCATGGCAGCTGGCTCTAAAAAATATTTTTTGAGATAGCCTTTCTGTCATCTTCAGTAGGACTCTTCATATCATGATCCTGCTTGGTTGCATGTGTAAATAAGCATGTATAAACAGGAGAGCATGGACCATTTTCTCACTGAAGATGTAATGACAGTTTTAGATTTCAAACAATAAATGAATGATATGCAAGTAACACTAAACACTATTTTGATTTGTAGATTTATTTACCTCAAGTTATTAAAATAAAGTTAGTAAACTTTTGGTTTAAAAGCTATTGACTCACTGTCATTCATTATACATTTTATTTATAGCTACGGAATGATCCAGAATACAAAAACAAAATTAAAGCACAAAACTTGACATACCCTGCACTATAGACAATTTGATACCTTAACGCCATCTTATCAGGAGTATGAACATGGTCCCTTTCTGTCAAGGAATGTAGCAATTAATTTGTCTTGTATGTATTTATCAGATAATAAATAATTGACCAAGATAATGCTGAAAAATAACCATGTGCCTGAAGAATCAAGACATCTGTTTAAGTTTGTTAACTGGATTGACTTCCATCGTAAGAAATATAAAAAGAACCATGTGAACACTGAACCAGTTCTTGGAAAATTAAATGCTTCCATCCAGGATTTGTGGATAGTCGAGTATCGCCTTTTACAGAGATTGCCATCAACTTACATCTTCACATGTGAACATGACATCCTATGAGATGATGGACTCATTTATGTCACTCTACTCAGAAGTGCTGGAGTTCCACTCACTCATGACCACATAGAGGATGGAATCCATGGAGCCATATCATTTCCCTCAGCACCACTTTATTTACAATTAGGTTTAAGAATAAGAGATAAGTATATCAGTTGGTTAGAAGAAAACCATTAAATCAGTGGTACATATAGCTAAGTAATCCCTCTATCAGCAAAGTAATATAAAGGTTATCCACTAAAGCATTTTAAAATTAAAGAGTTTAAATGTCACTGGCCAGCAGTGACACCTGAGAGGCTGAATTCCACTGCTCAGATGCCATTAACTCCAAATTTGCCATTAACTCCAAAAAGTCTGCCACATTTAAATATGACTTTCACTTTGGATAAGCCTAGTTTTAAGCTAGAATAAATGTAGTTGGGTGTCATTTTGTTTTGACGACAGTGTCTTCTGCTTTACAGAAGCTTTTCAGTTTCATGAGGTCCCATATTGAGTGTTGATGTTAGAGCCTGTGCTGTTGGTGTTCTGTTCAGAAAGTTGTCTCCTATGCCAATGAGTTCTAGGCTCTTCCCACTTTTTCTTCTAACCGATTTAGTGTGTCTGGTCTTATGTTGAGGTCTTTGATCCACCTGGAAGTAGACAAATGGGATGGACATTGGAAATAGGAGAAAACAAGTAACAGGACAGGAGCCTACCACAGAGGGCCCCTGAAAGACTCTACTTAGCAGTATATTAAAGCAGATGCTGAGACGCATAATCAAACCTTGGGCAGAGTTCAGGGAATCATATGAAAGAAGGGGGAGTTAGTATGACCTGGAGAGGACAGGAGTCCCACAAGGACCAAATATATCTGGGCACAGGGGTCTTTTCTTTGACTGTTTCTCCAACCAAGGACCATGCATGGATATACCCTAGAACCCTGCCCATTTGTAGCCCATGGCAGCTCAGTATTCAAGTGGGTTCCCTAGTTAGGGGCTACAGCTGGGATACAAAATGAGTAAACTCTAGTTAATATAAAAAATAAAATTAAAAAAAAGAAAAATACAGAATTGAACATAATCCTGTGTAGATGACAAGCGTATCTCCTGGAGAATTAAAAAACCTAAACCCCAGGGCAGCCTCTAAATCATAAAAATAAAGATGTCAAGACCTTTTAAATTTTCAAAACTTAGGCTTTACCCAGTCGGACTCTCAAAAATCTCACCTAAGTTAACCTGTTGACCTTGTCTAAACCAGCCACATGGCCAGTTATCCCCCCAGAATTCATGGGTCTCCTGGTGAAAATGCTTTCCTTTCCTCCCATCCCAGAACATCTTTCTCCATTAGAGGAAGTCTACCTTCCACTTCCTGTCCTTCTGCCCAGATAATTGGCCAATCAGTTCTTTATTGACAGCTGCTATATCCACACAAGACATTCTTCCACAATCCTGTTTCTAAGTGTCTTCTGTATATAATGAATCATAACCTCTTTATTAGGCCACTGGGGTTTTCCATGGCTTGGAAAAGGTAAGAAGGTTACTGGTTTTATCATCTGGAGCTTGTCATTATGAAATTCAGTCCTTCGCCCACATATTAGGAACCATCTCTGACAAGTAATTGAAATTTAAATATTAGAAATCATTCCATAACAAGATAGAGATCTCTGTATAAATAATTTATGGGATGGTGATTAGGATGGCTTGCTAACTGTAATTTTAGAAAGTGTTATATATATATATATATATATATATATATATATATATATATATTCTAAATCTAAATATATATATTCTAAATTCTAGAATATATATATATATTCTAAAATCTATTATATGGTGACTTACTAAGGGAATTAGGTTGAGAGCTTGCACAGTTTTGAAATATACTCTGGGCAATATGTCTGTGAACCAACATGTAAGCCTGATTGTAATCTTCAATCTCTTAGCACAGACTAAGAGAGTAAGGAAGACACAGTAAGCTAACTTGGAAATAAGATAAATATAACGGGAAATAAAATAGAAAAACCAGGGAAGAAAAAAAACCGTTCTTCAAATATTGCTAATAATTGAGAATAATGTAAGTAAATATTCAGAGCATATTATAACCCTATCACAAAATTTCATGCTATTTTTTGATTCTTAAGGAATTACAAAATTCTCAAATCCAGTGGTTGGTGAAATAGATGGCTCAGTGATAATGATAGTCCTGAGTTCATTTCCAGAAACTCTCATAAAGGGGGAAAGAAAATCCTGACTCTCTAAAGTTGTCTTCTCTCCGCATGAGTTCTATCTTAGAGTCCCATGCCCATATGCACACACATGATATACACACAAATTATAGTAAACAAAATTAAATAAAAACTAATCAATTAAAAAGCAGACAAAACAACAACAAACAAACAAATAAAAACACAAAACAACTCCAAAATGTCTACTCTTTGTGATCATGTAAGATGCTGGATTTTCTACAGTGTTTCAGGGAAAACTTTAGAACACTGTTAGAACTTTTATAGTTTCTGATCTTTTAAATTTCAAGTTGAATTTTATATATGATATAAAAGGCAAATTTCATCCTTTGTATACATGTAGTAGTTTCTTCAGCATTGTTAATCAAAGATTATTCCTTTCCTACTGCATGTTATTATTTTGTTGAAGATTTCTTTGTTAAAATAGGTAGATATACACATGGTTCCCTAGTCTGTTGTTATATTTTATTCATACTCCAACCAAGGACTATCCATAGAGATAACCTAGAACCCTGACAATGCAGCCACTTCTGATGAGAACTGATAGACTAAGATCAGAAAGAAGGAGAGGAAGACCTCCCCTATCAGTGGACTTGGGGAGGGGCATGCATGCAGAAAGGGGGGGGAGGGTGGGACCGGGAGGGGAGTTGGGAGGGGCTTATGGGGGGATACAAAATGAATAAAGTGTAATTAATAAAAGTTAAATAAAAAATTAAAAAATAGTAATTTATTTTATTATCATTTATTGATTTTATCCTACTCACCCTCCCTCTTCTCCCCTATGCCCTTTTCCTAGTCCTCTAATAGAGGAGGACCTTCCCCCCTTCTATCTGACCCTAGCTTACCAGGTCTCATCAATGCTGGCTGCATCATCTTTCTCTGTGGTCTGGCAAGCCTGCAACTCCCCCACCCCCCAGGGGGAGGTAATCAAAGAGCTGGCCACTAAGTTTTTACTTTTTATGTTTTATTTTTTTCTTCTGTTGAAAAAAAGTTTTCTTTCTCATACAATATATCCTGATTAAATTGTCCCCTCCCTCTATTCCACCCGATTCATACCTACATCCTCTCCCATCTGGGCCTATTCCCTTTCTGTTTATTACTAGGAGAGAACAAGCTCCTGAGACATAATAAAATATGGCAAATATATATGGAAGACCCATAGTCCCTGGAAGCAGCAAGAGTCATGAAGCTAGCAGAGTTGCTTGACACAGTTCCAGCAATGTTGAATGGATTATTACAATCACTATCCTTTTATCTTTAACTTTTGGATGTTTATCTCTGTGTGTTGCATTATTGGGGACTTTCTGCATTATGAGTCAATTTATGTCTTTTCCTGAGAAAAATTCTGAGTCTTTTTTTAAAATTTTTTATTAATTACACTTTATTCATTTTGTATTCCCCCATAAGCCCCTCCCTCCTCCCCTCCAGATCCCACCCTCCCTCCCCTTTCTGCATGCATGCCACTCCCCAAGTCTACTGATAGGGGAAGTTCTCCTCTCCTTTCTGATCTTAGTCTATCAGTTCTCATCAAAAGTGGCTGCATTGTCCTCTACTGTGGCCTGGTAAGGCTGCTCCCCCCTCAGGGGGAGGTGATCAAAGAGCAGGCCAATCAGATTATGTAAGAGGCAGTCCCTCTTCCCATTACTAAGTTCACTTGGACACTGAACTGCCATGGGCTACATCTGTGCAGGGGTTCTAGGTTATCTCCACAAATAGTCCTTGGTTGGAGTATGAGTCTCTGGGAAGTTCCCTGTGTTCAAATTATCTTGTTCTGTTGCTCTGCTTGTGGAGTTCCTGTCCCCTCAGGCTCTTACTATTTCCCACTTCTTACATAAAATTCCATTCACTCTGCCCATCAGTTGGCCATCAGGCTCAGCATCTGCTTTGATAGTCTATACTGCAGAGGCTTTCAGAGGCCCTCTGTGGCAGGTTCCAAGGTTGTTTCCTGTTTTCTTTTTCTGGCTTTCAGAGGCCCTCTGTAGCAGGTTCCGAGGCTGTTTCCTATTTTTTTCTTCTGATGTCCATCCTCTTTGCCTTTCAGGATGGGGATTGAACATTTTAGTTAGGGTCCTCTCTTTTGCTTAGTTTGTTTAGATGTACAGATTTTAGTGGGTTTATTCTATGTCTTTTTAAAGAAAATCCTAAAATTAACTTCATCTGGCCACTATTCAGAATTCTTCCTTATGCCCTGGAGATCATTAAACATGGGCAAGTTCATAGGTAGATGAGGCAATTACTTCAGAAATCTTCCTTTGGTATCTGCCCCTGAGCTAACTCAAATAGCATTATTAGTAAAGAGTAAACAGAGACAATTGTTAAACCCTGACTGGCCAGGAAAATAGGTTATAGATGCAAGGCCTCCTTTTATTGTAGGCTTAAAGATCTTTAAATAATGTAGTTTAAAAATAGGTGACCTTGTTTTTAATTGCTGAGTAGTATTCCATTGTGTAAACCATGAAATTTGTAGGCAAATAGTAGGATCTAGAAAAGATCATCCTGTTGAGGTATCCCAGAAGCAGAAAGGCACACATGGCATGTACTCACTTATAAGTGGATCCTAAACCTATAATATAGGATAAACATACTAAAATCTGTACACCTAAAAAGGAAAAAAAAGAAAGAGGACCCAGGGTAAGATGATCAATCCTCATTTAGAAAGACAAATGGGATGGACATTGGAGGTAGGAGAAAACAAATAACAGGACAGGAGCGTACCACAGAGAGCTTCTGAAAGACTCTACCTAGCAGTATATCAAAGCAGATGCTGATACTCATAACCAAACCTTGGGCAGAGTGCATGGAATCATATGAAAGAAGGGGGAGTTAGTATGATCTGGAGAGGACAGGAGCTCCACAAGGACCAAATATATCTGGGCACAGGGTTCTTTTCTGGGACTGTTTCTCCAACCAAGGACCATGCATGGATATAACCTAGAACCCCTGCTTGGATGTAGCCCATGTCCTCTCAGTATCCAAGTGGGTGTCCTAGTAAGGGGAACAGGGACTGTTTCTGACATGAACTCAATGGCTGGCTCTTTGACCTTCCCCCCACCCCCCTGAGAGGAGCAGTCTTGCTTGGCCACAGAGGAGGACATTGCAGAGAGTCCTGAAGAGACCTGATAAGCTAGGGTCATATGGAAGGGGAGGAAGACATCCCCTATCAGAGGACTTAGAGAGGGGTAGGGAGTTGATGAGGGAGGAAGGGTGTGATTGGGAGGGAATGAGGGAGGAAGCTACAGCTGGGATACAAAGTAAATAACCTGTAACTAATAAAAAAAATAAAAATTAAATTAAAAAAAGAATAGGTGACCTTACAGGGTATACCCCTAAAGTAATAAAACTCAGTAAATAAGATAAATTGACCGAAACAAACTTTTCCTGCTTTATATCATAGAAGATGATACATTTTGGTGTTAGTATTTGCTATTCATAAATAGACTGGTTCAGATATTTTCTGTTTGTCTGGAGTGTTCTCATACTACAAATTTTGCCAGCCTAAAAGTAGGGTCTCATAAATTGAATGTGTTTCCTTTGGAAGAAACTTTCTTTTTTTTTTTTTAAAAAAAAATATTTTTATTTTAAATAATTACAGTTTATTCACTTTGTATCCTCCCTGTAGCTCCTGCCCTCTCTCTTTCCAATCCCACTCTCCCTCCCCCCCCCTTCTCCACCCACGCCCTTCCCCCAGGGCACTGATAGGGTAGGTCTTCCTCCCCTTCCTTCTCATCCTAGTCTATCAGGTCTCATCAGGAGTGGCTGCATTGTCTTCCTCTGTGGCGTGGTAAGGCTGCTGTCCTCTCAAGGGGTGATCAAAGTGCAGGCCAATCAGTTCATGTCAGAGAGAGTACTTGTTCCCATTACTATGGAAATTTGCAGACAAATGGTGAGATCTAGAAAAGATCATCTTGAGTCCAACCAAGGCCCAGTCATGGAGATAAACTAGCACCCCTGCACAGATGTAGCCCATGGCTATTCAGTTGAGAAAAATATTTATTTTTTTAATTAATTATAGTTTATTCACTGTGTATTCTACCTGTAAATCCTTCTCTCATCCCCTCCAAACCCACGTTCCATCCCTCATCTCCTGCCATGTCCTTCTCCAAGGGGAGGTCCTCCTTCCCTTCTCTCTGAACCTAGCCTATTAGGTCTCATGAGGACTGGCTGCATTGTCTTCCTCTGTGGCCTGGTAAGGCTGCTCCCCCATCAGGGGGAGTTGATCAAAGTGCTAGCCACTGAGTTCATGTAAGAGACAGTCCCTGTTCACATTTCTGGGGAACCCACTTGAAGGATGAGCTGCCATGGATTACATCTGTGCAGGGGTTCTAGGTTATCTCTATGCATGGCCCTTGGTTGGAGTATCAGTCTCAGAAAATACCTTTGTGTCCATATTTTTTGGCTCTGTTGATCTCCTTGTGGAGGTCCTGTACCCTCCAGGTCTATCAATCTCTCCCTTCTTTCATAAGATACCTGCTTTTGAAAAAACACTCTTCACAGCAATGTTCAGATGGGAAGGAACATATCTCAACATAATAAAAGGTGTATGTACAAAAACTGTAGTTAATTTGAGTAAAAAAACACAAGTGTGTGCAATTTATACATTCTTTTTGATATAGTGTTCAAAGTCTTCCATAGAGAAATAAGAATAGATAAGCAAATCAAAGAGATGTGAATAGTACTGAGAAGTCAAACTTTCTTATTTGCAAGTGACAAGATTCTCTTCTACAGGTGAGTGAACCTCATATTCTAGCAAAAGACACTAGAAATGATAAGTCCATATAAGAAAATTATGGGAGACAAACAATAGCCTCCCTCCATAAAAAGGAAAAACAGATTGAGAAATAAATTAGGAAAATAATCCCATTGTCAACAACTTAAAAAGATAAGACTGTGTAATTCATATTAAAATGGAAGTGAGAGAATTGTACAATGAAAAGGCTAAAATCTTAAAGAAATTAATTTTCATTAGAAAATGAAAAATCAAACCATGGTTATGGATCTTAATAATTAACATTGAGAAAATTGTCACTATATAAAACCCTACTCTAGAGTGAATGAAATCCTACAAAAATTCCAGGGTAATTCCTCACTGATATAGATAAAAACTAACAAATTCTTTGGAAAGCAAAGAAGACCCCAGAAAGCCAAAACAATTCTAGAGAAAATAATACTGCTTAATAGGTTCACATTCTATATTTTTTATAGTGCAGAGTCAGGGGGAATATGCCTGATACTGAAATAAAAGTGGACACACTCTCTCCTACACTCTGTCATTTGACTCTGTCTGCTTCATGAGGTAATTGAGAAATTCTCACATGGTCTCCAACTTTCTTCTCTCAGGCTTGTCATTGGTCTAAGAGAAAAAATTTCCTTCATTTAACAGATCCCATGATTGGTTGGCCTAACTAACCTAGTCACATTGTCTGAAGGCCTCTTCTGTAAAAACTTCATTCGATCTAAAGAATTTCCTCACAGGGTACTAAGATTGTTGTTTGACTGACTATGTCAGATAACAATATCTCACAGTGACTGAGAATCTTGAGGTACTTCCTACAACTTTTCCATTGGTTTGTGAGAAGTTGTGAGTCTGTTGTGGATTCCTCTGTATTTATACTGCTATCAGTTCATTGATATGGAGTGTGGGTTTGTGTCTTTGTCAGTCTGGACCTAATTCTTCCTCAGTCTCTTCCAGAACAACTGCCATTTTTTGTTCTCTCTTGCACATATGAGAGTCAACCATACCTACATTAAATCAATGAGCAAAAATATGAATCTTACATTTTTTTTTACATTTATGTTTTCTTTAATTCTGCTGAGGTGCATTTTATTGAAGTGGACTTCATGCATCATGTTTATGTTTTTACTAACCATCAAACAAAGTAATGTTATAGTTTCTTCAATTCTTTCTTAGTAAGGAAAAATGTGATTTCAGAACCTAGACAGTTAAAAGCTTTTATATTTTTCTTCTTTACTGATTATAATTTTTTTTTGAAAATTTGAGGGTAAACAGAGCTTCTCTGACTAGAATGGGAAGGAGCATAAGGCTCATCAAATTTCATGTAGGTGCTGTGCAGTTCAGAAGTGAGAGGGGAGAAAAACAAGGAAAAGTAATCTAATTTTTTAAATAAATGTTTGATGTTTCCAGGAGGAACATGTGGGATTTTTCCATTCAAATTGTTTTCAGCATTTTTGATCTTCTTCCATTCATGATCCACATAGCTCTGGTTTCCCACATTGGAGAATGACTTTTTACCCTAATAGTATGACATTCAGATAGCTATCAAAGCAGGGTTGGGTTAATATTACAACATAAAACAAGAGAGTCAGGAGAGTTTCTGCCCACAAGTTAGTGAAGAAGGTGGATGAGCCTTCATCTGCAGAAAATATCCCATGGAGGAACTGGTAGTTATGGGTAAGAAAGAGAGAAGGATTTGTACAAAGGAACAGGCAAATGCCAAGCTATATTCAAAGTTTAAAATTGTTTATCTAATCTCAGTGTGTGGAATAACAGGAGGCAACAAGTACTTGTTTAATCAACATGTATTTTTTCCATGATTATACAAATAACTATATGAATTTAAAAGTATTAAGTTTATTATATGGTTAGCTGCATACAAATTGAAACATTAGATGAATTGGTTTGTGGTTTGGAAAAAAATAACAATTTCTTTTCTAATTGCCTCCAAATCTCACTGTCAGAAGCAGAGTATTAATATCCAGTATATATAAAGAACTCAAGAAGTTAAACAGCAACAAATCAAGTCATCCAATTAAAAAGTGGGGTATGGAGCTAAACAGAGAATTCTCTATAGAGAAATATCATTTGGCAGAGAAACACTTAAAGAAATGCTCATCATCCTATGTCATCAGGGAAATGCAAATCAAAACGACCCTAAGATTTCACCTTACACCCATCAGAATGGCTAAGATCAAAAACTCAAGTGACAACACATGCTGGAGAGGTGGTGGAAAAAGGGGAACCCTCCTCCACTGCTGGTGGGAATGTAAACTGGTACAACCACTATGGAAATCAATCTGGCGCTTTCTCAGACAATTAAGAGTAGTGCTACCTCAAGATCTACTCCTAGGCATATCTCCAAAAGATGTTCAAGTACACAACAAGGACATTTGCTCAACCATGTTTGTAACAGCTTTATTCATAATAGCCAGAACCTGGAAACAACCCAGATGTCCATCAATGGAGGAATGGATACAGAAATTGTGGTACTTTTACACAATGGAATACTCAGCAATTAAAAACAAGGAAATCATGAAATTTGCAGGCAAATGGTGGGATCTAGAAAAGATAATCCTGAGTGAGCTATCCCAAAAGCAGAAAGACACAGTTTATACTCACTCATATAGACATATAATATAGGATAAACCTACTAAAATCTGTACAACTAAAGAAACTAATCAAGAGGGAGGACTCCTACTGAAATGCTCAATTCCTATCCAGAAAGGCAAAGAGGATGGACATCAGAAGAAGGAGAAAAGAGGGAACAAGTTCAGGAGCCTGACACAGAGGACCTCTAAAAGGCTCTGCCCTGCAGACTATCAACGCAGATGTTGAAATTTATGGGCAATCTTTGGGCAGAGTGCAGGGAATCCTAGGAAAGAAGTGGGAAACAGTAAGATCTGGAGAGGACAGGAACTCCACAAGGAGAGCAACAGACCCAAAAAATCTGAGCACAGGGGTCTTTCTTGAGACTGATACTCCAACCAAGGACTATGCATGGAGATAACCTAGGACCCCTGCACAGATGTAGCCCATGGCATTTCAGTATCCAAGTGGGTTCCATTGTAATAGGAACAGGGACTGTCTCTGACATGAACTGATTGGCCTGCTCTTTAATTACCTCCCCCTGAGGGGGAAGCAGCATTGCCAGGCCAAAGAAGAAGACAATGCAGCCACTCCTGATGAGACCCAATTGACTAGGATCAGAAGGAAGGAAAAGAAGACCTCCCCTATCAGTGGCCTTTGGAGGGGCATGCGTGCAGAGGGGGGGAGGAAGGGAGGTATTGGGGCGGGAGGAGGGAGGGAACCACAGGGGGGATACAAAGTGAATAAAATGTAATTAATAAAGAATTAAAAAAATAGATTGGAATTTTCTAAATGATCTATGCTGTGGGTGTTAGTCTTAAGGTTGATTAAATGTTACCTAATATTTTATCTTGCTTTTAATCTGTTTGCACTAGTCTTTGCAAAATGGCATTAGAACAAAGGGATTTCACGGTCCATTTTTGTTGTGTTCTAATTAGGATCCTAAATGCTTTGGCACTTCTGGTGTTATGTGGTAAATGAGCAACTCAGGACTCCCATATGTTTTTTGTTTTTTTTGTTTTTTTTTTTTTGCCATTGCTGCATATTTTACTAGGCATTGTGTAGTTCTGTTCCATAAAGTAATGCAGTTACATAACCAGTTTCATCTGTAGGTTCATCTTGGAACTGAATGCCAACTCACTGTTGCTTCATCAGACAGTTCACCTACCTTTGTCTTACTGTTCCATAGTCTATATATGAAATGCCATTTACTATCATCACACACCAGTTAGGAAAAGAGTTATCATGAGGTACAAGACTTTGTGCTTTGCCTTTTCTTGTATTTTCTTTGCTTATTGTGTTTATTCACCTTTTCCAGAAAATGTTGAAGAACCCTGGAAAGTGAGAATCCTCGATTCAATGATAAGAATTACTTCACTTGTGGTAATATATTTTTAGTGGGGAATTGGGATGTCATATTATAAGTATATTTGAAACTTCTTTCATTTCAAAGCATTTGATTTTAAGTTTTCTTTATGATACGTAAACCCGATAATCTTGATATTTATTTAATCACTAATATACTTGACTGATCTACAGCAGAGGGATATGCAGTATTTGCCAAAAGAGTAAAATTTTTCGATATATCAGTATTAGAATCAAAGAAATAGTATTGTCAAAAAGGAATATTTAGGAATTGTTAAGAAGCCTGGAGATTTTTGACGCTCTTGAGAATACTTAGACCCATACATTTTTTGGAATCATACATATTATGTCCATCAACTTTAAACTTCTGGTGAATTTAATTATTTTTTGTTTTAGTTACTTTCTCTTTTAAAGTAATTCTCAATCTTTCTGTGCACAGAAGGTTTGTATGTTCTTTGTGCTACTGAGACCTCAAAGTAATATTTGTCAATATTAACCATCTGATTAGTTTTCCCTGTAATGATGATGTTCTCATTATAGGTTAACACAATAAATGTAGTTTAAAATAGATGAAATATGTCTCAATAACATGCTAAAGTGATAGTGGCATTTATTCTATTTTTCAGATCTCCTTACTACATTTATTTGTGGAAGATAGTTGACTCTCCTGTCTGGATTTGCAATAGTCTATTTTCATATCCCATCTGTAAAATCTATTGGAAAACTGCACTGTGTACTTATGAGCAGAATACATACATTTTTAAGCTGAAGTGCATATTTTGACACAGTTAGTAATGTGTCTCAAAGACACACAGTGGCTCAAAAGCCATTTCTTGTGATCTACTGCTGTTATTATCTTTTTTAAAATACTTTTTTATTTTTAAATAATTTTATACATTCACTTGTATCCCAGCTGTAGCCCTCTCCCTCCTTAACCTCCCCTCCTTCATCTCCTCCCTGCCTCCTTCCGAGTCCACTGAGAGGGATGTCCTCCTCTCCTTCAATCTGGCCCTAGCTTATCAGGTATCTTCAAGATGGTTGCAATGCACTTATCTGTGACCTAGCAAGGCTGCTCCTCCCTCGGGGTGGGGGGGGGGAGGAGAAGCTCAATGATCCAGACATTGAGTTCATGTCAGAAACAATTGCTGTCCCCCTTACTAGGGAATCCACTTGGATACGGAGCTACCATGGGCTATGTCTGAGCAGGGGTTGTAAGTTATATCCGTGGATAGTCCTTGGTTGGATAAACAGTCCCAGAGAATACCCCTGTGCCCAGATATATTTGGACCTTGTGGGGCTCCCTGTCCCCTCTAGATTATACCAATTCCTCCTTCCTTCATATGATTCCCTACACTCTGCGGAAGGCTTGGTTATGGGTCTCAGCATCTGCTTTGATACACTGCTAGGTAGAGTCTTTCAGGTGCCTTCTGTGGTAGGCTACTGTCCTGTTACTTGTTTTCTCCTACTTCCAATGTCCATCCCCTTTGTCTTTCTAGATGAGGATTGATCATCTTACCCCTGGTCCTCTTTCTTGTTTATCTTCTTTAGGTGTACATATTTAAGTATGTTTATTCTATCTTAAAGGTCTAGTACCCACTTATAAGTGAGTATATACCATATGTCTCTTTCTGCTCCTGGGATATCTCACTCAGGATGATCTTTTCTAGATCCCACCATTTGCCTGCAAATTTCATGATTTCCTTGTTTTTAATTGCTAAGTATTCCATTGTGTAAAAGTACCACAATTTCTGTATCCATTCCTCCATTGATGGACATCTGGGTTGTTTCCAGGTTCTGGCTATTATGAATAAAGGTGCTACAAACATGGTTGAGCAAATGTCCTTGTTATGTACTTGAACATCTTTTGGAGATATGCCTAGGAGTGGTATAACTGGATCTTGAGGTAGCACTACTCTTAATTGTCTGAGAAAACGCCAGATTGATTTCCATAGTGGTTGTACCAGTTTACATTCCCACCAGCAATGGAGGAGGTTTCCCCTTTCTCCACAGCCTCTACAGCATGCATTGTCTTTTGAGCTTTTGATCTTAGCCATTCTAGTGGGTGTAAGGTGAAATCTCAGGGTCATTTGCATTTGCATCTCTCTGATGGCTAGGGATGTTGAACATCTCATTATGTGTTGCCATTCTATATTCTACAGAGAATTCTCTGTTTAGCTCCATACCCCATTTTTTACTTGGGTTGCTTGAATTATTGTCTTTTAACTTCTTTGGTTCTTTATATATTCCAGATATCAGCCCTCTGTCAGAGGTTGGGTTGGTGAAGATCCTTTCCCAATCTGTAGGCTGTTGTTTTGTTTTGATGACAGTGTCTTTTGCTTCTGTTTTACAGAAGCTTTTCAGTTTCATGAGGTCCCATTTTTTGATTGTTGCTCTTAAGGCCTGTGCTGATGGTGTTCTGTTCAGGAAGTTGTCTCCTGTGCCAATGAGTTCTAGGGTCTTCCCCACTTTTTCTTCTAACCAATTTAGAGTATCTGGTTTTATGTTGAGGTCTTTGATCCACTTGGACTTTAGTTTTGTGCAGGTGATAAATATGGACCTTTTCATTTTTCTGCATGTAGATATCCAGTTTGATCAGCACCATTTGTTGAAGATGTTGTCTTTTTTTCCATTGAATGGTTTTGGCTTCTTTGTCAAAAATCAATTATTTATAGGTATGTGGGTTTATTTCTGGGTCTTTTATTTGGTTCCATTGATCCTCCTTTCTGTTTCTATGCCAATACCATGTAGCTTTTATTACTATTGCTCTGTAGTACAACTTGAGATCAGGAATGGAGATACATCTAGTTGATCTGTTGTTATACATGGTTGTTTTGGAAATTCTGGGGTTTTTTTGTTTCTCCATAGGAAGTTGAGAATTTTTCTTTCAAGGTGTATAAAGAATTGTGTTGGTATTTTGATGGGAATTGCATTGAATCTGTAGATTGCTTTTGGCAGGATGTCCATTAATTTGCTGGAATTCAGACTTTTTTTTAAATGGAAGGGTTATGATTTGAACACAAGTCGACCACAGAAAACACACCAGGCTACTTTTAACCCATATATGTTTTTGTCTAGAAGCCTTAGATATATAGGAATAATAGGAAGCTTAAGTAGAAAAGAGAAGAAATCAATGAATGACAGAGGCACAGAACATGTGGCAGATGAGGACAATGCTACCTGATACAGGAGGGCTGCAGAGGGGTTGGCAGCTTTGCCATGTAGACATCCAATAGTTTGTATTCTCAGAGTCCATCGCCTGTTCATCCTAGACAGATTTTTTTTCCTCTTAAATCATGTTTCACTTCATTTAATGGACTATAGAAGAAGAGGTGTTTGAACCAGTACCTTTTGATAGAGGAACTGCTACATCTTCCATGAATCTAAATTATGTAATGACTAACATTTTTATCGATAACAGTGTATTCTGAAAACACAATTATTAAATTTGAGATTTACTTTCTCAAGTTTCAAAATAGAATAACATGTAAATATATATGTGTTTTCTTATATATACATATATAAGAAATATATGTGTTCTTAAAATGGTCATCCTAGTGACTGAGAACTCTCACTGGATTTCAATCAATATGTATTTGTCATTGCCATAACTAAAATATAATAGCTCAAGTAGTTTCCATATAAAGTACATTTTAAACACATTTTATGAAATAACAATTAATAGATTTAACAAAATAACATATAAAAATTAAGGATTCAGCAGTAATTCACCCAAATTACATACAGCATAAGATAAACAAGAGCACATAAGCTTTGTCTTTATTTTTATTTTTTATTTTTTTTATTAATTATACTTTATTCACTTTGTATCCCCCCATAAACCCCTCCCTCCTCCCCTCTCGACACCACCTTCCCTCCCTCTTCTTCATGCATTCCCCTCCCCAAGTCCACTGATAGGGGAGGTCCTCTTCTCCTTCATTCTGATCTTAGTCTATCAGATCACATCAGGAGTGGCTGTACTGTCATCTTCTGTGGCCTGGTAAACTTTGTCTTTTTAAATTTTTTAAATTTTTAGATTATAATATAATCACAATTTTTCTCTTTTTCTGTTTCATCTACACGGCTTCCAATATACCTATGAATGTTCTTTCCATATTCATACTCATATAAATTATTTCATGCATGTGTGATATATATCTATATTCTTAAATATAACCTGTTCTGTCTATATAATACTACTTGTATGCATGCTTTAAGGCTGAGCATTTGGTTTTGGATTCACAATTCTTTCCCAGGTAATACCATCTTTACTACTCTCAGCCTTTTGGTTGCTGATAGCTGTTTTCGTGCAGTTGATGCCTGTGAGCTTTACCATGTCGACACTGGCACGTCTACTGCTGCTATCCTTTTTGGGCAGATAGGTTGGAGAGACAGTTTATTGGTAAATATTCAGCCATTACTAGGATAGAAGGTCTCACAGAAAACTCTCTGATCTTCTGTCTCTTCAAATATTTCTACCTCCTCTTCCTCAAAGTTCCCTGAACCTTAAGTACAGGGGTGATTTGTAAATATAACCATTGATGCTGGGCTCCTCAACTCTGCATTTGGATCTTTGTGGTTTTCTGTAGTGGTATCCATATGTGGCAAAGAGAATTTTTCTTGATGAGCTGTGAAGACTATACTTGCCTGTGGGTATGAGATCAAATGTTCAGACTATTGGTAGGGATTGTGCTGGCTAAACAGATTCTCTACCAAGAATCATGGCTTCCACTGTATTGAGTAGTTAGCTGGGTTTTCAGTATCAACTATGATTTCCCTCTTACTGAGTGGGCCTTAAGTACAATGGAGAGCCTGAGTTATTGGCTAATGCCAATGTATGTGTGTCACCACTACCCTTAAGGTCATTGTTCCATGCTGACAGTTGATGTGGTTCATATGCATTATGTGTGGATAGACATCTATTTTTGCCTTCCTCATTTAGAACTTTGTGTGATGCTTTCTGGTACCATCAAAGCTAGTTCTCAGGAAAGACACATTCAGGTCAGTACCAGCTCAAGGCTTCTGGGCCCTGTTTCTGACATTCATTATGTCTTCAGCCACAGAGTCATTCTTTCCACTGCTGAAGAACAATCAAAGATGAGTCCAAGATGGCTGCTAACAGTGTACACCATACCTGAGGGGCACAGGATCCAAAATTCTGAAATTGCTTAGGGGAGGGGCAGCTGCAGCCAGAACACCGACATTGAGGCTTCCTAGGCAAGAAGAGACAACCTGTGATCTCTTATAGTCTGGATCCAGGTCACCTGCAGCTATCTCCAGGGACTGAGAGTGGTGAATATTCAACCACCCTGCACTTCCCTCTGCCCTAAACATCAGCTTCCCTGCTCAGTGGAGGCGACACTGGTTGCCCCAAGCAGGAGCCTCTGTGCTGGGTGACTGAGACAACAGAAGTGGTGGCCATAAGGGACTCCCAGGCCCGGGGCTGTGGCAGGCAGCTGCTCTGTCTTCCCAGGTCAGCGACTGAGGTTAGCTCATGCAGGAACCTCATTGCTCTGTGGGTGAGGCCAGAAGCAGCTGACCCAAGTACAGGTCTCCTTGTTGGGAAGGCAAACAGTGGACATCACTGAGTTGACAGATCTCCAGCACTCTCAGTAGTCCCTGAGGGCCCAAAACTGAGAGTAGATAACAGGGGGTACACCTGTGCTTTCAGATTAGGCTTGCGAGCTAGTGAGGGTGCTGTCAAGTGATTGCTTGCAGAGCCCCAGATCCAGGGTACCTCTACAATAGCAGCCAGGTATCGGACCCCTCCCACCCACACAGTCACTGTGGGCAACACAGGGATTCTTGGGACAGTGTTCTCAACACTGAAGCTCCTGTTCTGTGGGTCTACCATTGAAGTCTAGGCAAAACATTCCTGGAACCCAAACAGATCTGAATACCAAGAGGACAGTACTACTGGCCTGTAGGCCACTGAGATATTCAGGGCACCTGCAACCTGTACATGTGCTTTGCACCCGTGAACAGAGCCAGCACCCCCTCGTGCAATTAAACTCCATCCTTCCAGGCATCTGCATGCTCTTGCAACCTGTCCCAGGAGGCACACTTCCACACAAACACCCGTACTCTTGCAACATGCGCCAGAGACCCTCCTCCCTTAGCTACAGCTGAGACACCAACATCCACACTTGAACTGGTGGACCTCTCTCATATTTCTGAAAAATACTCCAGACACCAGAGACAGATGGACCCAGTCTGAAGTACAGACTCAGAGAACAAACAACAAAGCAGATGGCTAGAGGTCGGCATAAGAACACTTCCTACAAAAATCAGGACATCATGGCTTCACCAGCAAATCCAAAATCAATGGATAAGCTAATTCGTCAGAAAACCAGGAAAATTATTTTAAAGCTATGTTCATCCAGTTATTAGAGGCACATAACGAGGAAACAAACAAAGCTCTCAAAGAAATATAGGCAAATATAGAGGCACAAACAAATAGAGGCACATACAGAGTACAAATAGAGGCACATACAGAGGAACTGAATAAAAAAATAGAGGGCATCATGGATAGACAAGAATCTACATTCAAACAGATAAAGGAAATGGTGGAAGAATAAAACCAAAATTAGAATCAATAAAGAAAACACAAACAGAGAAAACCCTTCAAGCTGGAGAACTTAGAGAAAAGATTAGGAACTACAAAGGTAAGCACCACCAACAGAATACAAGAGATGGAAGACAGAATCTCAGGCAATGAAGATACAATTGCAGAAATTGATACATCTGTCAAAGAAAAAGTAAAATCGAAAAAGTTCACAGCACAAAACATACAAGAAATCAAGGACTCCATGAAATAATGAAATCTAAGAATACTAGGAATAGACAGAAATGAAGATTCCAGGCTCTAGGTCCAGAAAATATTTTCAAGAAAATCATAGAAAAAAATTTCCTAACTTAGTGAATGAGATGTCTATAAACATACAAGAGGCCTACAAAACACCAAATATACTAGACAAGAAATGAAACTCCTCAAGTCACATAATAGTCAAAACACTAAATTTGCAGAACAAAGAAAAAATATTAAAAGCAGCAAGGGAAAAAAGGCCAAGTAACATATAAAGATAGACCTATCAGAATCACACCAGACTTCTTAACAGAAAATATGAAAGCCAGAAGGGCCTGGGCAGAGGTCACGCAGACTCTAAGACACAACAGATGCCAACCCAGACTCCTATAACCAGCAAAGCTTTCAATAGACATAGATGGAGAAAAAAAAAAAAAACATTCCATGACAAAACTCAACTTAAACAGTATCAACACAGTAACCCAGCCCTACAGAAGATACTAAAAGGAAAACTCCAATCCAACAAAATCAACTACATCCAAAAAACACTGGATATAAATTATTTCACAACAAAAAAATTAAAGGAAAACAGTTAATGGTAAGGCATCAACTCCACAATAAAAGTCAATAACAGATATTGGTCACTACTCTCTAGCAACATCAATGGACTCAACTCTCCAATAAAAAGACACAGACTAACTGAAAGGTTGCTGAAACAGGATTCAAATTTCTGCGCATCCAAGAAACACACCTCTAAAACAAAGATAAACACTACCTCAGAGTAAAGGGCTGGAAAAATGTTTTTCAAGCAAAAGGAACCAGAAAATAAGCTGGGATGGCTATCCTAATATCTAATAAAAAAGACTTTCAACCAAAATTAATCAAAAAAAAAAAAAAAGATGAGGAGGGGGACTTAATGCTCATTAAAGGAAAAATCTACCAGGAGGACAACAAAACCCTGAACATCTATTCCCCTAATACAAGATTACCTGCATTTGTAAAAGAAACAGTACTAAACCTGAAATCACACATTGATCACAATACATTAATAGTGGGAGACTTCAACACTCACTCTCGCCAAGGGACCAATCGTTTATACAGAAACTAAATAAAGAAATAATGGCACTTACAGAGGTCCTAAATCAAATAGACTAAATAGATGTCTACAGAACAGTTAACCCAAACTCAAAAGAGTCTTTTTATCAACTTATGGAACCCTCTCAAATATTGACAGTGTAGTCAGTCACAACCAAGCCTCAGCAGATACAAGAAGATCAAAATAAACCCTGTATCCTATCAGACTACCATGGCCTAAAACTAGACCTCAACAACAACTGAAATTACAATAAGCTTACACACACGGAAAATAAGCGACTCTCTACTCAATGACACCTTGATCAGCAAAGAAATGAAACAACAAATTAGAGATTTCCTAAAATACAAGCACTTAATGGCACACAGAAAAGCTCTTGGGGGGGGGAGGGGGGAGAAGCAGACATACCCAAGAGGAGTAGACAATTGTAAGTAATCAAACTCAGAGCTGAAATCAGTGAATTAGAAACAAAGGAAGCAGTTCAAAGAGTCAATGAGACTAAGAACTGGTTCTTTGAGAAGAGCAAGAAAATAGACAAACCCTTAGCCAAACTAACTAAAAGGTAGAGAGAAACTATCCAAATCAGCAAAATCAGAAACAAAATATGGACATAACAGTAGACATTGAGGAAATCCGAACAATCAAAAGGTTTTACTACAAAAGCCTATATGGCACAAAATTTGGAAATCTGAGTGAATTAGACAATTTTCTTGATAGATTCCATTTACCAAAATTAAATCTAGACCAGGTAAATATATTAAATAGTCTTATATTCCCAAAGAAATACAAGCAGTCATCAAAACTCTTGCTCTCCCAAAAAGGCCAGGCCCAGATGGTTTTAGTGCAGAATTCTACCAGACCTTCAAAGAAGAGCTAACACAAATATTCAAAGGACATTGCTCAGCCATGTTTATAGCAGTTTCATTCAAAATTGACAGAATATAGGAACAATCTCCCTCAGTGGAGGAATGGATACAGAAATTGTGGTACTTTTACACAATGGAATACTACTCAGCAATTAAAAACACAGAAATCATAAAATTTGCATGCAAATGGTGGGAACTAGAGAAGATCATCTTGAGTGAGGTATTCCAGAAGCAGGAAGACACACATGGTATATACTCACTTATAAGTGGCTATTAGAAATATAATATAGGATAAACATACTAAAATCTGTAATCTAAGTAAGCTAATCAAGAAAGAGGACACTGGTTGAGATGATCAGTCCTCACTCAGAAAGGCAAATGCAATGGACATTGGAAGAGGGAGAAAACAGGGAATAGGACAGGAGCCTACCACAGAGGGCCTCTGATTACTCTACCCATCAAGGTATCAAAGTAGCTACTGAGGATCATAGCCAATTTTTTGGCAGAGTACAGGTAATCTTATGAAAGAAGATGAAGATAGACCTGGAGAGGACAGGAGCTCCACAAGGAGAGCAACAGAACCAAAAAAACCTGGTCACAGGTCTCTCTGGCTCTTGTTGCTTTTTCCTCCTGGGATGTCAGCTGAGCCAGGAAGCTTTTAGGTTTTAGCTTTTGGCCTTTCCTTCTAGTATGTGAGCTGAGTAGGAAGATCAACTGGGTGATTTTTCTGCCTCTCTGAGTTAGTAGGTTTTCACCCCAGCATCTGCCTCCTGTGTCTCCAATGGTAAAATACAGCTGTTGGGATTTCATTTTTTTATAGCAACAGCAGCACCCATGTCTTATGTTGGGACTTTCGTATATAGTCTTTGACTCTTGAAAGGATCATTATCAGCTCAGAGGAGAAATGGTCATTAAATTTTTATATTTATATTTATATCCCGAATTACATGTACCCTATATTTTAGGTAAATAATTAAGAGCATGATTCTTTATGGCCTTTTCAGACATCCTTATTGTTATTTCACCCTCACCCCTACTTCTTCTGTATTTCCCTCCCCACTTTCTTATTTCCTGTACTATGTTACTTGTACCTGCTAGTTTCCTCCTTCCATCTTCTGTCTTTACCTATCATTCTTTCCATAAAGAGATCTCATTTCAACATAAGCATTAAACGGTGTTAGATATTAAAAGTCAATGCACACACACACACACACACACACACACACACATAAATATAACACATCCTTGTAAAGATCTGGGTTTAACCTTCTATGTTGCTCCTTGGGTGCAACCTTGTTTTAGCCACTTGCCCTAGAATTTACTGTTTGGATGGGCAGTGAACTCCTTAGAAATCTTCTTGTCCAGGATTACAAGCATTTCCATCAGGCCTGGCTTTCTATACTGGTGCTAGAATTCAAACTTGAGTCTTCCTGTTTGCACCACAAGTACTTTATTGACTGAGTTACCTCATCAACTCCTGAAGTCTTATTTATGAGGGAATTAATCTCATTAATAATTAACCCACACACAGGAACTAATCATCTTTTCAAGTTCAAGCTTACAGGTGAATCTAGGCAGCGTTCCTGAGATTGGGTGACATTGCTTAACTCAGAGGAAATAATGTTACTCACAGGGACTCAATAATTATAGTAAGAGGTTTACAGGTTTGAAACCAACAAAATATGGAGGATGAGAATTTCAGGGTGATAGAACATAAAAACAGGAACTGAGTGGAAAGATACTGAGTGGATTAAAGATGACTCTCCCAGGACAAACACAGAAGGTGGAAGCACATTAACATTAATATGAGTTATCACAGGTTATAATCAAAAGGAGAGGAAAAAGAGTGAAATGGTGCTTCATTTACAATTTTCTTCTATTCCCACTTTAAAGGACTCTGATGATATCCAACCGTATCTTTGAGCCAAGCTACCAACTCAAACATCATTCTCCCCTGGAAACACTTTTAGAGGCACAGTCAAGAAACAATATTTTATTAACATTGGGCAGATAACACAAGCCTGTTGACTCATAAATTTAAGTCATCATATCATTAAATCTAAAAACTGGAATGTTTGCTAAAGTATATGTGCTAAACTTTCTGGTAATACTGGTTCAGGCCTAATATTCTTGCATGGTGAATGATTAAACTTGAACAAGTCTCTACACCCCATTTCTTTCCTTCTTGGTCTTTATCAGGCAGGTTTGTTAACATAGGCAACAATCCTTAGTAATAATGTTAACATATATTTTGAATGAATATCAAGTCACATTTTTATAAACCTGTTACAAAATATTGTAGCTACAAAGATTACTTCAAAGATTATCCAATGCTTGCATTTGTGCCTGGATTTCCTAAAACTATTTAGTGTTGATGTTAGCACCACAGAATGAAGAGACACTGCATGGAATTTTATTTGCATGTTAATAACAGGTATCTGATCAGATGAATTTTAATATCTGCTTCAGAGTTGTGCTTTTGCAAAACAATTTAGAACTGACACTGCAGTGTATGTATTAAGAATCAGCTTCACCTGTGAGAACAGTTGCATCACCCGAGAGGGCTCCTATTCTGCGCTCATCCTGTGACTTATTATTCAATATTTATGAAAATATTTTAGTTTCTGCACTGTGAAGAGCCAGGAATACTATGGAAGTCAAAATTCTCTGTTTGGTGCTGCTTTGTGTTACTGTTTTATCTTATATTTATGCACCTATTCCTGACAACATTGAAGAAATTTGGAAAGTAAAGGCCGTGGATTCTGTTGCCAAAACTTGTGCATTTATGGTAAGAGTAATAATTTTTATATTATATTAATAATATCCACTTAGAAGTGAGTATATTCCATATGTGTCTTTCTAGTTATTTATACCTTACTCAGGATAATCTTTACTAGTTCTAACCATTTGCCTGCAAATTTCATGATTTCCTTGTTTTTAATTGCTGAGTAGTATTCCATTGTGTAAGTGTACCACAATTTCTGTATCCAGGCCTCAGTTGATGGATATCTGGGCTGTGTACAGATTCTTGCTATTATGAGTAAGGCTACTATGAATGTGGCTGAACAAATGTCCTTGTTGTATTCTTGCACATATTTTGGATATGTGCCTAGGAGTGGTATAGCTGGATCTTGCGGTAGCACAATTCCTAATTGCCTGAGAAAGTGCCAGATTTACTTCCAAAGTGGTTGTACAAGTTTACAGTCCCAATAGCAATGGAGGAGGGTTCCCCTTTCTCCACATCTTCCACCAGGCGTGTCTCTCAGGTGCTCACGGATGGAGTAAAAGGGAGGCCGCAGCAGGTGTTCTGTGGCAGAGCTGTGGATTAGACAGAGGGATCTGATTTGGGGGATCAAAACAAAGAGGTGAAAATTTGCAAGTAGCATACTTGCTTGCCTGTCTGGGGTGACTGTGTTGAAAATATTATTTTATAGGTAAGAATTAAGCTAAAATTTTTGAGCAACTAGTGTTCCTTACTCTATTTTAATATTTATAAAAAATGTAAACTCTACAATTCCACTTTGGAATGACACATACGGGGACAGTGTATTAAATAATTCATAACTTTAATTCAGTCTACCTTTAAATGTTATAGATATTATACCAATTTTTAATTCTATTTTAAATTTACATACATTTAAACCCAGTCATGAAAAAATACATATCTGTAGCTCATAATCCAGTTCTACATGGTGTACACAAAATGCCCCCTAAGGAATCACTTCTTTAAGGTTTAGACTTTAGTCCATTTCATCCAAAAACTGTAAGTCCACAATCACGTCTTACCCCTAGAAAATGTCCCTGTCCTGACAAGAAGTTGTTGGAACAAAGAAAAATATTTAGGTGTAAAGTCAGCAAAACAAAGAAGTAAAAACTGTCAACAAAATGGTTGTCTTGGCTCAGATTTCAAAACATGGGCTAACGTAATGAGGACAAAACTAGTCACAAGAATTGTATGGTACTCTTCTAAAGGATAGTTTTCTGGACTCTGATGTTCACTATTTGTCCTGAGCTCTACAAATCTAGAGACAAACTGTGTCTTAGGGTTTCTGTTGCTGTGAAAGATGTTATGACCATGTCAATGCTTAAAATCAAAGGCATTTAGTTAAGCCTGGCTTACATCTCAGATATTTATTCTATTATCTTCATGGTGGGAAGCACAACTGCACATAGGCAGACATGGTACTGGAGAGGTAATTGAGTTCTACATCTAGATTGGCAGACAGCAGGGAGAGAATGCCAGACTGGGCCTGCCTTGAGCATCTGAGAACTCAAACCTGGCCCCACTGACAGACTTCCTTCAACAAGACAATACCTACTCCAACAAGGCCTCCTAATAATGCCATTCAGTATGATCTTATGTGGGCCATTTTTTTTTTCAAACCATTATATTCCATTTCCTGGAGCCCATAGGCTTGTAGTCATATCATAATGCAAAACATGCATTAAGTCCAACATTACAAGTACCCATAGTCTATCACAGTCTCAACAATGTTAAACAGTCCAAAGTCTGTTTGAGATTCCTGACATTCCCTTAACTATAACCCCCTATAAAATAAAAATCAAAGAGTAGATATTATATTTCCAACATATAATGGCACAAAATATGCATCAACATTCAAAAAAGGAAGAAAGGGAACATATGAGGAAATGTTAGACCAAAGCAAGACTTAAAATCAGCTGGGCAAATTCCGAACTCTGAATCTCCATGTATAATGTCAAAGTGCTCTTCAGATTTCCAGCTCCTTCCAGCTTTGTTGAATGCAAACCACTTCTTTCTCTTATGCTGCTCTACCCCTGTAAGCAGCTTTCCTCAGCAGGTATTGCACAGATCTGTCATCTCCAATATTTGGGGTCTTCAGAGCAATTCAGGCTTCACCTTTATATCTTCACATAACAGCCTTTCCAGGCCTCATTGCAGGGATGACATTGGCACATGCCTGGACTCAGTGACTTTCCTTAGCCAGAGAGATTCCATAGCTACTTTCTTCTATCCTTCACTCTAAAGGCAGAACCACCTGGCCAAGGTTGTCAAGTTCTGCTGCTTGCTGGGGCTGGGACATAATCCCCTCTTTCAATTACAACTTCATCATTTTTCTATTTTCAGTTGTTTTCTTCCCTGCTTAAGATTGGCTGATGTACCATTTGATATTCCTCTATTGAGAATTCTTTAGCACTGAACCCCATTTTTTAATTGGATCAATTGATTTGTTAGTGTTTAACCTCTTGAGTTCTTTATATATTCTGGATTAGCCCTCTGTCAGATATAGGGTTGGTGAAGAACCTTTTCCAATCTGTAGGCAGTCATTTTTTTCTGAAGACAGTGTCCTTTGCTTTACAGAAGCTTTTCAGTTTCATGAGGTTCCATTTATTGATTCTTGCTCTTAGAGCCTGTGCTGTTGGTATTCTGTTCAGGAGATTGTGTCCTGTGCCAATGAGTTCAAGGCTTTCCCCAAATTTTTTTTCTAACGAGTTTAGTGTGTCTGTTTTTATATTGAGATCTTAGATCCACTTGGATGATAGTTTTGTGTAGGGTGATAAGTATGGATCTATTTGCATTTTTCTACATCTTTGTCAACAATCAGTTTTCCATAAGTGTGTGGGTTTATATCAGGTTCTTCTATTTGATTCCATTGATTCACCATTCTGTTTCCATGCCAGTACCATGCAGTTTTTATTACTGTTGCTCTATAGTACAGTTTGAGATCAGGGATGGAGATACTTCCACAAGATCTTTTATTGTAGAACATTGTTTTAGCAATTCTGGATTTCTTGTTATTCCATATGAAGTTGAGAAATTTTCTTTCCAGGTCTGTAAAGAATTGTGTTGGTAATTCGATGGGAATTGCATTGAATTGGTAGAGTGCTTTTAATACTGAATGGCAGAGAAACACTTAAAAAAACACTTCATCATCAAGGAAATGCAAATCAAAACGAACCAGAGATTTCACCTTACACCCATCAGAATGGCTAAGATCAAAAACTCAAGTGACAACACATGCTGGAAGGATGTGGAGAAAAGAGAACCCTCCTTCACTGCTGGTGGGAATGTAAACTTGTACAACCACTTTGAAAATTAGTCTGGCACTCTTTCAGACAATTAGGAATAGCGCTTCCTCAGATCCAGCTATTCCACTCCTAGGCATATATCCAAAAGATGCTCAAGTACACAGCAAGGACATTTACTCAACCATGTTTTTAGCAGCTTTATTTGTAATAGCCAGAAGATGAAAACAACCCAGATGCTCCTCAGTTGAGGAATGGATACAGAAATTGTGGTATATTCTACACAACGAAATTTTTTTTCATTTAAATTTTTTTTAATTCTTAGTTACATTTTATTAACTCCATATCCCAGCTGTATCCTGGTCCCTTATTCCCTTCCAATCCCACCCTCCCTCCCTTGTTTCCTCCCTGCCTCTTTCCAAGTCCACTGATTGGGGAGGACCTCCTCCACTTTCATTTGAACCTGTTTTATCAGGTATCTTCAGGACTGGTTGCAAAGTCCTCCTCTGTGGCCTAGCAGGACTGCTTCTCCCTTGGGGGGTGGGGAGGTCAAAGAGCCTGACATTGAGTTCCTGACAAAAATAGTCCCTGTTCCCCTTATTATGGGAAACCAATTGGTTACTGAGCTACCATGGGCTACATCAGAGCAGAGGTTCTAGGTTATATCCATAACCTATTATAATCCTTGGTGGAGTGTCAGTCTCAGAAAAGACCCCTGTGCCCAGATATATTTGGTCTTGTGAGCGCCTATCCTTTCCACGTCATACTAACTCCCCCTTCTTTCATATGATTCCCTGCACTCTGCAGAAGGTTTGGTTATGTGTCTTAGTGTCTGCTTTGAACCACTGCTAGATAGAGTCTTTCAGATGCCTTCTGTGGTAGACTCCTGTCATATGTCCAATGCACATCTCATTTGTCTTTCTAAGTGAGGATTGATCATCTTATCATGTGTCCTCTTTCTTGTTTATCTTCTTTAGGTGTATAGATTTCATTATGTTTATCATATCTTGTAGGTCTATATTAGCGAGTATATACCATGTTTGTGTTTCTCCTTCTGGGATACTTCACTCAGGATGATCTTTTCTAGATCCCATTATTTGCCTGCAAATTTCATGATTTCCTCCTTTTTGATTGCTGAGTAGTATTCCATTGTGTAAAAATACCACAATATTTGTATCCATTCCTCCGTTGAGGGACATCTGGGTTGTTTACAGGTTCTGGCTATTACAAATAAAGCTGCTACAAATATGGTTGAGCAAATGTCCTTGTTGTGTACTTGAGCAAATTTTGGGTATATACCTAGCAGTGGTATTGCTGGGTCTTGAGGAAGCACTATTCCTATTTGTCTGAGAAAGCACCAGATTGATTTCCAAAGTGGTTGTACCAGTTTACATTCCCACCAGCAATGGAGGAAGGTTCGCCTTTCTCCACAACCTCTCCAGCATGTGTTGTCTCTTGAGTTTTTGATATTAGCCATTCTGATGGGTGTAAGGTGAAATCTCAGGGTCGTTTTGATTTGCATTTCCCTAATGGCTAATGAGGTTGAGCATTTCTTTAAGTGCTTCTCTGCCATTCGATATTCCTCTGTCGAGAATTCTCTGTTTAGCTCTGTTCCCAATTTTATAATTGGATTACTGGGTTTGTTGCTTTTCAGCTTTTTTAGTTCTTTATATATACTGGATAATAGCCCTCTGTCAGAAAAAGGGTTGGTGAAGATTCTTTCCCAATCTGTAGGCAGTAGTTTTGTTTTGACGACAGTGCTTTACAGAAGCTTTTCAGTTTCATGAGGTCCCATTTTTTGATTGTTGCTCTTAGAGCCTGTGCTGTTGGTGTTCTGTCCAGGAAGTTGTCTCCTGTGTCAATGAGTTTTAGGCTCTTCCCCACTTTTTCTTCTAACCGATTTAGAGTATCTGGTTTTATGTTGAAGTCTTTGATCCACTTGGACTTTAGTTTTGTGCAGGGTGATAAATATGGATCTATTTTCATTTTTCAGCATGGAGACATCCAGTTGGACCAGCACCATTTGTGGAAGATGCTATCTTTTTTTCCATTGAATGGTTTTGGCTTCTTTGTCAAAAATCAAGTATTCATAGATGTGTGGGTTTATTTCTGGGTCTTCTATTTGGTTCCATTGATCCTCCTTTCTGTTTCTATGCCAAGACCTTGCAGTTTTTATTACTATTGCTCTGTAGTACAGCTTGAGATCGTGGATGGAGATACCTCCATATGATCTGTTGTTATACAGGATCATTTTGGATATTCTGGGTTTTTTGTTTCTCCATATGAAGCTGAGAATCTTCATTCATGAAACATTATTCAGCAATAATAAACAAGGAAATCATGAAATTTGCAGGCAAATGGTGGGAACTAGAAAAGATCATCCTGAGTAAACTATCCCAGAAGCAGAAAGACACACAAGATATATACTTACTCACAAGTGGATGTTAGACATATAATATAGGATAAACATATTAAAATCTGTACACTTACAGAAACTAATTAATAAGGAGAACTTTGGTTAAGATGCTCAATCCCCATTCAGAAAGGCAATGAGGATGGACATAAGAAGAGGGAGAAAACAGGGAAAAGGAAAGGAGCCTACTTCAGAGGGCCTCTGAAAGGCCCTACCCTGAAGGGTATCAGAGCAGATGCTGAGTCTTACAGCCAAACTTTGGGCAGAGTTCAGCAAATCTTTTGAAAGAAAGGGGAGATAGTAAGACCTGGAGAGGATAGGAGCTCCACAAGGAGAGCAACGGAACCAAAAAATCTGGGCACAGTGGTCTTTTCTGAGACTGATACTCCAACCAAGAGCCTTTCATGGAGATACCCTAGAACCTCTGCACAGATGTGACCCATGGCAGTTCCATGTCCAAATGGATTCCATATTAATGCGAACAAGGACTGTCTCTGACGTGAACTGATTGTCCTGCTTTTTTATCACCTTCCCCTCAGGGGGGAGCAGCCTTACTGGGCCACAGAGGAAGAAAAAGAAGCCACTCCTGATGAGACCTGATAGACTAGGATTAGAAGGAAGTGGAGGAAGCCCTCCCTATGGATTTGGGAGGGGCATGGGTGGAGAAGGGGGAGGGAGAATGGAATGGGGAGGGGAGGAATGAAGGAGCTACAGGGGGGATAAAAATAAATAAACTGTAATTAATAAAAGTAAAAAAAAAAAACCCTACCCTTAAAAAAATTGGCATTCTGTTCAGGAAGTTGTCTCCTGTGCCAATGAGTTCAAGGCTCTTCCCCACTTTTTTTTTCTAACCTTAAAAAAACTGACTTTCCTCCCACTAGCCATAAATTTTCAGTAGATCCTTGGCTAAGGATGATACTTTTGTGCCCAACTCCTTCCTACATGGTAGGCATTGCTCGGGTTTGGGCTTGCAGAATTCTTTTTCATGATGTCACAACCATTGAGTTCATATGATCAACTATCATGTTGTGTCTGGAAGCCACTGTTTCTTTGTGTTCATTCAATATCTCTGGCTTATATAGTCTTATTGTCCTTTTCTGAAATGATCTCTGAGCTTTGGCAGAAGAGAAGGAAGTTATAGTCGTTTCATTTAGAGTTGAGTATTCAGTAGTCTCTTATTCCACACCTTGGTCTACTTTGCACCTCTGTGTTAATTACAATCTACTACAAACAGAAGCTTCTCTGGTGAGGACTGAGAGATTCCTTAATCTATGGCTATAACAATAAGTCAAAAAGGACTCAGTTTAATACTACATACATTTAATAGAGTGGCGTTACTAGGTTTTACTTTTATGGCCTGTGACCTACTTATTCAAAGATTCACTACTCAACAGTGGTGCTAGGTATGAGTTTGGTCTCCTGGAATGGAACTTAAATCCCTTAAGAATGTCATTATTTCCTCCTATAATTTTCAAATCTCTATTGCAACAATGGTAAAGTCCTGCCAGTCCAGTGGTTATTGTAGTTTATAAGGTTCAGACTTCGGCAAGATTACTTTCCTCTGGGTGTATGCAGAGCAACTTGAACCCTATAAAAGCTAGCAAATAGAGATGAAATTTCCAGGTCAATAGCAGATTAATATCTCCAAGCATTTAATCATTTATTGTTTGTTTATTTTCTTTTTAAAATTTATTCATTTTTAAATAAATTACAATTCATTCACTTTGTATCCCAGCTGTAGCCCCCTCTCTTATCCCCACAAATCCCATCCTCCCTCTCTCATCTCTTCCCATGGCCCTCCCCAAGTCCACTGATAGGGGAGGTCCTCCCTCCAACCCTAGCCTATCAGATCTCATCAGGACTGGCTGCTTTGTCTTCCTCTGTGGCCTGGTAAGGCTGCTCTCTCATCAGGGACATGTGATCAAAGAGTCAGACACTAAGTTCATGTCAGAGACAGGCCCTATTCCCATAGGGATTTCACTTTCACACTAGGCTGCCATGGGCCACATCTGTGCAGGGGTTCTAGGTTGTCTCCATACATGGTCCATGGTTGGAGTATCAGTCTCAGAAAAGACCCCTGTGCCAAGATTTTTTGGATCTGTTGGTATTCTTGTGGAGATCCTGTTCCCTCAATGTCTTCCTATTTCCCCTTCTTTCATAAGATTTTGTACTCTACCCAAACTCTGGCTAACAGTCTCTGCATCTGCTTTGATACCATAATGGGTAGTGTCTTTCAGAGGTCCTCTGTGGTAGCCTCCTGTCCTGTTGCTTTTTTTCTCAATCCTCTGAAGACATCCAGTTTGCTTTTCTGAATTAGTACTGATCATCTTTTTTTTTTTTAATCTTTTATTTTTTTATTAATTACACTTTATTCATTTTGTATCCCCCCATGAGCCCCTCCCTCCTCCCCTGCCGATCCCACCCTCCCTCCCCTTTCTGCATGCATGCCACTCCCCAAGTCCACTGATAGGGGAGGTCCTCCTCTCCTTCTTTCTGATCTTAGTCTATCAGTTCTCATCAAAAGTGGCTGCATTGTCCTCTACTGTGGCCTGGTAAGGCTGCTCCCCCCTCAGGGGGAAGTGATCAACGAGCAGGCCAATCAGATTATGTCAGAGGCAGTCCCTCTTCCCATTACTATGGAACCCACTTGGACACTGAACTGCCATGGGCTACACCTGTGCAGGGGTTCCAGGTCATCTCCACAAATAGTCCTTGGTTGGAGTATGAGTCTCTGGGAAGTTCCCTGTGTTCAAATTATCTTGTTCTGTTGCTCTGCTTGTAGAGTTCCCGTTCCCTCCAGCTCTTACTATTTCCCACTTCTTACATAAAATTCCATTCACTCTGCCCATCAGTTGGCCATCAGGCTCAGCATCTGCTTTGACAGTCTATACTGCAGAAGCTTTCAGAGGCCCTCTGTGGCAGGTTTCAAGGTTGTTTCCTGTTTTCTTCTGGCTTTCAGAGGCCCTCTGTAGCGGGTTCCGAGGTTGTTTCCTATTTTCGTTTTCTTCTGATGTACATCCTCTTTGCCTTTCAGGATGGGGATTGAACATTTTAGTTAGGGTCCTCTCTTTTGCTTAGTTTGTTTAGATGTACAGCTTTTAGTGGGTTTATTCTATATTGTATGTTTATATGAGTGAGTATATACCGTGAGTGTCTTTTTGCTTCTGGGACACCTGATTTTTGACAAAGATGCCAAAACCATACAATGGAAAAAAGATAGCATCTTTAACAAATGGTGCTGGTCCAACTGGATGTCTACATGTAGAAAAATGCAAATAGATCCATACTTATCACCCTGCACAAAACTGAAGTCCAAGTGGATCAAAGACCTCAACATAAAATCAGACACATTAAATCGGCTAGAAAAAAAGTGGGGAATACCCTAGAACTCATTGGTACAGGAGAAAACTTCCTGAACAGAACACCAACAGCACAGGCTCTAAGAGCAACAATCAATAAATGGGACCTCATGAAATTGAAAAGCTTCTGTAAAGCAAAGGACACCGTCATCAAAACAAAGCGACTGCCTACAGATTGGGAAAGAATCATCACCAACCCTCTATCTGACAGAGGACTCATATCCAGTATATATAAAGAACTAAACAAGCTGAAAAGCAACAAACCAAGTAATCCACTTAAAAAATGGGGAACAGAGCTAAAGAGAGAATTCTCTGCAGAGGAATATCGAATGGCAGAGAAGCACTTAAAGAAATGCTCAACCTCATTAGCCATTAGGGAAATGCAAATCAAAACAACCCTGAGATTTCACCTTACACCCATCAGAATGGCCAAGATGAAAATCTCAAGGGACAACACATGCTGGAGAGGTTGTGGAGAAAGGGGAACCCTTCTCCACTGCTGGTGGGAATGTAAACTGGTACAACCACTCTGGAAATCAATCTGGCGCTTTCTCAGACAACTAGGAATAGCGCTTCCTCAAGATCCAGCCATACCACTCCTAGGCATATACCCAAAAGAGGCGCAAGTACACAACAAGGACATTTGTTCAACCATGTTTGTAGCAGCTTTATTTGTAATAGCCAGAAGCTGGAAACAACCCAGATGCCCCTCAACTGAAGAATGGATGCAGAAACTGTGGTACATCTATACAATGGAGTATTACTCAGCAATGAAAAATAAGGAAATCATGAAATTTGCAGGTAAATGGTGGGACCTGGAAAGGATCATCCTGAGTGAGTACTGATCATCTTAACCAGGATCCTTCTTCTTGCTTAGCTTCTTTAGGTGTACAGATTATAATATATTTATCCTATATTTTGTCTCTAATATCCACTTATAAGTGAGTTTATACCATTTGTGTTTTTCTCACTCAGGATGAACTTTTCCAATTCCCACCATTTGCCTGCAAATTTAATCATTCCCTTGTATTTATTATTGGACAGTTTTATGCATTTACTCAATGAATTCCCTTCTCTCATCTCTTTCCTAGGCCTGCTAGAACCCATTTTCTCAACAACTAGGTTTTTATCTTTTGTGTGATCCAATGATTTTAATAAGCTTTGTGCTTGAGGACATTGTCTGCTATAGCAAGGGTAACATATGAACAGCTTGGATAATATGAGTACTTTTTCCTCATTGACCAGTAACTATGAATATTTTCACAAGAAGTGATGCGATTTTATTGACCCATCTCTTATCCATGATAAATCATTGACAGACTTAATTCGTCCAGGTCTGACACAAATATCAGTGTTGAGATTTTCATGCTAACAAAATAATATTAGAATATTGAAAAGTCTATAATTTTACCATATTGTTTATTTTATTATCATACCATCACTTTTGTTATTAAATGAAACTATATAATGCTTACATTTTGTCTTGTTCTTATAGGCCACATTATTTGAATACATTGGACTCATGAAATATGAAGACATATTTTTAACTTTATCATCACTTCACCTTACAAAACCAGTTTCAGATGAAAACATTACAGTGATTGACACAAAGTTTAGTGACATTCCTGTTTGTCTGTACTTGCCAAAAAAGAAGTCTGAAATACTGAGACCAGCTATAATTTTCATTCATGGTGGTGCCTTTGTCTTGGGAAGTTGCAGTAAGTGTATTTTTATATGAATATGAATAAATGAGAATATGTTCCTATCAAAACAATTGCAGTGTACTGATAAGTAGATGGAGCATTTGCCTGTACAATGTTGACATAGGCAGTAAGTGCATCTTAACAGAGATACATTAGAATGTGTGGGTCACAGCTCACACATATTTGTATATATAATTTGGTAAGTAAAATAATCAAGTAGAAACAAGATAGTTTTCTTAGAAAAATAAAGGTTTAAGTAAACATAATGATACCATAAACTTAAAATTGCAATGAATAAACTTGGAATTATATTAAAAAAAAACAAATCACATAAAATAAATAAATGTTGAGGTCAATCAGGTGTTTTAACTCTTAAGTCCTAGATAATATAATTGCTGCCATACTACAGCTAGCATTTGTTCAAAGTTTAGATGGTGATACAACAATAATATTGAGGTTTAGGACTCAAAGCATTACTTTGTATTCAAGTAAAAAAAAAATAAAGCTGAGTAAACAGTCTCTGTCTGGAAGTAAGTGTAGTAGTTAAGACAGACAGACAGACAGTAGCTCTTGTTTACAGTATTTTATCTCCTACAATTTACGATATGTTCTGGTCACAGATTCTGAGCATCTTCTTGTTCCTATCCATATTATGGAGATTATCATTTGGATGGCTTTCTATTCTTTCCTTCCTGATGGCTCACCACCATTTTGTGATGTGAAAATTTGGCCACATTTGGCCACAATAATCAAATAAAAATTTGATTATTAATTAACATTTCAGTAATTGTATCCATTTGTTGACAAACCTTTAGTCAAACACTGAAGTGTGGAGGCCTATAGTCTCCTTTGTTATCCTGTCCACTTCTTGCCTCTTCTTTCTCTAACTTTATATTTTGAACATATTTAGCCATATATATTTCCCCAAGTTCCCTGAGTTCTCAGGAAACTGTTGCACATTTTACTAAAATAGCATTTCATGTTGTTTATGTTTATTTTCTGGCAATTATTATTTTATGTTTAATATGATGGATGCCAATTTATTCTTTGTGTATGAATTGCTAATTAAAGAGAATTGTTAACATTACTGTTCCTTAAATTTTTTTAGGAAAAAAATTGTCCCTTCCTTCCTCTTTTAAATTTATTAAGTATTTTATGTACAATTAACTCTTGTAAAGAATTACAAGAGCAAGCACACACTTTTATTTTATTTTAATGAAAATTAAAATTGTCACTTAGATACAGAAAGGTAACCTAAAGTTTACTTGTAAATATATTAGATATTCACAACCATATGTAAATATGCAAGTCTCTGGAAAAATAAAAACTTAGCTATTTTAATAGCCCTAAATACCTTGCATTAACTAAGTTGATGCCCTTGATTGAAAAGTTTCTTAAATAAGTAATAACTGTGGTGAATCTCTGAGTTTCTGAAAAGTACAATGCTGCCTATAATGTTAGTTTCAACTTAATTCCAGGTTTTCTAATACTTTTACCAAGAGTTTTATGGACTATGGTGGCAATGAGTTGCAGCCAATTTTTATCCTGATCTCCGACAGGTTGTTGCTCTGTGTGACAATGATTACCGAGTTTCCATCCATCAATCACATTTCTATCACACTCATGATTATTTTTGGGTTTCTGTTATTTGCGATTCACAGGACACCATTTTACATTTAATCCTTTCATTTCAGAGGCAGCAGCCTACGATGACCTGAACAGATGGACAGCAAACAAGCTTGATGCTGTGGTTGTGGGAATAGAGTAAGAGAACCAAACAAATTACTTAAATTTTGAGGAATATCTAAATTGTAGCAATAATTATGCAGTCCCTTTAGTGCTATAATTTTAATTAAATTTAACATGGTATAACTTTAGGTAAGCTTTTTAATCAGTAAAATATGTTGTATATTGTTTAAACAATTCCACAGGTTGCTTTTTAAGGTATTTGCTGTTTTTTACCTTGAAGAATATTTTTTTTTATTGTTGTGGTCAGATTATGTGAATTTCAAATATTTTAGGTACAGATTAAAATACAAATACAAGAACCAGCTGGTAAAAGTTGCTTAATATCATCATGTGAACAATTCACTAGTTCTAATGGATATCAAGGTAATTGAGTTAAAAAGTGAGATAGTTCAATAGGTTTGATTCTGTCATAGAACCCAGACACATACACAGAAAAGGACAAACAAATGAAATAGTACTTAATCTTATGAATCAACTTACAAGTTTTAGTAAGATTCATTGGTGGTAAGTGTTAAGATATTCATATTTCAAATTACTTAAATACATTCATATTTCCTGTGACATTTTCTGCATTTAATATTTCTGCATAATCCTATCAATGACACTGAGTTGCTCTTGAGTCACCAAGTGCACTGAGGGCTACGAAGCACACAGATTTCACAGTGTGAACACACCTTCTGTCCCACTCCTTCGTCCTCACCACCAATACCTGAAACCCTGAACCAGAATCTACTCCTCACTTTAAGACAGAAGTCACCAGTGAGCTCGGGGTTAATTAGTGAGACTTATGATTCAAAGTAGAGCCAATATCTGCATACTTGTTGGTGAGCATGAGGTATTTACTTGCATAATTTTAACAAGGGCTTTGTTGTGGTTCTGACTGATTTATTTCTAAAGCTATAGACTTGCTCCTCAGTACCCATTCCCAGCTGCATTTGAAGACTGTGTTTCTGTGATCAAGTTCTTTCTCCAAGAAAAGGTTCTTGCAAAATACAGAGTGGATCCCACTCGCATCTGCATTATGGGAGACAGTTCTGGGGGTACCTTGACAGCAACGGTGACTCAACTGGTATGTTGCATGTGATATATATATATGTGTGTTTAGCTATGTGGTGATGGCTCAGTCCTTTAATCCCAGCACTTAGGAGGCAGAGGCACATGCAGGCAGTCTTTAAGTTGACGATCACCTTGGTCTACAGAGTGAGGTCTAGGACAGTCAGAGCTACACAGAGAAATCCTATCTTGAAAAGCCAAATATAAATACATATATTTGGTAAATACATATATTGGTCTCAAAAAACCAAATGTGAAAACAGAGGAATTATTAACCACACTACAGTAAAACAAAAAACAACCACACACACAAACTTATGACCACAGCCAACATCAAAATCAAAGGATCTAACAGCCACTGGTCATTAATCTCTCTCAACATCAATGGACTCAATTTTCCAAAAAAAAGACACAGACTAACAGAATGGATACGTAAACAAGACCCAGCAATCTGTTGCATACAAGAAACACACCTAAGTCTTAAAGATAAACATCACCTGAGGATAAAGGGTTGGAAGATGGTTTTCCAAGCAAATGGACCCAAGAAACAAGCAGGAGTAGCCATTCTAATATCTGATAAAATAGACTTTCAACCAAAATTAATCAAAAGACATGGGGAAGGACACTTCATACTCATCAAGGGAAAATTCCACAAGGAAGACATCACAATCCTGAAGATCTATGCCCCAAATACAAGGTCACCCACATTTGTAAAAGAAATATTGATAAAACTTAAACCACACATAGATTCCCACACACTAATAGTGGGAGACTTCAACACCCCACTCTCAACAAAAGACAGGTCAACTAAACAGAAATTAAACAAAGAAACAATGTCTCTAACAGAGGTCATGAATCAAATGGACCTAACAGACATTTACAGAACCTTACACCCAAACACAAAAGAATTTACCTTCTTCTCAGCACCTCATGGAACCTTCTCCAAAATAGACCATATAGTTGGTGACAAAGTGAGCCTCAACAGATACAAGACGATTGAAATAATTCCTTGTATCCGATCTAATCACCATGGAATAAAGCTGGACCTCAACAACAACAGAAATAGCAAAAAGCCTACAAACACATGGAAACTGAACAACTTGCTACTAAATGACAGCTGAGTCATGGAAGAAATAAAGAAATTAAAGTATTCCTAGAATTCAATGAAAATGAAGGCACAACATACCCAAACTTGTGGGACACAATGAAAGCAGTGCTAAGAGGAAAGTTCATAGCACTAAGTGCCTTCAAGAAGAAATTCAAGACAGCTCATTCAAGCAACTTAATGGCTTACCTAAAAACCCTAGAAAAGGAAGAAGCAGACACACCAAAAAGGAGTAGATGGCTGGAAATAATCAACTTCAGGGCTGAAATCAATCAATTAGAAACAAATAAAACAATTCAAAGTGAAAGATCCCCGGAGGGTATCTTCCGTCAGAGAGACCCCCTCCCAAGGATCAACGAGGCCATTCGGATGCAAACAGCAAGAGGCTTTTATTTTGATACACAGGTACCCGGGGCAAAAAGTCTTTCGGAAGACTTCCGCGCCCCCTAGGTAGAAAGCTGGGGTTTTTATAGGGTTTTAGAGGCAGAGGCACTGGTACAGAAACGAGAGGGCATGGTTACAGGGGGCTGATTGGTATGTTTACACGAGACCACAATTTCCGTCAAAGTTTGGCAGGGGCACCAAGATTTCAGGAACTGGGTGGTCAAGGGGGGTAGGATGACCCCTTGACGTGGCCCGCCACCTGTTATTTTGTTTTTCCCTATCTTAGCTGAAACAGTCTCACAGATATCTATGAGAGTGATTAACACAAACTGTTTTTAGTATGACTGGGGCAGCCTGACCACAGATATCCCAAGTGGGTGACACAGCTAGGATTTCTCAGTAATTTTCCAGTTTCTCATCTGGCCTTCAGAGTTTTACAAAACAGTGGTGTCTCACAAAATGGCATTAGCTATGTTTAACTTAGTGTGAGGCTGGGGTCTTTCAAAAGAATCAATGAAACCAAGAGCTGGTTCTTTGAGAAAATCAACAAGATCGACAAACCCTTAGCCAAGCTAACTAAAAGGCAGAGAGACACCACCCAAATCAACAAAATCAGAAATGAAAAGGGGGACATAACTACAGACACTGAGGAAATCCAAACCATCATTAGGACTTACTTCAAAAGTCTATACTCAACAAAATTTGAAAATCTAAAAGAAATGGACAATTTTCTTGATCGATTTGACTTACCAAAGCTGAATCAGGACCAGGTAAATCAATTAAATAGTCCTATATCCCCCAAAGAAATAGAAGCGGTCATCAAAAGTCTCCCATCCAAAAAAAGCCCAGGACAAGATGGCTTCAGCGCAGAATTCTACCAGACCTTCAAAGAAGAGCTAACTCCAATTCTCTTCAAACTATTCCACAAAATAGAAACAGAAGGAACATTACCAAACTCATTCTATGAAGCCACAATCACTTGGGACCTAAACCTCACGAAGACTCAACAAAGAAAGAATTTCAGGCCAATCTCCCTTATGAACATTGATGCAAAAATACTCAACAAAATACTTGCAAACTGAATACAAGATCACATCAAAGATATCATCCACTATGACCAACTAGGCTTCATCCCAGGTATGCAGGCGTGGTTCAATACAGGGAAATCCATCACTGTGATCTACCATATTAACAAACTGAAAGAAAAAAAAAAACACATGATAATCTCCCTAGATGCTGAAAAAGCATTCGACAAAATCCAACATCCATTCATGTTTAAAGTATTGGAGAGATCAGGGATAAAAGGCACATATCTAAACAGTAAAGGCAATATACAGCAAGCCTATAGCCAACATCAAACTAAACGGAGAGAAATTTAAAGCAATCCCACTGAAATCAGGGACAAGATAAGGCTGCCCACTCTCTCCATATCTCTTCAACATAGTTCTGGAAGTCTTTGCTAGAGCATTAAGAAAACTAAAAAAGATCAAGGTGATACAAATTGGAAAGGAAGAAGTCAAGTTATCACTATTTGCAGATGATATGATAGTATATATGAGTGACCCCCAAAATTCTACCAGGGAACACCTACAGCTGATAAACACCTTCAGCAAAGTAGCCGGATACAAAATTAACTCCAAAAAATCAGTAGCCCTCCTGTATACAAAAGACAAAAGGGCTGAGAAAGAAATTAGGGAAACAACACCCTTCACAATTGCCACAAATGACATAAATTACCTTGGTGTAACCCTAACCAAGCAAGTCAAAGACCTGTATGAAAAAAAATTCCAGTCTCTGAAGAAAGAATTAGAAGAAGATATCAGAAGATGGAAAGATCTCCCATGCTCATGGCTTGGCAAGATTAACATAGTAAAAATGGCCATCTTAGCAAAAGCAATCTACAAATTCAATGCAATTCCCATCAAATTGCCAACACAATTCTTTACAGACCTGGAAAGAAAAATTCTCAACTTCATATGGAATAACAAGAAATCCAGAATTGTTAAAACAATCCTCTACAATAAAAGATCTTCTGGAGGTATCTCCATCCCTGATCTTAAGTTGTACTATAGAGCAGCAGTAATAAAAACTGTGTTTTCCTGGCCTAGAAACAGAATGGTGGATCAATGGAACCGAACAGAAGACCTAGAAATAAACTCACAAAATTATGGACACCTGAAATTTGACAAAGATGACAAAATCATAGAGTGGAAAAAAGACAGCATCTTCAACAAATGGTGCTGGTCCAACTGGATGTCTACATGTAGAAAAATGAAAATAGATCCATACTTATTACCCTGCACAAAACTGAAGTCCAAGTGGATCAAAGACCTCAACATAAAACCGGACACATTAACTCGGTTAGAAGAAAAAGTGGGGAAGACCCTAGAACTCATTGGTACAGGAGAAAACTTCCTGAACAGAACACCAACAGCACAGGCTCTAAGATCAATAATCAATAAATGGGACTTCATGAAACTGAAAAGCTTCTGTAAAGCAAAGGACACTGTCATCAAAACAAAACTAATGCCTACAGATTAGGAAAGAATCTTCACCAACCCTTTTTCTGACAGAGGGCTAATATCCAGTATATATAAATAACTAAAGAAGCTGAGAAGCAAAAAATCAAGTAATCCAATTAAAAAATGGGGAACAGAGCTAAACAGAGAATTCTCTGTAGAGGAATATCAAATGTCAGAGAAACACTTAAAGAAATGTTCAACGTCATTAGCTATTAGGGAAATGCAAATCAAAACAACCCTGAGATTTCACCTTAGACCTATCAGAATGGCCAAGATGAAAAACTCTATTGAGAACACATGCTGGAGACGCTGTGGAGAAAAGGGAACCCTTCTCCACTGCTGGTGTGAATGTAAACTTGTACAACCACTCTGGAAATCAATCTGGCGCTTTCTCAGACAACTAGGAATAGCGCTTCCTCAAGATCCAGCCATACCACTCCTAGACATATATCCAAAAGAGGCTCAAGTACACAATAAGGACATTTGCTCAACCATGTTTGTAGCAGCTTTATTTGTAATAGCCAGAAGCTGGAAACTGGCCAGTTGCCCCTCAACTGAAGAATAGATGCAGAAATTGTGGTACATCTACACAATGGAGTATTACTCAGCAATGAAAAATAAGGAAATCATGAAATTTGCAGGTAAATGGTGGGACCTGGAAAGGATCATTCTGAGTGAGCTGTCCCAGAAGCAGAAAGATACACACAGTATATACTCACTCATATAGATATGTAATATAAGACAAACCTACTAAAATCTGTACATCTAAAGAAACTAATCAAGAGAGAGGACCCTGAGTAAAATGTTCAACCCCCATCCTGGAAGGCAAAGAGGATGGACATCAGAAGAAGAAGAAAACAGGAAACAACCTAGGAACTTGCCATGGAGGGCCTCTGTGTGCTAACTAACTTGAGGACATCACTTCTGCTACATGAAAGAGTTATTGTATGGCTCTACCTCAGTTTTCACACCATGCTTCCTGCTGGATTTTCCACTAATCTGAGAGGATTCAGTTTATTTGTAAAGCTCACATTGAATGCCATTGTGAAAATTAAGAACCATGAAAAGATTACCTTAGAGAAATTTTTATTTCTTCGGTTTTTTTTTCTTGAACTTGTATGACCTACCTTCGATTGTCCTGCAAGTTGGAGTTGGTCAGATGGGCAACCTTCTGATGAGGTAATGAGATTTCATGGTTGCTTTCATTTTGTGAAGTCCTTTGCCTTTATGAGGGCATGGCCTTGAGAGATCTTTCATAGCTTGGAACTTCCCACAGAATGTCAGCAGCTACAGTCACTGGTACAGAGCTGCTTTAGATGCCGGAGCTGTATAGTGCTCACTTTCATTGAAGAAGTCTAGTTTCACTTGCGTAGAATGTACAAGGAGAAAAGATTGTAGCTAAAGACTCAGTACTCCTCTTATTTCTGATAAGAAATAGAAGCTTCAACATGCAACATTCCACATCCCTTTTTGATCTTCTGATTTTTATAAATTATTATCTGTATTGTCCATCATTTCCACCACACCATACTACTTAGATAAATGGTATTTGTTTTTCTTTAACATGGCAAGTTCCATTAGATGCTAGTGTATATGTGAGTTTTGGCAGCTTTATTTGATTATGTTTGTAGATTTTGGACATTATATTACTCAGGTCAAAAGCTCTTTTAGGAAAATGAGATATGCTAATACATGCTTATTACTTGAGCTCTTGGGAGACTGAGACAGGGAGTTACTATGTTACAGAACATCCCTGAGATGTGCAACAAGACTTTATTACAAAAACTAAAGATAAATTTCTAGGAACAAAGCCTAAATAACTTATCAAAAATCTGACATCAGAAACAAAAATTTTGCCATCCACATTAAGATGCTGCTGATCATCTTCCTATTTATCATATATGAACAAATGTGTGAGCAACTGCGTGCAAGTTGTTTTTGCACAGATGACAGTGGATTGACATTCTCATGTATCTAAATTAATGACTAAATGTTGAGAGAAAAATCACTAGTGTTTTAGACAAATTTATTTTCTCTGGCTACTGAAAAGAAATTATAAATCTTTTTGTTTGGAAGCTATTGATTAATTAGTTTTCATTATATTTCTAGCTACAGAATGATCCAAAATTCAAAGGTAGAATTAAGGCACAAGCCTTGATATACCCTGGACTACAGTCGCTTGATACTTCTCTACCATCTCATCGAGAGTACGCACATGGTCCGATTCTGTCTAGGGAGATGACAATTAAGCTGGCATGCCTATATGTAACTGAAGACAAAGCTCTCCCCCAGGCTATACTGAAAAATGAGCACATGCCGGAAGAATCAAGACATCTGTTCAAGTTTGTGAACTGGAGTGACTTCCTTCCTGAGAAGTACAAGAAGAACCATGTTTACACGGAACCAGTTCTCGGGAAACTGAAGGCTTCCTATCCAGCACTCTTGGATAGCAGGCTGTCCCCTTTGCTAGCCAGTGACTCCCAGTTACAGAGTTTGCCACTGACCTACATCCTCACTTGTGAACATGATCCCTTAAGAGACGATGGTCTCATTTACATCTCACGCCTTAGAAATGTTGGAGTTCAAGTTACTCATGACCACATAGAGGAAGGAGTCCATGGGGCCCTGTCATTCACCAGGGGTCCAGTGTTTTTAGATTTGGGATTAAAATTAAGAGATAAGTATATTACTTGGTTAGAGGAAAATCTATAAATCATTTGTACATGTATCTCGGTAGTCAGGAAAAAAGCAATCTAATAGTTATATTTTGTACTATTGTGTTATAAATGTTCACAAAATAAGCTGATTTGTGGATAAAGCTACAGTTCAATTTGAATAAAGATTACTGTATGTGTTTGAGAGTGTTATTTCACCTTCTCAATTTTAGAAATATTGCTAAAATGAGAATGCCCACTTTATTATCCCCATTAATTACCATTTGTGGGTTTAAGATGTACTTTGAATATTCAAAGATGGCAGAACAATGAAAACTGTGAGATTGGTTACATTTAAACATTTTTAGATAAATCAAATTCAAAATATATAGTGTGAAAAAATTATTTTCAGTAAAAAGAATGGAATGATGAGGACTGGGTGGGTTGGCACATTACTTTCCAACACTGCAGAGGTGGAGAGGCAGATAGACAGATCTTCGTGAGTTCAAGTCCAGGTTGGTTTATCTAGCTATTTCCAGGCCAGCCATTGCCATATATTGGCACACTGTCTCAAAAAGAAAAGAAAAAGTTAAGAAAAGAAGCCACAAATGAACAGAAAGTGTGATAAAGTAGAATTGTAATGACCTTTTTTTTTGTAAGATTAAACTTGAGGGGAACCTTTGTGGATTTAATTTATTGCTAGACAACATGTCTTAATGAGTGACGGTACCCAGCCAACTGTAGATTGCAGGTAGAATTATTTCTAGTGTTCTTTTGATTTTTCTACTGAAGCATTTTGCACACAAAGACTTGCATATCCAGGGAATTTTGTGAGCTGATGACCTCCAGAGATGTTTGTTTCCCTGTGATGATGGGACCCATACTCCTATCAGCACGAATCAACCACAAATATTGGCATTTCCACTAAGAAACATTACAATCAATGTTTATTTTTCTGACATCCTGGTAATTCTGTTGCTTGTGTACCATTGTTTGATCAGTTTTGTGCTTTTTCCTAATGCTGAATAAACTCTGTAAAATGCAGGTAAGTGTGTCTTGTGAATTTCATCAGAAAGCAAATCATGGTCTCCAAATATATTTCCATTAGAATTTTTATTTAGCTTGGTCTCCTTGCTCATCTCAAATATGACTAGCTCACTAATCTCTTAGACTTCATCAGTGAGCTCTTCTGGGGCATTCAGACACTAACCTATTGCAAGACCATCAGGAAAGGTTGAGTAAGAGGTTTCTTTACTGTTGTTTGTGAAGCTGTAACATCTTAAGTAGCAGCACTCTGCTTGCTACATTTGTAAAAGAGAAACAATATTGGAAGTCTTATAGCAAACTAGACTTGATGCAAATCACTTGTTCTCATTAGCTATTAATCACAAATTGAGGCAGAATAGAAAGTCATACATTCCTCAGGTGGCAGCTTTTGTTCCAGAAGATACATGAGGAAAATACTTGGAAAAGGGACCAGAAGAGAGTATTTAAACATAGCCAATAGAGGGCTCTAGAGAGCACCCAACCCAGAGCTTGATTAGCAATCTTCCTGCTTAGGTCCCCACGCATCCCAAGGGGAGCTGTTTGTAATAAATCTGTTACTTCTCTTTCTCGGTGGCTTGCTGTGTCATTTCCAGATATTCAGTTCTTTGTTATTTCCATCAAAAAAGCTTGGCAATTTCCTAGAAAATGACCTAGAAAATGACAGTACTTGGGGTTTCAGTCAGACTCTGGGAAGATCTCTACTCTGGATTGGCATATCAAACTGTAAATTGCAGGGAATGAATCAGAAGTGGCCATAATAGTCTGGCACTCTCAGAACTCCTTCTGAGTGAGGGTCCCTCACTCATCCCAACCATTATTACCATTGTCAGATACTCCAGCTACACTACAAGTAAGGAGAGTAGAGGACTGGAGCTAATGAAATGATATGCTTTGATCTCATAAAAGTAAGTAGTGAAGATCTCTCCTGAAAAACAAGAATGCGACATGGCCAGTCACTCTTCAACCAAAGAACACTCCAAAGAACTGATTATCTTCCCAGGGTGGAAAGGTGAAAGAAGGGAGATTTGCCCCTCTGTAGGCATGCGGAAGGCCCATTTGGGAAGGTCACATCTATGTTTCATCCCTAGCCTCATGCTTAGCTCTTGGACCTTTGTGCTGTGAAATAAGCTAAGTGTAAGCACCCCAGGGTAGGCTGGCTGTGGGAAACGAAGGGGTTCTAACCTTCCTTTCGGTTTCCTGAGCCATTCTAGGAAGGAAGCAAAGGAAGGAAGCTATCCTCAAGTGTTGGTATAATGTTCTTGTGGAATGGATACAATGTATCCTTGTTCGTTGAAATGCTGATTTCTCTACCCCACTACCTGGTTTCAATCCAGACACTGCACTGTGCTGTTTATTCTAAGCATCATCTGTCTCAAGTTTATGTAAACATGCCTCCATTTGTTCTCTGTAATTGCAGTAAAACAACCAGCCTAAACTGAGCAATGGAGAGAATCTGGTGGGACATCCTGGTCCAGAGGCGGGGAGAAAGAAGCAAGTGGGAGGAGTAGAACAGGAGAGATTGGCAGGAGAGGATTTGGAAGTATGGGGAGAGATGAATGAGACCTAAGATAGGACAAAAAGCAAATATAATATGGGAAGTCTGAATGGGAGGAAACTGTAAGCGTGGAGGTATAGGATGGAGTACCTACTGCCCAGCATCGTGCTCTAGGTTAATTAAATAAATCCTAGTCTCTGTGTGGTGATTCGGGTAAACAGCTGGTTTAGGAATAACCACTGTTTAGTTGACAACACCGACGTTTTCTAATACGGAAAAAAGAAGGTCAAACCAAACTTGCTTGGAGTTTAAGTTGGTAAGTACCTGAAATTCAAAGGCAGGTAGCTGTGAGTGAGACAAGAGGGGAAGTTCTGTGTGGAAAAAAGTTCACTGGGTGCTGGCACCCCTGGGGGTCTTTAGGTTATTTTCTAGAATCCATCTGGCTACTGCAAGTTGGCTGTGCTCTCCCAAAGAGCTCTTAAGAGGAGATTTGTGAATATTCTGACTTAAAGCCTTGCCAACAAAGTTCTCACTCACAAGTGGGACCTTTCTCCTTCACTTACCTGTGGTGTGCTTAAGGGATATGATATCTGGGCTGTGAGAGAATGTTCTGCGGTGGCAGGCACAGTACTTCCCTTAGGTGATTATCTGGAAGACGAAAGCGCTCACCTTAAAAATGCCTTTCTTCCCTCTGTGCCCATTCGTTAACCTAGGCTTCCTCATGTCCATGCTGTGTGTGCCATGTTCTCTGCTGGCCTTACAAAAGCCGTTGATCTATGAGAGGCCCCAAGCTGTTGGAGGAATGTAGAATAAAGTGGCATAAACAATGACTGTAGGGCAGGGGTGGGGTTCAGAGGGCAAGAGCTTTCCTAACATGGAAGAGTCCCTGCGCTCTGTCCCCAGCTCTGGAAAACAAATCCTAGCTATTGTTTGTACAGCTGTGAGCAGATCATGGTGTGGCTTGAGAGGTAGTGGACAGTTTTCTTGCCCCAATAAGATCAAGAACCTTTTGCAGGTCTCTGTGTTTCCCAATTACGTAGCATTTTTTGCCGAATGTTGTCAATGAAAAAAAAAAAAAAGATTAAGCAGTTTCAAAGAGGCCTCTAGATTTACAGGACACATCACCTGCAGTACAACTCACCTGCTCCTCCGGTTAGTAGAACAAAGCACTGGGGCTTTGGAGTCAGACTGGGCTGTTTGTGTTTTTGTTTTCTCTTCTTCTCGGCTCACGCTTCCCATGACTGAGAGGCAGGTGTAGCATCTATTTTCACTGCATGTGATCAGTACTCTGGTTGCTAATTTTCTGCTTCAGACACTGCCTTCTGTCCCTGATCTGGTCACTACTGAGACAGGGATTTCTCATAGCCTGAGGATATTGTTGTCTTAATGGACAAAGTGTCGTTGTAGATGTCCACCAGTTGTGCTAGGGACGCTTCTATTTTCATGGTACCCTAATCTATGGCCACTTTTTTTCCCAATTAGATAGCCTCTGCCATGCCAGGGATGGCTTTAAGGCTCTCTCTGCTGGTGTCTAGAATATCTATGAATAACCATGCTGATAAAACAAGTGACAAATTAAGTATTTTGGGGTTCACAGCATCAAATATCTTGAATGCAAATGAAGTTATCGAAAAACAGGTCCTGAGTTCCCTGCAGGGATATGACCTAAGAAAGACCAAAGGAGGAAACTGGAAACTAGAAGGGAATTGAAACAATGCACAGGTGAGGAAATGACAATATTTGCCCTGGCCTCCGCTCCCACAGAATAAACTGTCCCAGATGTCACTAGCCAGCAGGTCAGTAAACTAAGGAATGTGGGTTGGGAAATGGCAATCTGGATCTAAGATTTCTTTTCTTCCTTTCTTGAAAATAGGGAAAACTGGTTCTAAGATCCTGAAAAACTACCACTCAACTGCCTTCTCAAAGACTGGGTAGAATTAGACCCTCAGCATACAAACAAACAGACAAACAAACAAACATACAAAAAAATCAAGCAACTCCATATGGAGTTGTATGTATATGTAGATAAATAGTCAAAAAGCATGGCCCCAGTTTTTCCTGACATCTGTGCACATGTGTGTGAGTAGTGTATTTATGTGTGTGTGTGTGTGTGTGTGTGTGTTCGTGTGCATCTGGATGTGCATATCCTTGTGTTTGAGTATGGAGGCAGGCAGCCAGGGTCTTGAATTTTTCTCTAGGCTATCCTCCATAGTTTTTGAGAGTGGATTGCTCACTGAACCTAGGTATTGACATTTAGACCTGACTCGCTTATCACAAAGCCACAAGTATGTGCCTGTCTCTGTCTCCTCAGTGCTGTGGTTACAAACATGCCAGTACACTTGGAGCTTTATGTGGTTACTAGGAATCTAACGCTCTTCATGCTTCTACTCAAGCACTTTACCTATATCATGGATTTACCATAGGGAACTTTTGAAACTCTGTGGAATTTGAACAAGCATCTATTGACCTCAGATAAGATAACAGCAATAGATCAAAAGCATGACTCCCTCCAAGTCTAACTTGTTGATCCAATGAGTCTAATTTTGGTTACTTACTAAAGCATGGTAATCAAGAAGCAACAACACCTAAAAAACCTCACTGTCCCTAGGAATTGTTTACTCTTTATAATATATATATATATATATTATATATATATATATATATATATATATATATATATATATATATATATATATATATATATATATATCAGAGGAGTGGATGGTCTTCAAGCATGTCCTGGAGCCCTTATGTAATGTCAATGTGCCAACTAGGAACTCTGTGAACCTTTCTGGCCCTCCACAAGGGAATGGTAATGGACTCCATTTTGTGAGGGCATGGACACAGCCTGAGTATTCAGTTTCACAATACTGGAACAGTTAACGTACATAACGGATAAGGATAGAGCTGTTATGGCACCCACATCTGCTATTCAAATACAGGTAAATACAGGTAAAACAAGAAATGGCATAGGATCGCTGAATTGATGAGGGTGCAAGTGGGTAAGAAAACTGACTAAATATGCTGTGCTTATAAATCCCAATCACACTTTCCCTAACTTTTTCATTTTTCTGGTCCTATTTTTGCCGGAGGTAGGCATGGATCTCATAGGCTACCTGCTGTTTCTAATCTGCAACAGACTATGATAAATATACTGATGCTTATTCTAATTTTCCCCCATTCCCACCTCTCTTTTTTTTTCTCAGAAAAGTGTGAGGCCACCAAGTGGGCATCAGTCCACCATGGCACCTCAAGTTGCAGCAGGACTACACACATCATCTTTCACTGTGCCCCATTATACAGAAGGAATCTAATGGCAGGCAACAGAGTCAGAGAAAGTCCATACTCCTATTGTTAGGGAACTCATAGGTTGACCACAATGCACATCTGCTACATATGTTCAGGGGATCTAGATCCAGTCTATACATACTTTTTGGTTGGTGGTTCAGTCTCTGTGAACCCCCATGTGTTCAGTTTAGTTAACTCTGTAGGTCTTCTTGTGATGTTCTTGACCCTTCTGGCTCCCTCTCTTCTCCTTCCCACTCTTCCACAAAAGTCCCTGAGCTCAGCCTATTGTTTGGCTGTGGGTTTCTGCATCTGTTTCCATCAGCAGCTGAATGAAGTCTCTTAGAAGACAGTTATGCTAACCTCTGTCTGCTACCATAGAAGAGTATCATTAATAGTTGATCAGGGTTGGCTCTGTCCAATGGGGTGCTTCTCAATTTGGGTCACCTTTGGTTTGCCATTCCTTCAATTTCTGCTCTGTCTTTACCCCTACACTTCTAATTGACAATTTTTGGTCAAAGGTTTTATGGATGGACCTCTGCTAGAAGGCCCACCTCGCTAGAGGAGGTGGTGAGCTCAAGCTCCATGTCCCCTGCCTTTGGGCTCTCAGCTACAGTCACTTGCATAGATTCCCACGGGCTTCCTCCTATCCCAAAGATTCTCCCCCATATATTGTAGCTTTTTATGGGACTTCCAAGTGTATGAATTAGTGGATATCTGATTCATATGCTTTCTCTTGGGACTGTTTTACTTCTGTTAGTTTTACTCATTCAATTTCAGTGTGGCGGTTTTTGTTTTGTCTTTGTTATATGGTAAGTTGTTATGTTTTGTTGTTAATACTTAGATGACACATATGCATGTATCCATGTATTTGTGTGTAATATATATATACTTATATTATATTATATTATATTATATTATATTATATTATATTATATTATATTATATTATATACAGATATATTGAGAAAAAAAAAAGGAGTAGATCCAGATTGGAGAGAAGATGGGGAGGAATTGGAAGAAGAGGGAGAAGAAACTGTATTTAGTTTATGTTGTATGAGAGAAGAATCTGTGTTTAATAAAAGGGAACAAACATGAAATAAGAAACTGTAATAAAGAATGAGAATCCCAAAACATCGCTGTTCCATAATACAAATACTTTGACCCCGATTGAATTAAATATGGACAACAAATTCGAATCTTTAGACGCGTATTTAAATTAGATTACCCTTCACAATTAGAGAACTAATAACCCCACACAGGGGATTTCAATCGATGGGAGTTATAATACAGGAGGTATGAAGACAGAATTAGATACATTGGAGTAGGATATGTTAAAAGAGTGGAGGATGGGAAGGAAGAATGGAAAATGGTAAATGAAAAAATAATAAATACTAAAATTCTTTGAAAAGCTATATGTAAATGTACTACTGAAATATAGCTTCCTAAAATATATACACATATACATACCAGTTTTTACCCTATGCCTGTGGGAGAATACATTCTCAAGATGAAAGATTATGCAATAAAAAGCTCAGTACTGGAATGTGTTACCTCCTCTGGAGATGTTTGTCAGTGGAGTCTCCTATACTCTCCAAACATTGTAGACTGTTGCTGTTGTTCTTTAACTTGAAGGTAAGATCCTGTTTCTGAAGACACCATATACTGCAGACACAAGGTACAGAGAAATCTCGTTGACACTGCCCTGGAAGATTATGTGAATGCTAACAAGGGAGAAAAGTTAACAACTGTGTCATCAAATTGTGAACACTGCATATTACAATAGCGATTACCACATAAAACTGGTATAATAGTAGCTTCAATGTTTTGATAGAAACTACTCATCAACAGCAAAAAAAAATTAAAAAATATATGGCTGTGTAGGTCATAGGCCTAGAGGATAATCGAGCTTATTATCCTGTTGACATACTAATAAAACACCATCTAAGCTCTTACTTCTATGGTCATAGATTAGTGTATCGTTCAGCCACTATCAGATAAATCTTCTCTGCTGTAAATGGTGATTAATAAAAGATTCAGAACTGATCAGTGTGCATGGAATAAGAGACTATGGAGTGCTGAGCCTCAATAAAACATACCTTCCTTCCAATATTCATGATTAACCATGAAAGATAAATTATTTAAGTTCCAGGAACAAGAGCAGGAAAAAATGAAATGTGCAGCTTGGAGCAGAAAAAAGCACCAGAACACTCAGGAGCACAGTCAATCACGTATTGAAAGGGGTATTCAAGAGAGTAGAATCATGATAGATAAGCTATCTGCTCTGCAGTGGAGCAATAGAAAAGGTGTACAAGAGTGAGGGCCCACCAAGAGAGAACCTAACGGGTTTCTTGTTCCAAAAAAATAATTGCCTAGAGAAATTTTCATCAGTTTCAGTGTATAGAAGCTGCTGTAGCTCTGGTCCAAGAGTAGCAGTATTCATCTTAAATTGACATCCAAACCTGTCAGTGTTTTCCAAGTGATATTGGCTTTATAGTCATTAATGATGTAAGAGTCATGGATTTCCCCCCACTGTTTCATGGAGAACAATTGCAATCAGAAAATATATCTGAAGGTCAGAGTCCTAAGAGATGGTTAAGTGAGGTAACAGGCCTGGCCTGGCTCCCAGCTTCACTTTCTAGTGATAGGAGCTGTCTGTCTCCTGAAAGCCAGATGCCTACTTCAGAATTCTATAGTCTAAAACTGGGTTTAAAAGTTTAATCCCAGCCTTGAAATGCTCAATCCCCATTCCAAAAGGCAAAGAGAATGGGCATTAGAAGAAGAAGAAAACAGGAAACAAGTTAGAAACCAGCCACAGAGGGCCTCTGAAAGGCTCTTCCCTGCAGACTATCAAAGCAGATGCTGAGACTTATGGCCAACTGGTGGGCAGAGTGCGTGAAATCTTATGAAAGAAGTGGGAAATAATAAGATCTGGAGAGGACAGGAACTAGATAAGGAGAGCAACAGAACCAGGGTCTTTCCAGAGACTCATACTCCAACCAGTACCGTGCATGGAGATAACCTAGAACCCCTGCACAGATGTAGCCAATGGAAGTTCAGTGTCTAAGTGGGTTCCATAGTAATGGGAAGAGGGACTGCCTCTGACATAATCTGATTGGCCTGCTCTTTGATCACCTCCCCCTGAGCGGGGGAGCAGCCTTACCAGGCCACAGAGGATGACAATGCAGCCACTCCTGATTAGATCTGATAGGCTAAGATCAGAAGGAAGGAAAAGAAGACCTCCCTTATCAGTGGATTTGGGGAGGGTCATGTGTGAAGAAGGGGGAGGGAAGATGGGATTAGGAGGGGAGGAGGAAGGGGCTTATCGGGGGATACAAAGTGAATAAAGTGTAATTAATAAAAGTTTAAAAAAGAGACAAATAAAAAGCCTGAATAAAAAAAAGTTTAATCCCAATGACATCTTTACACTTTTGTCTAGTTTCGGTTGAAGTCAGAGACTGATGGAAAGTAAAAACCAACTCCTGGAAGTGGGTAAATGGGAGCTGCTTTTGTTTTCTATGGTCAAATAACTAAGACATCCTGGTAAGGAATTGTACTGTATTGCTATGTTCTTCTTCTCTACCTCCCTTCCTTCCCCTCTCTCTATTTTACTATTATTATTATGGGGTGTGGTTGTATGCTATAGGTATGGCTGTCGTGCAGGCTCACCTCAAACTCACAATTCTTTCATTTGAATGTTCCCACCATGTATTGCTTTCTTTTCTTTCTTTCTGGCTTTGGACTAAGATCAGTTTTCCATTTAGAGGCTGCTTATGTTCTGTCCTATGTGCCCTCTCTAATTTTACATTTGAGACCTCCAGCCTTGCTTCTCCCTAATTTGCTCTCTGTTAGGTTTAGGGGAATTTATCAGATATATACCACATCCTGAATTTTGAAGCACATCTCTCATGATTCTTTTGTCCTAGTTTTATTTTTTAAATAGTCTGTACTATAGGCTTCAACCTTTAGGTTAATTAAATGTTACTGTTTTGTTTTTTTTTTTTAACTTCCTAATTGTACCTTTGGTAAAATGGCATCAGAAAAATGGACTTATATCTTTCTTGTGCTGTGTTGAGGGTCCCACTAAGATGTACTCCACCAATTTAAAAGTTTTTGCTGTTTATACAGACTATCATGTGAATAAACGTAGCACATTCTGTTGCAAAAGATGCCCAGGTGCATAACCTATTACAACAGTGGCCTAACATGAAACCCAATGTTCCATGAGTGTTGTTGTATTGCCATCTTACCTGGAAGAACTTGACTTCTACCTTTGTCTTACTCTTTAGCAATTGACCTATGAGGTGGCATTTGGCTTTCAACACAGAAGTGTTTGGAGACAATTTATGATGGAATATAAACCTCTGTGCTTTAGATTCTATTGAATCTGAGAAAGCACCAGATTGTTTTCCAAAGTGGTTGTACAAGTTTACATTCCCACCAGCAATCGGAAAGGGTTCCCCTTTCTCCACATCCTTTCCAGCATGTTTTGTCATTGAGTTTTTGTTCATAGCCATTCTGATGGGTGTAAGTTGAAATCTCAGAGTCATTTTGATTTGCATTTCCCTGTTGACTAAGGACGTTGAGCATTTCTTTAAGTGTTTCTCTGCCATTTGATATTCCTCTGTTGACAATTCTCTGTTTAGCTCTGTACCTTATTTTTTTCCTTTTCCATTTTTTATTGATATTATAGAAGTAGGAAGTCACATGGCTCTACAGATGCTGTGACTCACTCCCCATGTGGTATAGACCTAAAAAGGCATATGATTTCATACAAGTAGGACAAGTACATTGACAAAAATTTCCAATAAGTTTCCCAAAGGATCTTGAATATTTCTGGGAAAGAGTGTACCCCATTTTTTAAATTGGGTTACTTGGTTTGTTGGTGTTTAACTTTGAGTTCTTTATATATTCTGGATACTAGCCCTCTGCCAGATATATAGAGCCTTTCCAAGTCTGTAGACTGTTGATTTGTTCTGATGACAATGTACTTGTTTACAGAAGCTTTTCAGTTTCATGAATTTCCATTTCCTGACTGTTGATCTTAGAGCCTGAAGTGTTGGTGTTCTGTTCAGAAAGTTATCTACTGTGCCAATGAGGTCAAGGCTCTTCCCCACTTTTTCTTCTAACAGGTTTAGTGTGTCTAGTTTCATGTTGAGGTCTTAATCCACTTGGATTTTCCTTTTGTGCAGGGTGATAAATGTGGATGTATTTGCATTTTTCTACATATTGATCATCCAGTTAGACCAGCACCGTTTATTAAAGATGTTTTTTTTTTCCATTGTATGGTACCTCAACATCCAGCTATACCATTCATAGGTCTATATCTGAGATATGCTCAACTATACAAGGACATTCACTCAACTATGTTTGTAGCAGCTTTATTAGTAATAGCCAGAATCTGGAAACAACTTAAAAGTCTTTCAGTTGTGGAATGGATACAGAAATTGTGGTAAGTCTACACAATGGAATACTACTCAGGTATTAAAAACAAGGAAATCATGAAATTTGCAGGCAAATGTTAGGAACTAGAAAAGGTCATCTTCAGTGATATAACCCAGAAGTAGAAAGACACATATGGTTCATACTCACTTATAAGTGGATATTAGACATATAATATAGGATAAACGTATTAAAATCTATAGTCTTAAAGAAGCTAAGCAACAGGAGGACCCTAGGGAAGATGCTTAATCCTCATTCACAAGGGCAAACAGGATAGATATTGGAAGTGGGAAAAGACAGGGAACAGGACAGAAGCCTAGTACAGAGGACATCTGAAAGACTCTACCCATCAATGTACTGAAGCAGATGCTGAGACTCATAGCCAAACTTTGGACAAAGAAATACCTGGAGGGGGCAGGAACTCTACAAGGAGATCAATGGAGCCAAATAATTTGGCCCAGGGGACCCTGAACAGACTGATACTCCAACCAAGAACCATGCATGGAGAGGACCTAGATTCCCTGCTCAGATGTAGTCCAGAGGCAGCTCAGTCTCCAAGTGGGTCCTTTAGTAAGGGGAGGAGGACTGTCTGTTAAATGAACTCAGTGGCTGTCTCTTTGATAACCTCACTCTTGGGGTGCAGCCTTGCCAGGCCACAAAGGAAGAGGATGCATCCAGTCCTAAGGAGACCTGATGGGCTAGGGTCAAATAGAATGGGAGGAAGAAGCTCCCTATCAATGGATTTAGGGAGGGGCATATAGGGAGAAGAGGGAGGGAGGGTGGAACTAAGAGGAGAAGAGAAGGGGACTACAGCTGGGATACAAAGTGAATAAATATTAAAGAATAATAAACAAAGAGATTCCTTTGTATCCTCTTTGCTTATTGTATTTATATAGTCATACCAGAAAACATTGTAGAAGCTGGAGAATCATAGATGCAGTTGTAAAAATGTCATCACTTACAGTAATATCTTTTTTCCTGAAAAACTGGTAAGCCTGTTACAAATACATATGACTTTTTTTAAATCAGTATTTTGTAAGAGACATCACTTTTCTTTAGTGGTATATCCACCAAGTAATATTATAGTTTATGTAGTTAACATTTTAATCATTAACATGTTTTATTATTTATTGAGGGTCACACACTGTTTATAAGATGCTATTTCTAATGTTAATTATATATTGCCAACATAAAAGAAGTAATATTTTTATAAGAATGTCTGAGTAATTGTTCAGATGTTTAAATATATTTGTTGCTTTTTAGAAAGCCTAGGTTCATACAGTTTTTAAAAAATCATGTGTATAAATCATTCATGTTATAGAATTTTGGTATATTTAACCATTCACTCTTTTAGGATATTTTTCTCTTTTTAAGGCGTTCCTAAGATTCCTGTACTCAAAACTATGCATTCTTGTGCCAAAAGAATTTGGTTTACATTCATTAATATTACATAAGTTAATGATTAACTCAATGGCAATCATAATTTCATTATAAGGTTACATAAGTGTTATGTTGCTATTAAATTAAATTATATTTTTAAATAAAAGATGTCATGATAGTGTCACATTTTAAAATTATTTGTGGAGTAATTGTAGAGCTGGCCATCGTCTCTTCTTTTGTATTAGTGTGTTGTGATATCCTGTGTGTGAAATCTACCAGAAATCTACTCTGTCTCTTCGTTTTAGAGCAGAAAGTGTGCGGTATGACAAACACTCCTTGATATGTCTCAGGCCCACATGGCTCCAAGGCCACATCTTGGCACCTACTGCTATGTTGTCTGTCTTAAGTCCATGTTGCTGAGATTTAGATTTTATAATGACAGCACTCAAAAATATACCATGTTCTCTTTTGCCAAAATGTGCTGCTGTCTGGAAGCCTCATGAATATTGTGACAATAGGAAGGTTTAGAGCATAGACAAGAGAACGAGCAATGAATGATCAGAGAAGACACAAGGAAGACAAGACTATTGTGCTGCAGAAGGACTGCAATCTCCCCATGCTGGACAACTCACCTTTTCTCATTCTGGTTTCTGTGACAATATAACATGGCTAAAGCAACTTAGATGAGAGAGTGTTTATTTTAATTCACAACAAAAAATACAGTTCATTATTCCAGTAAAATTGAGTTTGGTGTCTTGATGTGCAATCAAATGCAGAGAGAAATGAATGTATGCATGCTTATATTTAGCTAGATACCTGGGCCCAAAATCAGGGAATGAGACCACCTACTTTAAGGCATATTCCTCCATCAATTAATATAATCAAAACAACTTCCAATAGACATGTTTAGCAGCCAATGAGACTTTCTGTTAAGGTGATTCTAGAATGTGCAAAGTTGACAGTTAAACTAATTATGGAAATAACTAACTTGTTTTCTTCTGAGTCTAAACTTATCCTGGCTCAGGTTTGTTTGTTTGTTTTTTTTTCTCCATACATATGTTTTAATTAATATTCATTTAACATATATATATATATATATATATATATATATATATATATGTTACAACTTAATCATTTTATATCCTGATTGTAGCACCCGCTCTTGTGTCTTAATGTTTCATATTGTTGATTGACATGAAACATGTAACTGTACCTTGTTTTCCTTACATATGGATATATATGAACAAATTTTGAGTTATTTAAATATCATTTCAGTGATTGACAAGATTTCATCGGGTGTTCAATTGTTAAGCATTTCACATAATGTATTTTTTATTTTTAAATTTTTTAATTTATTACAATTTATTCACTTTTTATCCCAGCTGTAACCCCTTCATTCATCCCTTCCCAATCCTGCCCTTTCTTCCTCTTCTCCTCCCATGCCTCTTCTCCAGTCCACTGATAGGGGAGGTCCTCCTCCCTTTCCATCTGATTCTAGCCTCTCATGTCCCATCAAGACTGTCTGAATTGTCTTCCTCTGTGGACTGGTAAGACTGCCCCCCTCAGGGGGAAGTGATCAAAATGCCATCCACTGAGTTCATGTCAGAGACAGCTCCTGTTCCCCTCGCTAGGGAACTCACTTGGAGACTGAGCTACAATGGGCTACATCTGTGCAGGGGTTCTAGGTTACCTCCATGAATGGACCTTGGTTGGAGTATCATTCACAGAAAAAAACCCCATATACTTTGGTTCTTTTGCTCTTCTTGGATAGCTCTTGTTCCCTCTAGGTCTTACTATCTCTCTCTTTTTTCCTAAGATTTCCTGCACTCTGCCCAAGGTGACACATCAATTCTGAACATCTATGTCCCAAATGCAAGGGTGCTCACATTTGTAAAAGAAACATTATTAAAATTTAAATCACACATAGAATCCCACACATGTATAGTGGAAGACTTCAATACCCCATTCTCACCAACAGACAGATCATAGAGCTAGAAATTAAACAGAGAAATAATGAAACTAACAGATGTCATGAAACAAATGTACCTAACAGAAATCTACAGAATTTTTACCCAAACTCAAAAGAATACACATTCTTCTCAACACCTCATGGAACCTTCTCCAAAATTCACCATATGATCCAAGCCTAAACAAATACAAGAAAATTGAAATAACCCCTTGTATCTTATCAGACCACCATGGATAAAATCTGGATTTCAAGAACAGTAGAAACAAAAGAAAACCTATAAACTCATGGAAACTGAACAACTCTCTACTCAATGACCACTGGGTCAGGGAAGAAACAAAAGAATTAAAGACTTTATGTAATTCAATGAAAATGGAGGCACAACATATCTAAACTTAAAGGACAGAATGAAAGTAGTTGTAATGGGAGAGTTCATAGCAGTAAGTGCCTTCATAAAGAAATTGGAAAGTTCTCATAAAAGCAATTTAAAAGCACACTTAAAAGTTATAGAACAAAAAGAAGCAAACATACAAAAGAGGACCTGACTGCAGGAAATGATCAAATTCAGGACTGAAATAAATAACTTAGAAACTAAGAGGACAATACAAAGAATCAATGAAACCAACAGCTGGTTTTTTGAGAAAGTCAACAAGGTGGTTGATATTTTCATGTACAAGTAAAGAGTTATCATTGAGGAAAGTCAGAACTAGAACTCAAGACCGAAATTTAAAGTACTGGATGAGAGACCACGGAGGAATGTTGCTTACAATGATTTGCTCATCTTACTTTTTCATAAAACCCAAGACTACCTGCTAACGGATAGCATGGCCCATAGTAGTCCCTCCCCAGCCCTCCCCGCCACCATCCTTAATTAAGATAATGTCTCATAGATATGGTGAGTAAGTATCTACGGATCTCAGGTCAGTGTGATGGAAATATTTCCTCAATTCAGGTTTCAACTTCCCAGAAGTTTCTATTTTGTATCTGCATGGCAAAAACTAGGTAGCTTACTGGAGTTGTCCTGATAGCAAATAAAATTAAAGATTCTAGGAAAAATGAAAATTACAGACTGACATGAAAATAAGATATTAACAAATTTTTTGTAAACAAAATTCAAGAACAAATCAAAAATTTGCTTTCCATTAATAGGCTCCATTGCAGATGTGCAGGCCTGGTTCAAAAAATGCACATAAAACTTTGTAAGTAACATAAATGAATTCAATAAGAAAAATCATATAATTGTCTTGATAAGTGTAGAAAAACCTTTTGACAAACAACAGTCTTCACAGTAATAATCAGATGGGCAGGAACATATCTGAACAAAACAAAGGTATGTGTGTGAAAACTGTTGCTAACGTCAGTTGAGTAGAAATGACAAGCATGAGCAAGTAGTTGAAATTATTTGACATTGTCCTCAAAGCCTTTGATAAACAAATAAGCCTCAATAAGCAAATCAAAATGTAAATAGCAATGAGAAGTCAGTCATTCTTATTTGCAAGTGACAGGAGTCTCTTCTACATGTGACTGAGCCTAATGCTCTATTAGAAGACCCCAGAACTGATAAGGGCATATAAAAAATTTACAGGAGACAAAGTTAAAATGTGGAAGTCGGTATCCCCTCTCTATAAAATGGACAAACAGATTGATTAATAAATTAGGAAAATATCCCTATAATCAACAACCTGAAAAATTCTAACATGTAAATCATATAAAAGTGAAAGTGAAAGAATTCTATAATGAATGATTAAAACCTTAAAGCCAGAAATTGAGGAAGATATTTGAAAATGAAAAAAAAAAACAACTAAAGTATGGATATCAATAATTAATATTGAGAAAATGGTCATTATACAAACCCTAATATAGATTCAATTAAATCTAATAAAAATTTCACACTGAAATAGGTAAATGCAGTTAAATTCTTTGGGAAGCACAGAAGACCCTGCAGAGCCAAAAATCATTCTAGGGAAAAGAGTACTGCTTGATGAATCTGCGTTCTAGATTTCTTATAGTGCAGAGCCATAGGAATGAAATGACCCCAATATAGAATTAAAAAGACACATGGAAGAAGCATTAGAATATAAGACATGAATAGTTCATGTGACTACATCTACCTAACTGCTGAGACTTGCCGTCCAGGATGGGCGTTGCTCCTAGAGTCCTGTGGAAGTGTTGGGAAAGCCAGAAGGGTCTGGATGGGACAGGAACCTGTAAGAAGACTAACAGAGACAACTAACCCAGATCCACAGGGGCTTTCAGAGACTGAGACATCAACTAAGGGGCATGTATGGTCAGGACCTAGGTCCCCTAAACATATGTGGCCTATGGGCAGCTTGGAGGGATGGGCTTTTTCTAACATCGACTTTTTTCTTTCTATTTATCTGTAATCTTTCTCTTCCTTCCTTCCTTCCTTCCTTCCTTCCTTCCTTCCTTCCTTCCTTCCTTCCTTCCTTCCTTCCTTCCTTCCTTCCTTCCTTTCTTTCTTTCTTTCTTTCTTTCTTTCTTTCCTTCCTTCTTTCTTTCTTTCGCCTGTCCTTGGATCCCTTCCCACTGGCAGGGATGCCTTGCCTGGCCTCAGTGGATGAGGAAATGCTAAGTCCTGATGTGACTTGATGTGCTGGAGAGGGTTGACGCTGTGGGAGGGGCTCCCTTTTCTGGGAGGAAAGGGAGAGGAAAGGGGGCAAGGAGCAGGAAACCTGAGAGGAGAGGATAGTAGGGTCACCCTTGGGATATAAAGTAAATAAACTGAAATAAAAATAAATATACATTAGAGAAAAGACAGTGATAGAGGTGGGAGATCTAAGCCCCACCCTATTTTACTTGGTATTGGAAGGAAATGTCTGCCTTCTGATAGTCTTGTGTCCACTTCACATTGTTTATCAAAAAGATGGCAAGGGAAACAGCTTGCAAATGCCTGGCATTGACCAAAGATTTGCATTAGCAGTTCTGATGCCCTCTCAACTTCCACTGAAAAAATCAGAGCCCCTCAGCTTTGACTTGGCCTTAAGATGCTCAAATTCACATGACTATCACTCTGGTATTACTAGTAGAAGTGAAAGCCAGGGACAGATAGAAGTAAAAAAGAACTGTCAGAAATGCCACTGGGTAGTTGAACTTTCTATGCTATACTGGGCCTCACAGTTTTCTATGGATATAGAGCTAAGGCATCATGCTGTCTGGAATATTCCCTATTTCCCTCTCCAATCTTTCTTCTCCTTTCTTATTCCTCTCCTCTCTCTTCTCCTTCTCCATGCCCTCTCTTTCTCTGTCCCGCTCCTTCTATTCCATCTCCATCTGTCTAATCCTCCCTCACTGTTCCTATTGTATTTGGGGAAAATGTCTTGCCCCATAGTAAGACTAACCTGGAGCATGCTATGCTGTCAAGGTTCATGATTCTTCCCAGTAAACTCCCTTTTTCTGGGACTTCAACTGTGCCCTACTCCCTACCTGGCTTAGTTTTTTCTTCCATTCTGATTGGAAAAAAACCTTCCTCCTTAAAGGCTGCCTTGTGATTACCTCTACTTCAAGAGGCAAGTGAGAGATTCTCACATGGACTCCATATTCCCCCTCTTGTCTTTCATGTCTAAGGGGAAAAAGTTCCTTGGTTTAACAGATCACATTATTGGTTAGACTACCTAACCTACTCACTTTGTCTGACAGTCCCTTGTCTGAAAATTTCATTCCATCTACAGAATTTCCCTAGAGTGCTAAGATTATTGTTTGACTGACCATGTCAGATAACATCTAAATCCCAGTAACTGGCAATCTTGAGGGTCACCTCATAATTCTACTTGCCACAAGGTTTGCACTTTGTTTTGTGAGCAGTTGTGAGTCTGTTGTGGAATCCTCTGTATTTATACTGCTTGCAGGTCACTGAGATAGTGGAGTGTGGGCTTGTGTCTTCTGTCAGTCTGGACCTAATTCATCCTTAATCTCTTCCAGCCCAGCTCCTGCTCATTTGGTCTCTCTTGTGCTTGTGAGAGCCAACCAGACTTACATTAGATCAATGAGCAAAAGAGTCTCTTGGGTTTGGTTACCTTCTACATTTATTTTTCCTCTCTGATCCTGTTGAGGTAAATTTTATTGGCATTCCCTTTATGCCTGCATGTTTATGTTTTTTACTAAAACCATAACACAAATTAATAGTATGGTTTTTTGACATTCTTTTCTATTAAATAGTATGATTTCAGAAGCTGGTGAGCTGAATGCTTTTTTTAAATATTTTCTTTCTTACTTATTATAATTCTGATTAGGAAAACTTGAGCGTAAACAGAGTTTATTTGACTGGATGGGAGAGAGGATAAAGTGCTCTGAATTACATGTGAGTTCTATGCAGTTCAGAGGAGAGAGGGAGAGGAAAAAACATGGAAAAGTAACCTTTTAATATGTAATATTAAAATGTTTAATATTTTAAACAGTGGTAGAAGTTTCCTGGTTGCACATGCAGGGTTTTTCCATTCAGCTTGTTCACAGCCCCCTTAACGTTCTTCCATCCATGATCCTTGTAGTTTCAGTTCTCCACATTTGAGACTGAATTTTTAATCCTGGCATTCTGGTGTTCAGAGAGATATCAAAGCAGAGTTAACATTACAACATGAAACAAATAAGAGTGCCAGGAACACCTTTGGTCTACAAATTAGTGAAGAAGGTGGGAAAGCCTCCATCAGTAGAATGTATTTTATGGAAGAACTGACAGAAGGCAGCTAAGAGAGAAGAGAATTTTTGTTACCAAAAAAGCACACAAATGTCAAGTTATACTGAATTTGAAAATCTTTAGTTAATCTGAATATATGGAATAACAGGAACTAACAAGTATTTGTTCAATCAACATGGAGTTTTTCATGATTATACAAAAAAACTATATGAATCTGCAAAATTTATGTTTAACATATGGTGAGGTGCATACAAATTTAATCATTGAATAATTTAGTTCATAATTTGGAAAAGAATAGGAATTTCATTAGTATTTTTCTCTAAAATTCACTGACAGAGAGGACTGGAATTTTCTAAATGACCTGTTCTGTGGATGTTAGTTATCCTCAAGGTTAATTAAATATTACCTCACATTTTTATTGCTTTAAAACTATTGTCACTACTCTTTACACAATAGCAATAGAACAAAGGTATGTTTTGGTTTTGTGTGTGTGTGTGTGTGTGTGTGTGTGTGTGTGTGCGCGCGCGCACACACTCTAATTAGAATTCTAGATGTTTCTGCTCTTTCAGTGTTACGTGATGAGTGGGAAACTCCCTGCTCTCACACAGCTTTTGCTATTGCTGTACATTTTATTACGCATTTTGCTGTATCCACAATGCAATGCAGTTGCATAATTAGTTTCAACTTTGGCTTCATCTTAGAACTGAATGCCAAGTCCCTGTTGCTACCTTTGTTTACTGCTCCATCGTCTATATATGGGCTGCCGTTTAATATCACGACACAGGTTCGCAGAAGATGCATCATGAAGTACAAAACTCTCTGCTTTGGAATCTCTTGCATTTTATTTGCTCACTGGCTTTATTCACCTGTTCCAGAAAATGTGGAAGAACCCTGGAAAGTGAGATTCGCAGATGCTCTTATAAAAATGACTACACTTGTGGTAATATATAAAATTTTTTCATGGGGAATTGGGATGTCATTTTGTAAGTATATTTGAAAATTCTTTCATTACAAAATGATTGAAAGAGATTTCAGCCTTTTTTCTTCATTTTGTTGTTGTTTGTTTGCTTGGTTTTTTTGTTTGTTTGTTTGTTTGTGTGTTCCTTCTTTTTTTTTTTTTCATTTTTCAAGACTGAGTTTCTCTATGTAAACCTGTGTGTCCTGGAACTTGCTCTATAGACTAGGCTGTACTCAAACTCAGAGTTCTGCCTCTCAAGTGTTTGAATCAAAGGCGTATGTCAACACCACCAGTCTTTCTTTATAATAACCATGATATATTTTTTAATCACTAACATTTTAACTGATTTTCTACTAGCAGGGAGACATACAGTCTGTGCTATAATACTAAATGCAGTTACCTTATATCAAGACCATAATAAAAGAAATAGTACTGTCTGAAAGAAATATTTGGGAATCAATAGGAACCTTGGGTATATTTGATGCTTTCAGCAATATCTAGGCTCATAGAATCTTTGAAAACTCATAAGTTTATGTCCATTAAGTAAAAAATTTTGATGTATTTAATCATTTGTTGTTCTAGTGATTTGGTTAAGTGGATATTAGCAATATAACATAGGATAAACATACTAAAATATCTAGTCCTAAAGAAGCTAAACAACAAGGAGGACCCTAGGGAAGATGCTCAATCCTTATTCAGAAGGGCAAACAGGATAGACATAGGAAGTAGGAGAAGACAAGTAGCAGGAAAGGAGCTTACCACAGAGGGCCTCTGAAAGGCTCTACCCAGCAGGGTACCGAAGGAGATGTGTTCTTTCTCTAAAAATTCATAGTTCCCTCCCCCTAGAGTTCCTGAACCAGTAATTGTCAGTAGAGAAACTTCTACATCTTCTTTGAGTCCCTCATGATTATCTGGACTTCAAAGAGGCTGATGCTTATCTCCTCGTCAATATGAATATATTTTGAAGGCAGACAGTTAGTGAACTTTTATTTCTCGGATTTCAAAGTTGAATAATGACACAGGTAAATGTATAGTGATTTTACTTATAAATGCAAATATATGAACAATCTATGAGATAATTAATTATTCAGCATAGTGACTGATGAACTTCCACCTGCACTTCAATTGATACATAATTTGTTTTTATTCTAACTGAATTATATCAGCTCAGACCATTTCCAGAAGAAGTAAAATTTGGAAATATATTCCATGAAATAAAACTTCAAATATTTAGTGTGAAATATTTAGTACTCATTGTTACTAAACTGCACGCAGTAGAAATTAGGCAAAAGCACATCAGCTTAAATCCAGTTAGACCTTTATATTTAATGTCCCTTATTTCTCTTTTTTGCAGGATTAAAAAGAATAAATACATTGTAGCATTGGCATTTGGAGAATAGGGAAGTATATATTACCAAATATCATTCATGTCTAGATGAGATCAGGTGTCAGGGTAGTATGGACACAGACTTGACAATGTCTAGAATCTCAGCTAGTGTAATATGGAGACAGCCAATACTAATACCATGATTGGAGTGAAGAAAAACATGGAAGTTAATTATATGATGACATATTTGTTTGATTAAGAGTATCTTTAATACTAGTTGTATGACAGAAAATTATATTTAAGGATTAAGCTATAATTTATTGTGCTAGTCCTATACCTACAGAATATTATAGCGTATACTATTCTGTATTATATTGCCTTATTTGGATTTTGATAAAATATTTAAATTCTATAATTTTATTTTGAAAAGTCACTGTTATTTCTATTATACATTTGAATATAAGGAGTCAATTTATGAAATTAATTCATAATTTGAGATCAGTTTCGTTTTAACTTGTTTTGTATTTTATACAGTAAAACCCAACCATATTCTTATTGAAAATTCATACATTATATTCTGCTCATGGTTAAACTCTCCCATATCATCACAGACAATCCACACCTTCCCATCCATCCAACTCCATTACTTCTGTCTCTATTTCCCTAGAGAACAAACAAGAAAAACAAAACAAAATAGCAGGCAAACAGAAAAGAACAGTACACAACCATAAAAAACACAAAATTGGAAGGCAAAAATTACAAGGAAAAGACCACTAAGCTATTCTAAATGCCTTAAAAAGCAGTATTAGTCAAAGACGATAAGATGCTATAGGGTTCATTTGGTGCTGGCCATTTGCTGCTGGACACGGGGCCTAATCTCATGTGGTTTATAGACCCAGTGAGATACCATTGAAGAACACTAATTTGCACTAGAAGTTGTGATTGGTTGGAGATAGCTTCTTGATTAGCTATAGGATCTTATGTCTGCATTCCCCATTCCCCTCTCAGCACTGGGACCCGATCTAGTTTGAACATGTGAAGGTCCAGAGCATGCCGCCTCAGTCTCTCTGAATTTCTATATGTGTCAGTCTTGCTACATATGGAAAACTATGTTTCCTTGGTGCCATCACTTTCCTCTGGCTCTTACAATCTTTGAACCTCCTCTTCTACATAGCATGAGGGGAAGGAGCTGATGAGGCCATCCCAGTCAGAAGTGAATATGGTAATTTTCTCACTTTCTACACATTGTCCAGTTGAGAGTCTCTATTTTTGTTTACATCTACTACAGGAGGAAACTTCTCTGATGATGGAAGACATTGGTCTATATGTATAACAGGATTTTGTTAGCACTCATTCAGTGTCCTTTAGCAGGACAATGGTATTTGCTTTCCCCTAGGCTCTTGACCTAGCCTCAGGCTTTTAGCCACCTAAGCAGAATTAAGCCTTGGTTCCATCTCAAAGAGTAGACCTTAAATTCAGTCAGAGAATGGTTGGTTACTCCCACAATATTTGTACAACTGTTGCACAAGAGTATAATGCAGGCAGGTCACCATTGTAAATCACAGGGTTCATAGCTGGGTTGGCCTTTACCCTTATCCCTTGGTAGTGTTCAGAGCACCTTACAGTACCATGAACCCTAGTCAGTGGAGAAGAAGGCTCCAGTTAGGCAGCAGCTCAACTTTGCCATGTTGAATGAAATGTGTAGATGTTGTCTTCTTACCATCACTTTGCAGTGTGCAATTGTTATTCTTTTTTTAATTTTTATTTTTTATATTATTATTATTAATTACACTTTATTCATTTTGTATCCTCCATAAACTCCTCCCTCCTCTCCTCCCGGTCCCACCCTTCCTCCCCTTTCTGCACGCATGCTCCTCCCCAAGTCCACTGATAGGGGAGGTCTTCCTCTCCTTCTTTCTGATCTTAGACTGTCAGTTCTCATCAGAAGTGGCTGCATTGTCATCTTCTCAGGCCTGGTAAGGCTGCTCCACTGGCACTTTCTCAGACAACTAGGAATAACGCTTCCTCAAGATCCAGCCATACCATTCCTAGGCATATATCCAAAAGAGGCTCAAGTACACAAAAAGGACATTTGCTCAACCATGTTTGTAGCAGCTTTATTTGTAATAGCCAGAAGCTGGAAACAGCCCAGATGCCCCTCAACTGAAGAATGGATGCAGAAATTGTGGTACATCTATACAATGGAGTATTAAACTCAGCAATGAAAAATAAGGAAATCATGAAATTTGCAGGTAGATGGTGGGACCTGGAAAGGATCATCCTGAGTGAGTTTTTCCCAGAAGCAAAAAGACACACACGGCAATTGTTATTCTTGAGAACAGCTTGAGCTTTTGGGAAGTTTTCTTGGGGCCCATTTGGCCACTGATCAATTAAATGTAACTTCTGAATTTTCACTTAGTGGTAACATCTAGTTTAGGCATCATTTACTTTGTTATATGGTAACACCATTTATAATTTTTCATGTTTGTGTAAATTTTAAGAAGCTTCTACAATGGTAGCTTTTCGCATACACACACACACATATATGTGTGTATATATATAAATAATTGTATATATGTATACAATACATGTATAAATATATTTATCTGCTGGTGGACATCTAGATTGTTTTCCAATTTCTGGCTATTATAAAGAGAGAAATAATGAAACTGATTAAGCAAGTGTCTCTGTAGTAAAGGGTAGAGTCCTTCAGGTTTATGCCCAGGAATGGTATAGCCAAGTTTTAAGGTAGGTAATTTCCAGCTTCCTGGGAAACTGCTACACTGAGCTCCATAGTGACTATTCATATCTGCACTCCCATGATCAATGCATAAATGTTCTTCATTCCTCACATTTTCACCAGCATGAGCTGTCATTTGTTTTATTGAGCTCAAAATATGAAACTAAAATGGCTGAAAAGAAACATTTAGAGAAATGTTCCTATGTTTAGTCATCAAGGAAATGAAAAACAAAACTAAGTTGAGAGTTCATCTTTCACTGGCAGGAATTAATTTTGTTTTCCATTTCATATTTTGAGAATTCTTTTTAGTTCTATACCTCATTTTCAGTTGGTTGTTTTCTTGATGTCTAGAAGTTTTAGTTCTTTGTATGGTTTAGATATCAGTCCTCTGTTGAGTGTCTATTTGGTAAACATATTTTTCTGTTCTGTAGCTTACTGTTTTGTCTAAAGGTCATTGTCCTTTGCTGTACAGAACCCTTTCAGTTTCTTTTGGTGTCATTCGATAATTGCTGTTCTTAGTGCCTATCCTAATGGTGTCTCACTCACAATGTCTCTACCTGCACCATTGAGTTCAAGAACATTCCATACTTTCTCTTTTATCAGATTCAGAGTATCTGGTATTATGTGGTATTTCTTTAATCCACTTGAAGTTGAGTTTTGTGCAGTGTGAAAAATACGAATTTATTCATGTTCTTTTACAAGTAGCAAACACTTTGACCATCACCATTTTTTGAAGATGTTGTCTTTCTTCCAGTGTGAATTTCTGTTGTCCTTGTCAAAAGGCAGATGTCCACAGGTATGTGGCTTTATGTCTGGGTCTTCAATTTAATTCCATGATCTCCATTTCTGCTTTTGTGCAAAAAAACATTCTCTTTTCTTGTGGTGGAATTTGAGATTAAGGTTGGTGACACTTCCAGTAGTTCGTTTATTATTTAGGTTGTTATCAGCTATCATGACTATTTTGTGTTTTCATGTGAAGCTGAAAATTATCATTCCACTATGAAGACCTGTGTTGGAAAATGATGAGGATTGCATTGACTCTTAGGTTGCTATCAGTAGTGTTGCTGTTTTTTACTGCATCAACCCTACTAATCTATGAGCATGGGAGGTTTATACACCCTTTGATATCGTAGTCAGTATTTTGTCTTCAATATCTGAAAGATTTTATCTACAAGTTTTTCATTTGCTTGGTTAGAGTTACTCCAAGATATTACTATTTTTTGAGGCTCTAGTGAAAAGCATTTATTTACATGTTTTTTCGCTCAAACTCATTGTCATTTGTATATAGAAAGGCTACTGAGTTTTGTGAATCATTTTTTAAATAATTTATTTATTTACTTATTATTTATACAGTATTCTGACTGTATGTGTGTCTGCATGCCAGAACAGGGCACCAGTTCTCACTATGGTTTGAGCCACCCTGTGGTTGCTGGAATTGAACTTAGGACCCTTAGAAAGTACAGTCAGTGTTCTTAACCTCTAAGCCATCTCTCCAGCCCCCGTGAATCAATTGTTTATCCTGTTATGTTGCTGAAACCATTTGTTCACTGTAGAAACTCTCTGTTTGAGTTTTTAGGATCATTTATGTCTATAATACCATCTGCAAATAAAGATACTTAGATTTATTTCTTTCCTTCTTGTATCGACTTGATCTCCTGCAGTTGTCTTATTCCTCTAGCTTATACATCAAGTATAATTGTAGATGATTTTTTATGTGTTTTTCTTCTTGGTTTGGAAATAATTTATTGAGAATTTTTGTATTATATCCATAACAGAAATAGGTCTGTAATTTTCTTTCTTGGTTAAATCATTCCCAATTTTGCAGTCATGTCCTTGTAAAAAGAATGGGGTTATGTTACTTCTGTTTCTATTTTGTCAAATAATTTGAGGAGTATTGGCCTTAATTCTTCTTTGAAGGTCTGGTAAAATTCTGTGCTGATTCCATCTAACTCTGAGAGATTTTTTTCATGGGTATGAAGGGGAGAATTTTAATTACTTCTCTTCTATTTGATGAAGAGTTATGGGTCTGTTTAAATTGCTTACCTGATCTTGGTCATATATATTAAAAATAATTCATTTATTTTAGATATTTAGTTTTGTGGAGTACAGATTTTTAAAGGATATTTTTGTGAGTCTGTGAATTTTCTCAGTTTCTGTTGTGATGTATGTGTTTTCATCTATAATGTTTGTGTGATTTTTGATAATTTTATATGTGGTTATAATACGTACTGGTTACACTTTCTCTTCCACCTTTTTAAATCTTGCTTCTATCTTTACCAATTCTGTGGACCTGGACTAAGGCAAATATTTTTGCTCTCCTTGTTGTACTCTATTGTAATCTTTCTGTTGCGGCCTCATCCCTGTTTCAGACTACTTGCAGATGACATTTTTTTTTTCCTAATCTACCTCTATTTCTTGGGGACTCCAAAACTTGATGCAGAATCAGCTTTCTTCTTTCTTGTGGACCCTCTAAGCCACTCGTTCTAGCCAATTTTTATTCCTTTGTGTCACCCCCTGATACTTAGAAACACTTTCTTCCCAGGACTCTCAGTGACTACAACTGGCAGGGACAGAGGTAGATGATTTACTATGTACTTCCTGTCCTTCAGTATGATCTTTAAATTCTTATCCTGATCCAGGTAACAACATTCTTTTTTTTTTTCAGGGAGTATGTGCATTATGCTTTATTGATGCATACAAGTCTTGAAAAGCTAAACTGGCTGGCTCCATTTCTTAGCTAGAGTAGGGTAAGAATAAAATGTATCTGTATGACAAGTTGATGAGTCTTATACTCTGATAAGGGTGATATAAATGGACACAGCCACTGTGGAAATAAGTATGGATCATACGTTCCGTTCCTTTTTGTTTTCTTTTTCTTTTTAAGAACCATCCATTCTTATTTTTTAAATTTTATTTTTTTCTTATCAGTTACATTTTATTATCTCTGTATCCCAGCTGTATCCTGCTCCTTCATTCCCTCCCAATCCCACCCTCCCTCACTCATCTCCACCCTGCCCCTTTCCAAGTCCACCAATGAAGGGGGAACTCCTCCCCTTTCATCTGATCCTGTTTTATCAGGTATCTTCAGGACTGAAAGGTTGCAAAGTCCTCCTCTGCGGCCTAACAGGACTGCTCCTCCATTAGAGGGTGGGGAGGTCAAAGAGCCAGCCATTGAGTTCCTGTTAGAAATAGTCCTTGTTCCCCTTACTATGGGAAACCAATTGGTTACTGAGCTACCACGAGCTACATCCAAGCAGAGGTTCTAAGTTATATCCATACATGGTCCTTGGTTGAATTTCAGTCTCAGAAAAGACCCTGTGCCCAGATATATTTGGTACTTGTGGAGCTCCTATCCTTTCCCCATCAGACTAACTCCCCTTCTTTCTTATGATTCCCTGTACTCTACCGAAGGTTTGGTCATGAGTCTTTGTATCGGCTTTGAAAACACTGCTAGTAGAAATAGTCCGTGTTCCCCTTACTTTGGAAAACTACTTGGTTACTGAGCTACCACAGGGAGGGAGTGTGGGGTTGGGGAGGGAATGAGGGAGCGGGATACAGCTGGGACACAGAGTTAACAAAATGTAACTAAAAAGAAAAATAAAATAAAAATAAAAAAATTAAAAAAAAAAAAAGAAAACACTGCTAGTTAGTCTTTCAGATGCGCTCAGTAGACTCCTGTCATAAGTTCAATGCACATCCCATCTGTCTTTCTAAACGAGGATTGATCATTTTACCCCATGTCCACTCTCTTGATTATCTTTTTTAGGTGTATAGATTTCATTATGTTTGTCATATCTTATAGGTCTATATAAGTGAGTATATACCGTGTTTGTCTTTCTCCTTCTGGGATATTTTACTCAGAATGATCTTTTCTAGATGCCACCATTTGCCTGCAAATTTCATGATTTCCTCCTTTTTGATTGCTGAGCAGTATTCCATTGTTTAAAAATACCACAATTTCTGTATCCATTCCTCCATTGATGGACATCTGGGTTGTTTCCAGGTTCTGGCTATTACAAATAAAGCTGCTATAAACATGGTTGAGCAAGTATCCCTTTTGTGTACTTGAGCAAAGTTTGGGTATACACCTAGCAGTGGTATGGCTGGGTCTTGAGGAAGCACTATTCATAATTGTCTGAGAAAGCACCAGATAGATTTCCAAAGTGGTTGTACCAGTTTACATTCCCACCAGCAGTGGAGGAGGGTTCCCCTTTCTCCACAACCTCTCCAGCATGTGTTGTCACTTGAGTTTTTCATCTTGGCCATTCTGGTGGGTGTGAGTTGAAATCTCAGGGTCATTTTTATTTGCATTTCCCTGATGGCTAATGAGGTTGAGCATTTCTTTAAGTGTTTCTCTGCCATTCGATATTTCTCTACAGAGAATTCTATGTTTAGCTCTGTTCCCCATTTTTTAAGTGGATTACTTGATTTGCTGCTTTTCAGCTTCTTTAGTTCTTTGTATATACTGGATATTAGTCCTCTGTCAGATAAAAGGTTAGTGAAGATTCTTTCCCAATCTGTAGGCAGTCATTTGGTTTTGATTACGGTGTCCTTTGCTTTACAGAAGGTTTTCAGTTTCATGAGGTCCCATTTATTGATTGTTGCTCTTAGAGCCCGTGCTGTTGGTGTTCTGTTCAGGAAGTTGTCTCCTGTACCAATGAGTTCTAGGCTGTTCCCCACTTTTTCTTCTAACATTTTAGAGTATCGGGTTTTATGTTAAGGTCTTTGATCCACTTGAATTTTAGTTTTGTGCAGGGTGATAGATATAGATCTATTTTCATTTTTCTGCATGTAGATATCCAGTTGGACCAGCACCATTTGTTGAAGATGCTGTCTTTTTCCATTGAATGGCTTTGGCTTCTTTGTCAAAAATCGAGAATTCATAGGAGTGTGAGTTTATTTCTGGGTCTTCTATTTGGTTCCATTGATCCTCCTTTCTATTTTTATGCTAATACCATGCAGTTTTTATTACTATTGTTCTGTAGTACAGCTTGAGATCAGGAATGGATATCCCTCCAGATGATTGTTGTTGTACAGGATTGTTTTGGATATTCTGGGATTTTGTTTCTCCATATGAAGTTGAGAATCTTTTTTTTCAAGGTCTGTAAAGAATTGTGTTGATATTTGATGGGAATTGCATTGAATCTGTAGATTGCTTTTGGCAGGATAGCCATTTTCACAATGTTAATCCACCAATCCATGAGCACGGGAGATCTTTCCATCTTCTGAGATCTTCTTCAATTTCTTTCTTCAGAGACTTGAAGTTTTTCTCAAACAGGTCTTTCACTTGCTTGGTTAGTGTCACCCCAACGTACTTTATGTTATTAGTGGCTATTGTGAAGGGTGTTGTTTCCCTAATTTCTTTCTCAGCCCTTTTGTCTTTGGTATACAAGAGGACTTCTGATTTTTTTGAGTTGATTTTGTATCCTGCCACTTTGCTGAAGGTGTTTATCAGCTGGAGGAGTTCTCTGGTTGAATTTTTGGGGTCGCTCATATATACTATCATATCATCTGCGAATAGTGACACTTTGACCTCTTCCTTTCCGATCTGTATCCCCTTGAACTCCTTAAGTTGTCTTATTGCTCTGGCTAGGACTTCAAGTACTATGTTGAAGAGGTATGGAGAGAGTGTGCAGCCTTGCCTTGTCCCTGACTTCAGAGGGATTGATTTAAGTTTCTCTCCATTGAGTTTGATGTTGGCTATAGGCTTGCTGTATATTGCCTTTACTATGTTTTGATATATGCCTTGTATCCCTGATCTCTCTAAGACTTTAAACATGAATGGGTATTGGACTTTGTCAAATGCTTTTTCAGCATCTAAGGAGATGATCATGTGGTTTTTCTCCTTCAGTTTGTTTATATGATGGATTACATTGATGGATTTCCGTATGTTGAACCACACTTGCATGCCTGGGATGCAGCCTACATGGTCATGGTGGATGATATCTTTAATGTGTTCTTGGATTCGGTTTGCAAGTATTTTATTGAGTATTTTTGCGTCAATATTCATAAGAGAGATAGGTCTGAAGTTCTCTTTTTTTGTTGGGTCTTTGTGTGGTTTAGGTATCAAGGTGACTGTGGCTTCGTAGAATGAGTTTGATAGTGCTCCTTCTGTTTCTATTTTGTGGAATAGTTTGAGGAGAATTGGTATTAGTACTTCTTTGAAGGTCTGGTAGAATTCTGCACTGAAACCAACTGGCCCAGGGTTTTTTTTGGAGGGGAGACTGTTAATGACTGCTTCAATTTCCGTGGGGAATATAGGGCTATTCAATCTTTCTACCTGATCTTGACTTAATGTTGGAAGATAGAATCTATCAAGAAAATTGTACATTTCATTTAGGTTTTCAAATTTTGTGGCATATAGGCTTTTGTAGTATGACCTAATGATTGTTTGAATTTCCTCAGTGTCTGTAGTTATATCACCCTTTTCATTTCTGATTTTGCTATTTGGATAGATTCTCTCTGCTTTTTACTTAGTTTGGCTAAAGGTTTGTCTATCTTGTTGATTTTCTCAAAGAACCAGCTTTTTGTTTTATTGATTCTTTGAATAGTTTTATTTGTTTCTAATTGATTGATTTCAGTTCTGAGTTTGATTATTTCCAGCCGTCTTCTCCTCTTGGGTGTATCTGCTTTTTTTTTTTTTTTTTCCTAGGTTTTTCAGTTGGGCCATTAAGCTGTTTGTATGTAACGTTACAAATTTCTTCTTGAAGGCACTTAGTGCTATAAATTTTCCTCTGAGCACTGCTTTTAATGTGTCCCATAAATTTGGGTATGTTGTGCCTTCATTTTCATTGAATTCTAGGAAGTCTTTGATTTCTTTCTTTCTTTCTTTCTTTCTTTCTTTCTTTCTTTCTTTCTTTCTTTCTTTCTTTCTTTCTTTCTTTCTTTCTTCCTTAACCCAGCTGTCATTGAGTAACCAGTAGTTCAGTTTCCATGTGCATGTGGGCTTTTTGTTATTTCTGTTGTTGTTGAGGTCCAGCTTAAGTCCATGGTGGTCAGATAGAATACAAGGGATTATTTCAATATTTTTGTATCTGTTGAGGCTTGCTTTAAGACCAACTATATGGTCTATTTTGGAGAAGGTTCCATGTGGTGCTGAAAAAAAGGTATACTCTTTTGAGTTTGGATGAAAAGATCTGTAGACGTCTATTAGGTCCATTTGATTTAGGGACTCTGTAAGTGTTTTTATTTCCCTATTTGTTTTCTGTCTAGTTGATCTGTCCTTTGGTGAGAGTGGAGTGTTGAAGTCTCCCACTCTTAAGGTATTAGGATCAATGTGTGATTTAAGCTTTAATATTGTTTCATTTACGAATGTAGGTGCTCTTGTATTTGGGGCATAGATATTCAAAATTGTGATGTCCTCTTGGTGGATTTTTTTCTTTGATGAGAATATGGTAGCCCTCCTTATCTTTTTTGATTACCTTGGGTTGAAAGTCTATTTTATTAGATATTAGGATGGCTACTCCAGCTTGTTTTCTGGAACCAATTGCTTGAAAAACATTTTCCAGCCCTTTACTCTGAGGTAGTGTTTATCTTTGTTGCATAGGTGTGTTTCTTGGATGCAACAGAATGTTGGATCCTGTTTCTGCTACCATTCTGTTAGTCTGTGTCTTTTTATTGGGGAGTTGAGTTCATTGATGTTGATAGATACTAGTGACCAACAATTGTTACTTACTTTTGGTGTGGGGTTGGTGGTGTCACTGAGTTTCATTGCTTGTATTCTTTTTTTTGTTTGTTTGTTTTTGTGTAGTTATCTATTTCCTCTGTTTCCTTAGATGTAGTTGTTTTCTTTGGTTTGGAGTTTCCCTTCTAGTAACTTCTGTAGAGCTGAGTTACTATGTAGATATTGTTTAAATTTGGTTTTGTCATGGAATATTTTGACTTCTCCGTCTATGTTGATTGAAAGTTTTGCTGGGTATAGTAGTCTGGGTTGGAATCTGTGGTCCCTTAAGGACTGTATGATTTCTGTCCAGGCCCTTCTGGCTTTCATAGTTTCTGTTGAGAAATCTGGTGTGATTCTGATAGGTCTACCATCATATGTTACTTGGCCTTTTTCCCTTGCTGCTTTTAGAATTTTTTCTTTGTTCTGTAGGTTCAGTGTTTTGACTATGATGTGATGTGAAGAATTTCTCTTTTGGTCTAGTCTACTTGGTGTTCTGTAGGCCTCTTGTATGATTATGGACATCTCCATTTTTAAGTTGGGAAAGTTTTCTTCTACAATTTTCTTGAAAATATTTTCCGGACCTTTGAGCCTGATGTCTTCTTTTTCTTCTACTCCTATAATTCTTAGATTTTGTCTTTTCATGGTGTCCTTGATTTCTTGGAGGTGTTGTGTTTTTGGAACTTTTCTGATTTTATTTTTTCTTTGATAGACGTGTCAATTTCCGCAAGTGTATCTTCGGCTCCTGAGATTCTTTCTTCCATCTCTTGTATTCTGTTGGTGATGCTTACCTTTGTAGTTCCTGATATTTTCTCTATGTTCTCCAGCTCAGATTTTTCTTTGTGTTTTCTTTATTGATTTTAATTCTGTTTTTATGTCTTGCATCATTTCCTTCATCTGTTTGAATGTGGAGTCCTGCTTTTCAATGACAGCTTCTATTTTTTTGTCCGTTTTCTCTCTAAGTATGACTAAATTGTGCCTCTACTTCTTTGACTATAATTGCCTGTATTTCTATGTAAGCTTTGTTTATTTCTTCTTTATTTGCCTTCATTTGTATGGATATTTCTTTGAGAGCTTTGTTCATTTCTTCTTTGTTTGCCTCAATTTTCGTGGTCATTTCTCTGAGAGCTCTATTTGTTTCCTTTTTGTTCGTCTTGATTTCTTTGGCTATTTCTCTGAGGGCTTTGTTCATTTCATCTTTATGGGCCTCTAATAGCTGGAGAAACATAGTTTTGAGGTCGTTTTCTTGTATATCTAGTGAATTGAAGTGTCCATTGTTTTGTGGGGTTGCTGGTGAGGTCATTATGTCCTGATTTTTGTTGAGTGTGTTCTTAGGTCTGCCTCTAGCCATCTGGTTATTTATCACCCTCACTGTTTGTTTCTCGAGTTTGTAGTTCGGGCTATGATTGTCTCTTCCTGTTTTCTGGACTGATTTTTCAGGAAGATGAGAGCGGTTCACTGGTTTGGCAGTGTGCGTTGTGTTTTCAGTTTTGTCTAAGTAAGGAATGTGACGCTGGCGCTAATAGCATGCGCTTTTAGGGAGTGCAGTGTGCATGCGCGGATTCTCTGACTACTGCAGTGGCCTGCAGGCCACTATTATGCAGTTCTGTCTGCGATCCAGAGATTGTTTGCCTGGATTACACTGGTGGACCCACAAGGCTGAGGCTTCAACATTGGGGTCGCTATCCCAAGAATCCCTATGATGCCCACACTAGGGGTGTGGGTGGCAGGGATCTCGTCTGGTTGCTTGTGTGGAGAGGCCCTGGGTCTGAGTCAAACTCTCCTTAGAAGGCTCACTCACTCTCTTGCAGGACCAGTTGGAATGCAAAGGGTTTCCCCTTGCTCTCTATTCTCTGATTTGGTCCTGCTGCGGTAAATGCGCGTGTAGGCTAACAGTCAGCTCTGTTGCACTGTGGCTGCAGGACTCGGTGTCCACATTTCCTGTGTGCTGCCTCTCTGTCCTTTCCCTCTGCCAGGAGGGGTTATGTTGATTGGTCCATGGGTAGCGCAGGAAAGAGTTAGGTTGAGTGTTCTCAATCCCAGATCCCAGGCCCAGATCTTTCTGTCAGAAGCAGCCTGGCAGTAGAACCTACATTTGCTGATTCCGAGAGAGTACCAGATATGGTTGAGTGTCCTCACATCCAGAGCTTGGGTTTCTCTGCCAGGGGCCGCTGGGTGAGCTGGAGAGGGGATGCTGTGTCCTGTGGCAGGCTGCCTCTCTGTCCTTCCCCTCTGACCTTCCCCTCTGACCTTCCCCTCTGCTAAGGCAAGCTTATGGCTGCACTCCCAGGGGAGTGTTAGAAGGGGTTGGGACTTCTCAGTCAGGATCCTGAGCTGGGTTTCTCTGCCAGGGGCCGGGGGCAGGGGGCGCTGGTGTTAGGACTTAGTGCTAGACCTTATTGCGCTGGACCCGGGAGAGTCTCAGGACATGTTGAATGACCACAGTCCCAGATTCCGAACTGAAGTTTGTTTGCTAGGAGCAGCTGGCAGCACCGGGGTCCTGGCGCTGTGAAGCTGCTGTGTGCCTCTCTATCCTTCCACTCTGCAGCAGCAGGGATATGGTGAAGTTCTGTTTCTAGGGGGAGTGCCCGAAAGGATTGGGTTTTCTCAGCCCCGATCTTGTTTTTTTTTTTTTTTGGTGGGAGCTGCAGCTCTCACTGGGGCTGGGTTACAGACAGTGTGGTCTGTGGCAGATTCTGCTGGATGCCTCCTGCCTTCTCCGAAGAGGGAGTAGGGGTTTGGGAGCCGGGAAGTGCCTGGGGATCACCTCTCAGGGTTTCTCCTCCTGGAGGAGTCTGCCGTGACCTGATTCTAGTTGGACTCAGATCATGGTTAGTCTCTTTCTTCTTGGAAGTCTAGATAACTCTGTTCTGTGTTGATCAGCCCCTTCACTCACCAATTTCCGAGTTGCGGGTCCTCTCCCCTTCAGCTAAGCTGCACACTAGCCGCCGCCATCTTGGAAGCCTCCAACAACAACATTCTTATAGATACACCTCCTCTCATCTCAAATACAATCACTAGAGACCTCTACACTTAGTGCAGACTCAGGGTCTTCCATCCTTTTCATCTTTATCACTGCAGATGTCTTTACATTGCTATGATCTACTTGCAGAATCCCTTCCACCTACCACAATTCCTGGCAGCTGGTATGGATAAGATCCCCTTGGCAGGGAGAAAACAGGGAAGAGGACAGGAGCCTACCATAAAGGCTCTCTGAAAGACTCAACCGAATAGAGTATTTAAGCATATGCTTAGACTCATAGCCGAACTTTGGGCTGAGTGTAGGGAATCTTATGAAAGAAGAGGGAGATAGAAAGACATGGAGAGGACAGGAGCTCCACAAGGAGAACAACAGAACCAAGAAATCTGGGCCCAGGGATCTTTCCTGAGACTGATACTCCAACCAAGGACATTCATGGAGATAACCTAGAACTCCTGAACAGATGCAGCCCATGGAAGCTCAGTATCCAAGTGGGTATCCTAGTCAGGGGAAAGGGACTGTCTCTGACACAAACTCAGTGGATGGCTCTTTGATCACCTCCTCCAGATGGGGGAACAGCCTTACCAGACCGCAGAGGAAGAGAATGCAGACAATCCTGATGAGACCTGATAGGCTAGGGACAGATGGAGAGGGAGGAGGACCACCCCTCTCAGTGGACTTGTAGAGGGGCATAGGAGGAGATAAGGAAGGGAGGGTCGGATTGGCCGGGAATGAGGGAGAGGGCTACAGCTGGGATACAAAGTTAATAAACTGTAATTAATATAAAAATAAAAAATAAACAAAACAGAACAAAAAATCCTCTTAGCTTCTTTATAAAGCCTCTCTCAGCCTATTCTCCTAGCCTACCTTTATTCCTCTTTTAAGCTACCAACATACAGAAGCATTCTTTACTAGACCTCTTTTGATTGCTTTTGAATCATATCACCCTAGCAAGACATCCATCCTGGCCTCAGGAGAAGAGGATACATTCAGTCCTGATTATATTTGAAGTGCAGGAAGCAATGATTCAAGGTTTTTTTTATTTTTTATTTTTTCCTTTTTCTGAGTAGAAGCAGGGGGAAGGGGTGAGAGGGTGAGAAAGAAAAAGAGGAGGGAAGGTTCTGCAGTCGGGATGTAAAATGATTAAAAAAATAAACTTAATAAAACAAACAAACAAAAGATTCAGGGGTACAACAGAAATCAAGAAATATAGGAAAATACAGTCAAACAGATAAAGGGTATATAAACAATAAAGAAAAAACAAAATGAGGGAATCCTAGAGATGAAAAGCTTTGGAAATAGAATAGGAACTGAAGAGTTAAGTATCACCAACAGAAAACAAGTGATGTAGGCAAGAATCTCAGGTGTACAATATACAACTGAAGAAACTTATACATGGGTCAAAGAAAATGTTAAATCTAAAATGTTGGTGACACAAAACATCCAAGAAATCAGGGATACTATGAAAAGATGAAATCTAAAAATAATAGGAATAGAAGAAATGAAGAACCCCAGATCCAAGGACCAGAAAATATTTTCAACAATATCATAGAAGAAAATTTCCCTAACCTAAAGAAAGTGATTTCTACAAAGTGATTTCTATAAAGAAGCTTAAAGTACACCAAACAGATTGGACCGGAAAAGTAATTTTTACTGCCACGTAATAATCAAAACACTAAATGTGCAGAACAAAGAAAGGATATTAAAAACTGCAAGGAAAAAAGGCCAAGCGACATATAAAGGCAGAGTTCTTCCTGACTTCTCAACAGAGATTTTAAAAGTGAGAAGGGCCTGGGCAGATGTCTTACAACTCCTAAGAGACCACAACTATTAGCACAGACTACTATACCCAGAAAAACTTTCAAACACCATAGAGAGATAAAACAAAATATTCCATGACAAAACCAAATTGATTCTATATCTATGCACATATCCAGCCTTACAAAAAAATACTAGAAGGAAAAATCCAACCCAAGGAGGTTAACTGCACCCAAGAAAATGCAGGAAATAAGTAATTCCACTGCAGCAAGGTTAAAAAGCAAAAGTGTGCACGCAAACACACTACTGCTCTTATTGCTACGACAACTACTACTATCATTACCAACACAAGAAACAGGAACTAGCAAGCATTGGTCATTAATATCTCTTCACATCAATAAATTTAATTCCCCATTGAAATGTCACCCGCTAACAGAATAGATGCAAAAACAGGACCCATAATTCTGCTGCATAACTAAAACATACTTCAGCAACAAAGATAGATGTTACATCAGGGAAAAGGGCTGGCAAAAGGTTTCCCAAGCAAGTCAACTAAGGAAGCAAGCTGCAGCAGCCATTCTAATATCTGATAAAATAGACTTTTAAACAAAATTAATCAAGAGATAGGGAAGGAGACTTTATACTCATCAAAGAAAAAATCCACCAAGATAACAGCACAATTATAAACAGCTATGACTCAAATACATGGGCACCAACACATGAATAAACAAACAAACAGACAAGAAAACATTATTGAAGCTTAAATCACATATAGAACCCCAAACATTAATAGTGGGAACTTCAACACTCCTCTCTCACTAATGAACAGGTCATTGAGACAGAAATTAAGTAGAGAAATAATGAAACTAACAGATGTCAGGAATCAAATGGACCTAACAGACATCGAGAGAACTTTTCACCAAAATCAAAAGAATATATCGTCTCAGCACCAACAAATACAAAACAAAGGAAATAGGCTTTGTATCTTATCAGATCACCATGGACTAAAGCTGGACTTCAACAACAACAAAAACAAAAGAACACCTACAAACTACTGCAAACTGAAAAACTCTCCATTCACTGACCTCTGGTCAGAGAAAAAAAAAAGTAAAGACATTAAATACATCATAAAAGTTCAATGAACATAAAGACGTAATATATCCAAACTTATGGGAAACAATGAAATCACTAAGAGGAAAGTTGATAAAACTAAGTGCCTTCATATAAAGAAGTCTGATATGAGCAACTTAACAACACACCTAAAAGCTCGAGAGCAAAAAGAAGCAAACACAGGTTAAAAAAAAATAGTAGACAGCAGGAAAAAAAAACAAACTCAGGGATAAAATCAATAAATTAGAAACAAAGAGGACAATACAAAGAAACCAAGGACTAGTTCTTTGAGAAAATCTACAAGATAAACAATCCCTTAACCAAACTAAGTAAAAGACACTGAGAGTATATCCAAATTAATGAAATCAGAAATGAGAAAGGGGATATTAAAACCAACACTGAAGAATCTAAAATATCATTAGTTCTTACTTTAAAATCTCGTATTCCAGTAAATTGGAAAATCTAAATGAAATGGAAGATTTTTTTTTATAAATACCATTTACCTAAGTTAAATTGAGATTATGTAAACAACTTAAATAGTCTTCTATCCCCTAAAGAAATGGAAGCAGTCATTAAAAGATTCCTAGCCAAATAAGTAAATAGATAGATAGATAGATAGATAGATAGATAGATAGACAGATAGATAGATAAACTCTAGGCCAGATGGTTTCAGTCCAGAATTCTACCAGACTTTCAAAGAGCTAACACTAATACTCAAACTATTCCACAAAATAGAAACAGAAGAAACATTGTCAAACTCATTCTATAAGACCACAATCATCCCAATATTTAAACCACAAAGAAAGTGTATTTCAGGCCATGTTACCTTATGAATATAGATGTTAAAATACTCCAAGAACACATCAAAAATTCCTCCACCACGATCATCACAGGTCTTCATTCCAGGGATGCAGGGGTGACTCGATATACAAAAATCCCTCAGCGTAATCCACAATGTCAACAAACTGAAATCTCGTGAGATTCTGAAAATGCTTTTGACAAAATCCAACACCGCTTTATGTTAAAGGTCCCAGAGAGTGCAGAAATACAAGGTATATAACTATACACAATAAAGGTAATATACAGCAATTTTATAGCCAACAAAAAATAAATTGAGAGAAACTTAAGGCAACTTCATAAAATCAAGGTGAAGACAAGGCTTATCATTCTCTTTGTATCTCTTCAATATAGTATTAAAATCCTAGCTAGGGTTGTAAGACAAAGGAGATAAAGGGGAAGAAGAAAGTCTAAGTATCACAATTTACAGATAATATGATAGTTACGTAGGTAACCCCCAAAATTCTACCAGAGAACTCCTGCAGGTGATAAACACCTTCAGCAAAGTGGCTAGATATAAAATTACCTCCAAAAATTCAGTAGCCTTTCTTTATACAAAGAATAAACTGGCTGAGAAAGAAACTAGGGAAACAACATCCCTCAAAACCTCCAAATACACTATAAAATATCTTAGAGTAACTCTAACAAAGCAAATGAAAGAACTGAATCACAAGAACTTCAAGTTTCTGAAGAAAGAAATTGAAGGAACTTTCAGAAGATGGAAATATCTCCCATGCTCATGGATCGGTAGAATTAACATTAAAAATCGCCATCCTTCCAAATGCAATCTACAGATTCAATGTAATTTCCATCAAAATACCAACACAATTCTTTACAGACCTTGAAAGAACAATTTTCAACTTCATATGGAAAAACAAACAAGAAACAAACAGAATAAAACTCTTACATTGATGGTGAAAGTACATCCTTTTACAACCACTTTGAAAGTCAATCTGGGAGTTTCTCAGAAAATTGGAAATACTTTTACCTCAACACTCCTGGGCATATACCCAAAATACGCTCCACCATACCAAAAGGACACTGTTCATTTATTTTCATAGCAGCTTTATTGGTAATAGACACAAACTGGAGACAATCTAAATGTCCCTAAACTGAAGAAGGAGTAGAGAAAATGTGCTACATTTGCATAGCAGTATGCTACTCAGCTATTAAAAACAAGGATATCATGGATTTTGCAGCCAAATGGATGAAATCAGAAAAGATCATATTGAGTGAGATAACCCAAACCCAGAAGGAGATGCATGGCATATACTCACTTACAAGTGGATATTAGCCATATAGTTACAGGATAATCAGGTTACAATCCACAGACCCAAAGAAGCTAAGATACAAGAAGGGCCCAAGGGAGAATGCTTTACTGCAACTGAGAAAGGAAAATAATATAGGCATTGGAGGTGGATGGATGGATAAAATTGGGTAGGAGTGGAGATCAGGAGGGGAACAGGTGTGAGGATTAGCAGTAGGAAAATGGAGAAAAGTGGACTGGGTGAGAGGACAAAACTAGGAGGTGAGGGGCGTCTCTGGGACTTGCTGGAGACATGGTATGTGGGAGGCCCCAGGAAGCCTATGGTGGTCACCCTGGCAGATACTCCTAGCAGTGGGGGATATGGAGTCTGAAGTGGCCACCTCCTATAGCCAGCAGGTCTTCCAGTGAGGAAGAGGAACACCAACCCCAGTTTTGGTTATTTTTATTGATTCTCTTTCTCTTTTTTGGATCTCAAACAGTTTTATTAATTTCCTTCCACTACTTGCTTGTGTTCTCATAGATGTAGTTTTTTTTTTTAAGAAATTTATTCATTTTTTTAAGTATTTCTATCATATTCACAAAGGCTATTTTAGTGTGTTTTCCTTGTACTTCAGCTAGGTCAGGATGTTTAGAGACTGTGGTAAGGTTACAGGACTCTCATGGAGACATTTTGTCCTGGAAATTTTAATTATATTTTTCTGGTGGCATGTAGGCATCAGGGACTAGGGAAAGTACAAACCTAGGTGCTGCTGTCTGGTCTTGTATTTATTGTGGGTGTTTTTTATTTTTATTTTTATTTTTTTGGTTCGTGTTTCTTTTTATTTTATTTTTTATTGTTCTTCTGAAAATGTGGTGGCCATGTGGCCTAGCAGAAAAACTTTCAGGTCCTGATAGTTTGGGGCACCAAAAGTTCAAGGAAAAATCTTTATCTTTGTTACATATCCTTAGGGTGAGGAAATGGGCAGTTGAAGGGCTTCACAAGAAGAAGGAAAGCATGGTGTTCCACCACAGTATACTTACTTAGTGCCCTGGGAAAGGGGGCAGATAGTGCAGAGAAGGCACAGCAGAAGTTCTGCTATATATCTGGGTTGAGATTGGTGGATGAATGGAGGGAGGGTTGAATATCAGTTGTTGGTGTACTTTCTTTTTTTCCTCAGAGCGGCCTGTGATTTATCAGGGAGTGCCTGCTGAAGTTAGGGCGTGGAACAAAGTGAATGATGTAGCAATCAAAACTACTAAGGAAAATCTATGTGATCCACTGGGGACAGGTGCAGGAGTGAAAGGGGGATTACCACACATGTTCTGCAACAGAGCTACAGGTGGGACTGGGAGATTTGACTTCGATGTATGGAAGGAGAGGTGAAGATCTGAATTTAGCCTACCTGCTTCTCTTATAGTGGTTGGCTCTGGGTTCCTACAGAGAATGTTGGCCAATGGAAATAAAAGTTCCATAACACTGGGGGAATAATTTCACAGTGAGTCTCCTTAATAATCAAGTGTTGTCACTCGAATATTCCCGAGAGTATATTTTACATTTTAATCAGCTTTAAATAAACATTAAATAGTGTGTACACATTTCCAGACACAATCATAAAAATCTAAAGTATACACAGTTATTGATTTAATGGAAACCTACTGTAGTAATGAGATGGCTCATAACATCAAGTCTGATTATGAGTTTCATTTTTTCTCAGACCAGAGATAGCATAACACTTGTCCTGAAGGTAGAAGTCATAATCTTTTCAGAAATGAAGCCACTGGTTATGTAATTTTCTTATCAACTAAGTTTTAGGACTCTCAAGTATCACCACTCACTCATTATTCCAAGCTTTTAATTATATTATATTATATTATATTATATTATATTATATTATATTATAT